>NC_056069.1:10615192-11230384 GCF_016772045.2 Ovis aries | reverse complement strand
TTTCAGTTTTATTTATGAATTTTTTCCTGCAAAAATTTTAAATGCTTATGTAGTCAAGTAATAAGTCTTTTCCTTTTTTATCTTCTGTGCTTCTCATGTGTTTTCCTCTCAGGAGCCTTGTTGATTCCCTCGTGGCATCCGCCATCCCCTGCCTCCTACACCAGCAGTTGTTTGTGTCTGACTTCTCTAGGAGCCTTGAGAAACTGCACAGGCTCCTTAACTGATAGGTTTTATTTTTTCAAGGGTGGCTTTGCAATATCCTGGATAAGACACATTTAATAGCATCAAACAGCACTTCTTCTATACCATTCGCCATATTTTATGCAATTGGGCAGATGTTTGTGTCTCCCATTAGAATGACCTCCACTGAAGGCAGAGACTATGTTTGGTTCACTGTTTTAGCGCTAGAACCTAACCCAGTGCATGTTCAACACAGGTGAATGCTACAGTGAATGCCTATCTAACATCCGTGAATGTCATCACTGGGGGCCCTCTCCTCTCCCTTGGGTGCTCCTTATCCTTTAACACCCATGTCTTGCATGTTAAATTCTCTCGGATTATTCCAAACTCAAAACTCAGCATCTTATGACATCATCAGCTTGTTGGTCACATGGTATTAAGTGGTCACGTAACCCTATTACAAGACTAATTTTATTAGCAAAAAAGAACAAGATCCAAAGGACTGAATCCTTTGAAGTCACTCAAAGGATTCTGTCTCTAGGCCTATTTTATCTACATTTGAGGATGAATCAGATCAAGCGACTTTCTTATCCAACACCTTGGTTATTTTTTAAGTTAATTGTTATTCATTTCTTCTCAACGCAATCAACAAACCCCATCTTTAGTAGCTTCCATTTCACTCTTACTGTTTGTAAGAGAGTGAAGCTAGACCTCTGTTGAGAAACTGATGCTGTAAAAAGAATTTTAAATACAATCAGCTCAGTTCAGTCACTCAGTCGTTTCTGATCCTTTGGAACCCCATGGACTGCAGCACACCAGGCTTCCCTGTCCTTCACCATCTCCTGGAGCTTGCTCAAACTCATGTCCATCCAGTCAGTGATGCCATCCCCTTCCTCTATCATCCTCTGTCATCCCCTCCTGCCTTCAGTCTTTCCCAGCATCAGGGTCTTTTCCAATGAGACAGTCCTTTGCATCAGGTGGCCAAAGTATTGGAGCTTCAGCTTTAGCATCAGTCATTCCAATGAATATTCAGGACCTAGATACAATATGGGCCATTAAACAGAATAACAGAATAATGAGATTCTTTTCTCAGAATACACGTGTGGCAACCACCAATCTCTCCCACTCATTTTTTTCCTCCCTCACTCACCTCTGCTGAAAACAGATAAGACACTTGCTTGCTGAACTAATCTAAACCTAGCAAACCAAGTATAATGATGTTGTTCAAGGAAAATAACCCTACTTTGTGTTTCTCAATTCCATCTTAGCAAATTTAGGCTGCTACTCTGGAGCCGGGCAAGCATGTGAAGGGAGAGAATGAGAAGAATGAAGTGGGATGCGTCTGTCAAATCCAGCACAAGTTTGCTTTTGGATTTGCTATGAAAGTGACTCATTTCATAAACAATACAGCTGCTGTAGGAGGCAGCCTTGTCAGATTTGATGGATGGCTGTGTATCTCTGGATCTTCTGCAGTTGTCGGGCAGACACGCTTAGGGCCCAAGCAACCATATCAAATATATCTTGAGTCAATAAGAAATATGAGAACTCTTCCTACCAATGGTAAAACTAAGGCATAATTCTCTGAACAGTGGGACTCTGGATCCACTCTACCTGCTGGCCCCAGCCTATGTTTTGACCAGTTTCACATCTGACCTATCCAAGTGCCCCTGCTTTGCAAAGGAGTTCTAGGGAGTCTCTCCCTTTTACAGAGCAAGGTCAATCTCACGGTACCCAAATAGGAAAGCCTAAGTGAGGGAATGGATAAGTGATAGCTAGTATGAGGAAAGATTGTATTTCTGGCAAATGAGAACTTACGAGCACGAATCAGTGGGTTGGATAATGAACTTTCCCTTTTTTAAAAAGTTAGTCCAGCCGCATTCCTCATTTCTAGCAGAAACAATCTACAGGACAGCTTCTATGGTTCCCAAGCAAAGAGAACAAGAATAACCACCAATGGGCTGTTTGCACAGCTTGTATTCACTTCTATACTTCACTCCAGCTTAAGGAAAAATGGGGTTTGCTCAGATCTGACCTCTCAACTTCTAGAAAGCCTACATTTTGGCCAGGAAACATGCCAATTTTGACAGAGAGAATGTTACTGGAAGAAATTTGGAAAAGTCTTCTCAGTCAAATACATCAATACATCAATTACCCCTATTCTCAAGGTCTCTAAAAGCTCCACCATAAAACCTTCCTTTGTTTTAAGACACCAAAGACATCTGTGAAAATGCAATTGCAAGGGTAAAACATCAAGCCACTTCTTACAAGCCATTTGTCAAGGAACTTGATCCTGGTTGAACGTCCCTGAGCAGAGGTTCCTCTGCCAGTAGCTGACCATCCTCTGCCAGAGTGCTCCACCATCTCCCTCCTGCTTCCAACTCTGTTCTCCCACCCTGTTTTTTCATCTCTTTTTCTCTTCAGATAGGACTTACTTTTAAAAGTGCGTCTAGGTTGGACCCTCATGACTTAGTTTTTGGCCTCAGACCAAGGGTTGATACCAGTTGTTCTTTTAATGGGACTTCACCTGTGTAAACCAATATGGACTATACTTTACAAAATCCCTCTAACAATGTCAAAGTTCCAGATAGAAGGGACATCTTAAAGGCTTGCTTTACATTCTTAATGACTTTTTTTATTTTCATAAAATTATAGATTCACATGCAATTGTAAGAAATAATAGAGAGATGTTGCCACAGCCACTTCCTTCCACACCCCAAGTCCCTGGCAACCACTAATCTGTTATCCATCTCTAGTAGTTTGTCACTGTGGGAATTTATATTTATGGGTCATATCTAACCTTTATGTAACCTTTTGATATTGACTTCTTCACTCAGCATAATTCTCTGGAGATTCATTCAGGCTGTTCTATGTCTCAGAAGCTTCCTTTATATCACAGAATAGTATCCATGGGATAGATGTATCAATGGTCTGATGAACCACCCACCCGCTGAAGGACTTTTGAGTTGTTTCTAATTTTTGGCTATCACAAATAAAGTTGCTATGAACAATTGTTTTCAGGTTTTGGTATAGACATAGGTTTTCATTGTGTGTGTGTATGTGTGTGTGTTCTCAGTTATTCTCATTCTTTGCAGCGCTATGAACTGTTTACTGCCAGGCTCCTCTGTACATGAGATTTTCCAGGCAAGAATACTGGAGTGAGTTGCCATTTCCTTCTGCAGGGGATCTTCCTGATACAGGGATCAAACCTGTGTCTCTTGCATCTCCTGCATTAGCAGGCAGATTCTTTACCACTGCGCCACCTGGGAAGCCAGGTTTCATTACTCTGGGATAAATGCCCAAGAATGCAATGGCTGAGTCATACCATAGTTGCCTATTTAGTTTTGTAAGGAACTACCATAGTCTTTTCCAAAGTGGCTGTACCATCTTGTATTCCCATCAGCAATGTATTGAGAAAGTCCTTGATCTACATTTTGAGTGTTTTTATCTCACTAAATGTCAAAATCAAAGTCCTTTCAATAGTTCCCTTTAGGCACCCAAAGAAACAACAGAAAGGGCGGCCCTCACCCTCTTTGAGTTGCATGGTTTATGCTCCTGCCTGATATATGGCTCTCTCTGCCCATGCTTACTTTGATTCTGCAGACTGCCTTCATGTTTTCCCCTCCTCTGAGTACCTTCCAAAACCCTTATCAACATCAGCTGCAATTCCTTTGTGTCTTGTTCCGATCATAATCTCCTAATCCTCCCCAGATGCCATGCCAAGCCCAGCAGCACAGCGGCAGCTGCAACCACAGCTCATGCATGACTCAGCACCTCGGACAGAAGAGCTGGACCTCTGACCCCAGGGATCTGGGCCAGCACTAGCCACTCACTCTTTCCAGGTCCAAGGGACAACTCTGTCTTCACTCCTATTCTGCCAGGAATAAAGCAGAACTTTCATAGGGCAGAGAATGCAGTTCGAATTGAACTAGGCAGGGACAAGGGCCTGCTGACAGGGAAGTCCATGCCGGGGGTGGGCACAGCCTTAGCACCAGAAGTTTTACCATGTGGGGCAGGTCTTTCCTCACTTCTGAGCATCATGACCATAAGTATAAAAGTGCTAGTTATCATTTATGGAGTATCTGATGTGGTCCAGAAACGTTTAAAGTATACTTTCCATGTATCAGGGCTTCCCTGATTGCTCAGATAGTAAGGAATCTGCCTGCAATGCAGACCTGGATTCAGTCCCTAGGTCAGGAAGATCTCCTGGAGGAGGGCATGGCAACCCACTCCAGTATTCTTGCCTGGAGCATTCCATGGACGGAGGAGCCTGGAGGGTTGCAGTCCATGGGGTCACAGAGAGTTGGACACAACAGTGACTAACACTTCCATGTATCAGCTCACCAAATCCTCACAGCCTCTCTACAAGGATGGTTCTAGTTTCTTCTCCATTCTACAAGTGAGAAATCTGAGACCTGACATCACACAGGGATTTGAGTCCAAGCAGCCAACTTCAGAGCCCATACATTTAACTATACTCATTCTCAAATGAGCAGACCTCTGCAGCTCCTGGTTCTACATATCTTGATAGAAAGTTCTACGTCCTCTTCTTACTAATTCAGATCCAAATCATGTGCAAGTCAGGAAGGAGAGTCCATGTAGGGTGGAGAGCAAGTTATAGGCAACAGCTGTACCCCCTAGTAATCTTAGCTCTTATCTGAAGAGTTGGGTGATGCTGCCTTATCCCCATTAACCAATGTCCTTCTGGCAGTTTACACCTCTCATGATGAAGGAATGCAATTGAAAAGCTGCTGCCTATACAAAGTGTTTGAGGGGATATGGTATGCAGCAAGCTTCCAGCTAGGGACACAGACAAGCATGGTTCTCATCCACCTGCTCACAGCCCTGCAGCATACCACAAACTGGCAAGGACACAGTGCAGCTTCATGGCATGCCACAGTCCCAAATGCATATTTGTCACATACCATTCACTCTGGCAACACGCATTCCACATGCCCCAGAGTCCTGCAACTTGTGCTGTTTTGCCTTCAGATGCAATAGTTTGCTCGCAGTAAATATTTCTTGATAGAGGCCCTCCGTGCCCAAGATGAATGTTATTTGACCAATGTGTGAGATTCTTTTCCTCTCTCACTTTAAGCCACACCTCCATATTCTTCACACACCCCAGCTTGCATGGCCTGCTAAATATTCCATTCTGTCCTCAAGAGGACTGCCTTCTAGACAATTCCTTGCCTTCTTAACCCAGACTTGTCATGGGACTTCCTGACACTGAGGGCTGCCAAGAACAACTTGGAATTCTTGCAATCAACACACTTCATGCTCCTCTCAGCCTCCCTTCACACTCTGGGAGCCCCACCTTTCTTGGGCACATTCCATCCCCAGTCATCCCACCCACCTGGCCTCCTCTACACCATCCCTGGGAGGTGCCACTCAAGCTCTTTTCCCTCAGGCAAGGGATTTGGGTTTGACAATTTTATCTACTTTATGTGGTCTAGGACAATATTTTAGGATTTAATAATCAGAAGTCTGTGGCTCCCAGTCCTTACACTTATGTTAATAACATCCCCAGGTACCAGTAGTGTTCAAAATCACTGGGTTATCAATAATCTATATGAACCTTAAAATTCTTGACACGATGTTCATTACCAGATTGGGTCCCAAATTTTAAGGCATTAAGGGCAATTTCTTGCTTTGCTGCTCCTAAATTGCAAGTATCTTCTTTCTACCTAATGACCCCCTCCCTTGCTTCATTTTTCTCTTTCATCTTTGCTTTTTATATATGCTGTTTTTATGTGTTTCACAAATGCTCATAAACTGGTTTCAGTGCCTTCTGGTTTTATATAGTGGAAGGAGGGCAGGAAAGAAAGGAGATAGGAAGAAAGAAAGGAAGGAGGGAGGGAGAGAGATGTAAACAAAAATTAATAAATTCCAGGGCTTCCCTGGTGGTTCAGACAGTAAAGAATCCGTCAGCAATGCCAGAGACCTGGGTTTGAACCCTGGGTTGGGAAGATCCCCTGGAGGAGGGCATGGCAACCCCACTCCAGTATTCTTGCCTGGAGAATCATCATGGACAGAGGAGCCTGGCGGGCAGTCCATGAGGGTGCAAAAGAGTCAGACACAACTTAGCAAATAAGGAAGAAAAAAATAAATAAAAATAAAATAAATTCCAGACAGAACTCTGTCCACAGCAAATAAGCTCAGAATGCCTTAGAAATTTAGATTTTTCTATCTATAGGAAGCAAGGGTCAACCAAAGGACAGAACACACCTGAAATCTCACAGGTAAGATTTGAATAGCTCAGATTTCTTGCATTCTGTGCACATCTTCATAAGTGTGCTAAACTTTCTAATTCTTTCTCCATTTGTAAAATGAGATAGGAATTATGAAACTAGACCGCAATAACCAACATAAGACAACCTAAGCAGTATGGTAATTATTGGAACAAAAGCATCATTTGTCACTATTGTCTAGGTAGAACCACAAATGCTAATGCTAATTGAAATAGAAAGTGTTCTATTTCTGATAAAAAAAAAACTTGATAATTATGGGAATGATTAAATAGTTTAAAGTACCTCAGCAATTTCCCTCACCTTTGTTCATGGAACACTTTGCCTCAGTTCTTCTTAGAAAGAAATGATTCAGGAGCCACCTGTTTCCCATTTTAGGGCATACTCTGCTTGACCATTTTTTGCTTTCCATTGTTGGATCCTCCTTCTCTGTCCTAACTGTAGCCTCTACTGTGCTCGCTTAACACCCTCTCCCTTCCAGTGTTTCTGTGATTCCTAAGGGGAATACTATTGGCAATTTGGCTGGGAAAATTCGTCATGTGCAACTATTCTTTGTGTTGTAGGACAGTTAGCATCCTCAATTCCCACTCAGTTCTGCCATCAGCACCACCTCCAGTTATTGTGCCAACCAGAACACTTTCATATTTGAAAATGGCCCTTGGAGAAACCACACCACTTACATAGTTTGAGAATTTCTGTGTTGTTTGGAGGGAATGGCAACCCACTCTAATATTCTTGCCTGGAGAATACCATGGACAGAGGAGCCTGGTGGGCTACAGTCCATAGGGTTGCAAAGAGTTAGACACAAGTGAGTAACTATCACTCTTACTTTCACTTTATCATACCTAGCCCAAATATCTCTCATCTGCTTTAATCCATTGTTGACTAGCTATTCTCACTTGGATGACACAAAAGAACTTTAACCTCCTGTCTAAAGCAGCCTGTCATCTCCCACTTCCCCAAATCTGATTTTCCTCCTGAAATTCTATCTTTGTTGGCCACATGTAATCAAAGCCAGCAACCTAAGTATCAACTTTCACTCCTTCCTCTTATTCAAATCCCACAATTACTCACAAAGTATTTCTACCTCTTTTGAAATCATCTCTTCCCTCTCTCTCTACATAATAACTATTTCTTTCTCAGCCCAGAGTTTTCAGGAACATCTTCATAACACAACATTTTCAGCCTGCTGGTTGGCTGTGAAAGGACTCCTAATAAACAATGTAATGATCAAATGAGTTTAGAGAGAATTGCTGGATAATAAACATTGAACATATCTAAACTCATGTTCTTCTTCCTGAGTAAAGGTATATTTCTATTCAGAATCTTTCTCTAGATTCTTTTATATCAGACAGTGAACTTTCTAGAGCAGATGCGTTAAGGAAGCTTTTGTCCCAACTAAGCGAGCTAACAGGTTGTGCACCACTATCCCAGATAAAAAGTTCTTAGATATACTAATCTGATTCTCATCTCTTTCAGCTCTCTCTCTTCTCCCTCTCAAGTCTGTTCTCTTCTTCCTAAAATATTTACTTGCAATTGTGACACCTCTGCTAAAATTTTTTAAATGAATTTTTGTCACCTAAAACATACATCTTTGTTGACTACACGTGGAACACAAAGATGGTTCCCTCTCAAACTTTTCAACCTCTCTCTCTACTTTGGTCTCTAAATTTCACGTGAAGCTCTCTAGCAGTGACAAACTCTAATAGTTTCCTAACTACACCTTTTAGTTCTGTGCCTCTCTGCCTTTTCACATGTGGTTCTCTTAGCCTGAAATTGCTTCTCACTGTTTTGACTTCACTTATGTTTCAAGAGCATCAGTGTTGATATTATATAGCAAACAGTCTTGAGAAGGCCAGAGCAGAAGAAGGGAGGCCTGAGCTGGTTGCAGGTGGCTTAGCCCATGGTTATAGCAGTGAAGGTAGAAAATAGTGCTCAGATTCTCATATTTTTTTTAATTTATTTATTTTAATTGAAGGCTAATTACTTTACAACATCACGGTAGTTTTTGCCATACATTGACATGAATCAGCAATGGGTGTAGATGTGTCCCTGTGTCCTGAACCCCCTACCAACCTTCCCCCCCTCCCCCATCCCATCCCTCTGGCTTGTTCCAGTTCACTGGCTTTGAGTGCCCTGTTTCATGCATCAAACTGGACTGGCCATCTATTTCTCATATGGCACTATACATATTTCAATGCTGCTCTCTCAGATCATCCCACCCTCGCTTTCTCCCACAGAGTCCAAAAGTCTGTTCTTTATTTGTGTGTCTCTTTTGCTGTCTCACCTATAGGGTTGTCATTACCATCTTTCTAAATTCTATATATATGAGTTAATATACTGTATTGGTGTTTTTCTTTCTGACTTACTTCACTCTGTATAATAGGCTCCAGTTTCATCCCTCTCATTAGAACTGACTCAAATGCATTCTTTTTAATAGCTGAGTAATATTCCATCGTGTATATGTACCACAGCTTTCTTATCCATTCATCTGCCAATGGACATCTAGGTTGCTTCCATGTCTGAGCTATAGATTCCCATATGTTTTTAAGGTTTCCGTTTTATATATCTTATTTAAAAGCCTATTGAAATTGTAAACTCTTTTAAATTTGACATGGGAAAACTGAGTCATGAGATAATCAAATATCTTGGCCAGTAGTTTTCTAATATTTATTTGTTTATCTGGTTGCATCAGGTCTTAGTTGTGGCACAAGGGATCTTTGTTTGGTCATGAGGGATCCTTTTCATTGTGATGCATGGATGCACTAGTTGTGGCACAGGCTTAGTAGCTGCAATGCACAGGCTTGGTTTCTCTGAAAAAAGTGGGATTTTAGTTCCCCAACCAGGGATAGAACTTGCATCTGCTGCATTGCAAGGCAGATTCTTAACTACTAGACCACCAGGAAAGTCTCTTTTATCAGTATTAATACCTGAAAATTCCATAATCTGTTTTCCTACCTAAAGAGATTCTCTGTCAAACAAACAAACAAACAAACAAACAAACAAAACCCTGATACTCTTTGTAAACTGAGCAGGAGTCTCATTTCTATCTCTCTTGGGGCTCTTAAAAGATAAGTACTTATGTTAGTTATCTTGAAAATAATTCTCCATTTGAGGTTTTTGTTGTTATTGTTGTTAAACAATATTCTTCATAAGAAAAACCATGAAATTAGTGAAGTTTAACTCTGGCTCTTGGCTTTCTCTTTTTTCAGTACTCTAACAATATTCCCATATCCACATAAGGTCTTTTATCCTAATAGCTGCATTGGTAATTTGTCACATTAACAGTAGGAGTAGTGGAAATAATAGTAATAATATAATGAATTAACTGGCATTCATAGAATCTTGCCGTATTAAAGGTTTATGCAGAATATCTCATTTAATTCTTATGTGTGTTGGTTGCTCAGTCGTGTCTGCCTCTTTGTTACCCCATGGACTATAGCCCACCAGGCTTTCTGTCCAGGGAATTCTCGAGGCAAGAATACTGGAGGGGGTTGCCATTCCCTTCTCCAGGGGATCTTCCCAACCCAGGGGATCTTCGAACCTGGGTCTCTTGCATTACAGGCAGATTCTTTATCATCTGAGCCACAGGAGAAGGAACCCTAAAAAGTAGATAGTGTATTTATCTTCATTTTGAAGGTAAGGTAATAAAGGTTCCAAGAAGTTACATAATTTGCTCAAGATCACTCACCTAACAAACTACGGAGAGAAATTCAACCCCAGATTTCATGTCCTGTCCCCTTATCCATTGCACCATATTGGCTCCCTTACAGATATTTTATCTAGATTCTAATTAAAATGTAATTGTAAATTAATCCACTAAAGCATTTTAAGTAATATTTTAAAATTAAAAAAAAAATAAAGTTTTGTTTATCATAGAAAATTTGGAAAACTAAGAAAAGCACAAAGCAGAAAGTATTTCTATAATTACATCACCCAGGAATGCTTATAACAGGTTAAGACTGTAGTGATTAATCTGAGCACACTTTTTGTAATCTAATTTTTTCAGTTCAGTAAAATTGTTAAAACATTTTCCCATATCATTGTTATATTTATTTTAAAAAATTTGTAGTTAAATAGTATATCTTTACATGGATGCACCAACAAATTTATTTCACCAATTCCATACTGTTGGACATTTAAGTTAAATTTTTTCTTTATTATATGTTAACTTTTAAACTATAATTAATTCTATAATATATAATTTTATATGTCTTATTATTTTCTCTGAATAAAACTCTAAAAAAAAATTGCTAGTTCAAAAATTGAAAATACGTAAGTTTTCTTTTTTATTTTGCCAAAATGTCTTCCTGAAAGACTGTTCAAAGTTAAGCTCCAAACAGTAGTTTTTTAATGTGGCCTACTTTCATATACTCCAGCTAATTCTCGGTATTAACTGTTACTATTTTTAATTATCTGGAGTTGTTTTCTGTTACTTTTAATAGCTCATCCCATTTATTTTTAAAATCACAAAGGGAAGGACTCGTGGTTCGACCCATGATAAGTAATATCTGATGGTATTTGTACTCTTCCCCTCCCCCCAGCGCCCATAACTGATAAACACTACCGAATTAAACAAAAAGTATGAAATGTCTGTTTTTAGATACTAGATAACATGCATACAAATCTGTGATCCCTAAGAGCATCATTTTCATCTTAGAGCAAATTTTCTAGCCTCAGGGAAGGGCAGAAGAGTACCTCTACAGCTTGGCAACTTGAGTTGAGGAGAGAGAGAAAGGAGCTTGGAAAAGCTGAAGTATCTGGTAATTGCTGGGAAGCATTTCTGAGAGGGGAGAGCTACATAAAACAAGAGCTCCAAAAATGTGTATAGGAGTCTCATTGAGTCTTAGGCTGAATCCCAAACTGCACATATGTCATGAACACCACAAAACAGGCAAAAACAACTGCAAGGGCTTTCTAACTGAACAATTCTCTGAGCTCACACTGGGTTAAGAGACATTCAGAGTGGAAAGATTTCATTGACCACCTAAGCATTCAGGTAAAAACTATAGAAAACTCAAGGCTTATTAGTAGGAATAGAATAGCCTTATAATAAGGCTACTCTAGATTTGCCCTAACAAAACTTAACAACCCTCAAAAGGATCAAACGAATCACAAGTAACCTAACTGTCTGCCAGTACAATTGCCTATACTCTCTGAAAGAAAGCAACAAAATACCTCAAAAATGTAACATTCTTAATATCCAATATCCAATAAAAAATTACCAGATATGTCAAGAAAATGTGACCTCAATTAGGAATATTATTAGTCAATGAAAATGAACCCAGAAGTGGCAGAGATGTGAAATTAGAAGACAAGGACTTTAAAAGAGTTATTATAAAAGGCCAACAATTTAAGAGAAAACAAAGAAATGAAGAGATAAGTTGAAAGCATAAAAAGCAGTCACATAAATATTCTAGAGGTCCAACACACAGTAGCAGAAATGAAAATATTCACTTATGGATTTAAGGGCCAATTAGATATTGCAGGAAAAAAAATCACCGAATTTGAAGACATAATAATAGAAACTATCCAAAACAAGCACAGAAAACAGAAATACTAGAGAAAAAATGAATGAGACCACAGTAACATGTGAGACTTCACTTTCACTTTTCACTTTCATGCATTGGAGAAGGAAATGGCAACCCACTCCAGTGTTCTTGCCTGGAGAATCCCAGGGATGGGGGAGCCTGGTGGGCTCACACAGAGTCAGACATGACTAAAGTGACTTAGCAGCAGCAGTAGCAGCAGCAACATGTGAGACAATATCAAGCCATACAATATATGAGAAATTAAAGTTCTAAATCAAGAGATGGAAAGAAAGAGGCAGAAAAAAAAATTTTTTTTAATGGTTGAACATATGCCACAATTGATTTTAAAAATTAAAACTTATACTTTTACAATGTATGAAAAGTCTTAAGAAGATAAATTTTTAAAATTTCACATCCACAAAGATAGACCACATTCTGGCCTTAAAACATATGATAATGAATCAGGAAGAACAGAAATCATACAATGTCTGTTCTCAGACTATAGTGGAACTAAAATAGAAACCAACAACAGAAAGATACATGGAAAATAGCAAAACACATGAAGATTAAACAACATATTTCTAAATAATACTTTAGTCAAAGAAGAAATTTCAAGAGAAAATTTTAAATGTCTTGAAACTAAATGAAAATGAACAACCTATCCAAATTCGTGTGCTGCAGAAAAAACAGTAGAGGGAAATTTATATCACTTAATAATTTATTAGAAAAGGGGAATGATCTAAAGTCAATAATCTAAGCTTCCACCTTAGAAACTAGAGAAAGAAGGGCAAAATACATCCAAAATAAGCAGAAGAAAAGGAATAACAATAATTAGAGCAGAAATCAATGAAATTTATAACAGGAAACAGAGAAAATCAACAAAACCAAAATCTGGTTCTTTAAATAGATCAACAGAATTGATAAGCCTCTAGTCAGGTTAACTAAGAAAAAGAGAGGACACAAATTGCTAACATCAGAAACCAAAGGAGGGATATCACTACAGATCCCACAGAAATTTAAAGGATAATAAAGTAAGTCCAAAAGCAATTCTATGTCCACATATCTGATAATCTAGATGAAATGGACCTATTCCTTGAAACATACCACCTGTCAAAATTCATATAAGAAGAAATAGATAATATGAATAGACCTGATCTAGAAAAGATATTGAATTAAAAAATAATAATCTTCCAAATAAGAAATAACCAGGCTCAAATGAATTGACCAATTAATTCTATAAAACATGTAAGGGAGAAATTATACCAATTCTCTACAATCTCTTTCAGAGGACAGAAACAGAAGGAATATTTCCTAACTTATTCTATGAGGCCAGCATTATACTAATACCCAAGTCAGACAGGTATTGTAAGAAAATAGAACTATAGACCAATATCTCCCATGAACATAGATGTAAAACTCCTCAACAATATATTAGCAAATCAAACAACAATGTATAAAAATAATTATGCAACACAACCCGGTGGAATTTATCCCAGGTATGAAAAGTTGATTCAACATTCAAAAATCAATTATGCAATCCATCACATCAACAGGTTAAAAAAGAAAAATCACATTATTATATCAATAGACACAGAAAAAGCATTTGACAAAATCCAACACCCATTTCATGATAGAAACTCTTAGTAAATTAGGAATAGGTGGGATCTTCCTCAACTTGACGAAGTGTATCTGCAAAACTCCTACAGCTAACATCATATTTAACGGTGAGAAACTTGAAGCTTTTCCACTAATATAAAAAAAAAAAAAGGCAGGATGTCTCCTTTCACCACACCTCTTCAAAATCATAGTGGAAGTTCTAGATAATGTAATAAGACAAGAAAAGAAATGAAAGGTATATAGATCAGGAAAGAATAAATAGAACTATCTTTGTTCACAGATGATATGGTCACCTATGTAGAACTCAAAAAATTAACAAAAATTTCTGGATCTAAAAAGCAATTATAGTAAGGTTTCAGGACACAAGACTAATATACAAAAAGTTAATGTCTTTCCTGTACATCAGCCATGAACAAATGAAATTTGACATTAAATATATAATATCACTTACACTAGCACCCCCCAAAATGAAATTGTTGGGTACAAAACTGGTAAAATGTATATAAGATTTGCTTGAGGAAAACCACAAGACTCTGATGAGAGAAATAAAAGAAGAGCTAAGTAAATGGAGAGCTAGTCCACGTTCATGGATAGGAAGATTCAATATTGTCAAGTTGTCAGTTTTTCCCAACTTGATCTATAAATTCAGTGCAATCAAAATCCCAGTGAATTATTTTGGGAGTACTGATAAACTAATTATGAAGTTCATATGGAGAGGCAAAAGCTGTAGAACAGCCGATATAATACTGAAGGATAAGAACAAAATTGTAAGACTTTTTTAAAGACTTACTATAAATACTCTTGCCTGGCAAATCCCATGGGCAGAGGAGCCTAGTAGGCTGCAGTCCATGGGGTCGCTAAGGGTCGGATACGACTGAGCAACTTCACTTTCACTTTTCACTTTCATGCATTGGAGAAGGAAATGGCAACCCACTCCAGTGTTCTTGCCTGGAGAATCCCAGGGACGGGGGAGCCTGGTGGACTGCCCTCTGTGGGGTTGCACAGAGTCGGACACGACTGAAATGACTTAGCAGTAGCAGCAGCATAAAGCTATAGTAATCAAGACAGGTTGATACTGGTGAAAGAAGAGACAAATAGATCAGTGATACAGAATAAGAAGCCCATGTGCGTGCATGCAAAGTCACTTCAGTCATGTCCAACTCTTTGTAACCCTATGGACTGTAGCGCACCAGGCTCCTCTGTCCATGGGATTCTCCAGGCAAGAATACTGGAGTGGGGTGCCATGCCCTCCTCCAGGGGATCTTCCTGACTCAGGGATAAAACCCAGGTCTTCTAGGTCTCCTCTATTGGTAGGTGAGTTCTTTACCACTAGCGCCACCTGGGAAACCCAAGAAGCCCATAAAAAGACCCAAATAAATATAGTAAATTAATCTTTGACAAAGAGCAAAGGTAATATAATGGGAAGAAGACAGTCTTTTTAATATTTGATACTGGAATAACTAGACATTCATGTGAAAAAATATATATATAAACACAGACCTTGTATCCATTGCAAAAATCCATACAAAATGGATCCTAGATCTAAATGTAAAACACAGAATGAAAAAACTCCTAGAAGATAACATAGGATAAAATCTAGATGACCTTGGGCATAACAATGACTTTTTAGATAAAACACCAAAGGTGTAATCCATGAATGATATAATAAGCTAGGCTTCATTAACATTTTTTAAAATTGCTCTGAAAAAAATACTGTTGAGAAAATGAGAAGATGTGTCATGGCCTGGGAGAAAACATCTACAAAAGAGACATCTGATAAAGAACTGTTATCCAAAAATATACAAACAACTTTAAAACTCAACAATAAGAAAACACACTACCCAGAGGAAAGAACAGGGCCAAAACCTTAACTGACATTTCACCAAAGAAAGTATTCTGATGGCAAATAAGCATATGAAATAATGCTCCACAACATATGACATCAGAAAAACACATATTAAAACAACAATAAGATACTACCACATAGTTATTAGAAAGGCCAAAATCCAGAACAACTTACAATACCAAATGCTGGTGAGGATGTGAAGCAAGAGAAACTTCCATTCTTTGCTGGTGAGAATGCAAAATGGTATAGCACTTTGGCAGACAATTTTGTCTTCCATTTTTCTTACCAAACTAAACATGCTCTTATCACATAATCCAGCAATTAAGGTTCTTGATATTTATCTAAAGGAGTTGAAAATTTATATCCACACAAAAACCTACATATAGATATTTATAGCAGTTTTATTCATAATTACCCAAACTTGGAAGTAACCAAGATGGATAAGTAAACTAAATGGTACATCTGGACAATGGAATATTTTTTAAATATAAAAGAAATGGGATGCCAAGCCATGAAAAGACACAGAGGAAACAAATGCATTGTACTAAGTGCAAGAAGCCAGTATGAAAAAGCTACATACTGTGTGTTACTGACTATCTGACATTATGGAAAAGGCAAAACTTATGGAGACAGTAAAAGGATCAGTGGCTGTCCTGTCTTGTGTGTGTGTGTGTGTGCGTGTGTGTGTGTGTGTGTGTGTGTGTGTGTTGGGGTTGGAGGAGGTTGAATTGGTGGAACACAGAGGATTTTTAGAGTAGTGAAAATACTCTACATGATACTGTAATGATTAATAAATGTCATCATACATTTGTCCAATCCCATAGAATGCACAACACCAAGAGTACACCTCGATATAAACCATGGACTTTGGGTGATTTTGATGTGCCAATGTAGGTTGTTATCAGTTTTAACAAATGTACCACTCTGATGAGAGAGCCTGGTAATAGAGGTGGCTGTGCATGTTTTGGGCAGAGGGAATCTCTCTGCATTTCTCTCAGTTTTTCAGTGAATCTAAAATTCCTCTTTAAAAAGTCTTAAACACACACACACACCCCAAATGTGATAATCAATGTCCAAGATGGTTCTTAATGATCCTTACCTGCTGATATTTATGCCCTTGCATATTCCCCTCTGCTCCCCCACAGGAAATCATAGGACCTGTGTGACTAATTTGATATTATGGAGATAACAGCATATGGCTTATGAATCTAGATCAGTAGGAGTCTTTAACAGGCACTACAGCTTCTGCCTAGCTCTCTTTTGAATCACTTGCTATGGGAGAAGCTAACTATCATGTCATGAGGACACTCAAGCAGCACTATGGAGAGGCCCATGTGGAAACAAACCAAAGTGTTCTATACAAGTCAGTACAAACTTACCACCACCACATGAGTGAGCCATCTTGGAAGCAGATCATTAAGCTCTTTCAGTTAACTGCAGCCCCAACTGACACCTTGATTGAAATCTTATAATAATTTACAGCAGAGCTACGCAGGTAAACTAAACCTAAATTTATGATGCACAGAAGCAGTGGGACATAAGAAATGATTTTGTTGTTTATTGCCAGATAATATTGTGGATGATATTTTATACAACAATAATCATTGTGTTTCTATTTGTTAGCAAAAAAAAGGAAAGAAAAATGAAAAAGAAAATATATACAAGAGTATCAAAATAAAATGAAATATCTAGAGAAAAATATAATGAAATAAAGGAAAACTTCACTAAAAAATAGAGAGTATCATTATAAGAAATCAAAGAAGACCTAAATAAATGGATTTTTTTTAAACCACCTCCAAGGTAAGAGAAACCCAAGTAAGATGGTAGGCACTGAGAAAGGGGATCAGAGGGCAGACAGACTGAAACTACAATCACAGACAACTAGCCAATCTGATCAAATGGACCACAGCCTTGTCTAACTCAATGAAACCATGCCATGTGGGGCCACCCAAGACAGACAGGTCATGGTGGAGAGGTGTGACAGAATGTGGTCCACTGGAGAAGGGAATGGCAAACCACTTCAGTATTCTTGCCTTGAGAACCCCATGGACAGTATGAAAAGGCAAAAAGATAGCACACTGAAAGATGAACTCCCAAGGTCGGTTGGTGCCCAATACACTACTGGAGATCAGTGGAGAAATAATTCCAGAAAGAATGAAGGGATGGAGCCAAAGCAAAAACAACACCAAGTTGTGAATGGGACTGGTGATGGAAGCAGGGTTTGATGTTGTAAAGAGTAATATTGCATGGGAATCTGGTTCATGAATCAAGGCAAATTGGAAGTGGTCAAACAGAAGATGGCAAGAGTGAACATCGACATTCTAGGAATCAGCGAACTAAGATGGACTGGAATGGGTGAATTTAACTCAGATGACCATTATAGCTACTACTGTGGGCAGGAATCCCTTAGAAGAAATGGAGTAGTCATCATAGTCAACAAAAGAGTCCAAAATGCAGTACTTGGATGCAATCTCAAAAACGACAGAATGATCTCTGTTTGTTTCCAGGGCAAACCACTCAATATCACAGTAATCCAAGTCTATGCCCCGACAAGTAACACTGAAGAAGCTGAAGTTAAACACTTCTATGAAGATCTACAACATCTTCTTGAATTAACACCCTCAAAAAATCTCCTTTTCATTATAGGGGACTGTAATGCAAAAGTAGGAAGTCAAGAAACACCTGGAGTAACAGGCAAATTTGGCCTTGGAGTACAGAATGAAGCAGAGGAAGGCTAATAGAGTTTTGCCAAGAGAACACACTGGTCATAGCAAACACGCTCTTCCAACAACACAAGAGAAGACTCTACACATGGATATCACCAGATGGTTGACACCAAAATCAAATTGATTATATTCTTTGCAGCCAAAGATGGAGAAGCTCTATACAGTCAGCAAAAACAAGACCAGGAGCTGACTGTGGCACAGATCATGAACTCCTTATTGCCAAATTCAGACTGAAATTGAAGAAAGCAGAGAAAACCACTAGACCATTCAGGTATGACCTAAATCAAATCCCTTATGACTATACAGTGGAAGTGAGAAATAGGTTTAAGGGACTAGATCTGATGGACCGAGTGCCTGAAGAACTATGGATGGAGGTTCATGACATTGTATAGGAGACAGGAATCAAGACAATCCCCATGGAAGAGAAATGCAAAAAAGCAAAATGGCTGTCCAAGGAGGCCTTACAAATAGCTGTGAAACATGAAGTGAGAAGCAAAGGAGAAAAGGAAAGATAAACCAATTGAAAGCAGAGTTCCAAACAATAGCTATGAGAGATAATAAAACCTTCCTCAGTGATCAGTGCAAAGAAATAGAGGAAAACAATAGAATGGGAAATACTAGAGATCTCTTCAAGAAAATTAGAGATACCAAGGGAACATTTCATGCAAAGATGGGCAAAATAAAGGACAGAAATGGTAGGGACCTAAAAGAAGCAGAAGATATTAAGAAGAGGTGGTAAGAATACACAGAAGAACTGTACAAAAAGATCTTCATGACCCAGATAATCATGATGGTGTGATCACTCATCTAGAGCCAGACATCCTGGAATGTGAAGTCAAGTGGGCCTTAGAAAGCATCACTATGAACAAAGCCAGTGGAGGTGATGGAATTCCAGTGGAGCTATTTCAAATCCTGAAAGATGACGCTGTGAAAGTGCTGCACTCAATATGCCAGCAAATTTGGAAAACTCAGCAGTGGCCACAGGACTGGAAAAGGTCAGTTTTCATTCCAATCCCAAAGAAAGGCAATGCCAAAGAATGCTCAAACTACCGCACAATTGCACTCATCTCACATCCTAGTAAAGTAATGCTCAAAATTCTCCAAGCTAGGCTTCAGCAATATGTCAACCGTGAACTTCCAGATGTTCAAGCTGGTTTTAGAAAAGACAGAGGAACCAAAGATCAAATTGCCAACATCTGCTGAATCATGGAAAAAGCAAGAGAGTTCCAGAAAAACATCTATTTCTGCTTTATAGACTATGTCAAAGCCTTTGACTGTGTGGATCACAATAAATTGTGAAAAATTCTGAGAGAGATGGGAATACCAGACTACCTGACCTGCCTCTTGAGAAATCTGTATGCAGGTCAGGAAGCAACAGTTAGAACTGGACATGGAACAACATACTGGTTCCAAATAGGAAAAGGAGTCCTTCAAGGCTGTATATTGTCACCCTGCTTATTTAACTTCTATGCAGAATACATCATGAGAAACGCTGGGCTGGAGGAAGCACAAGCTGGAATCAAGATTGCAGGGAGAAATATCAATAACCTCACATATGCAGATGACACCACCCTTATGGCAGAAAGTGAAGAACTAAAGAGCCTCTTGAGGAAAGTGAAAGAGGAGAGTGCAAAAGTTGGCTTAAAGCTCAACCTTCAGAAAACTAAGATCATGGCATCTGGTCCCATCACTTCATGGGAAATAGATGGGGAAACAGTGTAAACAGTGGCTGACTAATTTTTGGGGCTCCAAAATCACTGCAGATGGTGACTGCAGCCATGAAATTAAAAGACGCCTACTCCTTGGAAGGAAAGTTATGACCAACCTAGATAGCATATTAAAAGGCGAAGACATTAATTTGCCAACAAATGTCTGTCTTGTCAAGGCTATGTTTTTCCAGTGGTCATGTATGGATGTGAGAGTTTGACTATAAAGAAAACTGAGCACCGAAGAATTGATGCTTTTGAACTGTGGTGTTGGAGAAGACTCTTGAGAGTCCCTTGGACTGCAAGGAGATCTAACCAGTCCATCTAAAGGAGATCAGTCCTGGGTGTTCATTGGAAGGACTGATGCTGAAGCTGAAACTCCAGTACTTTGGCCACCTGATGCGAAGAGCTGACTTATTTGGAAAAACCCTGATGCTGGGAAAGATTCAGGGCAGGAGGAGAAGGGGACGACAGAGGATGAGATGGTTGGATGGCATCACCGACTCGATAGACATGGGTTTGGGTGAACTCTTGGGTGAACTCCAGGAGTTGGTGATGAACAGGGAGGCCTGGCGTTCATGGGTTCACCACGAGTCGGACGTGACTGAGCAACTGAACTGAATTGAAATAAATGGAGATGTTTCCCATGTTCATGTATTGGAAAAAAAGTGTTGTTAAAATATCAGCTATCCTTAGTATCTCTAAATTATATTTCTTAAGTTGATATCTAATAATATCTACCTAATAATTATCTAATAATAACAATAATCTAAGAATACAATAATTATTAATAATATAATCTAATATCTCTAAGTTATATCTCTTAAGTTTTTATCTTGAAGTTATAAAGGTTTAGTGCTAACCTCAATCAAAAGTTTGACAGTTTTTATAGGAAGTAATAAGCTAATTCTAAAGTTTATGTAGAAATAGGACACAAGCCTTGAAATAAGAACAAAGCTGGGGGTTTTATCTTATTTCTGAATTATTATAAAGCTACAGAATCTAAGACAATGTGTTATTACACATTGTAAAAGTAGACATACAGATTAATGGAATAGAATAGAGTCCAAAACTAGACTGTGCATATAAAAGCAATTGTTTTTAGCAAGAGTGTCAAGACATTTCAGTGAGAAAAGGAAAATCTTTCAACATGTGATGCTGAAATCATGGGATATCACTGGGGAGAAAAAATTAAGATCAGCTTCTACCTCACACCATACCCAAAAGTTAGCCTGAAATGGACATAGAAGTAAATGTGAAAGCTAAAATTACAAAATTCCTAGGAGAAAACTTTTGTGAGCTTGCGATAGGTAAAGATTTCTAAACACAGTATAAAACATCACAAACTTAAAGAAAAAATTGATAAGTTAGACAGTATCAACTTTTAAAACTATTGCTATTCAGCAATTAGTAAGGCATCAAAAAGTCTAGTCACAAAATGGGGGAAATATTTGCAACACATGTATGACAAAGTGCTTGTATCTAGAATATGTAAAGAGCTCAAAACAATAAAAAAAAATAAATAACCAAATTAAAGACGGACAAAGGATTTAAACAAACATTTCACAAAAGATAGTATATAGATAGATGACCAATAAACACATGAAAGGACTCAGCATCATTAGTCATTAGAGAAATATGAGTCAAAATTATGAGGTATTGGTACCCATAGCAAAATGGATAAAAATTTTAAACTGATAATACCAAGTGTGGTGAAGCTATGGAGCAACTGGAATTCTTGTGAAAAATGATACAACCACTTTGGAAAACTGGCAATTTCTCAAATATTAGACATGCAGTAACTACCATGTCAATTTGCACAAGAGAAATAAAAACACATGTCCACAGAAAACTTGTAATTGAAAGATTATAGCAGTTTTATAAATGAAAGCCCCAAACTGGGATCAACACAGTTGGTGAATGTGGGGAGAGAGCAAATTAGCCAAGATGGTGTGTTCAGGCTCTCTCACCTCACGTTTTGTAAATAATGACTATGTAACAGCTGAGCTCATTTGTAGCATGTCACAGGGCACTTGTTTGGTCAAGGGATGTGTGCTGTGCAGATATGAGCTCCACCTAGAAAGTGGTGGCATTACTACCGCATCATGGCTGTGTCTGCTGGGTCAGCCACGAGAGGAGAGAATATAGCGTGTTTACTACTACGGCTGCTGCGTCAGCCAGGAGAGAATACTGGTGTGGCTGCTGTGCCTGCCAGAAGAGAATAAACATGTCTGCAGTTCCTAAGGCTCCTCCTGTCTTCTTCCAGTCTTCTAGCTCTCACCCTGCCTACCCTGAATTCAGCATACAGTGTGGACAGTGTGAACAGCAAGACAATTGGCATCAGGAACAGGATCAGCAATACAGTGAATAGATAAACATAGTGTGTTTCCACTCAGAAATAAAAGGAGACAAACTACTGATACACATAGCACAATAGATGAATCTCAAAATCATTATGCTGCATGAAAGAAATGAGACACAGGATTATATAAAGGATTTCAGATAAAGAAGATGTGGTACATTTACGCAATGGAATTTTACTCAGTGATAACAAGGAACAAAGTTAGTTGTAGTGAAGTGGATGAACCTAGAGCCTCTTATACAGAGTAAAGTAAGTCAGAAAGAGAAAAACAAATACAGTATATTAGCACATACGAATGGATTCTAGAAAAATGGTACTGATTAACCTAGCAGAGTTCATCATGAGAAATGTGGGGCTGGAGGAAGCACAAGCTGGAATCAAAAATGCTGGGAGAAATATCAATAACTTCAGATATGCAGATGACACCACCCTTATGGCAGAAAGTGAAGAAGACCTAAAGAACCTCTTGATGAAGATGAAAGAGGAGAGTGCAAAAGTTGGCTTAAAGCTCAACATTCAGAAAACGAAGATCATGGAATCTGGTCCCATCACTTCATGGGAAATAGATGGGGAAACAGTGGAAACTGTTAGACTTTATTTTGGGGGGCTCCAAAATCACTGCAGATGGTGACTGCAGTCATGAAATTAAAAGACACTTACTCCTTGGAAGGAAAGTTATGACCAACCGAGACAGCATAGTCAAAAGCAGAGACATTACTTTGCCAACAAAGGTCCTTCTCGTCAAGGCTATGGTTTTCCAGTGGTCATGTATGGATGTGAGAGTTGGACTATAAAGAAAATTGAGTGCTGAAGTTTGATGCTTTTGAACTGTGGTGTTGGAGAAGACTCTTGAGAGTCCCTTGGACTGCAAGGAGATCCAACCAGTCCATCCTAAAGGAGATCAGTCCTGGGTGTTCATTGGAAGAACTGATGCTGAAGCTGAAACTCCAGTACTTTGGCCACCTGATGCGAAGAGCTGACTCATTTGAAAAGACCCTGATGCTGGGAAAGATTGAGGGCAGGAGGAGAAGGGGACAACAGAGGATGATATGGTTGGATGGCATCACTGACTCAATGGAGATGGGTTTGGGTGAACTCCGGGAGTTGGTGATGGACTGGGAGGCCTGGTGTGCTGTGGTTCATGGGGTCGCAAAGAGTCAGACATGACTGAGTGACTGAACTGAACTGAACCCAGCAGAGAGCAGACTTGTGTACACAGTAGGGGAAGATGAGGGTGGGATGAGTTAATAAAGTAGCAATGACATATATATGCTATCTGTGTAAAATAGACAGTGGGAAGTTGCTTTATACCACAGGGAGCCCAGCCTGGCTCTCTGTGATGACCTCGGGAGTAGGATGGGAAAGGAGAGGGAGGCTCAGGAGGGAAGGGACATATATATATAAAACAAGGACTGATTCATGTGGTTGTATGACAGAAACCAACACAAAATTGTAAAGTGATTTTCCACCAATTAAAAAATAAATTTAAAGAATTTTTAAAGAGTATATAAATGACTCCAATTAAACGAAATTCTAGAAAATGTAAACTAATGTATAGCGATAAAAATAGATCAGTGATTCACTCCTAATTAGGTGCCCAAGAGAAACAAAAATATATGCCCCCACACAAAACTTACATATCCATGTTCATAATAAAAACATTATTCATAATAGCCAGAAATTGAAAACTACCTAATTATCCATCAACTGATGAATGAATAAATAAAAACATGATGTATACATACAAAGGACTATTATTCAACAATAAAAGGAATGAAGTACTGACATATGGTACAACTTGGATGTGCCTTGTAAAATTCATCCTAAGTGAAAGAAGCCAGTTACAAAAGTTTCAAAAGATTTCATTTATCGGAAATGTCCAGAATAAGCAAGTCCATAGATGGATCTTATATGTGTGGTCTGTTTTGTAGTCTATATTCATAACTTTGTGAATATACTGAAAACTACTGATTCACATGCTCCAAATGGGTGAATAGCATGGTATGTGAATTGTATATCAATAAAGCTATTATTTAAAAAATTGAACAGATCGGTTATTGCTGAAAGTCAGAAGTTGATTGCAAAGGAGCATGAGGAATCTTTTAATGGTGATGAAAATATTTTGTATCTTCATTGTATCAGTAGCTACATATATGATACTGTGAGGATCATTTAATTGTTCACTATAAACAAATGCAGCTTATTATATGTAAATCAGTCAGGCTGATTTTATAAATGGTATACGCTAAAAGTCTCCTTTCTTCCTCTGGCAGACATTTCCCATCCCCATATGCAATTTAACATTATCAACTTCTTGTATATTCATCTAGATGTATTTTATATATATATAACTATATTCTTATTACATTATTTTTACCTTCTTAAAACAATGGTTCAGTTCAGTTCAGTTCAGTTCAGTCGCTTAGTCATATCCAACTCTTTGTGACACCATGAATTGCAGCACACCAGGCCTCCCTGTCCATTACCAACTCCCAGAGTTCACTCAAACTCACATCCATCGAGTTAGTGATGCCATCCAACCATCTCATCCTCTGTCATCCCCTTTTCCTCCTGTCCCCAATCCCTCCCAGCATCAGAGTCTTTTCCAATGAGTCAACTCTTCGCATGAGGTGGCCAAAGTACTGGAGCTTCAGCTTTAGCATCATCCCTTCCAAAGGAACACCCAGGGATGATCTCCTTCAGAATGGACTGGTTGGATCTCCTTGCAGTCCAAGGGACTCTCAAGAGTCTTCTCCAACACCACAGTTCAAAAGCATCAATTCTTCGGCACTCAGCTTTCTTCACAGTCCAACTCTTGCATCTATACATGACCACAGGAAAAACCATAGCCTTGACTAGATAGACCCTTGTTGGCAAAGTAATGTCTCTACTTTTCAATTTGCTATCTAGGTTGGTCATAACTTTTCTTCCAAGGAGTAAGCGTCTTTTAATTTCATGGCTGCAATCACCATCTGCAGTGATTTTGGAGCCCCAAAATAAAGTCTGACCCTGTTTCCACTCTTTCCCCATCTATTTGCCATGAAGTGATGGGACTGGATGCCATGATCTTTGTTTTCTGAATGTTGAGCTTTAAGCCAACTTTTTCACTCTCCTCTTTCACTTTCCTCAAGAGGCTTTTTAGTTCCTCTTCACTTTCTGCCTTAAGGGTGGTGTCATCTGCATATCTGAGCTCATTGATATTTCTCCCGGCAATCTTGACTCCAGCTTGTGCTTCTTCCAGCCCAGCGTTTCTCATGATGTACTCTGCATATAAGTTAAATAAGCAGGGTGACAATATACAGCCTTGACATACTCCTTTTCCTATTTGGAACCAGTCTGTTTTTCCATGTCCAGTTCTAACTGTTGGTTCCTGACCTGCATACAGATTTCTCAAGAGGCAGGTCAGGTGGTCTGGTATTCCCATCTCTCTCAGAATTTTCCACAGTTTATTGTGACCCACACAGTCAAAGGCTTTGGCATAGTCAATAAAGCAGAAATAGATGTTTTTCTGGAACTCTCTTGCTTTTTCCATGATCCAACAGAGGTTGGCAATTTGATCTCTGGTTCCTCTGCCTTTTCTAAAACTGGCTTGAACATCTGGAAGTTCATGGTTGACATATTGTTGAAGTCTGGCTTGGAGAATTTTGAGCATTACTTTGCTAGCATGTGAGATGAGTGCAACTGTGTGGTAGTTTGAACATTCATCAGCATTGCCTTTCTTTGGGATTGGAATGAAAACTGACCTTTTCCAGTCCTGTGGCCACTGCTGAGTTTTCCAAATTTGCTGGTATATTGAGTGCAGCACTTTCACAGTGTCATCTTTCAGGATTTGAAATAGCTCAACTGGTATTCCATTACCTCCACTAGCTTTGTTCGTAGTAATGCTTTCTAAGGCCCACTTGACTTCACATTCCAGGATGTCTGGCTCTAGATGAGTGATCACACCATCGTGATTATCTGGGTCATGAAGATCTTTTTTGTACAGTTCTGTGTATTCTTGCCACCTCTCCTTAATATCTCCTGCTTCTGTTAGGTCCCTACCATTTCTGTCCTTTATCGAGCCCATCTTTGCATGAAATGTTCCCTTGGTATCTCTAATTTTCTTGAAGAGATATATACTCTACACCTTGCTTTTTCCACTTAATATATTTTGAAGATCATTCTCCATCAGAATATAAAGAACTTCATTACTTTTTTACATCTCATTAGAAATGGGTGGTATGGATATACCCCAGTTTGTTCAATCAATATCTTACTAATTCATGTTTATTTCCAATTTTTTTGGTATTACATAAGTGCACATGTAATTTCACATAAGTATACATCTACCTAGAGGCTAAATTTTTAGCCAACAGATTTCTGGAAAAAAATCTATCTTTGATAGATATAATAAATTCTCCTTAATGAGATTGTATATATTTATATTACCCACAAGAGTTATTGGTTTTTTGGTTTTTTTTAATCTACCATTCCAACGACTTAAATAATTTATGTATCTGCCATTCTAACCATTTAAATAATTTATGTATGTATGTGTGTATGTATGTATTTACATTTATTTACTTTTGGCTGTGCTGTGTCTTTGCTGCTGCGAGCGGGGGCTTCTCTCTAATGTGGTGTGTGGGCTTCTCATTCCTGTGGCTTCTCCTGTTGCAGAGTGTGGGCTCTAAGGTGCTCGGGCTCAGTAGTTGCAGTTCCTGGGCTCTAGAGCACAGGCTTAGTTTCTCTGCGGCATGTGGGATCTTCTCAGAAAAGGGAACAAACCTGTGTCTCCTGCATTGGTAGGATTCTTTACCACTTACCCACCAGGGAAGCCCTATTGGTTTCTTTGATCTCTGACAATATGAGTAAAAATGGAATCTACTTTACTTGAAGTCATGCTTCTATGATTGTGAAGAAAATTGAATATCTGTTCATAGTTCTCAGAATCATCTGTATCTTCTTTTCTGTAAAACAGCACTGGTAACTTGCCTATTTTTCTATTAAATTCTTGGACATTTATGTATTTATTTGTAGAAGCTCTTTCTATATAAGTATATTAATCTTTATATGTGTTGTAAGTTGCAAATATCTCCAGTTTGCCACTTACACTTTGACTTCAATTATACTGAGTTTTACAAACATTTAAAAAATGTAGTCTAATATATCACTCTTTCATGATTTCTGTGATTCATACTATGCTTTGGTCTTTCCCATCCAAAGATTATAAAAATAATTCTCCAGAGTTTTCTAAGGTATTTATGGTTTTATATTTTATGCTGAAACTTTTAATCAGTTGGGACTATATTTTGGTATACCATGCAAAGTTCCCATATTTTATCCAGATGGTTACTCAATTCTTCCAATACCATTTATTGAATAATCCATCTTTTCTCCATTGATTTGAAATATCATCTTTATCATGTACTACATAACCATATGGACTTGGATCTATTTTGATAATTTCTGTTCTGTTCTCCTGATTTTCCTGTCTATTAATGAAACAATATCAGATTGTTCTAATTATTATAGCTTCATAACAAGAGCTAATAGCTAGCAAGCCAGTTTCTCCCTTCTAGTATCTTCTTTATCAGAATTTTCACTAGCTACCTTTGCTTATTTTCCATTTGAACATTAGAAACGCTTGTATTGTTCCACAAGAAAAATCTTTTTGATATTTGCATTGGAATCACATGAAATTTAGAGATTACGGGAAATACACATCTCTCTGATTTTAATGCTTCCTATCCAAAATCAATTACAGTATGCCTTTTCATTTGTGTAAATCTTCTTTTATTAGTCTTCAAGTCTCTTATTAGCATTTAAGTTTTCCTCTGGCAAGTTTCCTTTTCAGTTGTTTTAATCTACTTGCATTGGCTAGAATCCTTAGAGCTTTTAAAATAAGACTGCTTACAGGGTATGTCTTTGTCTTGTTCTTAAATTTAACAGAAATGTTTCTAATGTTTTCCTATTAAGAATCACATGGCAGGGGGAAGGAGAGAGTGAGAAGTATAGAGAGAATAACATGGAAACTTACATTACCATATGTAAAATTTATAGCCAATGGGAATTTGTGTATGACTCAGGGAACTCAAACAGGGGCTCTGAAACAACCTAGAAGGGTGGGATGGGGAGGGAGATACATGTATACCTATGGCTGATTCATGTTGATGTTTGGAAAAAAACCAATACAATTCTGTAAAGCAATTATCCTTACATTAAAAACTAAATAAATTTATAAAGAAAAACTATCATGGTCGAGCAGAATGTATATATATATATATATATATATATATTTTATATTCACATGTATATATATTCACATACATATACAAACACAGGCTACTTCTACCTACTAAGAGATTTTAAAGTTCAGGGATAAAAACTGAACTTTATTAAATGTACTTTAAGCTTCTATGGAGGTTTATAATATTTGTTTTATTTTATTTATTACTATTATAGATTTTGAAATTAAATTTTTATAATATCAAATAATTCTTGCTTTTCTGAAATAAACTTCTCCATGCTATATTAATTTTTTATATTCTGTTGGATTCTGTTTGCAACTATTTTATTTTGGATTTTATATTAGCCTACAGAAGTGAAAATGATAGCCTAAGCTTTTTGTTCAATATTTGTTGTATTTTGAAAAATTAGTGTTTACTTACATTGTGAGATATTTTGGAAGCTTACATTCTTTTTCTGTGATCTGTAGTATTAGAAAGTCAGATATAACTGCACTATCTATAGCTTTTCATCCCCCATCCCCATCAATTTTTATTATATACATCATTTCTACATTTTTAGGGTTTGTAATATTTGCATTCTATTGACTGTTTCCATTCCTTTTTATCTCTACTTTTTCATTCACTTACTGGTTGGCTAAAATTCTCTGTCAATATCCTTAAAAAGAGCTTATGTGAAGAAAAAAATCCATTATTTTTATGTTAAATATTTTGCTGATGTTTTTATTTTTATGTGTAAATGAAAACTTATCTGAGTATATTATTCTTAACTTACATTCTCTTTCCTTCAGTACTTAAAAATACTACTCTATCCCCTTCCAACGCTGAAAGTTGCAGTGAAGAAGTCTGAGGCTGGCATTATTTATTTTCTTTATAGGTGACCTTCTCTTTTCGCCCAGATGCCCAAAATATTCTCTAGCTTTAAGTCTAGCAACTTTATAGGGAGATTTTGGTGCTATTGTTCTATAGCAATGTTTCCCTGATATACCCTAGACGTTTCTAGATTCTAGTCCTGAAAGTTTCTTTAAATATATTTTTATTAGGCTCTTTACTATAGAAACACTAATTGTGCATATTCTGGGTCTTCTTTGCCTGTCTCCCAGGTAATCAGTTCTCCTCAACTCTATAGCAATATGTGGAACCACAATTTTTACCTGTGCTGTAACAACATTTTAATGAGAAGTATTTTCCCTGTCAAATGGTTACTCCTTCTTTTTTCCAAAATTTTTTTCTTGTATTATTTCTATATAGATCTTGTGGTGGTTCCTCTGTTATTATGTGGTGGTTGATATTTTAATAAGATAAGTGATTCCTGGATCAGCTATTCATAGTCAGCTTGTTTTAGGGAAAAGTCTACAAACTTGTTCACAGACAAAATAATTACCACAGCACCAGCCTGTGAGTATATGAATGAGACTGTTTAACCTTTACTCCTCAGCTAACAAAAATCACACTGCATGGCTCACCCTGTGAGTCAGAAGTGGCTTCTCTCCAGTCTCACCAATGAACCAGTTCCAGTCAGCATGGCTGTCTATATGTTTCCTCTTCAATACTGATTATTCGGCTTCTCAAAACACCTTTCTGTGCAGACTCATGGAAGCTGTATCTGCCAGTCTGCTCACTCCGTCTTTGCTGATACAAACAAAGGAAAGCTGGTTTTATACCTCAGCAGTCAATCCTAAAGGAAATCAACCCAATATTCATTGGAAGGACTGATGCTGAAGCTCCAATATTTTGGCCACCTGATGAGAAGAGTTGACTCATTGGAAAAAACCATGATGCTGGGGAAATTGAGGGGAGGAGAAGGGAGCAACAGAGAATGAGGTGGTCGGATGGCATCAGCAACTCAATGGACATAAGTTTAAGCAAACTCTGGGAGACAGTGAGGGACAGGGAAACACGGCATGCTGCAGTTCATGGAGTCACAGAGCAGGACACGGCTGAGCGACTGAACAACAACTACAAAATATACCACTTATTTTAAAGATGCGTGCTTGCGAATTTCTAGTGAGGTGCTCAAAGCATCCTTTCTCTGTGTCTTCCTCTACTCCTGTTTGACCTTCACTGTTTCAGACAGTGCTTCCTCTTATTATACGGTTTAAGTTTCAGGTGTCTTCTTTTCTCAGTGACAACAGAACTTTTGCTTCTGCTTTTCATTATCTTTGTTGCTTTGGATAATTCCAAGAAAATAAGAAGTACTGATTTTGTTTTATACTTTCAAAACACAGAAATATAGTTGATAAGGTTAAATTACAGCTTCCATTTGGGAAATAATTAATGTAAAATTCAGTCAGCTGAAATTCCGACAAAGTTTTTGTTAGAACTACAGCTCACCAAACTGGCTTTAAGACCATAAGTAAGTCAGCACAGTATCTACATATGTGTCAGTCTTGGCGTCATTCTCAGACATCTCTTACTTTTCATCATCTACTCAGAAGCAAGCATTTGATGGTAATGGGGGCTAAGTATCAGATGGGCTAATATCTCTTGGAAATGGCTAAATCAAGTCCTCAGTAACTTCTTTCCATTATTAATAATGTCATTCCATGTTCACTTTAATTTTATAAGAGAGAATTTTCTTTTCACTTCAGTTGCCTATCAAGTACTTACTGAACATATATACATGCAACTTTGATGAAACTTTTTAACCACAGGAACTGTCAATTCATGGATAGATTTCATAAAAATCAAATATTTCACCAAACTGGACAATCTTCATAGGCCCCAACTCCATTAGAAAGCTTCTGTAGAACATGTAAATGCCTTTCTCTTTCAGTTCAGTTCAGTTGCTCAGTCATGTCTGACTCTTTGGACCCCATGGACTGCAGCACGCCAGGATTCTCTGTCCATCACCAACTCGAGGAAATTGCACAAACTCTTTGTCCTTAGATATTGTTAATATCCAATTTTATTGAATTGTGATTAGAAAGTGTTGACTACAATATGTCTCATTTTTTAAATTAATTGAGATTAATATCTGGTTAATATGAAATGGTGATTGCAGCCATGAAATTAAAAGACACTTACTCCTTGGAAGGAAATTTATGACCAAACTAGAAAGCATATTCAGAAGCAAAGACGTTACTTTGCCAACAAAGGTCCATCTAGTCAAGGCTATGGTTTTTCCTGTGGTCATGTATGGGTGTGAGAGTTGGACTGTAAAGAAAGCTGAGCACCGAAGAATTGATGCTTTTGAACTGTGGTGTTGGAGAAGACTCTTGAGAGTCCCTTGGACTGCAAGGAGATCCAACCAGTCCATTCTAAACGAGATCAGTCTTGGGTGTTCTTTGGAAGGACTGATGCTAAAGCTGAAACTCCAGTACTTTGGCCACCTCATGTGAAGAGTTGACTCATTGGAAAAGACTCTGATGCTGGGAGGGATTGGGGGCAGGAGGAGAAGGGGATGACAGAGGATGAGATGGCTGGGTGGCATCACCGACTCAATGGACATGAGTTTGAGTGAACTCTGGGAGTTAGTAATAGACAGGGAGGCCTGGCATACTGCAATTTGTGGGGTTGCAAACAGTCGGACACAATTGAGCGACTGAACTGAACTGAACATGAAATGTCTATTTTCATGAATGATCTTGAGTATTAAAAAATGGAATATTCCCAATCATCAGTTCCTACATGTAAGTCATAGCAATTACCATATTATTTATCTTATATTAGTCATCCTTAGCCTTACTTTTTCCTCTTATTTTGGCCCCTTTTCCTATAATTCCTGTTACTGCTGATGTGTAAATTAGAGACACATTTGTAGCTAATATCACCCTTACAAATTGCATTTCATGGCATCAAATGGCCTGTAGCATTAATTTCCTTGAAATGATTTAACTTCCTAAATTCCACCTTATCCAACATTAATATCAGGGCTTCAACTTTTATTTGGGGAGAGTTGGTTTCTCTTTTAACTTGCCCTACTGTCTTTTTGCTCACCCATTCATTTTCAAACATCTTATAGCTTTTAGTGTTCACTAGTTCATCAAATTTGGTTTTGATATATAGCTCAATTTGAAAAGTTTATTAATTTAGTAGATGTATCAAACTCACATTTATTGATATAGTAGATTTTTTAGCTATAGTATTCTCATTTTTAGTTTGTTTTTTTTGTTTTACTTTTACATAGTATTTAAAAATATCTTAACTTTGTGGCCTGTTGATATCTGTACATTAATTTTAAACCCTAATAGTTAACTATATAGTCTCTTATTCAATGATTTTCATGGATTTCCAGGTGAGTGATTTCAAACAAAATTCTTCTAAAATGATTATTGGTAAAGACACCAAAATATTTTTAAAATATGCATTTCAGCTCCAAAGTTATGTCATGTTCAATGGAAAGACGCTGTATGCATTTCAATCTGGACCAGAAATAATACAGTAATGCCCGCTATCACTGTTATGGTTATGTAATTATCTGAGAGAAAGAGAAAAATGGTATAAAAATTATATATATGGAATACAACTGGAATTCTCAAAAGAATCAAATGCATCAAAAAACTACTATGAATAATAGGAGAATTCACAAATTAAAATATATAAATTAATTGTTTTCATATGTTTAAATAATCACAAGATGTATTGGATCAAAAATCCCATTTAAAATATAATTTCTACTATAAAATATCTAAGAGAAAATTTCAAAAGTTTGTGAGAGGGAAAAAATTTTCAAAAGTTTGTGAGAGGGAAAAAATAGACATTTAACACTCTTGTAGGGTATAAAATAAGAACTGAACTAACAAAAAGACACTATTTTCTGAGATAGGAAGATAATTAAATGCTGTAATTTTATAAATTAGTAATATTAATTTATAATATATCAATAAATTTTTATTATAGCACACTAACACTTTTTGTCTGAAACTAGATAAGTTGATTTTAAATATCATGTGAAAAATAATACAAATTTTCAGTAGAATTCTGAGAAAGAGGAGCAATTTTTTCAAAAGCTCACTGAATATTAAAATATATTATAAAGCTAAAATAATTCAAATTGTGTGATACTGACTATGGATAGACAGCAGAACATAAGAAAATAGAGAAACAGCTGAATTCAATCTGGAAACTTAGTATATGATTTAAAAAATTTGACATTTCAAATTAATAGAGTTAAAAGAACAGAACAGAACAGTCATCTAAAAAATGTTATATCAACTCCTGACAATTTACCAGAATATAATGAGAACAGATCAAAGACTTACATGCAAAATTAAACCTTCAAAGTAATAGGAAAAAAATGAGAGAAACTTTAAAAAAAAATTTTAAGATGGGAGTAGCACTTCAGATTAAAACAAAAACATCCTAAAGCCATAAAGTCAAAGTGAAAGCATTAGTCTCTCAGTCATGTTCGACTCTTTACAACCCCATGGACTACAGCTCACCATAAAACCATAAAAAGTACAGGTTAATGTAACTACATTTTTAAAAAAACTTCTTCATGGCAACGTTATCATAAACAAGGTCAAAAGATAAATGACAAACTAAGAGAAAATAGCTGCAACTTATACCACAGAAAAATTTTTTAGCATTTAAAGAGCTCCTAGAAAGTGAAAAGAAAACAGCCAACAATTAAAGAGAAAAATGAGAGAGAAGAACAAGATGGTGAGGAGTACGTGGATGTGGAGTACAACTCTCTCCATAGATACACCAGAAATACATCTTCAGACACAGAAGTACATGCAGAACACCAGTTGAGAGAGGACAGGAGTACCTGACCAGAGGAAAAGAATATATAGACCCATGCAAAACTCGGTAGGAGGAAGGAACTAGGGGGAAAAACAGGAGCATTAGTAGGACTGGCCCTGCCCTTGGCGAGTGGGGGAACTGAAGCAGGGGTCCGATCCCCACATCCAGACAATCGTCTGACTCAGAGGAGAAACACTTAAGGCTGAGAGTGAAACGGCTGATCTGTGGCAGCCTACATAGAGTAAGAATCAGACAGCCCTTGCCACAGCCATACATATCCCGGACAGGACAGATTGAGGGGAGGTGAGGGAGGAGACTGTGATGGGAAATGCCTGTGGAGGAAAGCCAGGCAGCCATGGAAGCAAGGCGATACTGCTGAGTCATGCGTAGGGGGTGGAGCCATCACCATAGCCTCTCTCTCCCCACACACCAGCACTGGCTGCTGAAAAAGAGAGAGGCTGGCCCATCGAACACCTGACACACTGAACTGCAGAGCAGGACCCCACCCAGGGTGTCCCTGTAAGTGCCTGACACCCTAATCTACAGAGTAAGACCCCAGCCAGGGGGGCCCCTCTAAGTGCCTGACACTCTGAACAACAGAAAAGGACCCCAGGCAAGGGGGCCCTCTAAGTGCCTGAACAGGTGGAGCTACAGAGAAAGACTGACCAAAGAGGCCTGCTGATTGCCAGCTACAAGAGGGTCGAGAAAAGACTCTGATAGGGCCGTAATTCCTGCGGTGGAGGCAATCCATGTCCCTGCACACTTGGCGCCACCAGGGTCCCCGCAATCCAAGCAGCTTCATCACCTTCACACTCAACTCTCACTGGGGCAGAGCTGCCACAGGCAAAAAAGTCTTGCATCTATATGCCCAGGGTCACTTCGGTAGTGTCTGACTCCTTGCAACCCTGCAGACTGTCCCTGCCACGTTCTCTGTCAGGGAAGGGGTTCCCCAGGCAAGAACACTGGCACGTATGGGCCAATACTGGTTGCCATACCCTTCTAGAGCACTATATTTCCTGCTGTCCCAGCTGCCAACCCCCCTGAGTACCTGGTGCTGCCAGAATCCCTGTGACCCAAGCAGCTGCACCACCTCCACACCTGGCCCTCACAGGGGCAAACCCAAGCCCTCCAGGGCAGCCTCAGGAGCAAACTCCAGTGGATGACCCAAAGGCAGAGGTGGAAATAAAACCACAACTGAAACCCAGGAGCAGTGTGCCTAAGGAAGAAGACCCAAAACTTTCCCATCAGTTGTACAAGCTGCAGATTAAATCCACATGATCAACTAAGCAGACTCTGTATCTGTGGAATATATAAAAGGTCATTGAGAACTCCCACAAAAGAAAATGCACTAGTTCTGATAGCTGTGGACATTGGAGACAAGAACACATAGGAGTAGGACCAGATTAGAATCTGAGCTGCCCCCACAGCAGGTCCAGAGATCAGCACAGTGCTGGAGGGCATCCTAGGGAGGTGAGGTGGATTGTGACTCCCAGTAAAGGAAAGGACTCTGGCAGCAGTAACTCAAGAAAAACATTTATTATTCTTACGTTTTGAATTGTTCTGTAGATTCTTTTGGATTTCCACCCCCACCCCTTTCATTCCCCCTATGTCGTGGGTGTTGATTTTATCGGCACTATGAAATCTAATTAAGCTTTTTTTAAATCCCTCAGTCAAAGTTTTTATTGTTGTTATAAACCTCTGCCTCTACGTCAGGCTTTTGCAGTTCTGTGGAGTTTCTCTTTTTTTCACTCTCTCTCTCTTCTATTAATTTAAAATTTTTAATTTTTTAAACCTACTATTATTTTTCTACATTTATTTCTTTGCTTTCTTTCCTACTCTTCTTTTCCCCTTGCAGTTAATCTGTAATGTATATAAATCTTCTTTACCTACCTCTGTTTAATTTTGTATATCTATCCTTTCTTTCTTTTCTTTCTTTCCTTCCCACTCAACATATTTGTTAGTTTTATTTTCATTGCTTTATTCCCTGATTGGCATCTTGCTTTAGTTTTGTTTTCCAGTTTGTGTTTTAGTTAGTTTTTGGTTTCCTTTGTTCACCAAGTCAATCTATTGTACTTTTTGTTGGACTTTTTTGATTTTGCTTATGGGTGTATATGTATATGTGTATATTCAGTCATACTTTTTATTGCTGCTATAAACCTCTGTCTCTACGTTGGGCTTTTGCTGTTCTGTGGTGTGTTCCTTTTTTCCCCCTTTTTTCTTCTTCTTCCATTTTTTTTCTCTTTTTTATAATTTTAATTTTTAATTTTTTTAAACCTATTGTATTTTTCTACATTTATTCCTTGGTTTGGCTTTCCTACTGACCTTTTTCCCTTAAAGTTAATCTTTTATGTATATAAATCTGCTTCATCTACCTCTATTAACTTTGCGTATCTATTCTTTCTTTCTTCTCTTTCTTTCCTTTCCTCTCAACACATTTGTTAGTTTTGTTTTCATTGCTTTATTCCCCACTTGGCACCTTGCTTTTGTTTTGTTTTCTAGTTTGTGCTTCCATTAGTTTTGTTAACTGGTAAATATAATTTTTGATTTCCTTTGTTTGCCAGGTCAATCTACTGTACTTTATTTTTGTTGGACTGGTTTGACTTTTCTCATGGGTGTATATGTATATGTGTATGTTCCATTATTTTAACTATTATTTGCCTGATTTTGTAACTGCTATTTGTCTGGGGTTCATCTTTGGTTTCTTGGTTTTGGATATTTGTTTTAATCTCACTTAATGCCATAGTAAACCACTTGTGGAATCTTTGTTCCTGACGAGATCAAGCCCTGAGCCTTTGGAGTGGGAGCACTGACTCCAAGACTCTAGACTACCAGAGAACTAACTCTATGGACTATGTTAGTTGCTCAGTTGTGTCCAACTCTTTGTGACCCCAGGCTTCTCTGTCCACAGAATTCTCCAGGGAAGAATACTGGAGTGTATTGCCATTCTCTTCTCCAGAGGAACTCCCCAACCCAGGGATCGAACCCTGGTCTCCAGCCTTACAGGTAGATTCTTTATCGTTTGAGTTACAGGAAAGCCTAGCTAACCCTAGGGAGCATCAAATAATGAGAACTCACACAAAGGAAACCACTTGAATACAAGACCCGGCATCACCTAACCACCAGTAGCACCCTGTGCAGGATGCTTCATCTAAACAACAAACAAAACAAAAATACAAAACCAATCATCAGCAGACAGGATTACCACCTCACTTAGCCTTGTCCATCGAGGAAAAATAAACAAACAAAAACTCAGCACAAACCTCACCCTATATGAAGCTTACACAAACCACTGGACTAATCTTAGGAGGGCAGAAACCAAAAGAAGGAAAGAATTCAACTTTCCTAGATGCCTGGTAAAAGGAGACCTCAAACACAATAACTTTAAAAAAAAAAATGAAAAGGCAGAGAAATACTGCACAAATGAAGGAACAAACTAGAAACACCAAAGTCCAAATAAATAAAGAGGAAATAGAAAACTTACCTGGAAAATAATTCAGAATAATGATAGTAAACATGATCAAAAACCTTGAAAACAAAATGTAGAACATGCAAGAATCAATTAATAAAGACCCAGAAGGATTCAAGAATAAGTATACAGAGACAAACAACACAATTACTGAAATTAAAAATACTCTAGAAGGAATCAATAACAGAATATCTGAAGCAGAAGAATGAATCAGTGAGCTGGAGAATAAAATGGTGGAAATAACTTCTGAGCTGCAGAATAAAGTAAAATGAATGAAAAGAGCTGAGGACAATCTCAGTTACCTCTGGGACCATATCAAATGCACCAACATTCGAATTATAGGGGTCCCAGAAGAAGAAGAGAAAAAGAAAGGGTATAAGAAAATTTTTGAAGAGATTATAGTTGAAAATTTCCCTAACATGGAAAAGGAAATAGTCAATCAAGTCCAAGAGGCACAAAGAGTCCCTTACATGATAAACCCAAGGAGATACACACCAAGACACATACTAATCAAACTAATAAAGACTAAACACAAAGAAAGAATATTAAAAGCAGCAAGGGAGAAGCAACAAGTAACATACAAGGGAAACCCCATACACTTAAAAGCTGATCTTTCAGCAGAAACTCTGCAGGCCAGAAGGAAATGGAAGGATATATTTAAAGTATTGAAAGGGAAAAATCTACAACCAAGATTACAGTATCCAGCAAGGATCACATTCAAAATTGATGGAGAAATAAAAAGCTTTTCAGATAAGCAAAAGTTAAGAGAATTCAGTATCATCAAACCAGCTTTACAACAAATGTTAAAGGGACTTATATAGCCAAGAAATACAAGAGAAGAAAAAAGATCTATAAAATCAACCCCAAACAATTAAGAATATAGCAATAGGAACATATGTATCAATAATTACTTTAAATGTAAATGGATTAAATACTCCATCAAAAGACACAGACTGGCTGAATGGATACAAAAACAAGACCCATATATATGCTGTCTACAAGAAACCCACTTCAGACCTAAAGATACATATAGACTGAAAGTAAAAGGATGGAAAATATATTCCATGCAAATGGAAAGCAAAAGACAGCTGGAGTAGCAATCCTCATATCAGACAAAATAGACCTTAAAATAAAGAAGATTATAAGAGATAAGGAAGGACACTACATAATGATCAAGCGATCAATCCAAGAGGAAGACATACAATTGTAAATATCTATGCACCCAACATAGGAGCACCTCGGTACATAAGACAAACACTAACAGACATAAAAGGAGAAACTGACAGTAACACAATAATAGTAGGAGATTTTAACACCCCACTCACACCAATGGACAGATCATCAAAACAGAAAATTAATCAGGAAACACAAGTTTTAAATGATACATTAGATGAGATGGCTCTCATTGATACCTTCAAGACATTCCATCCAAATGCAGAAGAATACATCTTTTTCTTAAGTGCACATGGAATATTCTCCAGGATAGACACATCTTGGGTCACAAATCAAACCTCAGTAAACTTAAGAAAATTAAAACCATATCAAGCATCTTCTCTGACCACAGTGCTATGAAACTAGATATTGATTACAAGAAAAAACTGTAAGAAACACAAACACGTGGAGATTAAACAACACATTTCTAAATAACCAACAGGTTACTGAAGAAATCAAAAGGGAAATAAAAAAATTTCTAGAAACAAATGACAGTGAAAACACAACAACTCAAAACCTATGGGATGCAGCAAAAGCAGTTTGAAAAGGGAAGTTTATAGCAATACAATCCTACCTCAAGAAACAAGAAAAATATTGAATAGATGTTAGGTGTAAACCTAACTTTACATCTAAAGCAATTGGAAAAAGAAGAACAAAAAAGCCCCAAAATTAGTAGAAGGAATGAAATCATAAAGATCTGAGCAGAAATAAATGAAAAAGAGATGAAAGAAACAATAGTAAAAGATTAATAAAACTAAAAGCTGTTTTTTTGAAAAGATAAACAACGACAAGCCTTTAGCCAGACTCATCAAGAAAAACAGAAAGAAGAATCAAATCAACAAAATTAGAAATGAAAAAGGAGAGGTTACAAGAGAAAATGCAGAAATACACAAGATTATAAGAGACTATTATGAGCAATTATATGCCAATGAAGTGAATAACCTGGAAGAAATGGGCAGATTCTTAGAAAAGTTCAATATACTGAATCAGGAAGAAATAGAAATTATGAACAACCCAATGACAAGCACTGAAGTTGAAGCTGTGTGTCAAAAATTTCCCAAAAAACAAAAGCCCAGGACCAGATGGCTTCACAGGGGAATTCTATCAAACATTTAGAGAAGAGAAAATGCCTATTCTAAAATTCTTTCAAAAAATTGCGGAGGAAGGAATAATTCCAAACTCATTCTAAGAGGCCACCACGCCCTGATACCAAAATCAGACAAAGACAACACAAAAAAAAAGAAAACTAGGCCAATATCACTGATGAACATAGATGCAAAAATCCTCAACAAAATTTTAACAAACAGAACTCAGCAACACATCAAAAAGTTCATACACCATGATCAAGTTGGGTTTATTCCAGAAATGCAATGATTCTTCGAAATACACAAATCAATCAATGTGATACACCATATTAACAAACTGAAAGACAAAAAGTATATGATCATCTTAATAGAGGCAGGAAAAGCCTTTGACAAAATTCAGCACCCATTTGTGATTAAAACTCTTCAAAAAACAGGCATAGACGGAACCTACCTCAACATAGTAAAGGCCATATATGCTAATCCTACAGCAAACATTATTCTCAGTGGTGAAAAACTGAAAGCATTCCCCCTAAGATCAGGAACAAGAAAAGGTTGTCCACTTTTGCCACTATTATTCAACATATTTCTGGAAGTCCTAGCTATAGCAATTAGAGAAGAAAAAGAAATACAAGGAATCCAGAGTGGAAAAGAAGAAGTAAAGCTTTCACTGTTTGCAGATGACATGATACTGCACAGAGAAAATCCTAACGATAGTACCAGAAAATTACTAGAGCTTATCACTGAATTTAGCAAAGTTGCAGGATACAAAATCAATACACAGAAATCCCTTGCATTTCTACATACTAACAATAAAAAATCAGAAAGAGAAATTAAGGAATCAATACCATTTACCACTGCAACAAAAAGAATTAAATATCTAGGAATAAACTTACCTAAGGAGACAAAAGAACTGTACACAAAAAAATTATAAGACACTAATGAAAGAAATCAAAGATTATATAAACAGATGGAGAGATATCCCATGTTCCTGGGTAGGAAGAATCAATATTATGAAAATGACTATACTACCAAATGCAATCTACAGATTCAATGTGATCCCTATCAAATTACCAATGGCATTTTAAACAGAACTAGAACAAAAAAATTCACAATTCATATGGAAACACAAAAGACCCCGAATAGCCAAAGCAGTCTTGAGAAAGAAGAATGGAGCTGGAGGAATCAACCTTCCTGACTTCAGATTATACTACAAAGCTACAGTCATCAAGACAGTATGGTACTGGCACAAAAACAGAAATGTAGACAAATGGAATAAGATAGAAAGCCCAGAAATAAACCCATGCACCTATGGGTACCTTATTTTCAACAAAGGAGGCAAGAATATACAATGGGGCAAAGATAGCTTCTTCAATAAATGGTGATGGAAAAACTGGACAGCTACATGTAAAAGAATGAAATTAGAACACTTCCTAACACCATACACAAAGATAAACTCAAAATGGATTAAAGATCTAAAGGTAAGACCAGAAACTATAAAACTCTTAGAGAAAAACAGACAGAACACTCGATGACATAAATCAAAGCAAGATCCTCTATGACCCACCTCCTAGAGTAATGGAAATAAAAGCAAAAGTAAAAAAAAGTGGTACCTGACTAAACTTAAAAGCTTTTGCATAGCAGAGGAAACTATAAGCAAGGTGAAAAGACAATCCTCAGAATGGGAGAAAATAGCAACAAATGAAACAACTGACATAGGATTAATTTCCACAATCTACAAGCAGCTCATACAACTCAATGCCAGAAAAACAAACAACCCAATCAAAAAGTGGGGAAAAGACCTAAACAGACATTTCTCCAAAAAAGACATACAGATGTCTAACAAACACATGAAAGATGCTCAACATCCCTCATTATTAAAGAAATGCAAATCAAAACTACAACGAGCTATCACCTCACACTAGTCAGAATGGCCATCATCAAAAAGTCTACACACAATAAATATTGGAGAGGGTGTGGAGAAAAGTGAACACTCTTGCAGTGTTGGTGGGAATGTAAATTGATACAGCCACTATGGAAGATGGTATGGAGATTCCTTAAAAAACTAGTAATAAAACCACCATATGACCCAGCAATCCCACTCCTAGGTATATACTCTGAGGAAACCAAAATTTAAAGACACATATATCTCATGGTTCATTGCAGCACTATTTACAATAGCTAGAACATGGAACCAACCTAGATGCCCATTGACAGATGAATAGATAAAGAAGTTGTGGTACATATACACTGCCGGGAGCCAGCACGAGGAGTCCCGCCCGTGGCAAATGTCATGAGGTTAAGGGGTCCGACAGGCAAAGGCGAGTCGGGCCTTAAGGGAGCCTCGCTGAATTTTCTCGAACATCTACCCCCAAAACCAGAGTCTGCCTGCCTTACTGCATTATACTTTCCACCTACTCTTCTGACATAACAGGGGGCTATCCCTGACCACCTTTCTCTGGAAAAAGTTAACTTAGAGCTCCAACTGGTCTCCTGCATATGAAAGGAATGTTTCAGCTCAAATCCCTCTGATGGCTCTCTAACTTGCCTGATAGGTTCCCCCGGACTTTTACAACTTGTGATTGTTTACAGCCCCCCAACCATGAGAGGCACGAAGCTTAAAACATCTTAAAGATATAGAGCCTTTTAGAGCTAAGAATTAGTTTGGTGAAGGGTTTCACTGTTGAGTCAATGACTGCTGCCAGGCCTCCATATCTTTTATCTTAGGCACCTGGGAAGATATTAATCAATGTAAACAGGATGCAGAAATAGGAATATAGTAGTTTTGATGTTAGCAATACTAGACTTTTGAGTTAATGAATTTTCTCTTTGTTATTAATCACTGCACCCCTCTTTCTTTGTTATATATAGATGTGTCCTTGCTATGTAAGAATGTAACTTTATTTAGTGCTTTCTGAGAGTGGCACCAGACTTTGGAAAGAACGACACTTTTAAGGGCAAATAAGTTTTCTTGTTGACAGATCCTTATCAGAAAAGGGCCGTAAAATGTTAATTGGCCTCCTGGCCAGAAGATGATGTAAATCACCTAAGACTTGTGTATAAGCTAGGTATGCAGAGAGAAAGCCTGGTCTCGATAAGAGTCAGGGCTGCTGACGCTGCATAATTTTGTGTTATCCGTTGATCTCTATGTACAACCAAAAGTATAAAAAGCTTTCCAGAACAATAAAGGATAAGCCAGTCACTGGAAAGACTGGTTTCCCCCATATGGTCTTTTCAAATTCCTTTTCAGGCTGAATTTCCATCTGGGGCGTGGAGGCTCACCATGTCTACTTACTTGTCCTGGCTTTAAGACCCATGCGAGAGGGAGCCCAAGGTGGGGCACCCTCCGCTATTCAAGTGTGCGCCGGTGGCCTATGCAGATGATGCAAACCTCTTGTCTCAAGGTTTTATTAGCTCTCCATGTAAACCAAGTTATTCAGCATCTTTTCTCCACTAATTTTCCTACTGTACTATTCTTTCCTAATCTCTTTTTATATTTCTAAATAAGTAAGTTTTTCCTCGCCTACTCCGTCTCCCCTTCGAATTCCCTGGATCCACGGGGGCTGGACCTTGGCAATACACAATGGTATATTCAGTTCAGTTCAGTCACTCAGTCGTGTCTGACTCTTTGCAACCCCATTAATCCAAGCACACCAGGCCTCCCTGTCCATCACCATCTCCCAGAGTTCACTCAGGCTCATGTACATTGAGTCGGTGATGCCATCCAGCCATCACATCCTCTGTCGTCCCCTTTTCCTCCTGACACCAATCCTTCCCAGCATCAGAGTGTTATCCAATGAGTCAACTCTTTGCATGAGGTAGCCAAAGTACTGGAGTTAAGCTTTAACATCATTCCTTCCAAAGAAATCCCAGGGCTGATCTCCTGTAGAATGGACTGGTTGGATCTCCTTGCAGTCCGAGGGAATCTCAAGAGTCTTCTCCAACACCACAGTTCAAAAGCATCAATTCTTCGGCACTCAGCTTTCTTCACAGTCCAACTCTCACATCCATACATGACCACTGGAAAAATCTTAGCCTTAACTAGACAGACCTTTGTTGGCAAAGTAATGTCTCTGCTTTCCAATATGCTATGTAGGTTGGTCATAACTTTTCTTCCAAGGAGTAAGTGCCTTTTAATTTCATGGCTGCAATCACCATCTGCAGTGATTTTGGAGCCCTCCAAAATAAAATGTGACACAGTTTCCACTGTTTTCCCATCTATTTGCCATGAAGTGATGGGACCAGATGCCATGATCTTCATTTTCTGAATGTTGAACTTTAAGCCAACTTTTTCACTCTCCTCTATCACTTTGATCAAGAGGCTCTTTAGTTCCTCTTCACTTTCTGCCATAAGGGTGGTGTCATCTGCATATCTGAGCTCACTGATATTTCTTCCGGCAATCTTGACTCCAGCTTGTGCTTCTTCCAGCCCAGCGTTTCTCATGATGTACTCTGCATAGAAGTTAAATAAGCAGGGTGACAATATACAGCCTTGACGGACTCCTTTTCCTATTTGGAACCAGTCTGCTGTTCCATGTCCAGTTCTAACTGGACAGTTGCTTCCTGACCTGCATATAGGTTCCTCAAGAGGCAGGTCAGATGGTCTGGTATTCCCATCTCTCTCAGAATTTTCCACAGTTTATTGTGATCCAGATAGTCAAAGGCTTTGGCATAGTCAATAAAGCAGAAATAGATGTTTTTCTGGAACTCTCTTGCTTTTTCCATGATCCAGCTGATGTTGGCAATTTGATCTCTGGTTCATCTGCCTTTTCTAAAGCCAGCTTGAACATCTGAAAGTTCACAGTTCATGTATTGCTAAAGCCTGGCTTGGAGAATTTTGAGCATTACTTTACTAGCGTGTGAAATGAGTGCAACTGTGAGGTAGTTTGAGCATTCATCGGCATTGCCTTTCTTTGGTGTTGGAATGAAAACCGATCTTTTCCAGTCCTGTGGCCACTGCTGAGTTTTCCAAATTTGGCGGCATATTGGGTGCAGCACTTTCACAGTGTCATCTTTCAGGATTTGAAATAGCTCAGCTGGAATGCCATCACCTCCACTAGCTTTGTTCATAGTGATGCTTTCTAAGGCCCACTTGATTTCACATTCCAGAATGTCTGGCTCTAGGTCAGTGATCATACCATCGTGATTATCTTGGTCATGAAGATCTTTTTTGTACAGTTCTTCTGTGTATTCTTGCCACTTCTTAATATCTTCTGCTTCTGTTAGGTCCATACCATTTCTGTCCTTTATTGAGCCTATCTTTGCATGAAATGTTCTCTTGGTATCTCTAATTTTCTTTAAGAGATCTCTAGTCTTTCCCATTCTGTTCTTGTCCTCTATTTCTTTGCATTGATCGCTGAGGAAAGCTTCCTTATCTCTTCTTGCTATTCTTTGGAACTCTGCATTCAAATGCTTATATCTTTCCTTTTCTCCTTTGCTTTTCAGTTCTCTTCTTTTCACAGCTACTTGTAAGGCCTCCCCAGATAGCCATTTGCTTTTTTGCATTTCTTTTCAATGGGGATGGTCTTGATCCCTGTCTCCTGTACAATGTCACGAACCTCAGTCCATAGTTCATCAATGGAATATTACTCAGCCATAAAAAGGAACACATCTGAGTCAGTTCTGATGAGTTGGATGAACCTAGAACCTATTACACAGAGTGAAGTGAGTCAGAAAGAGAAAGATAAATATCATATTCTAACACATATATATGGAATCTAGAAAATTGGTACTGAAGAATTATTTTCAGGACTGCAACGAAGAAATAGATATAGAGAATAGACTTATGGACATGGGGAGAGGGGAGGAGAGAGTGAGATGTATGGAAAGAGTAACATGGAAACTTACATTACCATATATAAAATAGATAACCAATGGGAATTTGCTATATGGTTCAGGAAACTTAAACAGGTGCTCTGTATCAATCTAGAGGTGTGGATGGGGTGGAGATGGGAGAGAGGTTCAAAACGGAGGGGATATATGTATACCTATGGCTGATTCATGTTGAGTTTTGACAGAAAACAACGAAATTCTGCAAAGCAATTATCCTTCTATAAAAGAATAAATTTTTTAAAAAACAGAAAAACTGACAAGTGATATGAATAGAAATTCACAGAAAGTGGAATATGAAATACAAATAACACTTGAAAAGATGCTTAATATCAGTGAAAGGAATGTACACTATACGTTATATGCAAAAGTTTGTGCTCTAGATGCTCAGTCGTATCTGACTCATGGACTGTAGCCTGCCAGGCTCCTCTGTCAGCGAAATTTTCCAGGCAGAATACTAGAGTGGGTAGCCATTCCCTTCTCCAGGGGATTTTCTCGACCCAGGGATCAAACCCAGGTCTTTTGTATTGCAGGCAGATTCTTTACTGTCTGAGCCATCAGGGAAGCAGATGACATGGTATCAATATAGAAAACCCTAAAGACCACACAAAAACTATTAGAACTAACTAACAAATCCAGCAAGGTAGCAGGATACAAGATTAATATACAGCAACTGGTTGCATTTCTTTACACTAACAATGAAATAATAGAAAAAGAAGGTGAAAAAACAATCCCTTTTAAAATCACATCAAAAATAAAATACATAGAAATAAACTTGACCAAGGAGGTGAAAGATTTACATGCTGAGAGCTATAAAACATTGATAAAGGAACCTGTCATGCTCTTAGACTGGAAGAATATTGTTAGAATGGCAATACTACCCAGTGCAATATACAATACTATCCAATACAATACTACCCAAAGCAATGATGCAATGGCTATCAAATTACCCATGACATTTTCACAGAACTAGAATGAATTATCATAAAATTAATTCAAGGCCATAAAAAAAAGACAGAATTGCAAAGCAACCTTGAGGGAAAAGAACAAAACAGGAGGCATAATCCTTCCAGACTTCAGAAAATACTACAAAACTACAATAGTCAAAACAAGATGGTACTGTACAAATACAGACATATGGATCAATGGAACAGAATAGGAAGTCCAGAAATAAACCCACACACCCACAATCAATTAGTCTTTGTCAAGGGAAGTGAGAATATAAAATGAAGAAAAGATAGTCTCTTCAGCAAGTGGTGTTGGGATAGCTGGACAGCACATGTAAACCAGTGAAGTTAGCACATTCCCTTACACCATAAACAAAAATAAACTCAAAATAGTTTACATACTTAAATATTAGACATAACACCATAAAACTCCTAGAAGAGAACATAGGCAAAACATTCTCTAACATAAATCACACCAATGTTTTCTGAAGTCAGTCTCACAAAGCAATAGAAATAAAAGCAAAAATTAACAAATGGGACCTAATTAAACATAAGCTTTTGCATAGCAAAAGAGACCATAAGTAAAATGGAAAGACAACCTGTGAACTGGGAGAAAATATTTTCAAATGATGCAACCTACAAAGGCTTAATTTTCAGAATGTACAAACAGCTCATACAACTCAATAACAACAACAACAAAAAGCAAACAACCCAATCAAAAAATGGACAGAAGATCTAAATAGACATTTCTCCAAAAAAAGACCCCCAGATGGACAATAGTTACATGAAAAGATGCTCAACATCACTAATTATTAGAGAAATGAAAATCAAAACCACAGTGAGGTACCACTTCACACTGTTCAGAATGCTTTGATGATATTTTGATGCTAAGTTGCTTCAGTCGTGTCTGACTCTTTGCAACCCCATGGACTATAGCCTGCCAGGCTCCTCTATCCATGGGATTCTCTAGATAATAATACTGAAGTGGGTTGCCATGTCCTTCTCCAGGGGATCTTCCTGACCTAGGGATCTGTTCAGAATGGCTATCATCAAAAAGTCTACAAATAATAAATATTGGACAGATATAAAGAAAAGGGAACCCTTGTACACTATTTGTAGGAATATAAGTTGATGCAGCCACTATGGAGAACAGTATGGGGCTTCCTTAAAAACTAAGACTTCCCTGGTGGCTCAGATGGTAGAGTGTCTGCCTACAATGTGGGAGACCTGGGTTCGATCTCTGGGTCAGGAAGATCCTCTGGAGAAGGAAATGGCGACCCACTCCAGTATTCTTGCCTGGAAAATCCCATGGACAGAGGAGCCTGGTAGACTACAGTCCATGGGGTTGCAAAGAGTTGGACATGACTGAGCGACTAAACTAAACTAAAAAAAACTTAAAAACTAAACATAGAGCTACTATATGATCCTGTAATAGCGCTCCTGGGATTGTACCCAAAGAAAACCATGATTCAAAGAGATGCATGTAGCCCAGCGTTCATAGCAGCAATATTTACAATAGCCAAGACAAGAAAACAACCTAAACATCCATTGACAGATGAATGGATAAGAAAAATGTGGTACATATAGACAATGGAATATTACTCGTGCATAATAGAGAATGAAACATTGCCATCTGCAGCAACATGTATGGGTCTGGAGATTATCACAAGTGAAGTCAGGCAGAGAAAGACAAATATTACATGATATTACTTACTCTGTGTTTAGTCACTCAGTCACGTCTGACTCTGTGACCTCATGGACTGTAGCCCATCAGGCCCCTCTGTCCATGGGGATTCTCCAGGCAAGAATACTGGAGTCAGTTGCCATGCCCTCCTTCAGGGGATCTTCCCAACTCAGGGATCAAACCCAGGTCTCCTGCATTGCAGGTGGATTATTTACCATCTGAGCCACCAGGGAAGCCTAAGAATACTGGAGTAGGTAGCCTATCCCTTCTCCAGGGGATCTTCCCAACCCAGGAATTGAATCAGGGTCTCCTGCATTGCAGGAGGATTCTTTGCCAGCTGAGCTACCAGGGAAGCCCAATATCACTTATGTGTGGAACCTAAAATATGATGTAACAAAAGAGAAACAGACTTACAGACACAGAGAACAGACTTGTGGTTGCCAGTGAGAAGGGCAAGCAGAGAAGAGACAGATGCAAGCTATTATGTATAGAATGGATAAACAAGGTCCTACTGTACAGCACAGGGAACTGTGTTCAACATCCTGTGATAAACCATAATGGAAAAGAATATGAAAAAGAGCATGTATATGTATGTACGCGTGTGTGTGTGTGTGTGTGTGTGTGTGTGTGTGTATGACTGTATAACTGAATCAGCACTGTAAATCAACTATACCTCAATAAAAATTTTTTAAAAAGAAATGCTCATTATAACAACTCTAGGATGCATTTTTTAACATCAAATTGACCAAAAATCCAAATGTTTACAAAGATATTTTGTTGGTAACATCTATCAAAAATTACAATAGTATATGAATACATATGCCCCAGACTGAGTAATCCAGTACTCCATAATCTATGCATATATCTGAAAATTGTATTTAGTATTATTTTTACAATATTTTAATAAGTTAAATTAACCCTAATATCACTATGACTGGTTAAATAAGCACTAATATAGTACATCCATTGAAAAATACTATGATGTTTTAAAAACTGAGGAAGCTATATATAGATATGAAAAGATTTCCACAATACATTAAATAAAAAGAATTAGGTACAAAATTTGGTATAAGTATGATAACTTTGAGGTAAGTGTTAAATATGAATATACATTCATATTTGCTTATGTTAAGATACACTAGAAGGACACATTAAAAATGTAAAACAGAGGTTTTGTTGGTGGGGAAGGCTATATGAGTTAGGCATAGGGTGAAAGGAACACGCTATTAACTTTTAAATATTTTTCTAGATTTTCCAATTAAATGAATTTATTACCAACTCAAAAGATTACATTTAAACATCCTTTCTCTTTTTACTAAATTCTATGAATAGAATTTACAGATTAATTTAGGAAGAAATTATCTTTACTATAATGAGCCTTCCTATGCATGAACAAAGTATTTTCTTTCATTCTACTCATTTTCAACCTATCTAGGTTTGCAAAAGTTTCTTTGTGTTAATCCTAAAGATTTATCAGCACCTTTATTACTAAATATTTTATTATTTTGGGATGTGTTATAAATGGTACTTTTTTCTATACTTTTTAAAGGATTTTTTTTCTCTTTTGCATAGAGAGACTGTCTTAGTCTGTTTGGGTTACTATAAGAGAATACTATAGACTAGGTGGCTTGTAAATAACAGATATTGTTATTTCTAACAATTACAAAATGGAGGAAACCCAAAATGAAGGCACCAGAAGATTCATTTTTTATTGAAAGTTTTCTGGGTCATAAACAGTCATCTTTTTACTTTGTCCTCTGATGGGGGAAAGGGTGGGGAAGTTCTTTGGGGTCTCAAAGAACATTAATTCTATTAATGAGCACTCCACCCTCAGGACCTAAGTACTTCCAAAAACCCCACCTCAAAATACTGTTACATTGGGGTTATGTTTCAATATATAAATTTGGAAAGGACATAAGCATTCAGTCTAAAGCAGAAATTATTGATTTTATTACATTAATTTCATACTCAAATATTTTTCTCTATTGTTACTTTTTTTTTTTTAATACTTTCACAGTTGAACTTTTTGGATTCATTTCTTTTGTTCCTTTACATCAGCTTAAACATCTGGAATAGTGAGCATTAAATTGTAGCAGGGAGGTGGACCTCTTTGTTATATTCAGGACTTTAATGGGAAAAGTTTCTTATGTTTTACACACATGCAAAGTCACTTTTTATAGATTTTATAGCAAGTAAAAACAATACTTTGAGGAGGTATGGTCAGGACATGATAAGACCATGTATTGAAAATCTATAGATATAGACCAAATCCAGCTTGCTGCTGGTTTTTATAAAGTTTTATGGGAATGCAGTCATATTCCCTTGTTTATGTACTGCCCATGGCTGCTTTCACTAAAAATATTCACTGTCTGCTTCTTTACAAAAAATTTTTTATCTCCAGGGCTAGACCATACTTTAGTAACAATTCCAAAATATTAGCTGATTAACATAACAAAAAGTTTATTTTTCTTGCTTAAACTGCCTATCCGACGAAGAGTCGGTGAAATCTTACAGTCCTATAGATACACTGTCCGTAACACACATTCTTCTGGTTATACATATCATTTCTACTCATGCCCTATTGGCCAGAACTCATCACATGGTTCTATACTGGGCGCTATCAAGATTAGAAAATGGAAGAACCTCTCATCTTTGCTCTTGGGAGTTTATAGTTGGATAAGGGAGAAATGAGCAAAAGGACAAATAATCAGTTAAAATCCAAGTTTCATCAAGAGGATCAAAGTTATTCTAAAAAGGCAAAAATAGGAAGGAAGTGGGGCTTCCCTGATAGCTCAGTTGGTAAAGAACCGCCTGCAGTGCAAGAGACCCTGGTTTGATTCTTGGGAGAGGAAGATCCGCTGGAGAAGGGAAAGGTTACCCACTCTGGTATTCTGGCCTGGAGAATTCCATGGACTGTATAGTCCACGGGGTCGCAAAGAGTCGGACATGACTCAGCAACAGTCACTTCACTTTAGGAAGGAAGAAAGTGTGTGAAGTCTTCTGCCAATGGGTGTAGACATGGAGACTCTTCAGTCTCAATGGTTTAGCTCACCATAGTATCCTTAGCACTAAGAAGAGCTGTTGGTATATACAAGTTTTCAATAAATATTTATTAAATGAATGAAAGGATAGGATAATCTTTCCTAATATTCCCCTTTGTTATTTTAGAATTTACTGATAATGCATAATAAACAAAAGAGATCAGTGAAGATAAAGCTGCTCTTTGATCTTATAAAAAGCATCTTCAATAAACAACCTAGGCATATTGTTGTTGTTCACTAAGTAAGTCATGTCAACTCTTTGCAACCCCATGGACTGCAGTACACCAGGCCTCTCTATTCCTCACTGTCTCACGGAGTTTGCCCAAGTTCATGTCCATCGAATCAGTGATGCTATCCAACCACCTCATCCTCTGCCACCCTCTTCTCCTTTTGCCTTCAACCTTTCCCAACATCAGGTATATTGGCCTTCTACAAATAAATAAGGCCGAAAGTAATTATTTTCTCCATCTTCCTGCTTTCAACTGAGTTTCATCCATTAATTTCAGTGTCATTCAGTCATGACACTCAGTCGATCGGTCGTGTTCAACTCTTTGTAACCCCACGGACTGTAACCTAACCAGGCTCCTCAGTCCATGGAATTTTCCAGGCACAAGTACTGGAGCAGGTTGCCAAGTCCTTCTCCAGTGGATCTTCCTGACCCAGGGATCAAAACTGGGTCTCCCGCATTGCAGGAAGACACTTTACCATCAGAGCCACCAGGGAAGCCAGATTATTTTCTCCATCTTCTTGCTTTCAACTAAGTTTCATCCATTAATTTCAGTGTCCTCCCTCAATTCCTTTATTCCCTCAACTCCCTGCTCCACTTCTCCCAACCAGAGATCTCATCCCATTAGTGACTTCCTACAAGCACTTTCAAATTAAGTTTTTTACCTTGAAGTTATTTTTTCCAAAAGGAAATTCTAAATTAAGAATCACTTTAAATAAATGGAAAAAAATGCTTTCTTATACCATAGACCAAAATAAATTCCAGATGGATTAGAGTAAATTGCTTAAAAAATTCAAATCATAGGAGAAAATGGAATCAGGTAACTATCAAACATCTGAAGAGAGAATGACTTTGTAAGCTTAGAAGCAGCAGAAGTTATTTTAGAAGGGAAAAGTCAACAGGCTTACTACAAAATCCTAAATGTCCATAAATGAATGAAAACAAATATATTAAAGAAGTCACAGACTAAAGAAATTACTTGTACTATATATAATATACAAGTGGATAATATCTTAAAAGTAAAAAATGAACTTAATTTACTGACTTGCCAAGATCTCTGAATGAGCAAAGGAAGGACAGTTTAAATTTTTAAAAAACTTTTAAAAATTAGAAAGGTGGTCAGTCTTACTAGTAATAAAATCCAAATTAAAAGTAAAGATACCCCTTTACTGGAGAAATAAAAAAAAATGTATAAAATCCAATGCTGGAGAGATTTGTAGTAGTTGTACATTTTTAAAATATAAATTTATTTATTTTAATTGGAGAATAGTTGCACTTTTATTGATAGCTGCTATGTTTGTGAAATTGGTACAGCTCTTTCGGAAAGCAATTTGGTAATATGTATAAAGAAACATAAAAATGTAGTTACTTTTTGATCCAATAATTTCACTTCTGGGAACCTGTCCTAAAGAAACAATCCAAAATATGAGAAAAGGTTCATTTACCAAGATGTTTATCACAGCACTATTTGTAATTATGAAAAAATGAAAATTATCCAAATTTCCAACAAGGGGATACTAAAGTAAATCACAATGCATCATTTGAGGAATTTTATGTGGCTGTTAAAATACAGTTAAAAAGAAACTTAATAGGAAAATGATTATTCTATAATTAGAAGAAATATGCAAAACATTGAGTAGAGTACAATATCCAATTAGCAAGAATTGTCATTTAAATGGTAAAATCATAAGGTTAACCCTCTTCATTCCCTTCGAAAAATCTTTGATCATGACAGCTTCCCACCTTAAATGTCCTAATGATGAATTCCTTTCTTAGTGAAGACATGGCAAGGAACTGCAGTTAACACAGCCCCATGTCATTCTTAGGTTATTTTAAAGCACAATTCATCCTGCTCATCCAGAAACTCTCCCTCTCCACTGCCGTAGAGACCACTCTTACTTCTGGGCTGTAGGAAACTGAGACTTAGTGTGTCTTTCCGTCAAACTTGGATTCTACCTAGACTCAGTGAGCTGGTGGAGAGGCAATTAGCTTAGGGCAGGAAGGAAATGGAGGGTCTCTTACCTCTATGATCAGCGTCTCATGACACCCCTTCTACAGAGGAAAGAAGGCTCATGTCTGCTTCCCAGATTATCGTAGGTTTAGGAATATCTACAGCATATTGGTGAACTCCTACAGTGGTCAACTCTGTGCTAAACTGCACAAAGACTTAACAGGCTAGATTGCCTTGGCCTTCCCTAAGAGTACACTCCTGGTAGTATGTCTATGATAGATTTCTACAGCTATATAATCATTTTTAATATGAATCAGACTCAACAATTTAACTATTTCAAGTGCTTACCTTAGGTTCGGCCCTAAGTGCTCAACATTTATTAATTCATTCAATAGTCCCAACAGTTCCATGAGGTAGGTGGTATCATCATTCTCATTTTACAGATGGGAAGACTCAGGTACAAAGAAGTTAGATGACTTACCCAATGTCACTTAGCTAGTAAGTGATGAATTTGCTCACATGGATTCACAGCCTTGAAGTAGGAGAGTAGTCTCTATGGCGGTGGAGAGGAAGAGTTTCTGGATGAGCAGGACGAATTGAACCTTAAAACAACATAAGAATGACACATTGATGTGTGAACTTCAGTTCCCTGCCATGTCTTCATCAAGAAAGGAACTGAACATTAGGACATTTAAGGTGGGAAATTAAATTCTTATCTTAAAGTCCTAATCCCCAACAACTCAGAATATGACCTTTCTTGGAGGCTGGATCTTTGCAGATGTAATAAAGTTAGAATGAAGTCATTAGGGAGCACTCTAATGTAATATGACTGTTGTCTTTATAAAAGGAGAAAATTTGGAGTCACACAGAGATGATACCATGTGAAGATAAAGGCAGAAATGGGGCAGTTCTTCTACAAGCCAAGGTATGAAAGAGATGTCCAGCAAACTACCAAAAAGCTAGAAGAGAGACATAGAAATGATTCTCTCTCATACTTCTCAGAGTAAATTACTCCTGTCAATACTTGATCTTGGAGTTCCAGTCTGTGACACTGTTATTGGATCCCTAGCAAGCTAATCCAGTACCTTTCCCATTTTTGTTATTTTTGTCTGTCTACATAATTAAAAAAATTTTTTTCAAACCAAATAGCTGAGGAAATGGATAGAGGAGTAAAGTAAATGACCTACTTTCAAAAATATACAAACAGCTCATACAACTCAATAACAAAAAACCAAACAACCCAATCAAAAAAAGTAGAATATCTGAATAGACATTTATCCAGAGAAGACATCCAAATAGGCACATGAAAAGATGCTCAACACTAATTATTAGAGAAATGCAAAGAAAGACTACAATGAGGTATCACCTCACACTAGTCAGAATGGCCATCATAAAAAGTCTACAAATAATAAATCCTGAAGAGTGTGGAGAAAAGGAAACCCTTCTACACTGTTGGTGGGAATGTATATTGATGCAGCCATTATGGAAAACAGTATGGAGACTCCTTAAAAAACTAAAAATAGAGTTATCCTATGGCCCATCAATCCCATTCCTGGGCATATATCAAGAAAAAACTCTAATTAGAAAATATACAGGTAGGGAGATAGGAAAGGGAAGGACTGGGAGTGTGGGATTGGCAGATGTAAACTCTTATATATATATTTTCCATATGATGGAAAAATAAGGACCAGGTCCTGAAAAACAGGTCCTACTGTACAGCACAGGAAACTATATTCAATATCCTGTGATAAAGCAAAATGGAAAAGAATATTTTATAAAACGATGTCTATATGTGTATAACTGAGTCACTTTATTGTATAGCAGAGATTGGGACAATATTGCAAATACTTGAGCAAAAATTTTAATGCGTGCCCTCCCGAAAAGAAAAGATACATGTACCCCAATGTTCATAGCAGCTCTATTTACAATGGCCAAGACATGGAAGCAATCTAAATGTCCATTGACAGATGAGTTTATAAAGCAGATGTGGTACATATATACAATGAAATATTACTCAGCCATAAAAAGCATGAAATAATGCCATTTGTAGCAGCATGGATGAAACTAGGTATAATTTATTGAGGTGTTTCAAAGAAATGTAAAATATGAAGGTTTACAATTGGCTTGTCTCCATTCATTTCAAAACAGCAACCAACAGATATTTGAGCTTATAGGTATTTCAGGAAGCTGGGGTTTCTTAGTTTGGCGTTATGTATGGCCTGGAAGGAATGAGGCTTCAAAGGTATTAAATAAATAATATTCTGGAACATACCTGCCGCGGAGATGGTTTCAAGTCTGCTGAAGATTAACTTGAAGTTTTGGCATTTACTCAGCCTCAGAAACAGATGGATCATTCTGTTGTCAAATATTTACCTAGTAGAGATGTGTGCAAGACCCTGCACGAGGCAGAGGAGGCCCAGCCTAACAGCAGAGCAGGAAAGCTATGGGAAGAACCAGTAGGGGTTATAACCATTAAACAGGCCTGGCCAGCCTAGCTGGCCAGCTCCCTTCCTTCCTGCCCCCAGCCTGCACTATCCCCACTCCATCAGGAGTTGAAGGCCCCTTACTCTTCGCTAACTAGACAAAGAGGTGTTTCCTCTGAAGTTGTTGTTATTATTATTGCAATTTAAAAGAAAGAGGACTTTTTATGCTACCACAATTGTCATTAAAAAACCTCAATCCTTAAAGATTTAGTTTGCATATTACCAGACAAGAAACATCAACTGTGTCTCCACTTTCTTTAAAATAACGCACTAGTTTCTGTAGAGAAATAGCAACAGAGAAGCAGCTCAAGGAGTGAGGCTATAAACTGATGAGCCTGATTTTTAAACAGAGTCCCAATATTTGGGATCCAAACAACGATTCTTTTCCTTCACAAATGACACCCACAAAGCTATAAACATTGTCATAATGATGCCATTGGCCAAAGATGGCCAAGAAATACTTTTGGAATTGCCCTCCAGAGTCTGAAACACTTTCTCTTAAACAACCTCAAAGGTGACAACCTCAAAGGTGATAAATCACTTTAGGCAAGTGATTTAATTTCTTTGTGCCTAAGTTGACTCACAGGAAAATAGTGATAATGATGGAATCTACCTCACCGGTTTTCTGTGCAGGTTATATGAGAAATTCCACAAATAGTACTTAGCACAGTGCTTGGCACCTATCAAGCATTCAGTAAATGCTATTAGTATTATTAGTACTATAATTACCATTGTCACAGTTCCTGGAGAATGTGTGCTTTTCAGAGTGTTGAAAGCCTTTTGAAAATAGGTCTTAAATTAGATGGGTGATACAAATGAATAGCAGTTTTATGTCAGCAGCAAGAGGAGGCAACAACACAAGAAGTATCTTTTATTTTCCAGGCTAATAAACTGGACTTTTACAAAATGTGTTAAATAATGGCAGCACACTTAAAATAAGCACTGTCTTTCTAACGTGACTCCTCTGAAAGAAACAAACAGGCTTCTTGCAATAGAAAGTTCATGGAAATGTGTGACTTCACCATCAGTCACTGTTTCCAGAGTCACGCTCGGTTCAGTATAATGGGAGCTGACAAACACGAACGCAGCTTTTGAAACTGAAGTAATGCAAACAAGCACCTGCGAATTTGTACTTTGTAATTCCCTCTAATTTTATCTCCTCCATGTGTTGTCTCCCGTGAGCCTTTGAGGGCAAGGGAAAGGGGATTTTCTTAGAAGCTTCAGGTGTCTTGTGTTCTTCACGTCATTAGACGTTTAAAATGGGGAATCTAAATTGTTCATGCAGTAAAGAACATGGATAAGGTTCCTTTCTCCTTTCTTCAGCTTGCTCCTAGTTACACATGGTTCAGCTCTTCAATTCTTTAATTCTAGAAGCATTCATGGAGTGTCTGTTATGTGTAGGGCCCTGTCCTTGTAGATATGATTCACATCATCAAGGAGCTTCCTATCTGATAAGACAGACAAGATTTTAAATCCACATGGAACAAATGAATCATGATACCACGTAGGATAAAGTCTCAGAAACAAATAACTGTTGTGGGATATAAGTATAAGATTGATCTGATAAATGGTCTGGAGAAACATTATGGAAAAATGAGATTTAAGGGAGTTAAATTCAATATTTTGTTTGTAATGGGGACAGGGAGTTGGGGGAGGACAGCCACCATTCATTCAACATCTGTGCTTGAACGCCCCTTGTTTGCCAAGGAGATCTTGATGCAAAAGCGAAAAGTACCTTTCCTAATGGGAAGGAAATTCAGAATCTGGCTTTATAGAGAAATAGATACAAAAATAACTAAAGAATAAAATGTGAAACTTGCTATGAGGTAGAAGAGTATTCAGATGGTTTAAAAGTACTTCCATATTTATGTGTCAAGATAAAAGCCCACAAAGATAGACACCAAACTGTTAACTGGGGCATGTCCACTTTACATTCTGTGAACTATTTGACTGTTTTTCCAGTGGACACATATGCATATATTATGTGGGATATTTTTACAAGGTACTGTAGAAAATGTTTTGGAAAAAAAAGAAGAGGATGCTGACTTTGGGGATTCAGGGAGGTTCTACAGGAAGATGGCTAAGGAGTTCACACATTTGCAGCCAAAGTTTATAAAGTCAAGTTGTCTAGTCCCAGAATCTATGTAGTTAACTTCACATTAAATTTCTTCGGTGCAAATGGAGGGCATACTTCTCCAGCTTTAGAGATGAGAATTCAATAAAAATAAGGAGGTGGAATAGCAAGTTATATGTGGGGAATCCTGAACATCTTCATGTATGAACCAATATCCATATTAGGAAATTTCCAAATATGGAGTAAATTTACTCCATAAAAGGCTATGAATATTTTTAAGGCTCTTGATTAATTATAATTGTTCCTACATAGCTTCCTTGCCTCTTATAGTCTACACATAGAAGATGTTTATCACACTAATGCCAAATAAATATTCCTATAGCAGTTACTTTCCCAGTTAAATACATCAGTCAATCATATAATGTGTAGAATCCTTTCCCAAATTCTTTATCACATAGATCAAATTGCTGCACCATCTGGGCCCAATCAATTTATTAAGTTCCCAACATATCTTGAACATTACAAATAAGAAGCTCAAGGTCTATTTTTTAAGTCACATTGGTTAAAGCCTATTTTTATTTCCTTGTTGAGGAAGGATGGAAGACAAATAACAGAAAAGTACCTTTTTTAAAAGTCTTTATTACACTTGTTACAATATTGCTTCTGTTGTTTATGTTCTGGCTAAGTGGCCTGAGGCATGTGGGATCTTGACCAGGGATGGACCCACCCTCACGGCATCGGAAGGCAAAGTCTTAGCGACTGGATTGCCAAGGAAGTCTTAGAACAGTATCTTTTATAGACAAATAACCAAGCACAGTAACCAATTGAGTCTTCCTATGATGAGAGAAAATTATGCTTTCAAGCAAAAATTGATTAATTTTATTGTCTAGAGCAAAGAAGAGATGAAAATCTCAGGTGTATCATTCAAAAAGTGCACTCTTCGTAACAAAAAGAAGTTCAAAGTCATAATATTTCCAAGAAATTTTACAGCCACCTACAAAGTTGGTAGCAAAGATTCTTAAATTCCTGTGTCACATAATATTGCTGGATAGAGCATATTATCAAACTGTAGACATACAATTTTTTCATATATACATAAATTATTTTGTGAAACAAAACTACGGGTGAGCCTAACAAATCAACTTGTGGCATATATGTGGTATGTTGGTGAACATTTGGTAAATATGTAGATTTTATCACTGAAAGCACATGCTACTAGAGAAGATGTTTGCTTGTTTTATTTTTCTTTTCAATGCCAATTATTTGGGGAGTTAAAAGGTATAGACAAATACCATTTGGTTGCATTTGGGCTAACAGCTGTTAAATACCAACTGACTGGACAGAGTAAGAGATGGTTTTATTATATGAATAAAAGATGTTACACTTGAATATAAGTCCACATGTTAGCTTATTTACAGACAGCAGCTCATGGTCAGCAATACACCTTTGACTTCTGATTCAGTGTTGAGGGAAGTAGTGAAAATTGTTCATACAATCAAGTCATGGCTTGAGGCATGAAGTGGAGTGGATGTTGGATATTCTGTGTTTCCACCTGCGGTATTCTATCCATGAAAAAATAAGGGTGCTTACAGTCAAAAAAAAAAAAGGGTGCTTACAGTCATTTTTGAGATGAAAGATAAAATGAAAAGATTTCTTCATGACACTGATCTTGAGTGGTGTTTATCAGTGATGCACACAGTATTTTAAATAGGTTGGACCTGTTGCCTTAGGATAAAATTATCACACAGATTTTAGTGCTGTGCACAAAATATCAGCATTTTCTTATGACCAAACTGTGACCCAAATAGCTCATTCTCTCAGCTTGTCTCTTTTTAGCATTAGATGAATTTCTTCACTCAGCTGAAAAATAAATCTGGGATTATTATTATTGAACATATTTTTAAAAAATCATATCCACATTGTAACAAAGAACATGGAAAAGTACAGAGGCCAATACTACCAAAGAGGGAATTTGGAACCCATTCACCCTCATCTTCCAAGCTGAGTCACGCAGCATTCAAATGTCATACTTTTGAATGTAACAGACACATCGACTCAACATATGATAAAAAACCCAAAGCAATCTATAGTGAGAAATTGCTCCATAATTTCTCAGTCTTAATACCTAGCACTCACTGCGCTAGGTATCAAATACCTAACATTTCTAAAGAACTATAACTCTGCCAAGAGTTTTGCAATTAAATACAAAGAAAAAGTAAAAGGTAAGCCACCTGGATGTGGAATCTGGCCTAAAACTCAGACGGAGGTTGAGACAAGGGTATTCTTATTCAGATTAATTTAAAAATATGTTTTCTTTTTAAAACATCATGATGAATTTTTTTCACTTGTTGGCCATCAGTAATCTATTCCTTAAGTGGTTTCCAGATGTCAAACTTTAAAAACTGTGCCTTACAGAGTCCTGTCTTACTAAGCCTTATTTCTCTGTTTCAAATTACATCGTATCTATACTTTCCGTTCATAACTTCAAAATTGCTTTGTAAGTGGCTTGCTCAGCATTACTCAAGCCCAAGTGGGAACTCTGTCTTACCCTGAGTAAATGCTGCCAAGCAATGGTAATATCACTAGAACATTAAAATCAATAATCCTGAAACATTGGGGATTTTCTTTACTTAAAAACCATGTCTTTTCTGGTTATTATATCTTTTCCCTTGGAATCTAGAGTCTATTAGAAGTTCCTTATCTATAGAGAAACAAAAAAATAAGAGATGAGGAATACAAAGAGGAAAAGCATACAGTATCTGCATGCATGCGTGCTAAGTCACTTCGGTTATGTCCGACCTTCAAAGACCCAATGGACTATAGCCCACCAGGTTCCTCTGATCATGGATTCTCCAGGCAAGAATACTGGAATGGGTTGCCATGCCCTCCTCCAGGGGATCTTCCCAGGCCAGGAATCAAACACGCAGTGCTTAGGTCTCCTGCATTGGCAAGCACATTCTTTACCCTAGCACTACCTGGGAAACCCATATAGTGCCTAACTCCCTCAATAATGTAGGTCCATTAAGAGAAAGCCTGAAGTTTGTAGACAAAGGTCTGTCTTTAGATGCTGACATATCATAGCATTGGCAGTGGCAACCTACTCCAATACTCTTGCATGGAAAACCCCATAGACGGAGGAGCCTGGTGGGCTGCAGTCCATAGGGTCGCTAAGAGTCGGACATGACTGAGCGACTTCACTTTCACTTTTCACTTTCATGCATTGGAGAAGGAAATGGCAACCCACTCCAGTGTTCTTGCCTGGAGAATTCCAGGGACGGTGGAGCCTGGCGAGCTGCCATCTATGGGGTCGCACAGAGTCGGACATGACTGAAGCGACTTAGCAGCAGCATCATAGCAATGGCTGAATGTGAGGACATGTGGATTCTCAGCTTCATACCCCAGTTTCCAAAGGGTCAATATTTGTGTCTTAGTGGCAAAACATTTAGGAGACTCTATTAGTAACTCTAAGCATGAAACTTTGGTATGTTCCAAAAAAAGAAAAATCTGTACCCTGTTTAGATAGGTAAATTTCTGGGTGTGTGAGTAAGGAAGATTCCAAGGCAGATGTTAGACAACCAGTGGTCATTGATTACATTTTTCTTCTGAACCTAGCAACTGATTTCCCAAGTGAATTAAATCTCAAGCTGCAAGAATCTTAGAGCTGTAAAAGACTTGAGTGATCTTCATTACACACATAAGGAAACCAAGGCCAAAACAGGTTATGTCACTAACTCAGAGTCAAACTAGCTTCTAGGTCCAAGTAAGGAAAACTGTTCCCCAAATTCGCAGACAACAAGATGGTTTTTAGCTCTTGCTTTTTGATCCTTTGTTTTCTTAAGAGAGAGAGGCAGCTCATGACCTACCCTCTGTGCTCCCCAAATCTCATAATCAGCTTCCCTAGGGACTGCCTTACATTAGAGAGACTCAGAACACATTAGCAAGGCAATGGTGGGTCTCTCTCTAGACAGTTTGAAGAAGCTCTCGATTAAGGACTATTTGATACACGGTCCTTACTGGAGGACTGCTGAAATTCCTTTCATGTCCCATCATTCTTTTATTCAGTGTTCTCTAGGAAAAACATAGAGTTTTGAGAGGCCTCCCAGCAAGTCAACATCAAAATGAATGTCATCTCAGATAAGAGCAAAACTAACCTTTGATTAAATCCTAATAAGTCCTGTGGCCAGTTTCTTTGGGTTAGTTTGAGTCCAGTAGAGACAGAAATTAAACTAATTAGAGCACAAATTGATGATGGAGCAGGTTTTCAGAGGTGTCTGAAAACTGTGAAGACTGTTTTGAAGACTGTGTCTACCTAGTCAGCCCAAGACTTGCAGTGAGTAAATAAACTTAGATTGACCCTAGATTAATCCAAAGACAAAAGAACCTTCAGCCAGGAGACGAAGATAGAGCTGAGGGAGAGGGGTAAGAAAACGATGCTATGTCCTAATCACTAGAAAAGAACAGGCTGTCCAAGCCAGTTCTGTTCTGATCTCTAATGAGATCAATTGTTTCTGGAGCTCTTGGGGCACTGGCAGCAGACACAGGGATGGCGGTACGGCGCTGTGGAAGGATTACCTCATTGAACAGAGCAGCCGAGGCTCCCAACCTCCCTTTCTGACCCTCCCTCTCTGAGCTTTGCCTTCCCTCCTTTCCATCACCAATGGACTGCTAATTGCCCAGTGAAGCACAGCTAACCTGAGAAGTAAATATGTCGATATACTGAACCACCAGTTTCTTCTCCAATCAACCAACTAAGTGTCTTCCTGTCCCAATCTATCTTAAACTTTAAACCAGTACAAGTACACCACCACCCACAGAATCAAGAAAGAGCTCTCAATCTGTCAATCCTGTCCATGTTTGCTCTCAAATGGTTGGTCTTTTTTTTCTTTTTTTCCCCCAAAATTCTTTTTTCATTCTACTCTCTGACTGAAAGTTCATTGGAAGGACTGATGCTGAAGGTGAAGCTCTAATACTTTGACCAACTGATGTGAAGAGCCAACTCGTTAGAAAAGACCCTGATGCTCAGAAAGATTGAGGGCAGGAGGAGAAGGAGGCGACAGAAGATGAGATGGTTGGATGGCATCACTGACTCAATGGACATGGGTTGGAGCAATCTCCCAGAGATAGTGAAGGACAAGGAAGCCTGGCATGCTGCAGGCAACAGGGTCACAAGGAGTCAGACATATCTGAGCGACTGAACAATAACTCTGACCAAAGAAGATGCAAATTACTATAGGAATCAGACTCCTACCCAAAGGAAAAGTTAGGGTCTTTTTCTTCATTCTTTCCTCTCTTTCACTTATTTCCTCCTTCAGGTAGCACAAGAAAACAAAATGGACAGTCTCAATGAGCCACTTCAATTAGTGATCATGTATGTGTGTTAGTCACTCAGTCATGTCCGACTCTGCAACCCCATGGACTTAGCCCACCAGGCTCCTCTGTCCATGGGATTTTCAGGCAAGAATCCTGGCATGGGTTGCCATTCCCTTCTTCAAGGGATCGTCCCATCCCAAGAATTGAACCCAGTTCTCCTGAATTGCAGGCAGATTCTTTACCATCTGAGCCACCAGAAAGTCATCAGCAATTATTCCAGAGTAGAACTGGCATGGAATGAGAGTCAGAGGAAGGGTACAATAAAGTTTGAGTCAGATAGGGGCTGAGAAGACAACAATTCCCTACTAGCAGAGGAAAGAACTGTAAGGGAAGAAAGGCTTACACTGGCCTTTTTTTTTTTTTTTCTAATGGCATAGCAGGCCTTTTGGACTTCAGATAACTCTTACAAAATATTTTGATGGATTGAGTGCAAAAAGTGAATCAAACATATGGATTAAATTTTCATTAAAACACAGATGGGTTTTTTTATTGTTATTATTAAATTAAGTAAAATGTTTGGCAAAGTAGATTTGGCTTTGGCCAAACCCAGGACATTTGAAAAATAGTTTTGAGATATTCAGTGAACTGAACACAAAGCCAGGTTTACCCATCCCTGGAGTTTGGAAAAATGAAGTTTGGCTCATCAAGGTTTGATTCAATGTCAAATGTATTTGTGAGGAAATAAGTTTCTGAAGCACCAAAACTGCCTATATGCCTTGGGAGTGCAGTGGAAATGCCCAATAGTTATTGAGTAACTCAGTCTGCCCCAGCACCACAAAAGGCAGCAATCCACTGACCTGAGAAAAAGGTGAGTTGCTCCCCTCCTCCCTCACCAAGATACTAAGAACTGAACCAAAGCCAGTGTGCTGTCTAGCCTAGAAAATTAGCACAAAGCAGCAAATGAATAGGAAGTGCTCATTTGAGAGGGAGGTCATCACCATAGCTGGGTGGCTGACAGGGGGCTTATATTACCTGCATTGACCAGAAGAATTTAGAAAAGTAACAGACAATAAAAGTATTTATGAAAGGTGAGGCAATATTGTTAAGAAGTTTTTTTCAGGCATTAAGAACTTACTTTTATTTTTTTAAAAAAAATTCCAAAGGAATGCATGGAAATTTTTGCACTCTAATGCCAGTCCATTGAAATATCTTTCCATCAACCTATGGGTTACTGGAAAAAAAAAATTTTTAATCCATCTATCAGCAACCCATCTGAACATGACTATACATGAGATTTCAAGTTTAGCAATCTTTAATTCTTGCATGTGGCCATTCTACCCATGGTAAAACTTTAGTTTTCTTGCCAGTATTTTAGGGGAATGAGGTCAACTGAAGAGCCAAGTTTTCTAGGCAACTAAATGCTCTAAGTATTGAGCCTCAGCATTAAATTACTGGAGATTCATATTTAAACCAATTTGAATAGAAGTATTTGTCAATCTATGATCTACTCCTTCTTCTTAAAGGACCACATTTTATTGCAAGAATGTTCTAAAGGTGACTGAGGCAAATAGGACTGTTTGACTTCATAGGCTCTAAGCTTAGGATACTTTTTTGTACTTAACTATAGTTGGTTTAAACAGTGTGTTAGTTTCAAATGTGCAATGCTTTTTTAATACTTGTATTTTCTCCATATGGTGTGTGAGTTAGGAAAACAGAATCACTCTAGGTATTTAAAGCATGATGGAATTTAATATAGGAATGTTAGCAACATATGCAATCATTGAAAAGGCTGGGTGATGGAAAGATCAGGGAAATCTCTTCTAGCACTTAATAATTCAGAAAATGAAGGTTTCATCAGAGGCTGCTCTTCATGACTTTAACTGTGGTGCAAAAGTCGGATTTTTTTGGTGATTCTCAGAGGGTTATCCAGAAGTCCTTGAAAAACTTTCTTTTGCTGCTGCTGATGTCCACATACCCACTAAAGCTATAGCTAAAAAATAGCCTCTCTTTTTTTCACATTCTATGTCTTGTGCAAACATCTCTCTTTGGTAAAACCAAAACCTGAACCCTCCTAGTAAAAGGAAGTGTAGATTCCAGACTCCCAGTACCTGCCCATAGGAGACACTTCAGGAGGGAATCATGTGAATAAACATCAATTGTACATATGGTTTTCCTGCCTTCTTTGCCTGTTGCTGAGCACTCTACCACCTACTACGTGTGTTTGTCCTAGTCATCTCACTCCATTCTTTTCCATCTTGTATTTTTGTGGCACTTAACACGGTATTGAGTAGAAAATCTGAAAATTTATTAAGAATAAACTATCCTGAGTGAGAACACTGAGAACTTTTATAACGAAAAGACAGCAGAGTTGAGTGGTGGGTGCTGGGTCAAAAGTATCAAGCCTACCTCTGCCAACTACTAGTTATATTTTATTCATATTTCTGACCATTTCTTCTCTAAAAAATGGGAATAATATCACCTGCTATTCTCACTTTTTCCCATAGATGTTGAAAGTATCAAAAGATTTATATACATGAAGGCATTTCACAGATTGTAGAATACTCAAATTCATCCTCTCAGTCATTCATTCAACACATTTATTTAGTGCTCAGTCTAAGGCAAAGACTTACATATTTCAGGAGTATGACAGAAGGATCATACTCCTAGAAATCTGCCAGTCAGTAGCAGAATAAAATACATTAATATAAAATACAAAGTAGAATGTCATGAGAGCCTTAAGAAAATGTAAACAATGACAATTTAGTCTGGGGTGGAGCTGTTATGTCCATCTGGAGCAATTATTATAGAAAGGGTTTTTTGACCCAGCTCTCTCATCTGCTTAGGTGTTCTATTTGATACCTGCTCTCCCACTTTCATGTATTCACCATGTCCTATAGATGCCACTGCATAAATGTCACCAGTTATCCATCTAACTCCTCTTTTTTTTTTTTGCCATTTGTAACTGTTTTAGTTCAGAGTATTATTACCATTTGCTTGCTCCATTGCAATACCTTCCACACTAATCTATCTGCCCAAAAGCTTGCCCCAATTCACGTCACCCAACAGATAACCTCATATAAGGTTCATCTATCACTGCTGCTCTCAGAATAATCTACCTAAAATGCAAATCTAGTCACAAAAGAGTTTATTTAAAATTATTTCAAAAAACAACCTCTAATGCAGACATAGAGAACAGATTTTGGACACAGCGGGGGAAGGAGAGGGTGGGACAAGTTGAGAGGCTAGCACTGACATACACACACTACCATGTGTGAAACAGCCACCCAGTGGGAAGCTGCGGTGCAGCACGGGGAGCTCAGCCTGGTGCTCTGTGACAACCTAGAGGGCTGGGATGGGCTGAGTGGGGAGCTTCAGGAGAGAGGCAATATATGTGCACTGTGGCTCATCCACGTTCTTATATGGCAGAAGCCAACACAATATTGTAAAGCAATTATCCTCCAATTAAAAAAAAAAAGAAATAAGAAAAACAACCTCTAATTTCAGGATGAAGCTGAAATGCACTCATTTAGTATACAAAGTCTTCCATGACTTTGCCCGTTATCCTTTCTAACCTTGATTTACATGAAATGTGCCTTCATTCACGAACTTTTTTACACAACGCTATTTGCTATGGTTTTTCCAGTGGTCATGTATGGAGGTGAGAGTTGGACTGTGAAGGAAGCTGAGTGCCGAAGAATTGATGCTTTTGAACTGTGGTGTTGGAGAAGACTCTTGAGAGTCCCTTGGACTGCAAGGAGATCCAACCAGTCCATTCTGAAGGAGATCAGCCCTGGGATTTCTTTGGAAAGAATGATGCTAAAGCTGAAATTCCAGTACTTTGGCCACCTCATGCGAAGAGTTGACTCATTGGAAAAGACTCTGATGCTGGGAGGGATTGGGGGCAGGAGGAGAAGGGGACGACAGAGGATGAGATGGCTGGATGGCATCAAGGACTCGATGGACGTGAGTCTCAGTGAACTCTGGGAGTTGGTGATGGACAGGGAGGCCTGGTGTGCTGCGATTCATGGGGTCACAAAGAGTTGGACACGACTGAGTGACTGAACTGACTGATAGTTCATGATAGTTTAAGGTTAAGTCCTTAAAGTAGGATTAGAATATGGAGATTGGTGGCCTGGGGAACAAAAGAGCTAGCTGGAGAGAATAAAGGGTGAAAAGTGTAATAAGAGGGGAGAAAGAAAGATAAAATCTGCTGTTGGAGACATCTGGCTTACATAAGACTGGATGTAGGACTCAGGACTCAAGCTGATTATCAATAACCAGAGAATTCAGCAGGGAGGGCTTTCAATACTGTGACCATACGGACAAGATTCTTCTCTATGTGAAGGCCAAAGTCAGGAACTCTGAATCTCTCTATGGAAGAAAACTCCACTGGAGAGGAAGACTTACTTTTCCATATGATGCTCCACTATACATATGTTCTCCAAATATTTTCTGTTTGGATGTGGTTATGTTAGGGGAACCACTGACTGAAACTACCCTCCCTGGCTAGGCAAGAAAGTAACCACTTGCATCAGTTAACTATCCTACAACAGGAGGTTCTGGTAAGGCATACAGAACTAACAAGCTACCACCAACTTGAAGAATTTGGGAAAGCTCAAAAGAAGATAGGAGATACCAGTCCATATGTCCTGCCAACATCCCAGAATCCTCACTGGAATCCGTCTTGGCTGACTAATGCATGTACCACCAGGAAGGACCCTGAACCACAGTGACTGGCCAGAAACAACCCGGAAACTAATCCCATGTCATAAAATCCAAGACTGCAAGCCATGTGGCAGAGCAGTTCTCTTGGGTTCCCTTACCCTGGGCATCCCTTTACAATAAAGTCTCTTCCTATGTCAGCATATGTGTCTCCTCAATTTATTTCTGAGTAATAGACCAGAGCCCACTCTAGGCCCTGGGAGGTGTCCCCTCTCCTGAAACTTCTGTTGCACTTATTGTGATGATTATATCATATTGCATAGTACATATTTCAGTTTCCCAGAGGTTGCCATAAATATCTCACTTGAGGATCAGATTCTGGGCTCTCCAAATTAAAGGACAGAGTTTTCAAAGGATGCCTAGGCTACCTTTGCTGCTGCTGCTAAGTCGCTTCAGTCGTGTCCGACTCTGTGCGACCGCAGAGACGGCAGCCCACCAGGCTCCCCAGTCCCTGGGATTCTCCAGGCAAGAACACTGGAGTGGGTTGCTATTTTCTTCTCCAATGCTTGAAAGTGAAAAGGGAAAGTGAAGTCACTCAGTCGGGTCAGATTCCTAGCGACCCCATGGACTGCAGCCTACCAGGCTCCTCCGTCTATGGGATTTTCCAGGCAAGAGTATTGGAGTGGGGTGCCATTGCTAGGTTAACTAAAATGGTTATCAAATACTATATTTTGGTGGAGCATTTGAACCTTATTAACTCTTGGCAAAACTAGTGTGTTTAATTGGGAGTTACTTGAAATTAACATGACAACACAATAGAGTCTCAAAAATATTCAAATGAATGAATAATCGCAAACCTTTGTGCTGAGAACTTAGATCATCTCTTTAAGAAAATCAGCTAGTGGAGAACAGAAGATTAAAAGAGAGTAGGAAGTATAAGAAGACAAGAAGGCTAGTCTTGACTGTTGACACACCCATCTTTGCTCTCTTTATGTGTCAGACTGGTCCGGGTATGCCCCTGTGTCTAAGGGGGAAAGTGAGGAAGACATATTCGGGAAGGAAGAAAAAGATCCTTTCACTTTATAATTAATGGATTAACTAAACTTTACTGAACATTTTTCCTTATTTAAAGATTTAAAGGCACACGAGTTTAATCTTGTGTTACTGAACTAGTGATTTGTTTACACCAAGCATATTACAAATTAACTTTTCCACGAAATCTTTCTCCTTTTTAACTCAAACACCAAAGGTCTGTCAATGTCAACTTAGGGTAACAGAACTAAACAAAATGTAATTTAGGCCCCAAATTGAAACTTGAAAAGGATAAAAAAAATCCTAAACATAAACAATGCTTTTCAATTATTTCACAGATCATTTGTTTTGTTGCTGTTGAGTTACTAAGTCACATCCAACTCTTTTGTGACCCCATGGACTAAGCCCACCAGGTTCCTCTGTCCATGGGATTCTCCAGGCAAGAATAGAGTGGGTTTCCATTTCCTTCTCCAGAGGATCTTCTGGAGACCAAGGGATCTCCCTGGAGACCCAGAGATCAAACTTGTGTCTCCTGCACTGGCATGCAGATTCTTTACCACTGAACCACCAGGGTTATCCCTTCCTTTTCCCTCCCTTCTGAAGTTCTCTTCTGAAATAACTATATTTTTGTGATCTGAAGCTTCTGAAGGTTCTGGCAGGATCCATAAGACTCAATTTAGACCATAGGACAAATGCCCTACTGAAGCAAACCAAAAGCCAGAAGTGTTTTTTTCAGTTGGGACATCTGGTCACCTAGTCTTTTGACTTCTCTGTAAGAGTAGTGTAGTCCCTAAATTTCTGAATATCCTTCTGTAGAATCTGGAGGACTGCTTCACTTACATCTCAGTCTTACATGCTAGAAGAGAACACTTCATGGTCTTAGGCTTCTTTGGGAAAAATTAGAACTGTTACAGTGGCCTTAACTTAAAAGATCTTTCATACCCATGATTGCTCTCCACTTAGGGAATGGATGAAAAATAATATTTGTGAAATGCTCCATGGCTGCTTTTCATAATTTTTGTATTTGTTTCCAGTTCATGCTACAAAAAATCACCATAACATTGATGGCTTTAAAAAACTGTAAATTTACTCTCTTGGAGTTCTAGAGTTCAGAAGTCTGAAATCACTTTCACTTGGCCAAAATCAAGGTGTCAGCAGGGCTATACTCCTTTTTGCAGGCTCTAGAGGAGAAACTGTTTTCTTGACTTTCCTACCATTTAGAGCTGTTTTTCTTGCATTTCGTGGCTTATGAGTCTTCCTTCTTTAAAGTCAGCCATATGGCATCTTGCTTCAGTGGTCACATTGCTGCCTTCTGTGTCAAATCTTGCTCTGCCTCCCTATTATAAGAACACCACCCAGATAATCCAGGAAAACTTCTTTATCTCAAGATTCTTGGCTTAATCACATCTGCAAAGTCATTCTTTCCATAAAAAGTAACATTCACAGTTTCCAGGGGTTGGAACTTGGATATCTTCAGGGCCAATATTAAGCAGTCAGTTCAGTTCAGTTCAGTCGCTCAGGTGTGTCTGACTCTTTGCGACCCCAAGAATTGCAGCACGCCAGGCCTCCGTATCCATCACCAACTCCCAGATCACTCAAACTCATGTCCATCGAGTCAGTGATGCCATCCAACCATCTCATCCTCTGTGGTCCGCTTCTCTTCCTGACCACAATCCCTCCCAGCATCAGGGTCTTCCAATGAGTCAACACTTTGCATGAGGTGGCCAAAGTACTGGAGTTTCAGCTTTAGCATCAGTCCTTCTAATGAACACCCAGGACTGGTCACCTTTAGAATGGACTGGTTGGATCTCCGAGCAGTCCCAGGGACTCTCAAGAGTCTTCTCCAACACCACAGTTCAAAAGCATCAATTCTTCAGCACTCACTTTGCTTCACAGTCCAACTTTCACATCCATACATGACCACAGGAAAAACCATAGCCTTGACTAGATGGACCTTTGCTGGCAAAATAATGTCTCTGCTTTTGAATATGCTATCTAGGTTGGTCATAACTATTCTTCCAAGGAGTAAGCATCTTTTAATTTCATGGCTGCAGTCACCATCTGCAGTGATTTTGGAGCCCAAGAAAATAAAGTCTGACACTGTTTCCACCGTTTCCCCATCTATTTGCCATGAAGTGATGGGACCAGATGCCATGATCTTCGTTTTCTGAATGTTGAGCGTTAAGCCAACTTTTTCACTCTCCTCTTTCACTTTCATCAAGAGGCTTTTTAGTTCCTCTTCACTTTCTGCAATAAGGGTGGTGTCATCCGCATATCTGAGCTCACTGATATTTCTCCCAGCAATCTTGATTCCAGCTTGTGCTTCTTCCAGCCCAGCGTTTCTCATGATGTACTCTGCATATAAGTTAAATAAACAGGGTGACAATATACAGCCTTGACGGACTCCTTTTCCTATTTGGAACCAGTCTGTTGTTCCACGTCCAGTTCTAACTGTTGCTTCATGACCTGAATATAGGTTTCTCAAGAGGCAGGTCAGGGGGTCTGGTATTTCCATCTCTTTGAGAATTCTCCACAGTTTGTGATCCACACAGTCAAAGGCTTTGGCATAGTCAATAAAGCAGAAATAGATGTTTGTCTGGAACTCTCTTGCTTTTTCCATGATCCAGCAGATGTTGGCAATTTGATCTCTGGTTCCTCTGCCTTTTCTAAAACCAGCTTGAACATCTGGAAATTCATGGTTCACGTATTGCTGAAGCCTGGCTTAGAGAATTTTGAGCATTACTTTACTAGTGTGTGCAATGAGTACAATTGTGCGGTAGTTTGAGCATTCTTTGGCATTGCCTTTCTTTGGGATTGGAATGAAAACTGACCTTTTCCAGTCCTGTGGCCACTGCTGAGTTTTCCAAATTTTCTGGCATATTGAGCATAGCGCTTTCACAGCATCATCTTTCAGGATTTGAAATAGCTCAACTGGAATTCCATCACCTCCACTAGCTTTGTTTGTAGTGATGCTTTCTAAGGCCCACTTGTCTTCACATTCCAGGATGTCTGGCTCTAGGTGAGTGATCACACCATCGTGATTATCTGGGTCCTGAAGATCTTTTTTGTATAGTTCTTCTGTGTATTCTTGCTCCCTCTTCTTAATATCTTCTGCTTCTGTTAGGTCCCTACCATTTCTGTCCTTTATTGGGCCCATCTTTGCATGAAATGTTCCCTTGGCATATCTAATTTTCTTGAAGAGATCTCTAGTCTTTCCCATTCTGTTGTTTTCCTCTAATCTTTGTATTGATCACTGAGGAAGGCTTTCTAATCTCTCCTTGCTATTCTTTGGAACTCTGCATTCAGATGCTTATATTTTCCCTTTTCTCCTTTGCTTTTCACTTCTCTTCTTTTCACAGCTATTTGTAAGGCCTCCCCAGACAGCCATTTTGCTTTTTTGCTTTTCTTTTCCATGGGGATGGTCTTGATCCTTGTCTCCTGTACAATGTCACAAACCTCCATCCATAATTCATCAGGTACTCTGTCTATCAGATCTAGTCCTTAAATCTATTTCTCACTTTCACTGTATAATCATAAGGGATCTGATTTAGGTCATGCCTGAATGGTCTAGTGGTTTTTGCCACTTTCTTCAATTTCAGTCTGAATATGGCAAGAAGGAGTTCATGATCTGAGCCACAGTCAGCTCCCAGTCTTGTTTTTGCTGACTGTATGGAGCTTTTACATCTTTGGCTGCAAAGAATATGATCAATCTGATTTCAGTGTTGACCATCTAGTGATGTCCATGTGTAGAGTCTTCTCTTATGTTGTTGGAAGAGGTGGTCCACTGCAGAAGGGAATGGCAAACCACTTCAGTATTCTTGCCTTGAGAACCCCATGAACCGTATGAAAAGGCAAAATGATAGGATACTGAAAGAGGAACTCCTCAGGTCGGTAGGCGCCCAATATGCTACTGGAGATCAGAGGAGGAAATAACTCCAGAAAGAATGAAGGGATGGAGCCAAAGCAAAAACAATATCCAGTTGTGGATGTGACTGGTGATAAAAGCTAGGTCCAATGCTGTAAAGAGCAATATTGCATAGGAACCTGGAATCTTAGGTCCATGAATCAAGGCAAATTGGAAGTGGTCAAACAGGAGATGGCAAGAGTGAATGTCGACATTCTAGGAATCAGTGAACTAAAATGGACTGGAATGGGTGAATTTAACTCAGATGACCATTATATCTACTACTGTGGGCAGGAATCCCTTAGAAGAAATGGAGTAGCCATCATGGTCAACAAAAGAGTCCGAAATGCAGTACTTGAATGCAATCTCAAAAATGACAGGATGATCTCTGTTCATTTCCAAGGCAAACCATTCAATATCACAATAATCCAAGCCTATGCCCCAACCAGTAGCATGAAGAAGCTGAACGGTTCTATGAAGACCTACAAGACCTTTTAGAACTAACACCCAAAAAAGATGTCCTTTTCATTATAGGGGACTGGAATGCAAAAGTAGGAAGTCAAGAAACACCTGGAGTAGCAGGCAAATTTGGCCTTGGGGTACAGAATGAAGCAGGGCAAAGGCTAATTAGAGTTTTGCCATTATTAATCAACCTCCTATGAATCTGTTTTTTATTTTCACAACTACACAATCACATACACATTGTTCAGTTCAGTTCAGTCGCTCAGTCATGTCTGACTCTTTGCGACCCCATGAATCGCAGCACACCAGGCCTCCCAGTCCATCACCAACTCCCAGAGTTCACTCAGACTCATGTCCATCGAGTCAGTGATGCCATCCAACCATCTCATCCTCTGTCATCCCCTTCTCCTCCTGCCCACAATCCCTCCCAGCATCAGAGTCTTTTCCAGTGAGTCAACTCTTCACATGAGGTGGCCAAAGTACTGGAGCTTCAGCTTTAGCATCATTCCTTCCAAAGAAATCCCAGGGCTGATCTCCTTTAGAATGGACTGGTTGGATCTCCTTGCAGTCCAAGGGACTCTCAAGAGTCTTCTCCAACACCACAGTTCAAAAGCATCAATTCTTCGGCACTCAGCCTTCTTCACAGTCCAACTCTCACATTCATATATGACCACAGGAAAAACCATAGCCTTGACTAGATGGACCTTAGTTGGCAAAGTAATGTCTCTGCTTTTGAATATGCTGTCTAGGTTGGTCATAACTTTTCTTCCAAGCTGTAAGCATCTATCTCCTTTCTAAAGATAAGGCTCCTGATGCAGAGACAGATTGAGAAATGTATCATTGTTACAGGTAATGTGCAGCAGAGCCAATTCATCTAGACTTATGGAAGGAAAGAACAAATATCAGAGATACAATGAAACACTGATGACAACTTTTTCAAATCTTTTTCTCAAACTCCCTCTGTATTTTCTCCTTATATAGCAGGGAAACGTAAGATCTGCCCTCTATATCTGCCTGGCATTGGCAGAAAAACAACAATGACAAATTCTCCATTTTCAAACATACAGTTGGAAGGGAATGGTCACTGGCAATTGATGGAGACTGAACTTCATATTTTATCTAAACCTAATTTATGACATTTCTCATCTTTCAACTTTTATTATAAAAACAATTTTTTAGTCTTTTCTATGTGTCAGCTACTGTTCTGTATGTTTTTGTATGTATCAACTCATCTAATCAATTTGACCTCCCTATGCTGCCGATGTTATCATTATTCTTATTTTTTCTTTTCACAAATGAGAAAATTGAATCATTACTTAATCATATGGTGGTTAAGTAATTTGGTCACTTTCACAGACAAGATTCAAGCCCAGGCATCTTTAACCATTAGGTTCTGCACTATACTACTCATAATCTAATGCTTATATATTTTTAAACCTTTCTACTTTGTAATAACAGGTTTTATTCTGACTCCCCCCTTTCCCCCCCCCATATAACTAAGTATAGTTTGCTATACATACTAGGCATTTGAACACTGAATAAATGAATGAATATTGATTGTGACTGTATTTCTCTTCTTTTCTCATATATTTACTCCTGAATGTATACCTTCAAAATCTTGTTACTCAAAGTATAGCTCCCAGCATAGGCACCACCTGGAACACTGTGAGAAATGCGGAATCCCAGGACCTATCCTAGATCTACTGTCTCAGTAAGTTTCCCACATGACTCACCCACACATTAAAGTTTGAAAAGCACATTTTAAAGTACGTGTGTAAATTTACAAACTTAACCCATGATATCCACCCGGCTCTCTCACCTGCTCACACACCTGAATGCCTTCGCTCTGGCCTCTCCAGTCCCATCCCAAGGTTCTATGATTTGGTCAGCTGCACAAAAGCTATTTCTTTGTAAGTAGTGGTTTCTTTGTGAGTTGAGCCAAGTGACTCAAGGAAAACACTAGTAGCTAATTTTTTATTTTTGTATTTTGATTCAAAGCAAGCACACAAGTATCTCTCCTGCCCAGTCCCCCCACGACACACACATGGATTAGCTTCCTTAGGCTACAACTGCAGGTGTGCTGAAGAAAGCAGCAACTCAGATGGAGCAAGGACTCACAGTCTCGTATAGAGAAGAAAGCTGGTAATCACCAGGACAGAGCATTAAGCCTCTAAAGTAGCTCATATGTCTCAACCATCAGGAGGGTTTCATAACAGCACATTTCATCTTTGCATACTCCTCTCCAGCCACTGTGAAACCTGACTGTGGGAACTTGTGAATAAAGAAGGTATTGATATAGAACATCCAAGAAAATACGTTCTAGAGAATCTAAAGGGCATTTTGTGATCCCAAGATTGAGGTATCTCTTTCTAAACTAAGAGATATCAGCACAAGAATAATGAAAAGAAAGTCCTCACTCAGCATGAAGGGAAAGCAGATAATTGTGGATCCCCACTCTTGAAACTGGAAATCTGGCTGATTTGTTTAAAAGCAAGACCCAAAAGGATTAAACTGTTTTCAAGTTACTTAACCTTGTTCTCAATTGCTTCAGTTGTATCTGACACTTTGTGACCCCATGATCTGTTACCCAACTAGCTCCTCTGTCCATGGGATTCTCCAGGCAAGAATACGGGAGTGGGTGTCATGGCCTCCTCCAAGGGATCTTCCCAACCCAGGGATTCAATCCATGTCCCTTATGTCTCCTGCACTGGCAGCTGGGTTCTTAACCACTAATACCACCTGGGAGCCCTACTTTAACCATATCCAAAAATAAAACTCTAGAATATCTATAGGAACACAAAAATATATAGCAGCCAAAAAATAAAACTCACAATCTTTAATATATAGTAAAAACTTCAGTTCAGTTCAGTCACTAAGTTGTCTGTCTGTGACACCACGGACTGTAGCACGCCAGGTTTCCCAGTCCATCACCAAATTCTGGAGTTTGTTCAAACTCATATTCATAATACAGTGATGCCATCCAACCATCTGATCCTCTGTCATCCCCTTCTCCTCCCATCTTCTATCTTTCCCACCATCAGGGTCTTTTCAAATGAGTCAGTTGTTCGTATCAGGTGACCAAAGTATTGGAGCTTTAGCTTCAGATCAGTACTTCAAATGAATATTCAGGACTGATTTCCTTTAGGATTGACTGGTTGGATCTGCTTGCAGTCCAAGGAACTATCAAGAGTCTTCTCCAACACCACTGTTCAAAAGCATCAATTCTTCAGCACTCAACTTCTTTATGGTCCAACTCTCACATTCATACATGACTATTGGAAAAAACATAGCTTTGATTAGATGGACATTTGCAGGTAAAGTGATATCTCTGCTTTTTAATATGCCATGTAGGTTTGTCATAGCTTCTCTTCCATGGAGCAAGTGTCTTATAATTTCATGGCTGTAGAACCATCTGCAGTGATTTTGGAGCCCAAGAAAAAAAAGTCTGACACTGTTTCCACTGTTTCCCCATCTACTTGCCATGAAGTGATTGACCCAGATAATAACAATGGTCTGATCACTCACCTAGAGCCAGACATCCTGGAATGTGAAGTCAAGTGGGCCTTAGAAAGCATCACTATGAACAAAGCTAGTGGAGATGATGGCATTCCAGTTGAGCTGTTTCAAATCCTGAAAGATGATGCTGTGAAAGTGCTGCACTCAGCATGCCAGAAAATTTGGAAAACTCAGCAGTGGCCACAGGACTGGAAAAGGTCAGTTTTCATTCCAATCCCAAAGAAAGGCAATGCCAAAGAAGGTTCAAACTACTGCACAATGCACTCATTTCACACGCTAGTAAAGTAATGCTCAAAATTCTCCAAGCCAGGCTTCAGCAATACGTGAACCGTGAACTTCCTGATGTTCAAGCTGGTTTTAGAAAAGGCAGAGGAACCAGAGATCAAATTGCCAACATCTGCTGGATCATGGAAAAAGCAAGAGAGTTCCAGAAAAACATCTATTTCTGCTGTATTGACTATGCCAAAGACTTTGACTGTGTGGATCACAATAAATTGTGGAAAATTCAGAAAGAGATGAGAATACCTGACCTGCCTCTTGAGAAACCTGTATGCAGGTCAGGAAGCAATGGTTAGAACTGGACATGGAATAACACACTAGTTCCAAATAGGAAAAGGAGTACGTCAAGGCTGTATATTGTCACCCTGCTTATTTAACTTATATGCAGAGTACATCATGAGAAACTCTGGGCTGGAAGAAGCACAAGCTGGAATCAAGATTTCCAGGAGAAATAGCAATGAGCTCAGATATGCAGATGACACCACCCTTATGGCAGGAAGTGAAGAGGAACTAAAAAGCCTCCTGATGAAAGTGAAAGAGGAGAGTGAAAAAGTTGGCTTAACGCTCAACATTCAGAAAACGAAGATCATGGCAGCTAGTCCCATCACTTCATGGGAAATAGATGGGGAAACAGTGCAAACAGTGTCAGACTTTATTTTCTTGGGCTCCAAAATCACTGCAGATGGTGACTGCAGCCATGAAATTAAAAGACACTTACTCCTTGGAAGGAAAGTTATGACCAACCTAGATGGCGTATTAAAAAGCAAAGACATTACTTTGCCAGCAAAGGTCCATCTAGTCAAGGCTATGGTTTTTCCAGTGGTCATGTATGGATGTGAGAGTTGGACTGTGAAGAAAGCTGAGCACTGAAGAATTGATGCTTTTGAACTGTGATGTTGGAGAAGATGCTTGAGAGTCCCTTGACTGCAAGGAGATCCAAACAGTCCATTCTAAAAGAGATCAGTCCTGGGTGTTCATTGGAAGGACTGATGCTAAAGCTGAAACTCCAATACTTTGGCCACCTTATGCAAAGAGTTGACTTATTGGAAAAGACGCAGATGCTGGGAGGGATTGTGGTCATGAAGAGAAGGGGATGACAGAAGATGACATGGCTGGATGGCATCACCGACTCGATGGACATGAGTCTGAGTGAACTCCGGGAGTTGGTGATGGACAGGGAGGCCTGGCGTGCTGTGATTCATGGGGTCGCAAAGAGTCTGACACGACTGAGCGACTGAACCTAACTGAACTGAACTGATGGGACCAGATACCATGATCTTAGTTTTCCAAATGTTGACTTTTAGCCAGCTTTTTCACTCTCCTCTCTCACTTTCATCAAGAGGTTCTTTAGTTCCTCTTTGCTTTCTGCCATTAGGGTAGTATCATCTCCATATCTAACGATATTGATATTTTTCCCCACAATCTTGATTCCAGCTTGTGCTTCATCCAGCCCAGCATTTTGCATGATGTACTGTGCACACAAGCTAAATAAGCAAGGTGACAATATACAGCCTTGATGTACTCCTTTCTCAATTTGGAACCAGTCCATTGTTCCATGTACGGTTCTCACTGTTGCCTCTTGACCTGCATACAGGTTTCTCAGGCAGCAAGTAAGGTGGCCTGGTATTCTGATTTCTTTAAGAATTTTCCACAGTTTGTTGTGATCCACACAAACGCTTAGGTGTAGTCAGTGAAACAGAAGTAAATGTTTTTTCTGGAATTCTCTTGCTTTTTCTATTAACATAGATGTTCTATACCAACATCTATGGATGTTGGCCATTTGATGTCTGGTTCCTCTGCCTTTTCTAAACTCAGCTTGAACATCTGGAATTTCTCAGTTCATGTATTGTTGAAGCCAGGCTTGGAGAATTTGGAGCATTAATTTGCTGGTGTGTGAGACAAGTGCAATTGTGTGGTAGTTTGAACCTTCTTTGGCATTGCCTTTCTTTGGGATTGGAATGAAAACTGACCTTTTCCAGTCCTGTGGCCACTGCTGAGTTTTCCAAATTTGCTGGCATATTGAGTGCACTTTAACAGCAGTATCTTTTAGGATGTGAAACAACTCAGCTGGAATTCCATCACCTCCACTAGCTTTATTCATAAGGATGCTTCCTAAGGCCCGTTTGACTTCACATTCCAGGATGTCTGGCTCTAGGTTAGTGATCACACCATCATGGTTATCTGGGTCTGGAAGATCTTTTTTGTATAGTTCTTCTGTGTATTCTTGCCACCTCTTCTTAATATCTTCTGCTTCTGTTAGGTCCATACAATTTCTGTCCTTTATTGAGCCCATCTTTGCATGAAAATTTCCCTTGATATCTCTAATTTTCTTGAAGAGATCTCTAGTGTATCCCATTCTATTGCTTTCCTCTATTTCTTTGCATTGATCTCAGGAAGGCTTTCTTATCTCTCCTTGCTATTCTTTCAAACTCTGCATTCAGATGGGTGTATCTTTCCTTTCCTCCTTTGCCTTTTAATTCTCTTCTTTTCTCAGCTATTTTTAAGGCCTCCTCAGACAACCATTTTTCTTTTCTACAATTCTTTTTCTTGGGGATGGTCTTGATCACTGCCACCTGTACAATGTCATGAACCTCCATCCACAGTTCTTCAGACATTCTGTCTATCAGATCTAATCCCTTGAATCTATTTCTCACTTCTACTGTATAATCACAAGGGATTTGATTTAGGTCATACCTGAATGGTCTAGTGGTTTTACCTACTTTCTTCAATTTCAGTCTGAATTTGGCAATAACAAGTTCTTGATCTGAGACACACTCAGCTCCTGGTCTTGTTTTTGCTGACTGTGTAGAGCTTCTCTATCTTCAGCTGCAAAGAATATAATCAATCTGATTTCGGTATTGACCATCTGGTGAGGTCCATGTGTAGAGTCTTCTCTCATGTTGTTGGAAGAAGGTGTTTGCTATGACCAGTGCATTGTCTTGGGAAAACTCTGTTAGCCTTTGTCCTGCTTCATTTTGCACTCCAAGGCTAATTTTGCCTGTTATTTCAGGGATCTCTTGACTTCCTACTTTTGCATTCCAGTCCCCTATGATGAAAAGGACATAATTTTTTGGTGTTAGTTCTTGAAGGTCTTGTAGGTCTTCATATAATCATTCAACTTCAGCTTCTTCAGCATTAGGGGTTAGGGCATAGACTTAGATTACTGCAATACTGAATGGTTTGCCTTGGAAAGGAACCGAGATCTCTGTCAGTTTTGAGATCACACCTAAGTACTGCATTTCAGACTCTGATGTTGACTATTAGGACTACTCCATTTCTCCTAAGGGATTCTTGTCCACCGTAGTAGATATAATGGTCCTCTGAATTAAATTCACCCATTCTGATCCATTTTAGTTCACTGATTCCTAAAATGCTGACTAACAAATTATCAAGTATGCAAAGCAGCAGGAATATTTGACTTATAATGAGGAAATAAATAATAAATCCAAACCAAGTCAGCACTGACAGCAATAATAAAATTATTTAAAAAATCTTAACAGAGTGACTATATCTATATACTATATGACCAAAAAGCTGCAGGGCAGATAGAACGTTAGGTAGAAATATAAATTATATTTATTAAAAGACTCACAATGATTTTTTAAAGATGAAAAATATACTAAGTATGATTGAAGTCAAGTTAGACACTGCTAAAGAAAACTGGAAGATATCAATAGAAACTATCCAAAATTAAGCACAGAAAAAAAGCATACAAATAAAGAATTCAGTTCAGTTCAGTCACTCAGTCGTGTCCAACTCTGCAACCCCATGTATTGCAGAATGACAGGCCTCCCTGTCCATCACCTTCTCCTGGAATTCACTCAGACTCACCTCCATCGAGTCAGTGGTGCCATCCAGCCATCTCATCCTCTGTCGCCCCCTTCTCCTCCTGCCCCCAGTCCCTCCAAGCATCAGAGTCTTTTCCAATGAGTCAACTTTTGGCATCAGGTGGCCAAATACCGGATTTCAGCTTTAGCATCATTCCTTCCAAAGAATATCCTGGACTGATCACCTTTAGAATGGACTGGCTGGATCTCCTTGCAGTCTAAGGGACTCTCAAGCGTCTTCTCCAACATCACAGTTCAAAAGCATCAATTCTTCGGCACTCACTTTCCTTCACAGTCCAACTCTAATATCCATACATGACCACAGGAAAAACCATAGCCTGAAATAGACGGACCTTTGATGGCAAAATAATGTCTCTGCTTTTCAATATGTTATCTAGGTTGGTCATAACTTTCCTTCCAAGGAGTAAGCGTCTTTTAATTTCATGGCTGCAATCACCATCTGCAGTGATTTTGGAGCCCCCCAAAATAAAGTCTGACACTGTTTCCACTGTTTCCCCATCTATTTCCAATGAAGTGATGGGACCAGATGCCATGATCTTCATTTTCTGAATGTTGAGCTTTAAGCCAACCTTTTCACTCTCCTCTTTCACTTTCATCAAGAGGCTTTTAGTTCCTCTTCACTTCCTGCCATAACGGTGGTGTCATCTGCATATCTGAAGTTATTGCTATTTCTCCCGACAATCATGATTCCAGCTTGTGCTTCCTCCAGCCCAGCATTTCTCATGATGTACTCTGCATATAAGTTAAATCGCTCTATTGTTCCATGTTCAGTTCTAACTGTTGCTTCCTGACCTGCATACAGATTTCTCAAGAGGCAGGTCAGGTGGTCTGGTATTCTCATCTCTTTCTGAATTTTCCACAGTTTATTGTGATCCACACAGTCAAAGGCTTTGGCATCGTCAGTAAAGCAGAAATAGATGTTTTCTGGAACTCTCTTGCTTTTCCATGATCCAGCAGATGTTGGCAATTTGATCTCTGGTTCCCCTGCCTTTTCTAAAACCAGCTTCAACATCTGGAAGTTCATGGTTCAAGTACTGCTAAAGCCTGGCTTGGAGAATTTTGAGCATGATTTCTATACTAGCATGTGAGAGGAGTGCAATTGTGCAGTAGTTTGAGCATTCTTTGGCATTGCCTTTCTTTGGGATTGGAATGAAAACTGACCTTTTCCAGTCCTGTGGCCACTGCTGAGTTTTCCAAATTTGCTGGCATATTGAGTGTAGCACTTTCACAGTATCATCTTTCAGGATTTGAAAAAGCTCAACTGGAATGCCATCACCTCCACTGGCTTTGTTTGTAGTGATGCTTTCTAAGGTCCACTTGACTTCACATTCCAGGATGTCTGGCTCTAGGTGAGTGATCACACCATCGTGATTATCTGGATTGTGAAGATCTATTTTGTACAGTTCTTCTGTGTATTCTTGCCACCTCTTCTTAATATCTTCTGCTTCTGTTAGGTCCATACCGTTTCTGTCCTTTATCGAGCCCATCTTTGCATGAAATGTTCCCTTGGTATCTCTAATTTTCTTGAAGAGATCTCTAGTCTTTCCCATTCTGTTCTTGTCCTCTATCCTTTGCACTGATCGCTGAAGAAGGCTTTCTAATCTCTCCTTGCTATTCTTTGGAACTCTGCATTATATCTTTCCTTTTCTCCTTTGCTTTTCACTTCTATTCTTTTCACAGCTATTTATAAGCCCTCCCCAGACAGCCATTTTGCTTTTTTGCATTTCTTTTCCATGGGGATGGTCTTGATCCCTGTCTCCTGTACAGTGTCATGAACCTCATTCCATAGTTCATCAGGTACTCTATCTATCAGATCTAGGCCCTTAAATCTATTTCTCACTTCCACTGTATAATCATATGGGATTTGATTTAGGTCATACCTGAATGGTCTAGTGGTTTTCCATACTTTCTTCAATTTCAGTCTGAATTTGGCAAGAAGGAGTTCATGATCTGAGCCACTGTCAGCTCCCAGTCTTGTTTTTGCTGACTGTATAGAGCTTCTCCGTCTTTGGCTGCAAAGAATATAATCAATCTGATTTCAGTGTTGACCATCTTGATGTCCATGTGTAGAGTCTTCTCTTGTGTTGTTGGAGAGGGTGTTGCGATGACCAGTGTGTTCTCTTGGCAAAACTCTATTAGCCTTTGCCCTGCTTCATTAAGAGAACATAAATGAGATGTGGTTTAGGGCTTCCCTGGTGGCTAAGATGGTAAAGAATCTATCTGCAATGTGAAAGACTTGGGTTCATCTCTGGAGAACAATAAAGGAGATGTAGGCAACTTCAAATGCCTAACATTTATATAATTAGACTCCTTGAAGAGACAGGAAAAAAATATAAGAAATAATGGCTGAAAAACTTTCAAACTAAAAACACAAAAGACAAAAAAAAAAAAAACTATATACCCACAGATCCAAGAACCTCATGCAACCTCGAACATAAGATGTATGAGAAAACTGTTTCAAGCATATCATAATCCAATGCTCAAAATCAATGATAAAAAGAAAACCCTAAAAGCAGTGAAAAAAAAGTCAAGTCATGATATGTTTATAGTAACAAAGATAAGGATAAACACATATATCTCATCAAAACAATGCAAATGAGAAGATAGTGGAACATCTTTAAGGTATTAAAAAAAATTGTCAGCATAGAATTCTATACCCAGCAAAATCTTTTAACATATCATTGACTAGGGGATTTTTGCAGAAACTAACACCTGTGGCATTAATACATCTCAGGTCAATAATGTGTTAAAAATGAAGGTGAAATAAAGAAAAGTTTTCTGATATACAATAGCTGAAAAAAAATCCTTCAGCATCAGACCTGCAGTATAGGAAACATTAAAGAAAATCTTTCACTCACAAGGAAAATAATATCAGATAGAAATATGTTTCTGCCAAAAGGAATGAAAAGCATCAGAATGGTAACTACATGGGTAAATATGATTTATTTATTACTAGTAGAATATCTTTAAGATAACTGGCTGTTTAGAACACATATTGAAAAACTTTTCTGGAAAGGGTTAGGGAGTAAATATTTTAGGCATTGTGAGATGTGTAGTCTGTGGCAACTACTCAACTCTGCTGTTATAGTATGAAAGCATCCATTCAAAGGTATATAAATAAATTGGCACAGGTGTGTTACAGTGAAACTTTACTTACCATTGCAGGTGGGAGGCTGGTTTGACCCTTGGCCTTAGTTTACCAATCCCTGATTTAAACTACTGCAGGCAGGAATCACTCAGAAAAAATGAAGTAGCCATGATGGTCAACAAAAGAGTCTGAAATGCAGTACTTGGATGCAATCTCAAAAACAACAGAATGATCTCTGTTCATTTCCAAAGCAAACCATTCAATATCATGGTAATCCAAGTCTATGCCTAACCAGTAATGCTGAAGAAACTGAAGTTGAATGGTTCTATGAAGACCTACAAGACCTTTTAAAACTAACACCCCAAAAAAGATGTCCTTTTCATTATAGGGTACTGGAATGCAAAAGTAGGAAGTCAACAAACACCTGGAGTAAGAGGCAAATTTGGCCTTGGAATGCGGAATGAAGCAGGGCAAAAACTAATAGAGTTTTGCCAAGAGCATGCACTGGTCATAGCAAACACCCTCTTCCAACAACACAAAAAAAGACTCTACACATGGACATCACCAGATGGTCAACATCGGAATCAGATTGATTATATTCTTTGCAGCCAAAGATGGAGAAGCTCTATATAGTCAGCAAAAACAAGACTAGTGGCTCAGATCATGAACTCCTTATTACCAAATTCAGACTCAAATTGAAGAATGTAGGGAAAACCGCTAGACCATTCAGGTATGACCTAAATCAAATCCCTTATGATTATACAGTGGAAGTGAGAAATAGATTTAAGGGCCTAGATCTGATAGATAGATTGCCTGATGAACTATGGAATGAGGTTCATGACATTGTACAGGAGACAGGGATCAAGACCATCCCCATGGAAAAGAAATGCAAAAAAGCAAAATGGCTGTCTGGGGAGGCCTTACAAATAGCTGTGTAAAGAAGAGAGGTGAAAAACAAAGGAGAAAAGGAAAGATATAAGCATCTGAATGCAGAGTTCCAAAGAATAGCAAGAAGAGATAAGAAAGCCTTCTTCAGTGATCAATGCAAAGAAATAGAGGAAAACAACAGAATGGGAAAGACTAGAGATCTCTTCAAGAAAATTAGAGATGCCAAGGGAACATGTCATGCAAAGATGGGCTCGATAAAGGACAGAAATGGTAGGATCCTAACAGAAGCAGAAGATATTAAGAAGAGGTGGCAAGAATACACAGAAGAACTGTACAAAAAAAGATCTTCATGACCCAGATAATCATGATGGTGTGATCACTCATCTAGAGCCAGACATCCTGGAATGTGAAGTCAAGTGGACCTTAGAAAGCATCACTACGAACAAAGCTAGTGGAGGTGATGGCATTCCAGTTGAGCTATTTCAAATCCTGAAAGATGATGCTGTGAAAGTGCTGCACTCAGCATGCCAGGAAATTTGGAAAACTCAGCAGTGGCCACAGGACTGGAAAAGGTCAGTTTTCATTCCAATCCCAAAGAAAGGCAATGCCAAAGAATGCTCAAACTACCGCACAATTGCACTCATCTCACATGCTAGTAAAGTAATGCTCAAAATTCTCCAAGCCAGGCTTCAGCAATACATGAACCATGAACTTCCTGATGTTCAAGCTGGTTTTAGAAAAGGCAGAGGAACCAGAGATCAAATTGCCAACATCTGCTGGATCATGGAAAAAGCAAGAGAGTTCCAGAAAAACATCTATTTCTGCTTTACTGACGATGCCAAAGCCTTTGACTGTGTGGATCACAATAAACTGTGGAAAATTCAGAAAGAGATGAGAATACCAGACCACCTGACCTGCCTCTTGAGAAATCTGTATGCAGGTCAGGAAGCAACAGTTAGAACTGAACATGGAACAATAGACTGGTTCCAAATAGGAAAAGGAGTACGTCAAGGCTGTATATTGTCACTGTGTTTATTTAACTTATATGCAGAGTACATCGTGAGAAATGCTGGACCAGAAGAAACACAAGCTGGAATCAAGATTGCCGGGAAAAATAGCAATAACTTCAGATATACAGATGACACCACCCTTATGGCAGGAAGTGAAGAGGAACTAAAAAGCCTCTTAATGAAAGTGAAAGAGGAGAGTGAAAAAGTTGGCTTAAAGCTCAACATTCAGAAAATGAAGATCATGGCATCTGGTCCCATCACTTCATGGGAAATAGATGGGGAAACATTATCAGGCTTTATTTTTGGGGGGGGTGGGTGTCTCCAAAATCACTGCAGATGGTGATTGCAGCCATGAAATTAAAAGACGCTTACTCCTTGGAAGAAAAGTTATGACCAACCTAGATAGTATATTCAAAAACAGAGACATTACTTTGCCAACAAAGTTCCGTCTAGTCAAGTCCACAGTTTTTCCTGTGGTGGATGTGAGAGCTGCCCTGTCAAGAAGGCTGAGCACCGAAGTATTGATGCTTTTGAACTGTGGTGTTGGATAAGACTCTTAAGAGTCCCTTGGACTGCAAGGAGATCCAACCAATCCATTCTAAAGGAGATCAGCCCTGGGATTTCTTTGGAAGGAGTGATGCTAAAGCTGAAACTCCAGTACTTTGGCCACCTCATGCAGAAAGTTGACTCACTGGAAAAGAGTCTGATTCTGGGAGGGATTGGGGGCAGGAGGAGAAGGGGATGACAGAGGATGAGATGGCTGGATGACATAACAGACTCGATGGATGTGAGTCTGAGTGAACTCCGGGAGTTGGTGATGGACAGGGAGGCCTGGCGTGCTGTGATTCATGGGGTCACAAAGAGTCGGACATGACTGAGCGACTGAACTGAACTGAACTGATTTAAAGCAAAAGTAATAATAACATTTTGTGGGATTTATGATATATATAGAAATAAATGTGGCAACTGCAGATTAAAGCCAGAAGGTAAGAACTGGACATATACTACTCTAAAGTTTTTTTATTATATGTGAAACATAAAATGTTACTTGAGGAAACTGTACTAAGTATTTAAGTGTGCTGTTAATCCTATTGCAATTGCTAACATAACAAAGAGTTACAGTTAATACTCCAATAAAGGAAACAGAGTAAAATTGTAAATTATACTTTAAAAGAAAGCAGTGAAGAGGAGAAAGAGGAAAAAAGACAAATGGGATAAGCAGAAATTGAGTAGCAAGAAAATATAAAACACTGATTAAGATGTCAAAGACAGTAATAGAAGAGGTGAAAGCAACAAGTCAGATGGGTAATATTAGTGGAGAGATGAAAAGTGTAAGAAAATAATCAAATGAAACAGTAGAAACAAAATCACAGAGATTAAAAATGCCTTTCACATGCCTATCAGTAGATGTCACATAGTTGAAAAAAATCAGTGACCTTGAAGATGAATCAATAGAAATAACTCAAAAGCTCAAAGAAAAATAGTGGAAAAATAAAAAAGAGCATCGAAGAGATAGAGAATAATGTTAGATGGTCTAATAAACTTGATGACAAAATCCAAATCACAGATTCAAGAAGTTCAGAAAACATCAAGGAAGATATTCAAACTGCTGAAAACAATAACAATGAAGAGAAAATCTCAAAGGCAGCTAGAGGGAAAAAGCCACATTAAGTACACAAGAACAAAAATAAAATGAGAGTAGACTTTTCGTTAGAAACCATGCAAGCCAGAAGACAATGCAGTAATGTCTTTAAAGTGCTGAAAGGAAAAAGAAAAACCTGTCAATTCAGAACTCTAAAACCCAGACAAAAGAGTTTTCAAAGAGGAAGGACGAAATAGTGATCTTCTCACGCAAACAAAATCTCAACTAATTCATTGCCGCTAGCTCTTCACTACACGATATGTTAAAGGAAGTTCTTATGGTAGAAGATGTAAAATATCAAACAGAAATTTGAATCTACACTAAGAGATGAACAGCATTGTAAATGGAATAAATGAAGGCAAAAATAATTTTTATTTTTAAAAAATTGCTTTAGAAGGCAACTATAATATTTCTCATTCTTAAGTCTGTTTTTCCTGATATCAATATAGCTTTCTCTTTTTGTCCCACAAATAATATTTTCCTTGAGGTAACATTGGTTTATAACATTGTATCTTTCACTTGTACAAAATTATAATTAGACTTCTGAATATACTAGTAGCATGCTTAACACCAAGAATCTAGTTTTCCAGGTTCCTTTTTATTAGTGTTTGTGTGGAATATGTTTCCATTCTTTTACTTTTAATGTAGTTAGTAGTTTACATTTAAAGTTGATTTTTGTAGACAGTATATAGTTGGGTCTGATTTAATTTTTGTCTAATTATATAATTTCTGTCCTTTTATTGAGATGTTTAGTTTGCATTTAATATTATTAGTATGGTAAGTTTTAAATCTATCATCCTATTAAATGTTTCCCATTTGCATTATTTATTCCTTTTCTTTTCTTCTTTTTGATTGACTATTTTTATGCCTCTATCATGTCTCCGCTGCTGATTTGTTATTTCTATTACTTCTAAACAAAAAAATCCTTTCTAGTCTCTGCCCTAGGATTTACAACAGGTGTATTTAATTAATCAGAAGTCAAATAATATTATAAAATCTTATATGTCTTATAAAGATTTTGTAAAAGTGTCTTTTTGGTTCCTTCCTCCCATCCTTTGTGTCATTATTAATATACAATTTACTTTTATATATGCTTAAAACACGCAATATATTTCTACTATTTGGGGTTTAGATATTAATACAAAAAGTGGTAAGAAAATAAGTAAGGATAGAGAAGAGACTAACAACACAACCTGACCTAATTGACATTTATAGATCATTCATCCTACAAGAGGAGAACATTCTTCTCAAGTGTACAGGGAATATTCATAAGATAGACCGTATTCCATGTCATAAAACAAACACTAACAAATTTATAAGAATAGCAATTGTATAACATAGTGAAATTAAACTAGAAATCATAATCAGAGTATCTGGAAAACTCATAAATATTTGGAAATTAAACAACAAATTTCTAAATAATCCATGAATCAATGACATCTTAAGAGAAATTTTGAAATAATCTGAACTCACAAAATGAAATAATCTGAACTCACAAAATGAAAATAATCGGAACTCACAGACAAAGGTTAAAAAACATACACCTACCATACAACCCAGACATTCCATCCTCATTTAGCCGTGAGAAAGAAGAAAACTGTGTCCATACAATGACTTTTATATGAATGTCCTTAAAATTTTTACTTGTAATTGCCAAAATTTCAAAACAACCCAAGTATCAAAAGGTAAATAGGTAAATGTTGGCGTATCCAGATAACAGAATACTACCTGTAATATAAAAAATATAAACAAACCATGGCATATTTGTACAGTGTAACACTATTTGGAATAGAAAGAAATATACACATATGGGTGACTTTCAAAACTATTATGCTGAGAGAGATAAGCCAGGCAAAACGGAGTATACATTTTACAACTCCATTTATACAGAATTCTAGAAAATGCAGACTTAATCGATAATGACAGATCAGCGGTTGCCTAGAATGAAGGGTGGGGTAGGGAGGAAAGAGAAGGAGGGGTTACCAATAGATCCACACTTTTAGGGGTGATGGCTATGTTCACAAGCTTGATTGTGGTGATAATTTCACAGGGGGCGAATATGTCAAATGTATCAAACTTGCACAATTTGAAATATATGCAGTTACTATATGTCAACCTTGACAAAGCAGTTAAAAATAAATCAGGGAAATTCATGTGAACTTTTACAATTTTAGCTGACTTCAAGCAGACATCTTGAATAGGACCTAAGAATAACCACACTCTACCCCATTATTTCCTAGCATATGTAAAAATAAATATAGGAGATTTTTTTCAGAGCTTGCCTTCATAAAATTTTGCTTAAATGTCTAGAGTTTAAATCAATGTTGCAAACTTGAAAAAAAAAACTTTTTCCAAAAATAAATATGATTCAAAAGAATAATTATCGCCCTAACTTTTACTTGTACCATCTTTCAGCCTATTTACTACTTTGTCCCCTGGACCACAATTATCAGCAACAGCATCATGTTCTCTCTTTTTCATTATCATTATGCCATAGGATCATTTTTATAAAGTCATCTGGATCCACTATTAAGATGCTGTGTTACCTCATGAAGAAGTAGTTTTCACTTTTTATTCACAATAAAAGCTCAGACTGGGCAGTTTTATCACTGCTTATCCCACATCCAGGGAAAAATCACCCTCCAGTTGGCAGCAAAGAACAGCTAGTAACTTTAAGGCTGTAATAGGCATTGACTGCTAGGGGGCACACCCCTGCTTTAAGGGGGTGAGGGCTTAGGCAGCAGGAAATTCTTATAGCACCATGACTCACTCCAATAAAACAAACGAACCAGGCCATGAGAACTTGGAGAATATATATATAATTTTGCAGCCTATTCCCATCTGTTCAATGATACCAGCATTCATAACCAATATATTAAATTGAATATCCTAATGATATTTGCCATTCCTGGTTTTGAGTTTATTTCCTTAAAGAATTAGCATTTTGCTTTTATAATTTCAGAGAATATGAAGAACTGTTCTCTAACTAAATCCAGGATTATGAATGTTTCCTCCTAACAAAGCAGCCCCTATGCACCTCCACCCATGTGACAATTCAGTTGCTAAGAAAATAAAGGCTGTTTCTCTGCGTTTGCATGTGAGGCCTCATAAGCATCTGAGCCTCGCAGCCCCACCTCTCACACAGAAGGAGTCCCCTGTGCCCTCATGCTCTTCAGCTCTCACTTTGGACCAAGGAAATAGTTTGTGGTCAGTAGTCACACAATAATCCCTGGCAAGTGAGTATTGCCATTTTGAACCCCAAGTCTCAAAGGCATATTTCCTCTCTCCTGTTTATTGTTACTGCTAGAGTTTCATCCTGTAGCTTGTCGTGGTTATTATTATTTTTTAAAGCCACAGGAAGTTGCTATTGTCTGATTTGGGTCGAGTTTCTTTAGTTTGTTCTTTCTGCTGCCACATTATGAAAGGCGCTAGGAAAGCACTATTTGTATTTCTCTTCTCCTAAATGTCAGCTTCCCCTGGCTGCTCAGGTAAGTGGAATTTTCCAGTACCAGTGTCCCCCAGTTTCCTCATTCTTGATTTGGCAGCTAATTGACCTGTCAGCACTCACTCTGCATACGTTATTTGCAATGTTTGGAACATTTCTGAAAAGTAAAATAATGAGGCCTACAGTCAACACTTTTTAAAAGAAACTTTACATTGTCCTCTCCATTTACCAGAAAGGGAGTTACTGAAGTGACCTGATGGTAAACTAATGTTTCCACTTTTAAGAATCTTTTTGGATGGGTTGATTAGCCCAAACTTGGATATCTTCTTTAGAATGTTCCTTTAGGTTCTCCTGTATGATTTTCCCATTGGTATTAATAGAATCAACCATGGATTGTTTGTTCAGTAGTTTGTTAGGTATTAGTACAACCTGACTTGAAATTTATCTCATACTGCATTTGGCCAATTATTTAAGAACTAGCCACTCTAGTGGCTCAGATGGTAAAGAATCTGTCTATGATGCAGGAAACCTGGGTTTGATCCCTGGGTCAGGAAGATCCTCTGGTAAAGGGAACAGCAACCCACTCCAGTATTCTTGCCTGGAGAATTCCATGGACAGAGAAGCCTGGCAGGCTACAGTCCTTGAGGTTGCAAAGAATCAGACATGACTGAGAGACTAAGCGCACACATGCTACACTCTGCTGACACTGCACAGCTACCTTTGGGCTGCCTAACTCCAGATTTCTTTTATGAAAGAAATAAAAGTCTATCATAATCCCCATATTAAGATGTCTCAATCCTTGGCCCTAATGAATGTTACCTTAGGTGACAAAGATTCTGCAGGTATGATTAAGTTAAGGGTCTTGAGATGAGGTTATTCTGAATTATCTGGGTGAATCTTAATTGCCATCAAGTGCTTATAAGAGAGAAGCAGAAGGAAATTAGACACACTGGGGAGAAGTTGATGTGATGACTGGAACAAAGATTGGAGTGAGGTGACTACAAGCTAAGGAATGCTGTATCTCACCAGAAGCTAGAAGAGATAGGCACTTTCTGCCCTCGCCCTGCCCAAGGTAGAGTGTCTCTGATCACACCTTGATTTCAGCCCAGGGAAAATGATTTCAGACTTCTGGCCTCCAAGACTACGAGAGAGTACATTTCTATTTTTTATGCTAAAAACAAAACAGAAATTTAAGGACTATTAGAAAACACCTCCAGGACTTTCTAAAATCTCCGTTCCTTGTTAGAGATTTTGTGATGACATGAATGACAGCATCATTTACTCACACAGGAGGGTCTCAGACTGAAACTGTCCCAGATACACCTAGAATCAGTGACCTCACTGTATGTCTGTACTCCCAACATATAGCAAATTAAGTCTGGCAAGTCTGAGAACAGGGCCCAAAGAGAGGGCTACTCTGAATGATAATGTCAGAAGTAGGGGTAATTCACATCTCTAACTTCCCTTTCCCTTCAGAAACACAAATCAATGGACCTGCCTTTCTTTAATTTATCTAAACTTTTCTTGAACCTGGTTATATGTTCAGCCTGTATGAACTCCTGGGGTAAAGAATCTGAGAACCACTGTTTAAGAGGATTGATTGTATTGCCTGTAGGAAAATAGAGTGAAGATGAATCATTCAGGCAGAATCATTGTGCTGCAAGCCAGCTCAAAAGATTCTCTGAGCCTCCCCATGTACACATGCTCCTCCTGCAGTCACAGAGCATCTGGTCATGTCCTGCCTTGGTGGGCAGAAGGAAACACAAGCTCTCACCCTGCCAGCTGTGTTTTCCATCTTAATTTAAAATTCACACTGAAGCTAGAGTTAATATACTCAGCTGGGCTATGCAAGCTCTTAACCGTTCTTTTCAGAAAGGGCTATTGATATCTTTCTTGAAAAAATATTTACTACTGCCTATGAAGCTGCTTTGTGCTAGTTGTTGTTTAGATAAATAAAAAAGGCATGGCTCTTACCACTTGCAGGATTCACTCAGCAAAATAAGCAAAAATAGGCAGACAAACAAAAAGAAGTCTATAGCAGGAGATAGGATAACTATGCAGAGACATCAGTTAATTAAGAGGAGAGGATTAAATATCTATAGTCTTTACCAGAGTTACCCTACCCTACAAGTGCCAAAGTTGAGTGGATGGATAGATGGATAGAAGGAAGGACAGTGGTCGACAGATGTACGGATGGACAGAAAGACAGACACTGACTCCACATTTGCTCAGGAACTGGGAGAAAATTTAAACAGGTCAATGGCTTGATTCTTCTGAATCTGGTGATACTAATGAAGAGATGGTCAGTACTCAGTAGATTTGCCACAAGAGGAATGGGCATACTGGGATCACATTTTTAAAAGAGCTAGTCTGATAGGGTGAGTAGGCAAAATAAAAATAACCACAATGGAAATGGAAGAGGTGAGAAACCTGGGGCTGAAGGGGCAGTGCCTATGAGAGAGGAGAAGACAAGCAGGGAAGATTTGGGGGAGAGATTTCTGGTAAAGAGTTTGTGTATTGAGGGGCAATCTGGATTTTTCAAAGCTCTTCAGATGATCCTATCATACAGTCAAATCTCAGAACCAGTTACCTCTACCACCCTACAAATGGCCATCAGATCAAGCTTTCAACTATTTTCGTTTTATTATTTCCTCTATTAAAAGACCACACATTGTTTCCTTCCCAATTATTCAGTAGGTATTATCTCTTCTTTTTATAAATTAATTTATTTTATTTTTAATTTATTTTTACTTTATTTTACCTTACAATACTGTATTGGTTTTGCCACACATCATGGTGGGTTTTGCCATACATTGACATGAATCAGCTGCAGGTTATATGTGTCCCCCGATTCAGAACCCCGCTCCTATCTCCCTGCCCACTCTTTTTTTATAAAGGCAAGTTGAGCACATGCATGCATGCTCAGTTGTGTCCAACTCTTTGCGACTTCCTGAACTGAAACCCACCAGGCTCCTCTGTCTGTGGGATTTTCTAGGCAAGAATACTGAAGTGGGTTGCCATTCCCTTCTCCAGGGAATTCTTCCCAACCCAAGGACTGAACTCCCATCCCCTGCATCTCCTGCACTGGTAAGCAGATTCTTTACCACTGAGCCACCTACAAAGCCTTTAAGGCAAGGAATATGACTTTATTCAGAAAGCTAGCAAACAGAGAAGATGGCAGACTAATGTCTCCAAACAACCATCCCGTCCAGTCTGAGGAAAACAATAAAATGGAAAGACTAGAGATCTCTTTTTGACAACTGGAGATACCAAGGGAATATTTCATGTAAAGATAGGTACAATAAAGGCAAGGACCTAACAGAAGCACAAGACATTAAGAAGAGGTGGTAAGAACACACAGAAGAACTATACAAAAAAAGCTCTTAATGACCCAGATAACCAGGATGGTGTGGTCATTCACCTAGAGCCAGACATCCTGGAGTGTGAAGTCAAGTGGGTCTTAGGAAGCATTACTATGAACAAAGCTAGTGGAGGGGATGGAATTCCAGCTGAACTTTTTCAAATCCTAAAAGATGCTGCTGCTATAGTGCTGCACTCAATATGTCAGCAAATTTGGAGAACTCAGCAGTGACCACTGGAAAAGGTCAGTTTTCATTCCAATCCCAAAGGAAGGCAATGCCAAAGAAGGTTCAAACTACCACACAATTGCACTCATTTCACAAGCCAACAAGCTTATGCTCAAAATCCTTCAAGCTAGGCTTCAACAGTATGTGAACCAAGAACTTCCAGATGTACAAGCTGGATTTAGAAAAGGCAGAGGATTCAGAGATCAGATTGCCAACATCCATTAGGTCATAGAAAAAGCAAAGGAATGTCAGAGAAACATCTACTTCTGCTTTATTGACTATGCCAAAGCCTTTGACTGTGTAGATCACAACAAACTGTGGAAAATTCTTAAAGAGATGAGAACCAGTCCTGTTTATCTGCCTCCTGAGAAACCTAAATGCAGGTCAAGAAGCAACAGTTAGAACTGGACATGGAACAACAAACTGCTTTAAAATTGGGAAAGGAGTATGTCAAGGCTGTATATTGTCACCCTGCTTATTTAACTTATATGCAGAGTACATCATGCAAAATGCCAAGTTGGATGAAGCTCAAGCTGGAATCAAGATTGCTGGGGGAAGTATCAATAATCTCAGATATGCAGATGATACCACCCTAACAGCAGAAAGCAAAGAGGAACTAAAGAGCCTCTTGATGAAGGTGAAAGAGAAGAGTGAAAAAGCTAACTTAGAACTCGGCATTCAAAAAACTAAGATCATGGCATCCAGTCCTATCACCTCAAGGCAAACAGACAGGGGAAAAATGGAAACAGTGACAGACTATATTTTCTTGAGTTCCAAAATCACTGCAGTTTGTGTCTGCAGCCATGAAATTAAAAGATGCTTGCTCCTCGGAAGAAAAGCTATGAAAACCTAGACAGTGTATTTAAAAGTAGAGATATTACTTTGCTGATAAAGGTCCATCTAGTCAAAGCTGTTGTTTCTGCAGTAGTCATGTATGGATGTGAGAGTTGGGCCAGAAAGAAAGCTAAGCACTGAAGAATTGATGCTTTTGAACTGGGGTGTTGGAGAAGATTCTTGAGAGTCCCTTGGACTGCAAGGAGATCCAACCAGTCCATCCTAAAGGAAATCAGTCTTGAATATATTCATTGGAAAGACTGATGCTGAAGCTGAAAGTCCAATCCTTTGGCCACCTGATTTGAAGAACTGACTCATTGGAAAAGCCCCTGCTGCTGAGAAAGATTGAGGGCAGGAGGAGAAGGGGATGACAGAGAATGAGACAATTGGATGGCATCATTGGCTCAGTGGACATGAATTTGAACAAACTCTGGGAGATACTGAAGGACCAGGAAGCCCAGTGTTACGCAGCCCATGGGGTCTCAAAGATTCAGACACAACAGAGTGACTGAACAACAAATTGGGGTCTGGATGCCAGCTTCTTTTACATAACAGAGAAGAGGGAAGTAAGGAAGTAAAGTAAAAACATCATAAGTCTTGCAAATATCTCCTGGCATGGTCAGCCTCAGGAAGGACATATCATCTCTTCTTTCATTTACTCTTTTAACAAATGACCTGTAACTGTGTGGAGTCTTGGGCTTCAACTGTAAAATGAGGATAATAATATCTATTTGTAACTTTGCCTTAAAAACTAGATGAGGCAATATTTACAAAGCATTTATCATAGTGCTTGGCATATAGAATATTAACAGTGGCGATTACTGTTAATAACTCTTGCTATTCTCTAACAGATGATTTTGCTACAGTCTTCACTCCACCCACTGAAAGTAGCAGGTAACCACTTCTGGATCTTTGCTCCTGCTATTCTTTTCTCTGGATAAAGACCCTGTTCCTCTCAGCCTGCTGCTGCTAGGTCGCTTCAGTCGTGTCCAACTCTGTGCGACCCCAGAGATGGCAGCCCACCAGGCTCCCCCATCCCTGGGATTCTCTAGACAAGAACACTGGAGTGGGTTGCCATTTCCTTCTCCAATGCATGAAATGAAAGGTGAAAGTGACGTCGCTCAGTCGTGTCCGACTCTTAGCGACCCCATGGACTGCAGCCCACCAGGCTCCTCCGCCCATGGGATTTTCCAGGCAAGGTTACTGGAGTGGGGAGCCATTGCCTTCTCCTCTCAGCCTAAGCCCTGCTTATCAGAAGTTCTACATCCTTTAAGTCTTTTAAGAAAATCTCTCCTAAACAACTAATCCCCAGTTTGGGATTTCTAAGGACAGTTTTCTTTGCAGTAGTTGATCTGGAATTTTCTCCTCATTTTTCTGAGATGTTAAGCACTGTCTTTGCAGTTCTGCTGCATATTCCCTGAGATTAGTTATCTGATTGAGTCACATTCAGAGCACACTTAGTGTGCTGAATATTCATTCACATATAAGAGACACCCAGCAGACTGCAAGCTTGTGAGGGCAGGGGCCCAGTGTGTAAGATTCATCTATGTACCACTAGAACTTACATAGTTCACTTCAGTTCAGTTCAGTCACTCAGTTGTGTCAGACTCTTTGCAACCCCATGAATTGCAGCACGCCAGGTCTCTCTGTCCATCACCATCTCCCAGAGTTCACCCAAACTCATGTCCATCGAGTCGGTGATGCCATCCAGTCATCTCATCCTCTGTCATCCCCTTCTCCTCCTGCCCCCAATCCCTCCCAGTATCAGAGTCCTTTCCAATGAGTCAACTCTTGGCATCAGGTGGCCAAAGTATTGGAGTTTCAGCTTTAGCATCATTCCTTCCAAAGAGCACCCAGGACTGATCTCCTTTAGAATGGACTGGTTGGACCTCCTTGCAGTCCAAGTCTCAAGAGTCTTCTCCAACACCACAGTTCAAAAGCATCAATTCTTCGGTGCTCAGCCTTCTTCACAGTCCAACTCTCACATCCATACGTGACCACAGGAAAAATCATAGCCTTGACTAGATGGACCTTTCTTGGTGAATGTCTCTGTTTTTTAATATGCTATCTAGGTTGGTCATAACTTTCCTTCCAAGGAGTAAGCATCTTTAATTTCATGGCTGCAGTCACCATCTGCAGTGATTTTGGAGCCCCAAAAATAAAGTCTGACACTGTTTCCACTGTTTCTCCATCTATTTCCCATGAAGTGATGGGACCAGATGCCATGATCTTAGTTTTCTGAATGTTGAGTTTTAAGCCAACTTTTTCCCTCTCCTCTTTCACTTTCATCAAGAGGCTCTTTAGTTCCTCTTCACTTTCTGCCATAAGGGTGGTGTCATCTGCATATCTGAGGTTATTGAGATTTCTCCCGGCAATCTTGATTCCACCTTGTGCTTCTTCCAGTCCAGCGTTTCTCATGATGTACTCTGCATAGAAGTTAAATAAACAGGGTGACAATAAATAAATATTTGTTGAGTGAGTGAACTGCATGCTGCCCAACAAGTCTTCACTGCTTAACCCAGTGTCACTGTTTAGTGCAGTTTGACATTTATTAAGCAACTATTGTGTTTCTATCTCAAATAAATGAGAATTTTATAGGATAGAAAGACAAGAAGGAACTGATTTTAGAATTAAATGATTACACTGTCTACAGAGTGGGGGATGGTTTTAATGGGAGTGTTTGTGGCATGAAGAAGTACAAACAGATGATTATACTAATCCAGGTGACAGCCACTATGGAGAGCAGTGTGGAGATTCCTTAAAAAAATTGCAGATAGAACTGCCTTATGACCCAGCAATCCCACTCCTGGGCATACACACCAAGGAAACCAGAATTGAAAGAGACACATGTACCCCAATGTTCATTGCAGCACTGTTTATAATAGCCAGGACATAGAAACAACCTAGATATCCATCAGCAGATGAATGGATAAGAAAGCTGTGGTACATATACACAATGGAGTATTACTCAGCCGTTACAAAGAATACATTTGAATCAGTTCTAATGAGATGGATGAAACTGGAGCCGATCATATAGAGTGAAGTAAGCCAGAAAGAAAAACACCAATACAGTATACTAACACATATATATGGAATTTAGAAAGATGGTAACGATAACCCTGTATGCGAGACAGCAAAAGAGACACAGATGTATAGAACGGACTTCTGGACTCAGAGGGAGAGGGAGAGGGTGGGATGATTTGGGAGAATGGCATTGAAACATGTATACTACCATGTAAGAAATGAATCGCCAGTCTATGTTTCATACAGGATACAGGATGCCTGGGGCTGGTGCATGGGGATGATCCAGAGAGATGATATGGGGTGGGAGAGGGGTTCAGGATTGGGAACTCGTGTACACCCGTGGTGGATTCATGTCAATGTATGGCAAAACCAATACAGTATTTTATAGTAAAATAAAGTAAAAGTAAAAATAAATAAATAAATAAAAAGACACCTGCAAAAAAAAAAAAAAAAGAAGATAAATGAGAATTTTATAGGAAAGAAAGACAAGAAGGAACTGATTTTAGAATTAAATGATTACACTGTCTACAGAGTGGTGGATGGTTTTAACAGGAGTATTTGTGGCATGAAGAAGTACAAACAGATGGTTATACTAATCCAGGTGAGAGATGAAGATGGAAGGACTTTGGTTAGTAGGAAGTCAGGGCAAAGAAATCAGCAGTCATGAGAAACATTTAAAGGGTAAAATCTACTGGCCTTATTGAATATAGAGGTGTTGGAGAGTAGAGGTATGCATGAGTGTGTACCCAGGCATTAAGTCGTGTTTGATTCTTTGTGACTCCATGGATTGTTGCCCACCAGGCTCCTCAATCCATGGGATTTCCTAGGGAAGAATACTAGAGTCGGTTGCCATTTCTTCCTCCAGTGGATCTCCCCAATCCAGGGATCAAACCTGCGTCTCCTGCATTGGCAGAAGGATTCTTTACCACTAAGCCACCTGGGAAGCCTGAGTAGAGGTATGGGGTAGTTCAAAAGGTGGGAGGAAGGCTGAATAATTTGTGGCCATTTTTTAAAAACCACTACAATCAGCAGCACATGCATGGGACCTTATAGGAAATACATACTCTTGGGGTCCACTATAGACCCACCAAGCCAGACTCTCTAAGAGTGGGACCCAGGTATCTGTTTTAACAAGCCCTGGCACCTGATAACAAGCGCTACTCTAAGGATAAAAGACATTCTCTTTGTATCCAGGAATACACATTTGGTCCCCTTCATTTCTTCCTAACAACTCTCGTTGAACTATTTATCTTCCATTCCTTGCTGAATAGTTAAAAATCAATTAGTTGAAGGGTGGGGAAAAAATGAGGGAATGGTAGGGATGTATAAAATATATGGGTGTGAGTATTTGCTGGGAAAAGAGTTGGGGAAAGTGCCCAATTACAAAGGATCTCTGTTCATCAAAAGGCTTTCTGAAATCTGGTGTTCATCATTTATAAAATCAAATGTAATATATGACCAAGCGTTAGGAAAATATTTTCTAGTAAGATCATGAATTGAAAGAAAATGTAAGCACATCAAAGAGAAGGGCTCTAGTCTGGGGAGCATATTTGGAAAGCACAATTTTTTTTGATCTCCAATGTGTTACTCATGCCCACTCAAAGAGAGAATATATTAAAATAACTGGTCAATAACCTCAATCAATATTTTAGTGGAACCCCATGGTGGAATCAATAATGGTGACCCAAATGCAATGACCTTTAGAGCTCAGAACTCTGCTGTCTCATAGGTTGTTTCTAATCAACTTAATAAAAAATGTTCAGGTGCAAAACCAAATGGTTCAATTCTTGGAAAATCATTAGTAGTTAAGTAATTAAACAATCACTCACTTATTAACTTTTCCAGGTACTTTGGTCACGCTTGACAACACCAAGATTGCCTAGTAATTATATAAATTATTCCTTTTCTCCATTCAGTAGTTACTCTAAAAAATAAATTTTTGTGAAAAAAAAGATAACTTCTGAAGCATGGGCAGTGGAAATAGGGTGCTAAATTCTCCCACAGGTACTGCTGATTCAAAACATATGTCAGGAGTAAGCAGCATGGAGCAATGGAAACAACAATGATTATTTCACGAATTATTTTAAATTTTAACATGAATGAGCATTTCATAATAATAAAAAATAGCTATTTTCTTTTAAAATAAAATTTAAAAAGAAAGAAAAGATACGCATGGAGAAAAACGTACAAGTGTCAAAGTCATAATGTGTTTGTTCAGTTCCTGATTCTGCAACTTACTAGCTTCCGTGACCTTGGGCATGTTACTTAGCTGCTCTGGGCTTCTGTGTCCTTCTCTTGAAGATAGAAATGTTTACCTCAAATGGTTACTCATATTAAAAGAGCTAATAGATAGAAATCACTTAGCACATACTTGTCCAGATGAGGACTCAATTTTACAATATTAGCTTTTGGTTGCTATTTCTAGTTTTGGACTCAGCTCAACTCAGAGTTCAAATCCCAGCTCTTCTACTTACTAGCTATGTACCTTGGGCCAATCATTCATCTCTAAAAGAGAATGTTTGTTGGTTTGTTTTTAAGATATGGAAAATGAGGACAAGATTATCTACTATGTAAGAAGTTGGAGATCAAAGAGTAGACACACAAGTCATGACTACTTTACTTTAACTCTTCAGAATGAATTTTACCTTCTATATCAATTTTCCTCAGACTCCCCTGTTAAGCTCAGTACAATCCTTAGCACCGCCCTATCCACACTGATACTGGCATGTCCACACTGGGACTGGCAGAAGACCCTATTCTTATAGAAGAGATGGTTCTCTTCATTTTGTGTGTTTGTACAAAGGTCATCTTTCACACATCTGCTCTCAGACTGTTCAGGAACCACCATATGAAAACCTTACAATCCATGGGGTCATGCCTTTAAATGAGAGAACAGAGGTGATCACAAACACATTTTCTAGTTATTTTCCCATTTTTACCTGCATGGTCCCTTGTCTTATTGAAATGAATTGTTAGCCATCTGGTAATCACTCAAGCCTCAAGTTCAGTTGGGAACAACCAGTGAGACAATATAATTAGAAATGAAGATAAAACATAAAAATACAAAACCATGAAAGAAAAGGTGATTAGATATGGCCGTGGTTTTTCTGTTTGTTTGTTTTAACCTCTCAATGACAAAGACAACATAAAAATTAAATGTGAAATAATATATAGAAAAGATATTTGTAATAGGTATAGCAAAGTGTCAATGCCCTTAATATACAAAGAGCACCTGTAAATCATTAATGTGAAAAGATCAGAATCTCAAAAGAAAAAAATAGGCAAAGGATATGAACAGAAGGTTCACAAAAGAAGATATATAAAGAATGAATAGACAGATAACAATCAAATTACCAACAAGTAAAAGTAACTTTTGGAGGGAATGATGCTAAAGCTGAAGCTCCAGTACTTTCGCCACCTCATGTGAAGAGTTGACTCATTGGAAAAGACTCTGATGCTGGGGAGGGATTGGGGGCAGGAAGAAAAGGGGACGACAGAGGATGAGATGGCTGGATGGCATCACCGACTCAATGGACATGGGTCTGAGTGAACTCCGGGAGTTGGTGATGGACAGGGAGGCCTGGTATGATGCGATTCATGGGGTTGCAAAGAGTCGGACATGACTGAGTGACTGAACTGGACTGAACTGAAAAATAACTTTCATCAAATGGTCAAAGGTTTCATAAACTGAGAATTCCTACTATTGGTAAGGTATGGGAAAATGACTTTACATACTGTTGCTAGAACTTTCAGAAGGGCAACACGTATCAAAAATTTCAAGCCTATATCATTTGATCTAGTAACTCCACTTTAAGGAATGTACCCTAAAATAAATGGTCAGGATGTATACAAAAGAATGTTTGTTAGACAGTTATTTATAATAGAAAAAATATTTGAAACAAACTAAAATCTAATAATAAAGTCATTGGTTAAAAGTAAAAATGAATCAATGATTCATCCATACAAAAGAAAACAGACTTCCATTTAATATACAGCAGAATTATACCTTTTAATGTGGAAATCCTTCCATAGTAGGGGGAAGGGAGAGAAGCAATCCAGGCAGAGAAGCCAACTTGTTCAAAGGCTCCACTATCAAGCACAGGGCTCCTGGCCCACATGGGGTTTTGTAATCAGCATCACTTTTCTGGGAACCTGCCTTAAATGAAGGCTGAGAGTGAAACTCAATTAGGCAGGGCTCCTCCCTGTCTTGTTCACTGATTGTTCATATATGCCAAATGCCTTGCATAGTCCTGGCACAATAAGTGTCTGTTAACTTAAACTGCATATCATTCCTATAAAAGTGTTTCAGTGTGGGTATATGTTTGCAGTGGGTATACATAGAAGGATGTTTGCTAAAGTGGCATACTCTAGGTTGAAGGATCTGAGTTGATACCTACTTTCTTCCTTATATTTTCATGTATTGTTTGAAAATTTATGATAAGCAAGAGTCATTTTCACAGTTAGAGATAGCTAACAAGACTATTGCCACTCAAAATTACTAGAGCTAATCAATAGATACAGTAAAGTTGAAAGATATAAAATTAATACACAGAAATCCCTTGCATTCCTATACACTAACAATGAAAAATCAGAGAAATTAAGGAAACAATCCCATTCACCATTACAAAGAAAGAATAAAATACTTAGGAATAAATTGACTGAAGAAACAAAAGACCTGTATATAGAAAACTATAAAACACCGATGAAAGAAATCAAAGATGACACAAATAGATGGAGAAATATACCATGTTTGTGGATTGGAAGAATCAATATAGTGAAAATGAGTACACTACCCAAAGCAATCTATAGATTCATTGTAATTCCTATCGAAATACCAATGGTATTTTTCATAGAACTAAAACAAATAATTTCAAAATTTGTATGGAAACACAAAATACTCAAGCAAACGAAGCAATCTTGAGAAAGAAGAATGGAACTGGAGGAATCAACCATCCTGACTTCAGACTACAAAGCTACAATCATCAAGACAGTACGGTATTGGCACAATGACAGAAATATAGATCAATGGAACAAAATAGAAAGTCCAGAGGTAAATCCACGCACCTATGGACAACTTATGTTTAACAAAGGGGGCAAAAATATACAATGGAGAAAAGATAGTCTCTTTAACAAGTGGTGCTGGGAAAACTGTTCAACCACATGTGAAAGAATGAAACTAGAACACTTTCTAACACCATACACAAAAATAAATTCAAAATGGATTAAAGATCTAAATATAAGACCAGAAACTATAAACTTAGATGAAAACATAGGCAGAACACTCTCTGACATAAATCACAGCAATATCCTCTATGACCCACCTCCCAGAGTAATGGAAATAAAAACAAAAATAAACAAATGGGGCCTAATTAAGCTTAAAAGCTTTTGCACAATGAAGGAAACTCTCAGTCAGTATCAGTTCAGTCATTCAGTCATGTCTGACTCCTTGTGACCCCATGGACTGCAGCACGTCAGGCTCCCTGTCCATCACCAACTCCTGGAGCTTACTCAGACTCATATCCATCGAGTCAGTGATGCCATCCAACCATCTCATCCTCTGTCATCCCCTTCTCCTCCCACCTTCACATCTACTGGTTTATTGACTATACCTAAGCCTTTGACTGTGTGGATCACAACAAACCGTGGAAAATTCTTAAAGAGATGGGAATACCAGACCACCTTACCTGCCTCCTGAGAAAGCTATATGCAGGTCAAGAAGCAACAGTTAAAACTGGATATAGAACAACAGATTGGGTCCAAACTGTGAAAGGAGTACATCAAGGCTCTATATTGTCACCCTGCTTATTCAACTTACATGCAAAGTACATCACATGAAATGCTGGGCTGGAAGAAGCACAAGCTGGAACCAAGAGTACTGGGAGAAATATCAATAACAACCCTTATGGAAGAAAGCAAAGAAGAACTAGAGCCTCTTGATGAAAGTGAAAGAGGAGAGTGAAAAAGTTGGCTTAAAACTCAACATTCAGAAAACTAAGATCATAGCATCTGGTCCCATCATTTCACGGCAAACAGATGGGGAAACAATGAAAACAGTGACAGACTATTTTCTTGGGCTCCAAAATCACTGCAGATGGTGACTGCAGCCATGAAATTAAAAGACGCTTGCTCCTTGGAAGAAAAGCTATGGCCAACTTAGACAGTATATTAAAAAGCAGAGACGTTACCTTGCCGACACAGGCCCATCTAGTCAAAGCTATGGACTTTGACTTTAGTTTTTTCAGTAGTCATGTATGGATGTGAGAGTTGGAGTATAAAGAAAGCTGAGTGCCAAAGAATTGATGTTTTTGAACTGTGGTGTTGGAGAAGATTCTTGAGAGTCCCTTGGACTGCAAGGAGATCCAATCAGTCCATCCTAAAGGAAATCAGTCCTGAATATTCATTGGAAGGACTGATGCAGGAGGTGAAACTCCAATACTTTGGCCACCTGGTGCAAAGAACTGACTCATTGGAAAAGGAAACTATAAGCAAGGTAAAAAGGCAGCCTTCAGAATAGGAAAAAATAATAGCAAACAAAACAACTGACAAAGAATTAATCTCCAAAAAATACAAACAGCACATGCAGCTCAATACCACAAAACTAACAATCCAATCAAAAAGTGGGCAAAAGAACTAAACAGACATTTCTCCAAAGAAGACATACAGATGGCTAACAAACAAATGAAAAGATGCTCACTCATTCTTACAGAGCAAATGCGAATCAAAACCGCAATGATGTATCATATCACGCTAGTCAGAATGGCCATTGTCAAAAAGTCTACAAATAATAAATGCTGTAGAGGGTGTGGAGAAAAGGGTACCTTCTTATATTGTTGGTGAGAATGCAAACTCATACAGCCACTATGGAAAACAGTGTGGAGATTCCTTAAAAAACTGGGAACAGAACTGCTATACAACTCAACAATCCCACTGCTGGGCATACACCCTGAGAAAACCAGAACTGAAAGAGACACATGTACTTCAATGTTCATCGTAGCACTATTTACAATAGCTAGGATATGGAAGCAACCTAGGTGTCCATCAGTAGATGAATGGATAAGGAAATTGTGGTACTCAGCTATAAAAAGGAACACATTTGAGTCAGCTCTAATGAGGTAGATGAAACTGGAGTCTATTATACACAGTGAAGTCAGAAAGAGAAATACAAATCCTGTATATTAACACATATCTGGAATTTAGAAAGATGGTAACAACAATCCTACAGGTAGGGCAGCAAAACAGACACGGATATAAAGAACAGATTTTTGGACTCCGTAGGAGAAGACAAGGGTGGGGTGATTTGAGAGAGTAGCAATAAAACGTATATTACCATACGTAAAATAGATGACCAGTGCAAATCCAATGCATGAAGCAGGGAACCCAAGGCCAGTGTTCTGGGACAACCCAGAGGGTTGGGGTGGGGAGGGAGAAAAGAGGGAGGTTCAGAATGGGGGACACATGTGTACTATGCCTGTTTCATGTCTATGTATGGCAAAAACCATCACAATATTATAAAGTAATTAGCCTCCAATTAAAATAAATAATTTAAAAATTAAAAAGAAAAAACTTCAAAAAGAGAAAAAATGATCTAAATGAAGAACAAAGCACACTGCTGGTGATCAGACTCAGATATGATTCTTTTCTTTTAAGTAGCCCCTTACTCTGCTGTCAGGGACTGCAAGTGAGGCAGCCACAGGTCACTGTTAGTGGATGAAAGGTCAGTGACACCATCTAGGATTCAGCAAATGTGTCTGTCCAGTACTTCAAGAGATGCTTCCACAACCCCAGGCTTGCAGTTTTGACTGCCTATCTGTAGAAGGCTGTGTTCTTCCCACCCCTCACCACCCACTCACCACCTGGTAGGGCTTACCTGGCGGTTCAGACAGTAAAGAAACTGCTTGCAGGAGACCTGGGGTTGGATCCCTAGATTGGGAAGCTCCCCTGGAGAAGAAAATGGCTACCCATTCCAATATTCTTGACTGGAGAATTCCATGGACAGAGGAACATAATGGGCTACAGTTCATGGGGTTAAAAAGAGCTAGACATGACTGAGCACCTAACATACATATGGTAGCAGCATACCTCTCATTCTTCAATACCTAACTCAAATCTTCAGTTCAGTCACTCAGTTGTGTCTGACTCTGTGATCCCATGAATTGCAGCACGCCAGGCCTCCCTGTCCATCACCAACTCCCAGAGTTCACCCAAACTCATGTCCATTGAGTTGGTGATGCCATCCAACCATCTCATTCTCTGTCATCCCCTTCTCCTGCCCTCAATCTTTCCCAGCATCAGGGTCTTTTCAAATGAGTCAGCTCTTTGCATCAGGTGGCCAAAGTATTGGAGTCTCAGCTTCAACATCAGTCCTTCCAATGAACACCCAGGACTGATCTCCTTTAGGATGGGCTGGTTGGATCTCCTTGCAGTCCAAGGGACTCTCAAGAGTCTTCTCCAACACCACAGTTCAAAAGCATCAATTCTTTGGCTCTCAGCTTCTTTATAGTCCAACTCTCACATCCATACTTGACCACAGGAAAAACCATAGCCTTGACTACAGTGCCTTTGTTGGCAAAGTAATGTCTCTGCTTTTAAATATGCTATCTAGGTTGGTCATAACTTTCCTTCCAAGGAGTAAGCGTCTTTTAATGTCATGGCTGCAATCACCATCTGCAATGATTTTTGAGCCCATAAAAGTAAAGTTTGCCATGGTTTCCACTGTTTCCCCATCTATTTCCCATGAAATGATGGGGTCAGATGCCATGATCTTTGTTTTATGAATGTTGAGCTTTAAGCCAACTTTTTCACTCTCCTCTTTCACTTTCATCAAGAGGCTTTTTAGTTCCTCTTCACTTTCTGCATAAGGGTGGTGTCATCTGCATATCTGAGATTATTGATATTTCTCCTGGCAGTCTTGATTCCAGCTTGTGTTTCTTCCAGCCCAGCGTTTCTCATGATGTTCTCTGCATATAAGTTAAATGAGCAGGGTGACAATATACAGCCTTGACATACTCCTTTTCCTATTTGGAACCAGTCTGTTGTTCCATGTTCAGTTCTAACTGTTGCTTCCCGACCTGCATACAGGTTTCTCAAGAGGCAGGTCAGGTGGTCTGGTATTCCCATCTCTTTGAGAATTTTCTACAGTTGATTGTGATCCACACAGTCAAAGGCTTTGGCATAGTCAATAAAGCAGAAATAGATGTTTTTATGGAACTCTCTTGCTTTTTCCATGATCCAGCAGATGTTGCAATTTGATCTCTGGTTCCTCTGCCTTTTCTAAAGCCAGCTTGAACATCTGGAAGTTCACGGTCCATGTATTGCTGAAGCCTGGCTTGGAGAATTTTGAGCATGACTTTACTAGCATCTGAGATGAGTGTAATTGTGCGGTAGTTTGAGCATTCTGTGGCATTGCCTTTCTTTGGGATTGGAATGAAAATTGACATTTTCCAGTCCTGTGACCACTGCTGAGTTTTCCAAATTTGCTGGCATATTGAGTGCAGCACTTTCACAGAATCAACTTTTAGGATTTGAAATAGCTCAGCTGGAATGCCATCACCTCCACCAGCTTTGTTCATAGTGATGCTTCCTAAGGCCCACTTGACTTCACATTCCAGGATGTCTGGCTCTAGGTGAGTGATCATACCATCGTGATTATCTGGGTCATGAAGATATTTTTTTTTACAGTTCTGTGTATTATTGCTCCCTCTTCTTAATATCTTCTGCTTCTGTTAGGTCCATACCATTTCTGTCCTTTATTGCTTACCTCCCCTGAAAACTTCCCAATCCTGGTGCTTTTCCTGTGTGTCCCCCATGATACTTTCTTATTCCTCTTGTGTCCTCTCCTGGGCTCTAAATGATCCATTTACTTGCCTGTCTCATCCATTCACACAAGCTCCTGGAAAGCAGGAAGCATGTTTCATTCAACTGCTCTTTCCAGACCCAGATTATCATCTGATATTAATACATAGCAAAAATTTAATATATGCTTGTGAACAAACCAGTAGACAGTGGCTGCCATTTCCCAGGCTTTGCCATACAGCTGTTAAGTTTCCCCGAAGAAAGCTTCCACACCCCTAAGTTCTCTTGCAGCTCAGTCGGCCTAGCAGTCCCCCAGCTGTGTCAGGCCTTCAGCAGATACCCATTCACCTGTGGCAGCCAGGTTTGAGGGATGGAGGTGGTTTATCTCCCAAATATCATGAAGGCTATGGGATGCTCCTTTGTGTGTCCTGTCGCTTCCTTACACCCTCCAGTGTTCAACAAAAACAAGATGGACTACCAGTGGAGAGTCATGTGTCTGGGCACCAAAGCTATCTGATGGGGAGACAGTATTCCTTCAACCCATGTCTTACCAGTATGTGGAGAATCCAATGCCCCTTTCATCACATTGATCCTCACCACACAGCCGAACATCCTCACACACACGCAAGGCCTCTGCGCAAACTAGCACTGCCACAGTGTCCCTTCAAATCCCTCAGCCACAGACTACCAGGTAGGTTCATGTCACTGGACAGAAAAACGTATATAAATGTCACCTGAACAAAGCAGAATAGAAAAAAAAAAACAGAATTTCTGTGTGTGCCGACAGATTGGAAATGTTTTTATGCAATTCTGTGAGTTTTTCTTGAGGTTCAGCAGGAATGTGAACACTAAGCTGTTCCACCTGAGCTGAGCTTTTTAAATGTTGCTGCCTTAGAATCAGAGCCATGGGAGATGATCACATTTGCACTAACAAGAACAGGGTCATTGTACAACAGCGTCTTTCCAGTGCTTCAAAAGGCTAACAGGATTCGGGTAAGGTTCTCAAGAGGTACACGGGTGATACTCAGCATCTAGTATATTCTCTCCACCTCTCTCTTCCATACCTAACAGGCGCTTTAATTCTTCATGTGTATATGTTCAGTCACTCAGTCATGTCCAACTCTTCAGCCCCGTGGACTTTTCAGCTCCTCTGTCCATGGAATTTTCAAGGCAAGAATACTACAGCGAGGGATTGAACCCTGATCAAACCCTGATCTCTTGCATCTTCTGCATTGGCAGATGGATTCTTGACCACTAGCGCCACCTGGGAAGCCCATACTTTAATTCTGGGTCTATAATTTATGGAAATAACCCAAAATGTAGGAAGGTGAGTTTTGCCTTATTTATATAAGGAGGGAAGGAAAGAAAGAGGGAGGGAGGAAGGAAGGGAGGGACTAAAGCCCATTATTAAGAGATAATTAAATAATTTATGGAATTCTACTACAGAGATTATTGTGAATACATTAAAATGATTTTAGAGAATCAAAACTACAATGAGATATCACCTCACATGGGTCAGAATGGCTATTATTAAAAAAAATCCACAAACAACAAATGTTGAAGAGGGTGTGGACAGAAGGGAGCCCTATTCACACTATTGGTGTGAATGCAAACTGGTACAGCCACTATGGAGAACAGTATGGAGATTCCTTAAAAAACTAAAATTAGAGCTGCCATATGACCCTGCAATCCCACTCCTGGGCATATATCCAGAGAAAAACATGATCCGAAAGAACACATGCATCCCAATGTTCATTGCAGGGCTATTTACAATAACCAAGACATGGAAGCAATGTAAATGTCCATCAACAGATGAGTAAATAAAAAAGATATGATACATATATACAATGGAATACTACTCAGCCATTAAAAAGAATGAAATAATGCCATTTGCAGCAACATGGATGGAGCTAGAGAGTGTCATACTGAGTGAAGTAAGTCATACAGAGAATAAGAAATGTCATATGGCATCCCTTACATGTGGAAGATAAAAAGAAATTATACAAATGAACTTACTTACAAAACAGAAAGACTCATAGACTTAGAAAACAAATTTATGGTTGCCAGGGGAAGGGATAGTTAGGGAATTTGTGAAGCTCATGTATACACTGCTATATTTGAAATGGATAACCAAAAAGGACCTGTTGCATAGCACATGGAACTCTACTCAGTGTTATGTGCCAGCCTGAATGGGAGAGGAATCTGGGGGAGAATGGACACATGTATATGCATGACTGAGTCCCTTCTCTGTTCACCTGAAACTGCCACATCAGTGTTAATTGGCTATGCATGTGTGCTAGTCACTACAGTTGTGTCCAGTTCTTTGCAACACTATGGACTATAGTCCGCCTGGCTCCTCTGTCCATGGGATTCTCCAGGCAAGAATACTGGACTGGGTTGTCATGCCCTCCTCCAGGGGATCTTCCCAACCCAGGGATCGAACCCATGTGTCTTATGTCTCCTATATTAGCAGGTGGGTTCCTTACAACTAGGCACCACCTATATCCCAATAAAAAATTGAAAGTTTAAAGTCTGGAAAAAAAATGTGGAAAATGCTAACTATATGACTTTTGAAGGAAATGCAGAATATTAGTGTTATCATAACCATTCAAATTTAGAGAAGATAGTAAATTATAAGACAAAAGTAAATCAAAAGATTAATATAATTCAATCAATCATAGAACTAATATGAATTTAATAATATGAAGAAATAATAATAATATGAAGAATTTAAATGATCTTTCTGACCATGTATGTACACATATACACAAATGTGTATTTTAATCAAATAAAATGGAGATTTCAAGCTATATACTTATTTTCACGCCCTACCTTTATTCAGTTCAGTTCAGTCGCTCAGTCATGTCTGACTCTTTGGGACCCCATGAACCACAGCATGCCAGGCCTCCCCATCCATCACCAGCTCCTGGAGTCCACCCAAATTCATGTCCATTGAGTCGGTGATGCCATCCAACCATCTCATCCTCTGTCATCCCCTTCTCCTGCCTTCAATCTTTCCCAGGAGCAGGGTCTTTTCAAATGAGTCAGCTCTTTGCATGAGGTGGCCAAAGTATTGGAGTCTCAGCTTCAACATCAGTCTTTCCAATGAACACCCAGGACTGATCTCCTTTAGAATGGACTGGTTGGATCTCCTTGCAGTCCAAGGGACTCTCAAGAGTCTTCTCCAACACCACAGTTCGAAAGCATCAGTTCTTTGGTGTTTAGCTTTCTTTATAGTCCAACTCTCACATCCATACATGACCATTGGAAAAACCATGGCCTTGACTAGATGGACCTTTGTTGGCAAAGTAATGTTTCTGCTTTTTAATATGCTATGCCTCTTGAAAAATCCGTATGCAATTCAGGAAGCAGCAGTTAGAACTGGACATGGAACAACAGACTGGTTCCAAATAGGGAAAGGAGTACGTCAAGGCTGTATATTGTCACCCTGCTTATTTAACTTATATGCAGAGAACATCATGAGAAACGCTGGACTGGAAGAAACACAAGCTGGAATCAAGATTGCCAAGAGAAATATCAATAATCTCAGATATGCAGATGACACCACCCTTATGGCAGAAAGTGAAGAGGAACTAAAAAGCCTCTTGATGAAAGTGAAAGTGGAGAGTGAAAAAGTTGGCTTAAAGCTCAACATTCAGAAAACAAAGATCATGGCATCTGGTCCCATCACTTCATGGGAAATAGATGGGAAACAGTGAAACAGTGTCAGACTTTATTTTTGGGGGGGGGGCTCCAAAATCACTGCAGATGGTGATTGCAGCCATGAAATTAAAAGATGCTTACTTCTTGGAAGAAAAGTTATGACCAACCTAGATAGCATATTCAAAAGCAGAGACATTACTTTGCCGACTAAGGTCTGTCTAGTCAAGGCTATGGTTTTTCCTGTGGTCATGTATGGATGTGAGAGTTGGACTGTTAAGAAAGCTGAGCACCGAAGAATTGATGCTTTTGAACTGTGGTGTTGGAGAAGACTCTTGAGAGTCCCTTGGACTGCAAGGAGATCCAACCAGTCCATTCTGAAGGAGATCAGCCCTGGGATTTCTTTGGAGGGAATGATGCTGAAGCTGAAACTCCAGTACTTTGGCCACCTCATGCGAAAGGTTGACTCATTGGAAAAGACTCTGATGCTGGGAGGGATTGGGGGCAGGAGGAGAAGGGGACGACAGAGGATGAGATGGCTGGATGGCATCACTGACTCGATGGACGTGAGTCTGAGTGAACTCCGGGAGTTGGTGATCGACAGGGAGGCCTGGCGTGCTGCGATTCATGGGGTCGCAAAGAGTCGGATACGACTGAGAGACTGAACTGAACTGAACTAGTCATAACTTTCCTTACAAGGAATAAGCGTCTTTTAATGTCATGGCTGCAATCACCATCTGCAGTGATTTTGGAGCCCCCCAAAATAAAGTCAGCCACTGTTTCCACTGTTTCCCTCTCTATTTGCCATGAAGTGATGGGACTGGATGCCATGATCTTCGTTTTCTGAATGTTGAGCTTTAAGCCAACTTTTTCCCTCTCCTCTTTCACTTTCATCAAGAGGCTCTTTAGTTCTTCTTCACTTTCTGCCATAAGGGTAGTGTCATCTGCATATCTGAGGTTATTGATATTTCTCCCAGCAATCTTGATTCCAGCTTGTGCTTCTTCCAGCCCAGCATTTCTCATGATGTACTCTGCATAGAAGTTAAATAAGCAGGGTGACAATATACAGCCTTGATGTACTCCTTTTCCTATTTGGAACCAGGCTGTTGCTCTATGTCCAGTTCTAACCATTGCTTCCTGACCTGCATACAGGTTTCTCAAGAGGCAGGTCAGGTGGTCTGGTATGTTTATTCATGAGCATTAAATATTCTTTTAAAATGCAATTTTCAATACCTGTATAGAAGTCTATCATGTGAACCTCCCACAATTCATTAGGTTGAACCATACAAAAAGTTGTTTTGTAGGTCAACATTTGTCAACTATCAGAAACTTCATATGATTCAATTTAATATCTATCTAATTTCCATTAGAAAATCATGAGTATATTAATTACTCATGATGAAATTAGTTTAAATAAATATTTAGTGCCTCTTAAACAGTTTTATGGACTTCCCTGGTGACTCAGACGGTTAAGCGTCTGTCTACAATGTGGGAGACCTGGGTTCGATCCCTGGGTTGGGAAGATCTCCTGGAGAAGGAAATGGCACCCCACTCCAGTACTATTGCCTGGAAAATCCCATGGACAGAGGAGCCTGGTAGGCTACAGCCCATGGGGTCGCAAAGAGTCGGACGTGACTGAGCGACTTTACCTTTACCAAACAGTTTTATATGGACAAAATTTCTAGAAGCGGGATTTTCAGATAAGCACATTTATAAGGTTCCTACAATGTTTTTTCTATATTGACCTTCAGGAAATCTGTACCAATCTACATTCCATAGTGGTGTTTGTTATTCTGTTTTTGCAGCATGCCAAATGAAAGAAAATCTTTATAGTTTTTCTTTAACACATAATATTCCTTTAAAAATGCCATTTTCTCTTTCTGTCTATTTAAAACATCTCCCCACAACAGCTAAAAATAAGTTATCTCACAAAGATTGTTGGTATTGAGGAAAAAAATTTCCTGTTGAAACATCATCTCCAGGCAGATCAAAACTGGAAATCAGCTCTGAAGTCTAGAGTGAGAAACAGGAAAGATAGGTTCTGGGCTAACACCACAATGAGCAGAAACAGAGGAAATGTGAAATTTCAGAGTTAACTTCAAAATTCCCAAGTTTAGAGTCTAGAGACCTGATGAAAACTCACCAGTTTAGACTGGAACAGGATGGTGCTCAAGAGTACAACTGCTTTATCAACAAACTGAGAAGGCTACCTACTGAATGAGAAAAGATATTTTCAAACAATACATTCAGAAAAAGGTTAATGTCCAAAGTAGACAAAGAACTCAAACAACTCAAAATTGAAAAATAATTAAAAATTGAGCAGAGGAACTGAACAGACATCTTCCCAAGACATACAGATGGCCAACAGGCACATAAAAGGATGCTCAACATCACTAATCATCAGGGAAATGCAAATCAGAACCACAATAAAATATTACCTCACATCTGTCAGAAAGGCTATTATCAAAGAGACAGCAAATAACAGGTGTTGATGAGAATGTGGAGAAAAAGGAACCCTGTAGCACTGGTGGTGGGAATGTAAACTATAGCAGCCACAGTGGAAAATAGTACAGTGACTCCTCAAAAAGATCAAAAGGTAACTACCATATGATCTAGCAATTCCACTCCTTTGGGTGGAATCTGGGTATTCATCCAAAGAAAACAAAAACAAAATTCGAAAAGATATATGTGCCCCTATGTTCATTATAGTATTATTTACAATAGGCAAGATATGGGAACAATAGGCGCCCATCAATAGATGAGTGGATAAAGATGTGGTATGTGTATAATATATAATATTAATAATGTACTGATATTAATAATAGATAACAATATATTAATATTAATAATATATAACAATATGTCAATTATATGATCTATAATGGAATACTAGTCAGTCATAAAAAGAATGAAATCTTGCTACTTGTGACAGCATGAATGGATCTAAAGGGTATTATGCTAGGTCAGATAAGTCAGAGAAAGAGAATGTATGGTTTCACTTACATATGGAATCTGAAAAAATAAGAACAAATATAACAAATGAGAAACAGTTATAGATACAGAAGACAAACAGGTGGTTGCCAGAGGTGAGGAGAGGAAAGACATGGATGAGGGAAATTAAGAGGTACATACTTCCAGTTGCAAAATAAATGAGTCATGGATATGAAATATATAGTAAGGAGAATATAGTCAATAACTGAATAATATCTCTGTGTGGTGAACTTCCAGATGTACAAGCTGGGTTTAGAAAAGGCAGAGGAGCCAAGATCAAATTACCAACATTTGTTGGCTCATAGAGAAAGCAAGAGAATTTCAGAAAAACTGAAAAACAGAAGTAGCAAACTACTTCTGCTTTATTGACTACACAAAAGCCTTTGACTGAATGGATCATAACAAACTGTAGAAAATTCTTAAAGCAATGGGAGTACCAGACCAGCTTACCTGTCTCCTGAGAAACCTATATGCAGATCAAGAAGCAACAGTTAGAAATTTCAACGAACAACTGATTGGTTTAAAACTGAAGAAGAAGTAAGACAAGGCTATGTATTGTCACCCTGATTATTTAACTTATATGCAGAGTACATCATGCAAAATGCTGGGCTGGAATGAACACAGGCTGGAATCAAGATTGCCAGGAGAAATATCAACTTTAGGTATGCAGACGATACTACTCTAATAGCAGAAAGTGAAGAGGAACCCTCTTCAGGGTGAAAGAGGAGGGTGACAGGGATGGCTTAAAAGTCAATATTCAAAAAACCAAGATCATAGCATCTGGTTCTACCACTTTATGGCAAATAGAAGGGGAAAAAGTGGAAACAGTGACAGATTATTTTTTTTTATTTTCTTGTGCTCCAAAATCACTGCAGACAGTGACTGTAGCCATGAAATTAAAAGACACCTGTTCCTTGGAAGGAAAGCTATGAACAACTTAAGACAGCATTTTAAAAAGCAAAGATGTTAGTTACTCTGATGACAAAGGTTCATATAGTTAAAGCTATAGTTTTTCCAGCAGTCACATACAGATGTGAGAGTTGGACCATAAAGAAGGCTGAGTACCAAAGAAGGGCTGCTTTTGAATTATGGTACTGGAGAAGACTCTTGAGAGTCCCTTGGACAGTATGCAGATCAAACTAGTCAATCATAAAGGAAATGAACTCTGAATACTCACTGAAAGGACTGATGCTGGCACTCCAATACTTTGGCCACCTGTTGAGAAGAGTTGATTCATGGGAAAAGGCCCTAATGCTGGGAAAGACTGAAGGCAAAAAGAGAAGAGCATGGCAGAGCATAAGATGGTTGGATAGTATCACTGACTCAACAGAAATGAAGGACAGAGAAGCCTGGCGTGCTGCAGTCCATGGGGTCTCAAAGAGTTGGACATGACTTAGTGACTAAAGAACAATAGCAAATGGAGATATATTATAACCAGACTTATCAGGGTGAGCATTTTGAAATATACAGAAATATCAATTTACTATGTAGTATAACAGAAACTAACATAGTTTTGTAAGTCAATCATAAATATAATTAATATATGCATATATATATGAAATTTGATAAAAGAATAAATCCTAAAAGTTCTCATCACAAGGAAAAAATTTCTATTTCTTTAATTTTGTATCCATATGAGATGATGAATATCCTCTAAATTATTGTGATAATCACATCATGATATATATAAGTCACATCATTATGCTGCATACCTTAAACTTACACGAAGTTGTATGTCAGTCATATCTCAGTCAAACTGGAAGGAAAAAAAGAAAAGAAAAAAGGATGATTGCATTTAAGTGAGAGGGCTTGGGTGTCTTTGGTGTCTGGCTGTGGCCAGTGATGTCTCCATCTCCATCAGAGTAACTCTGCATCCCAATCAGCACCCATTTTACTACAGAGACCAGACATACTAGCTGTCATAAAATCATATGATGACATAGTATTGGGTAATGGATAAAGTCCAGGGGATCAAGAATTGTAAAAAGACAAGAGGCAGATAATTTAGAAGGTGCCCTTCTAGGAGGATTTCTACTCACTCTTTTTAATGCAAGCAGAAAATCACTCATTTATTCAGATGAATATCTTTGCAAGGGTAGTAAGTAAATCCTTGGCAATTCTGACCATCTCCCTGCAATAAGAGAGGTGAATACTGGGAGGCCTACAGAGACTTGCAGAGTCCAATACAGCCTGGGGGCTGCTGAGACCTCTGTAAAGGGAACTGAAAGAGTGACTTTGTTCTCCAGAAAACAACCTAAAGAAAAGACAGACCCCAGGCCAACTAAAACATCAAGCTAAATAAAAATATGGAGACCTTTCAAGGGGAGACTCCATAATGAGCAATTGCAAAAGCTTTGAGTCATGGCAAGACCTTGGTTTTCAGTAAAATTCTAGACCCTCCTAGTTTGCCTGGCTGGGGACTCCTCTAGAAGCAGAACACAGAGCTCTCCTGGAGCCTTTCAAAGACCTTTTCACAGACTTTCACATTCCCACCAGCAGCAAGTATGCCATCTGCAGAGATGCTTAAGCCAGCTTGGTCCAGCTCATGAATGCTCCCAGAATCTAATTTTCCTTTTCCAAGCTCATTGGCTATAAAGACATTCAGCTGCAGCAATTTAGTTTTTCACATTACCAATGACTAAGCTTTATACTTGTCAAAGAAAAATGAATTGTTTCTGACCTGGAGGCCAGGGTTTAGAACTGACCCTGGTCTCTGAACAGTTTCCCTCCCTTTCAGCCTCTCAGATTCCTGTCCTGTCCAGACTGTCACTAGACAATTAGCAATGAAACAGACTGGAGACAGAAAATGGGCTTTGAGGCTTCTACATTTCAGAAAAGATCAAGAAACTCAGCTTTTCTTTCTCTTAAGATTCGTTCTACTTCTGATTCAGAAGTCATGCATGCAGACCAAATATATATCCTATTCCATATAGAACTCCACAATCATATATAATAACTTTTCCCTTCATACTTCCTATTCACATAGAAGTCTAAACCAGTGGTGCTTGTATTCTTTCCACAAATAAGTCTTTGGGCATCTGATGTATCTCCATGAATAACTATTTCCCACTGCCATCATTGGATTCGTGTACATTAGTATTACTTTCTCTCTCCTCACTCTATGGCCAGTGTTAAAGAATCTGAGATGAGCTTTGGGGGATTCAAGTTCCTGGAAGAACGACTTAAAGTCTTAGAGAACATCAGTGGGCTAGTAACTATTTTCAGAAGTCTTGGACAAACCTTCTCTCATCTATTATTAAATGTTACATCTTAGAACTCATACTAGGCCCCTTAAATATTGCCAATGAATTTGAAGCAGAATTTCATCTGAAGTATTTATTATACTTTATTTTTGTGTTTACCTGTTTACATAGTTTTGTAGTAATTTTTACATGTTAAGGCCTTCACTGGGTTTGTATTCTTTTCCAAATATACTCTTAGCACCAAAATTTGAGATTCCATAGGTAATGGGTAGATCATAGTTTCTCCATTTTAGTAGAGAAGAAATTGGTTTTATTTTAAATTATGTTTTTACTTCCAATATGATCGAGAAAGCTCCTGTTGATGTTTAGTTGCTAAGTTATGTCTGACTCTTTTGTCACCCCATGGACTGTAGTCCACAGGCTCTTCTGTCCATGGGATTTCCCAGGCAAGAAGAGTGGGTTGCCATTTCCTTACCTAGGGGATCTTCCCAACCCAGGGGTCAACCCATCTCCTGCTTTGGCAGGTGGATTCTTTACCACTGAGCCACCAGGGAAGCAAGAAAGCTCTTACCACACCCTATCCTACAACAGATAACTATAAAACATGGATAAAATATACAAATAAACCTCAAATATCCAAAGGTGCTAGAGAGTAAACTCAAGTAGCCAATTTCTAGATAGGAGGTGAGATTTCATACAAGGGATAGGTACAAGTAAGTTGACAACTTGTATGCCTTCTGTTTGAAGGCAGGCTGAAGTCAGTGTTACTCAGGGTAATAAAATCTTTAATAGAAACATGAAGTCTTTTTGAAGAAAAGAACCAAAGAACAAAATTTAGGGCAACCACAGCTACTAGAAAGTGAGCAGAAGTTTCCTACAATAAGTAATTTAGAAAGGGATAGTGCCAAATTTGTACATATCCTCTTCGCAAGTATCTGAATTACCCTTGAATTATACATGCATACGGTAGACCTTAGGCAAAATAGCAAAAACAGAAAAAAAGAAAAAACCCTAAGGTTTGAGCTACTACACAAGAGACAGAGTTTTCAATTTGAGTCACCAAATTAATTATATGTTGAAGCAAATCATCTCTCTTCAGAAGAAATAATAGATTCCAGGATATCTAAAACAAATCATTCATAACATCCAGGGTATAATCCCAAAATTCCAATCATATAAAGAAATGATCCTCATCAAAATAAAGAAAAATACTATCACAGTGAATGAAAAGTTAGGAAACCTATGCTGAGAAATGAAAGCTATTTAAAAAAAAATTAAATAGAGAACTAAATAGAAATACTACAACTTAAAACACCATAATTTAAAAAAAACACCATAATTATTTTATTTTTTAATTTAAATTTATTTTAATTGGAGGCTAACTACAATATTGTATTGGTTTTGCCATACACCAACATGAATCCGCCACGGACGTACACATGTTCCCCATCCTGAACCCATCTCCCACCTCCCTCCCTGTACCATCCCTCTGAGTCATAATTAAAAATTTTAAATCCACTGTATATGTTCAGTAGTAGGATGGAAAAATACAAATGAGTCAGATAATTTTAAGACAGATAAATAGAAACAATCCAATCTAAAAACAGATGAGAAAAAAACTGGGGAAAACGGAAAAGATTCTCATTGACTCATGGACATAAAGAATAATAATTAAAGGTCTTTCAGTTCAGTTCAGTCGCTCAGTCGTGTCTGACTCTTTGCGACCCCATGGATCGCAGCACGCCAGGCCTCCCTGTCCATCACCAACTCCCGGAGTTCACTCAGACTCATGTCCATCGAGTCCGTGATGCCATCCAGCCATCTCATCCTCAGTCGTCCCCTTCTCCTACTGCCCCCAATCCCTCCCAGCATCAGTGTCTTTTCCAATGAGTCAACTCTTCACATGAGGTGGCCAAAGTACTGGAGTTTCAGCTTTAGCACCATTCCCTCCTAAGAAATCCCAGAGCTGATCTCCTTCAGAATGGACTGGTTGGATCTCCTTGCAGTCCAAGGGACTTTCAAGAGTCTTCTCCAACACCACAGTTCAAAAGCATCAATTCTTCGGTGCTCAGCCTTCTTGACAGTCCAACTCTCACATCCATACATGACCACTGGAAAAATCATAGCCTTGATAGACGGACCTTAGTCGGCAAAGTAATGTCCCTGCTTTTGAATATGCTATCTAGGTTGGTCATAACTTTTTTTCCAAGGAGTAAGCGTCTTTTAATTAAATTAATTAATTAAAGGTCTTACATATATATAATTGGAATTTCATGAGAAGAGAGACAGAATAGACATTTAAAAATAACAAAACTATAATGCCTGAAAATCTTTCAAATTTAGGATAAAGACTTAACTTTACCAGTCCAAGAAGCTCAGCAAACTCCAAATAGGAAGTTTCGTTGTAGTCACACTGCTGAAAACCAAACCAAAGATAAAAGAGAAAATCCTGATAGCAGTCTAATAAAACTATATTATACACGGGGAAGCCATGATGCAAACTCAATGACTTTTTATTGGAAATTGTAGAAAACAGAGAATGCGACAAATAAAACATTAATCCTGAATTTAATATTCAGTGAAAATATTTTTCAAGAATAAACACAAAGACATTTTCATTTAAAAAAAGAAATTAAGGGAATTTATTGTTAGCCGATCTGCATGATAAGAAAAGCTGAAAGAAATTCAACTTTACAAAAAGGAATATAAAATGTCAGAAATGGTTTATATCTGGTTAAATATCTGAATAAATACAAAAGACATTTTGCCCTTTATTTCTTTGAAATGCATGAGTATTTACAAGAAACACATACATTGTCTCATGTCTCATAATGTATGTTGATGATACATATAATAATTATAGCACAAAGGATAGGAAGACAGAAAACAGACTCACACAGTTACAAAGTTTCTACATTTTATATGAAGTGGTAGAATATTAACTCTGAGTAGCAGACTGTGAAAAGTTAAGTACAGACACACCTTGTTCTATTGTGCTTCACAGATACTGCATTTTTCACAAGTTGAAGGTATAGTGGCAACCCTGCAACAACTGACAACTTGCTTAAGTGAGTCGATTGGAGCCATTCGTCCAGTATCACTTGCTCACTTCACGTCTCTGTATCCCATTTTGGTAGTACTCCAAAATTTTTTACCTTTTCCATTATTATTACATTTATTATGATGATCTGTGGTCTTTGATATTTACTGTTGCAAAAAGATTATGACTCAGTGAAGGCTCAAATGAATGGTTGGCAGTTTTTAGCAATCAAGTATCTTTAACTAGGTATATACACTGTTTTCTTCAACATGAAGTATTTGTACAGTTGCTGCTGCTGCTGCTAAGTCACTTCAGCTGTGTCCGACTCTGTGTGACCCCATAGACGGCAGCCCACCAGGCTCCCCCATCCCTGGGATTCTCCAGGCAAGAACACTGGAGTGGGTTGCCAATTCCTTCTCCATTTGTACAGTTGGTAGACTATAATATAGAATAAACATCACTTTTATATGCACTGGGAAACCAAAAACTTCATGTGACTTGCTTTATTGTCATGTTAGCTTTATTGCAGTGGTTTAGAACCTAACCCACAATCTCTCCAAGGTATGTGCTGTGCTGTGCTCTGCTTAGTGGCTATCATGTCTGACTCTTTGTGAAACTATGGACTGAAGCCTACCAAGCTCCTCTGTCCATGGGGATTCTCCAGGCAAGAATACTGGAGTGGGTTGCCATGCCCTCCTCCAGGGGATCTTCCCAACTCAGGGATCGAACCCAGGTCTCCCACATTGCAGGCAGACTCTTTACCAGCTGAACCACAAGGGAAACCCAAGAATACAGGAGTGGGTAGCGTATCCCTTCTCCAGTTAGATCTTCCTGACCCAGGAATCAAACTGGGGTCTCCTGAATGCAGGTGGTTTATTTACCAACTGAACTATCAGGGAAGCCCTTTAATCTCTAGAATAGCCACTAAAAACAGTGTAAAGAGGTATAACCTAAAAATACAGTAGATAGTATAAACATTTTAAAGATAATGCAAATACTACGAAAGAAGAAAACAAAGGAAGAACAAAGAAACAATGCAAAAATAATAATAAAATGGTAGACCTAAATTCAACCATAGCAATGGTTTCCTTAATTGTTTACAAACTAAACAGAGATAGTCAGAATGGTAAAACAGAGACCCAGTTTCTAGAGATGTAGTTTAAATATAGAGAAACTAAGAAACAAAAGAGAATCTGTCCAAACCATAAAACAGAAATACAGCAAAATAAAATTAGACTTATGAAGAACACTTGACAAATCTGTACAAAGTCTGTGCTTGAGAAAACAGTCTGTTGATTTTCTGAACTTTATCATTCAGAGTAGCAGGCACAATTCACTGATTTTAGCCAAACGCCACGATAATTTTCTGTATTCAACCTACCTCCATATAACTATTATTAATCTACACAGGAGTGAGATATCATTACTATTATTCCCTTCCTCCTAACTTCTCCTTGAGCAGATATGCTTCTCTTATCAAGCCTAATCATCAGGCAAGGTGTATACACCAGTTTTCTCATACACAGTCTCAGAATTCTTGACCCCAGAACCAATTCTTTACTTGAACAATACACTCTTAGTTGCATCCTGAGAGGAGGCAGGAAAAGTGGTCTGATTGACTTCTATTTATGAACTAAATTTTATCAAGTAGCTTTCATTTTCATGGTCTATTTTTACCATTTTCTAGATAGCTAGAAGTTTAACTTCCTCTAATTGGCAATCATTTTCTCCTCTGCCCACACAATTAATTAGATGTGATTCTCACTGAGTTCTCCTCTGCTGAAACAATCCATAACCTCAAGATGATGTCAATGTAGACTAACAACTTTCCTGTTATTACTACAGTGAATTGGGAATGGCAATCTAAATGTAAAAGTCAACTTAAAAAAATATCGAGGACTAGAACATCAGTGTTTTGGGCTTGAATAAATGTCCAGCAAGGGGGATTGTTGATTTGAAGAACTGTTCCCTTAGAAGTAATGTTATGATAAATGACAATCTGAGGAGACACTAAAACCTGAAAATGTGAGATGCACGGCATGAGATTCATTATATGGCAGACATAGATATTAAGCTAATTTCATTGTGCAAAGCTATATGACCATTGTTTTTCCTAAGCAAAATGGCTAAAAACAATATCTCTTCTTTTGTTTTGAAAAGATGAGCTGAGAGTGTTATGGAATGAGCATGGTTTGATAACCATGGTAGCCATATAAAAGTCAGACATGGTGGGGAAAAGCAGACAATGAAGAATGGTAAAAGTGAAAATGTAAAATTCCTACTTTGCCCTTCCTGGTCTCCTTCTGTCTCTGTCTCACTCTGACTTTCTCTCCATGCTCTGCCCATAACCCTACTTGTTAGAAGTCAACTGTATTAGCAGTTTCTTGGCTAGCTTCCAGAAAATTCTGTGCCTGTGCATGTTACCAAAGCCTTCCCTTGCCTTTTGAGGATAAACTTAAAAAAATAATTGTAGATTTATAGACAAGTCACAGAGAATTCCCATATATCCCTTCATCTAGGTATCCCTATTGTTAACGTTTTACAAAGTCATGGTACATTTATCAAAACTAATAGATTCACTACTATTAATTGAACTAGAGACTTCTTTGAGATTTCACTCATTTTTTCACAAATATCATTTTTATTGTTCCAAGAATCCACCCTGGGATTATGCTGAATTGACATCTCTCCTAATCTCTGCTCTGTTTTCTCGGTCTTTCATTCCCCCCACCCCCCCCACCCCCCCACCCCCGTTATCATAGACAGTTACGAGAAGTATTGGTCAGATATTTTTTAGAATGTCTCTCAGTTTGGATTTGTCTGGTGTTTTTCTCATGACTGCACAGGTATTACTCGTTTGGGAGAAGAAAACCACAGAATTGAATGGCCCTTGTCATCACACGATTTCAAGGGGCTTATCAAGATACTATCAATATGGCTTATCACTGGCAATAAGAATGTTGACCACTTGGCTAGGGTAAGGTCTTAAAAGTTTCTCTTCTGTAATGTTAAAATAGTTCTCTTTCCATATTCCATTCTTTGGAAGCAGATCACTAAATCTAGCCCACACTCAAGACAAAGAGAATTAAGCTCTGCCTTTTGAGGGAGTGATATCTACATATATTACTTGGAATTCTTCTGAAGAGAAAAATATTTCCCTCCTTCCTTATTTACTGATTTATATCAGTACAGACTCAGGTATTTACTTTATGCCACTCTTCTTAACATTTATAAACAGTTTATATAAATAATTCTGAAGCTTTTTGAATCACATAATCCACACTTTCTATATCGGCCTCAATAGATTTTTTAAATTAGTATTTAATATTACATTGTAAAAGTGTTTCATATTTTATGTATTTAGTCCTATTTTATAAGATATTTAAGTTTGATTAATTTTTATTCTTATCCAAACAATGCTTGGTGAAATTCCCATGTATATCTTTATGTATTGCAGATCAATATCAGAAAGATAAGTTCCTAACAATGAAATTTCTGAATCAAATGTATGTGAATTTTCCAATGTAATAGATATTGTCCAATTGTTTTCCAAGAGTTCCATCAAATGATGCTCATGAAGAGCTTTCAATAGGTCATGGCACATGTAGCAGGGGATCTGCTTTCTTTTTGTAACTGTGATGCATGGCCACCTTTCCTAATTACAGTGGGATGTTATCTTTGTGAAAGTCACTCAGTAGTGTCTGACTCTTTGCTTCCCTATGGACTGTAGTCCATGGAATTCTCCAGGCCAGAATACTGGGGTGGATAGCCTTTCCCTTCTCCAGGGGTTCTTCCCAACCCAGGTATCGAACACAGGTATCCTGCATTGCAGGCGGATAGAATCTGTAGATGTGGTATTAAGATATGTTCTGATGGGCAAAAATTGACAGATTGCAGCCAAAGAAATAACTAAGGCTTGCCATAACACAGCAGCAGAAAATACAAATAAGAGAAAAGTGATCAGGAGGAGAAAAAAAAGCACACATGTAAACACACACACGGGCTTTCCTGATCGCTCAGTGGTAAAGCATCCTCCTGCCAATGCAGGAGACTTGGGTTCCATCCCTGGGTCAGAAGAATCCCTGGAGAAGGAAATGGCAACCCTCTCCAGTATTCTTGCCTGGAGAATTTCATGGACAGAGAAGCCTGGTGGACTACAGTCCATGGGGTCACAAAGAGTCGGACACAACTCAGCGACTAAAGACCACACACACACACACACACACACACACACACACACACACCCCAGAGAGAGAGAGAGAGAGAGAGAGAGAGAGAGAGAGAGAGAATCAAACAGATTACAGTTAATTGGCACCAGGACATGACAAATTGGGAAAACTGACCAAGGTATGTTCTTGAGAAATTGTTTCAAGAGCTTCTTGACATAAGATTCCAAGAAAATGGAATAATCAGCTCCAAATATAAGACTCAACCTACGAGTCATGGCAAATAGATGGGGAAACAATGGAAACAGTGACAGACTTTATTTTGGGGGGATCCAAAATCATTGAAGATGGTGACTGCAGCCATAAAATTAAAAGACGCTTGTCCTTGGAAGAAAAGTTATGACCAACCTAGACAGCATATTAAAAAGCAGAGACATTACTTTGTCAACAAAGGTCCATCTAGTCAAAGCTATGGTTTTTCCAGTAGTCATGTATGGATATGAGAGTTGGACTATAAAGAAAGCTGAGTATCAGAGAATTGATGATTTTGAACTGTGGTGTTGGAGAAGACTCTTGAGAGTCCCTTGGACTGCAAGGAGATCCAACCAGTCCATTCTAAAGGAAATCAGTCCTGAATATTCATTGGAAGGACTGATACTGAAGCTGAAACTTCAATATTTTGGCCACCTGATGCGAAGAGCTGGCTCATTTGAAGAGACCCTGATGCTGGGAAAGATTGAAGGTGGGAGGAGAAGGGGATGAAAGAGGATGAGACGGTTGGATGGCATCACCAACTCAATGGACGTGAGTTTGAGTAAGCTCCAGGAGTTGGTGATGGACAGGGAGGCCTGGAGTGCTGCATGGCCATGGGGTTGCAAAGAGTTAGACACAACTGAGTGACTGAACCGAACTGAGGAGTCAGCCTTAATATTCCCCCCAAAAAAGCCTAAGGTACTAGGCCTTATTTTTTGAAGGGGTTAAAAACTGAAAGAAAGTGAAAGTGTTAGTCACTCAGTTGCTTCCAATTCTTTGTGACCTCACAAACTGTAGCCTGCCAGGCTCCTCTGTCCATGGAATTCTCCAGGCAAGAGTTCTAGAAAAGGTAGCCACTCCCTTTTCCAGGGGATCTTCCAGCCCAGGGATCGAACTCAGGTCTCCTATGACCCAGGGCTACTTCGTATTGAATCCGACTAAGAAGCATATGAGGTTAGGGCACTAATCATTTCAATTAAGAATTGCAGGTGACTTCGTTACCATCTGGTGATTCTTTACCAGCAGGGAAGCCCCCAGATTGAAAGAAGCGATGATTTAAAACAAGAAAATTGAAATTTGGGTTTGTTTTATTCACAAGATAGCTAAATTCTAAACTTTTGCTTTATTTTGTTTTCTTTCCCTCCTCAAATGGGCTCATCCCTAGAATTTCTTTCATCGTAAATCTTTTGGCAGATGGGATGCCTGTCTAAGGTGTCAGATGTTGCCCATGAAAGAGACTTGACATGACCTCCACATCACATTCAAGAGAGGAGCCTCTTCTTTTATTCCTTGGAAAGCACCTGTGAAGCACCTTTTATTCCTTAGGATCATAGTGCAGAAGGGTAGGGCTCATCTTAAAGCCTCTGCCTGGAGTTTTCCCACCACTTTTGCTACAAGTAGAGTCCCCAACCTGCGCCTGCACCGGCGTTGCCTCTCCCATGGCACAATAAATATGAATACATTTGTAACAGACAGGCTGCCTCTTTCTTAATCACAAGTTACATCTGCTGACTTGTCTGGGGGTGGTTGGTCACTAAGAAGCATATCAGGTTAGGGCACTCATCTTTTCAATAATGATACAGAATCTCCACATCTCTCAAAGAGATATCAAGCTTGGGAGTCATTCATTTTCATTACCCTCTCTCCCCATAGGAAAACCTCAAGAACACAGCTTATGTACTTAAACAATAAGCTGAATCACTGTTGCTATTTAACATCTTATTTATTAGAAAATGCTCATTCTTTGTTACTATGCCCAAAGTCAATGCAGCAAAGGAAACAATTATTTTAAATAGAAGAAATAAATGGAATAATACCAACTTGTAAACAAATTCAAAATTAAAACAATCCCCTATATGTTCTTTTTGGACAGCTCTGCCTGATCTCCCAAGAGATCAGTAGGTACATGACATCCTATTTTCTGTTTGCACAACATGGATCATGGAGGAAAGAGGGGATAAAATAACATCCTTGCACCAAAAGTTTGTTTTCTTTAGTTTGCAGCTAATATATAATGAGTTTGCAACCCATGGATTTTGTAGGCTGTTTCTCTGTGACCTAAGGAGTCACCGTGACAATTCCAAAGGCTATATGAATTCCTTTTTAAAATAAAATAGGGAGGGGTTGCTAAGGGTAGACAATGGGAACTGAGCTATTTCCATTACCTTATTTTAAGAAAAACACTAATGAGATGACCCAGCTATTATTGACCCCTAACTTCAGAAACTCATTTGCAATGAGCTTTCTATACCTATTTGGATGGGAAATGTACTATCGCTTCTCTTCTCTAGGAGGTTATCAAGAAACACACTTTACAAAACTCCCAAAGGACACATAATCATTCTTTCAAGATAGCAATTTGGCGGTAGCAGGTTTCTGCCCATTCAGCTAAGCAGGTCTGTGAATGGTAATGGAGACAGCTAATGCCTTTGGGTTTTCTGGGCATTGGGGAAACTTACCACAATATGTGATTAGGAAGAAAGAGCAGAAAAAGCTAACTTGTGGAAGCCCAACAGAAAATATACCAACAAATAAGTCAACACAATATATCACTGTGCCCTTTGGGAATAGGGTAGGGGATCATTTTCTAATGTTAAGAATGTCATAAGTCTGCCAAAGTCATAAATCAGCACGACTTTACAAGGGCCTCTGAAAGGAGAGAGGGAGACCCCATAAGAAAATGACAGATGCTCGTTTATTTCCATGACCTTTTTTTAAAAATAGAAACCTGTTAGCTCTTAGTTTTTTTTAACCTGTTAGCTCTTTCTTCTCAGTCAGTATATGTGGTATCTCCACTTCCCCCAACAACAACAATAATGAAAAGATTCTTGACTGTCATACCTTGGATTGCCCCTCATCTGCTAAAACATGGAAGAACTGATTGTATAAGAACATTTCAAAAGCCTGCAGCTTTTGAAGCACTCCAAGGCCAGTAAGGGCTACCTAAGAGAGGAGGTAAAGGCTTTACCTGGATCCACCGCATCCCTATGCTCCCCACCAGGGGTCCCAGCTCTGAATTCTCCCAGGAAGCCCCCCAGACCTTTCCTGCTGCCTCCAGACCTTTGTCCTCCTGTCTGTCTGGAACTGCCTGGGGTGCCCCTCTTCTAATCCCATCCTCATCTGATTTGAATTCATTCGTCAAGGACCCAGCTCTTTCCAGTTTACAGGCCTTTTCCTCTCATCCAGCCCACACTGAGTTCCCAATTTTCCAAATTCTTATTGTTTTTATAATCTATGTAATAATATTTTATGTGTATACCCATGTATTGACTACTCACTACGTAGTAGGGTCTATATTAAGTAGTTCTATACACTATCTTATTTAATCTTCACAGCTACCCCAATCTATTTTCCATTTGAGGAAATTATGGCTCAGAGTCAGTAAGCAGCAGGGATGGGATTTGAACCCAAATCTGTCTTCAGTCAAGTCCAGGCTCTTTCTCATAATCCTTCCTCTGGGCTACCTCACAGTACACTCGCATTCAGTTCAGTTCAGTTTAGTTCAGTCCCTCAGTCATGTCCGACTCTGCGACCCCATGAATCACAGCACGCCAGGCCTCCCTGTCCATCACCAACTCCCGGAGTTCACTCAGACCCATGTCCATCGAGTCAGTGATGCCATCCAGCCATCTCATCCTCTGTCGTCCCCTTCTCCTCCTTCCCCCAAACCCTCCCAGCATCAGAGTCTTTTCCAATGAGTCAACTCTTCACATGAGGTGGCCAAAGTACTGGAGTTTCAGCTTCAGCATCATTCCCTCCAAAGAAATCCCAGAGCTGATCTCCTTCAGAATGGACTGGTTGGATCTCCTTGCAGTCCATGGGATTCTCAAGAGTCTTCTCCAACACCACAGTTCAAAAGCATCAGTTCTTTGGCACTCAGCTTTCTTCACAGTACAACTCTCACATCCATACATGACCACAGGAAAAACCATAGCCTTGACTAGACAGACCTTAGTTGGGAAAGTAATGTCTCTGCTTTTTAATACGCTATCTAGGTTGGTCATAACTTTTCTACCAAGGAGTAAGCGTCTTTTAATTTCATGGCTGCAGTCACCATCTGCAGTGATTTTGGAGCCCCAAAAAATAAAGTCTGATGGACCCTCTTTTATCTTATTCTATGTGCTTGTGCCTGCCCTAGACAATGGCATTTACTTCACTAGTGAATGGGGATCACATGTTATATTTGTCTAGCATGGAGCAAAGCATGCAGTAGGTGCCTAGTTTTTGTGAATGGATGTAGAATGAATCAATGGGCACATTTCTTTAAGGTTCTCAAAGGCTTTATAAGAACAACCCTGACAGACTGTGGTGGATGGATAGGGAAGAGCAGAGGGGACAGCGATGTGTGGAAAGAGTCCATGACAGTCAACAGATCATCTTGCCTGGGTTCTCTGTATTTCCCTTAGACCCTCAGTAACAAGTAGGGCCATGTAAAACCTGGCACAGAGGCAGTGTCAGGGAAATCCCCAGGAGATGTACCACTGCCACCACAAAAGTAGTATGACTGTGGTAATCATTGCTCCTGAAGTTTCTCTGAGGAGCCAACACTCCTTCAGCCAATCAGCAGCAGGACAGGAATTCAGCATATAACTGGGATCCCTTGCTAAATTTCAAATGGCTTAGTTAGATCATTGAAAACTAGTGCCAAATGAAAGTCTTTTTCATTGACCTGCTATTAGGAGGCCATTGCATTATAAACCTTCAAAGCTTGAGCCATAAAATAATTTCAAATGCAGAGCCAAGAGATGAGTTCCAACATGTAATAAATTAAATTTAGAAGAAGCATAAAAATTAAAAGGAAGGTCAACTAGTTTGAATGGCATACAGATTTAATGTTAGTGTCACAATCTGATGGAAAATCTCAGGATTTGAGGAGGTTCATGTCAATTCCATCACTGCCCTTCATAGAACTTCAACTAGCTTACTTTACCTTGCTGTGCCTTAGTCTCCCCATCTGTATGAGGGAGAATGCAGTCTCTTTTATTCTCCAATTACCTTCTTGATGTCATCTGAGATTCATTTGATGGCTGAGTTTCCTTTCCCAAGTCTCATGTAAGTATACACAATGTTTCTATAAACCTATCTGCATGCACACCTCCATTATAAGAGCATATCACTCAGGACTTAAAAGCCTACAAGCAATAAGTGCTGGAGAGGGTGTGGAGAAAAGGAACCCTCCTACACTGCTGGTGGGAATGCAAACTAGTACATTCACTATGGAGAACAGTGGGGAGATTCCTTAAAAAATTGCAAATAGAACTGCCTTATGACCCAGCAATCCCACTTCTGGGCATACACACCAAGGAAACCAGAATTGAAAGAGACACATGTACCCCAATGTTCATCGCAGCACTGTTTATAATAACCAGGACATGGAAACAACCTAGATGTCCATCAGCAGATGAATGGATAAGAAAGCTGTGGTACATATACACAATGGAGTATTACTCAGCCATTAAAAAGAATACATTTGAATCAGTTCTAATGAAGTGGATGAAACTGGAGCCGATCATACAGAGCGAAGTAAGCCAGAAAGAAAAACACCGATACAGTATACTAAAACATATATATGGAATTTAGAAAGATGGTAATGATGACCCTGTATGCAAGACAGCAAAAGAGACACAGATGTATAGAACAGACTTTTGGACTCTGAGGGAGAGGGAGAGGGTGGGATGATTTGGGAGAATGGCATTGAAACATGTATACTATCATGTAAGAAACAAATTGCCAGTCTATGTTCGAGACAGGATATAGGATGCTTGGGGTTAGTGCATGGGGATGATCCAGAGAAATGATATGGGGTGGGAAGTGGGAGGGGGGTTCAGGATTGGGAACTCATGTACACCCATGGATGATTCATGTCAATGTATGGAAAAACCAATACAGTATTGTAAAGTAAAATAAAGTAAAAATTTTAAATTAAAAAAAAAAAAAACCCCAGAATGGGAGGGTAGAGTGGTAGAGTTATTTTCAGAGTTAGAGAAACAGCACAGAAACAGCTTCCAGATAAACAATCTGCTGTTTATCCATTAAGCCTTGCTACTTCCCTTTCAGAGTACTTAAAGAATATGATTCTATCTTAGATCTCATCAAAGAGAGCGATACTTTTGCAATGACTTTTAAAATAACTTGAGAAACTCCTTTCTTCTCACAAATTACTATAATTTTCATGTCAATTAAAAATTGGGGAAATAGTGTATTTCTCAATTGGACAAAATGCCAGGAAAACAGAATCCAAGACTCACTAGAAAGGGGAAAAACACAAGGCTCTCACCAAATCCCTATCCCCAACCCACCTGGCCAGAGCTCTCTTAAGTCTTAGGGCCTTCCTGGTGGCTCAGACGGTAGAGAATCTGCCTGCAATGCAGGAGACATGGATTCAGTTCCTGGGTCAGGAAGGTCCCCTGGAGAAGGAAATAGCAGGCCACTCCACTATTTTTGCCTGGAGAATTCCATGAACAGAGGAGACTTGAGGGCTACAGTCCATGGGGTCACAAAGATTTGGACATGACTAAACAACACACATGGAGAAGGAAATGGCAACCCACTCCAGTACTCTTGCCTGGAAAATTCCGTGGACTGAGGAGCCTGGTAGGCTACAGTCCATGGGGTCGCAAAGAGTCGGACACGACTGAGCGACTTCACTTTCACTATCAAATGACACACATATAGTCTTCAGTTTTAAATTCTCGTGTCTGCTTCTCATGGGTCTCCTCTTGCTTTTTGCCCATTGCCCAGCTGTCTCCTGGCCCCCTCTGGAAGTCAGCTCCTTCATCCTTTCTCTTTTCTTTGCTTTTTGCATCTAACATCTGGGGTGGGGTGAGGGGGCTGGAAAACAAGAGAACCAAGACCATTAAGATTAGGACTAGTTCCAGGGCTAGAGGGAACCTGAACTGCCTCCTTGAGCAAAGGGCATGAACGTGTGTCACCTGCCAGTTACTAGGCTCTAAGTCATAGACTGGTGAAGCTATTAGATTTTTCTCTTTCAGAATAAGGAAGATTTGCTCCACTTATAAGGCAACATCATTTAAGCTTATGTTTCGGCTTCGGGAGAAGGAACCCCTCCTGTTCCTTATCTAGTTAGCTCTTACTCCGTTGGGACTATAGTTAAAGTGTTATACTGGGACAATTAATGAATAGAGCCCCTTTCCTGAAAGGCATCTTTGATAAGATCCTTCATCAGACAGACAGTGACCCAGTCAAGTAGCAATGACAAGTCTAGTCCTACACATAAAAATAATAGAAAGTAGGGACAGGAACCTGAGCTTGGCCAAGTTGTAATCTAATCTTTGGGGCTTTGCTAGTAAATAGGATAAAGTCCTTTGGAGACCACACTGGGTGTTAGGAATAAAATGGTTCCTTCTTCAAAGAAGCAGCTAGAAAGGAATGATCCCAGGCTATATCCTGAAAGGCTACCCTTTGGGACTCAATTACAGTCATCAAAATCTCTATTTTGGAAGTAAATTATTAATTGTAATGATGATACCAGACCTCTCATTTGTATCTGTTCCTCAAATCTCACTCATGAGTTATGCCCTCCAGGAAGCTTTCCATAAACCCCTCTCCACCTTGGGTTAGACGCTGCTCCTCTCCCTGCAGCCTCCATCTCAGTACTGACTTACTGTACACATCGTACCATATTATTGTGCTTTTTCTCACCTGAAGGCTCCAGTTCCATGAGGAAAGGTTTATATCTTTCAGCTGACAACTTTAGCACCAAGAATTGTGCCTTGTGCAGGGTATATGTACACTATATGCTTGAATGAATGAGAAATGAATGAATGAACCCCTGTATCTTCCATAACACAGCTCCCCCTCTGACCAAAAAGCTAGTCTAGCGTGTTCTCATTATCCCACAAGGGTAGGGTATCATGACATCACTCTAAGAGAAGCCAAAAGAATCCGCAGAAGCTCTATGAGCAGAGTCCAAGGAGGCTGTCCTCCACAAACTTAGGCAGTTTCCCCCAAGTGAAGTAGCCCAGAGGTATTTTCTTAGCTTCCCATTGGGCCAAGCCAACCCTAGATGGGGAGATGATCTATGATCTTGAAAGCACATCCTTCTTTGTTATGGGAACCCAAAGGAAACAGAGTTGGGCCATGGACAGGTCTGGTCTCCAAAGCCTGGGAGGATAAGATTGATGTTCTATACTGTGGCTCCAAGGACAATGTGATCTGTTCTTGAGCACAGGGTGAGCCTCCTTAGGACCCACACAGGAATTCAAGCTCTGCACTGTGAAGTTATCTTATGCCTTTCCTGAGCTCTTAATTCAATTTTCATTAGAAAAAAAAGAAGGAAAGAAAAAACAGCTGGCATTTTCCTTTGAGGACTTGGAACAAAACCGGAGCTACCTCGTGCTGCTAGGGGACAGAGGGAAGATGACCTACTGAACTGTAATGGTTCCTTAAACCAACAGGCCACGGAGCCACAGGAGAAGACATCTAGGAAGGTATATCTTCCTTAGTCCTTCTTTTAAAGGCCTACAAGATTTTTTTTTTAACTACATGAATTCTGCTTTTAACGTGAATAAAAGCCTGAAGCTAATTTTTATGCGCAGAATTTAAATCCCTGAAAAACAGGTTTGGTAAAAATCTCTGACAAGACTTGAACTGCAAGATTGAGGGAAACCTCAGGGGGAAAAAAAAGACATATTTATGTTCTTTGTACATTTTCCCTACAAAGTCAGGTCAGATTTTTAGTAAATAATATTTAAAAGACAAAAAAATCTTTTTTAACAACTTAATTCCAATCCTCCCATGGAAAATGTCCAAATGAGTAACTTCCTGAGATTTCATGGGTGAATACAAACCATCAGAACCAATCACTCTCAGATTAAGACTTTTCTTCATTTCTTTTCTTAAAAATATATTTCTTATTGATTTTAAAGATAAATCAATAGCAAACGTTCAAGAGCTTTCTGGGGTTCTAATGTCACGCTGCAGGGCAAAGACTAATAGAGTTTTGCCAAGAAAATGCACTAGTCATAGCAAACACCCTCTTCCAACAACACAAAAGAAGACTCTACACATGGACATCACCAGATGGTCAACACCGAAATCAGATTGATTATATTCTTTGCAGCCAAAGATGGAGAAGCTCTATACAGTCAACAAAAACGAGACCAGGAGCTGACTGTGGCTCAGATCATGAACTCCTTATTACCAAATTCGGACTCAAATTGAAGAAAGTAGGGAAAACCACTAGACCACTCAGGTATGACCTAAATCAAATCCCTTATGATTATACAGTGGAAGTGAGAAATAGATATAAGGGCCTAGATCTGATAGATAGAGTGCCTGATGAACTATGGAACGAGGTTCATGACACTGTACAGGAGACAAGGATCAAGACCATCCCCATGGAACAGAAATGCAAAAAAGGAAGCTGGCTGTCTGGGAAGGCCTTACAAATAGCTGTGAAAAGAAAAGAGGTGAAAAGCAAAGGAGAAAAGGAAAGATATAAGCATTTTAATGCAGAGTTCCAAGGAATAGCAAGGACAGATAAGAAAGCCTTCTTCAGTGATCAATGCAAAGAAATAGAGGAAAAGAACAGAATGGGAAAGACTAGAGATCTCTTCAAGAAAATTAGAGATACCAAGGGAACATGTCATGCAAAGATGGGCTCGATAAAGGACAGAAATGGTATGGACCTAACAGAAGCAGAAGATATTAAGAAGAGGTGGCAAGAATACACAGAAGAACTGTACAAAAAAGATCTTCATGACCCAGATAATCATGACAGTGTGATCACTAATCTAGAGCCAGACATCCTGGAATGTGAAGTCAAGTGGGCCTTAGCATCACTATGAACAAAGCTAGTGGAGATGATGGCATTCCAGTTGAGCTGTTTCAAATCCTGAAAGATGATGCTGTGAAAGTGCTACGCTCAATATGCCAGCAAGTTTGGAAAACTCAGCAGTGGCCACAGGACTGGAAAAGGTCAGTTTTCATTCCAATCCCAAAGAAAGGCAATGCCAAAGAATGCTCAAACTACCGCCCAATTGCACTCATCTCACATGCTAGCAAAGTAATGCTCAAAATTCTCCAAGCCAGGCTTCAGCAGTATGTGAACCGTGAACTCCCTGGTGTTCAAGCTGGTTTTAGAAAAGGCAGAGGAACCAGAGATCAAATTGTCAACATCTGCTGGATCATGGAAAAAGCAAGAGAGTTCCAGACAAACATCTATTTTTGCTGTATTGACTATGCCAAAGCCTTTGAGTGTATGGATCACAATCAACTGTGGAAAATTCTGAAAGATATGGGAATACCAGACCACCTGACCTGCCTCTTGAGAAACCTGTATGCAGGTCAGGAAGCAACAGTTAGAACTGGACATGGAACAACAGACTGGTTCCAAAGAGGAAAAGGAGTACGTCAAGGGTGTATATTGTCACCCTGCTTATTTAACTTATATGCAGAGTACATCATGAGAAATGCTGGACTGGAAGAAATACAAGCTGGAATCATGATTGCCGGGAAAAATATCAATAATCTCAGATATGCAGATGACACCACCCTTATGGCAGAAAGTGAAGAGGAACTGAAAAGCCTCTTGATGAAAGTGAAAGAGAAGAGTGAAAAAGTTGGCTTAAAGTTCAACATTCAGAAAACAAAGATCATGGCATCTGGTCCCATCAGTTCATGGGAAATAGATGGGCAAATGGGGGAAACAGTGTCAGACTTTATTTTGGGGGGCTCCAAAATCACTGCAGATGATGACTGCAGCCATGAAATTAAAAGATGCTTACTCCTTGAAAGGAAAGTTATGACCAACCTAGACAGCATATTCAAAAGCAGAGACATTACTTTGCCGACTAAGGTCCGTCTACTCAAGGCTATGGTTTTTCCAGTAGTCATGTACGGATGTAAGAGTTGGACTGTGAAGAAGGCAGAGCGCCAAAGATTGATGCTTTTGAACTGTGGTGTTGGAGAAGACTCTTGAGAGTCCCTTGGACTGCAAGGAGATCCAACCAGTCCATTCTGAAGGAGATCAGCCCTGGGATTTCTTTGGAAGGAATGATGCTGAAGCTGAAACTCCAGTACTTTGGCCAACCTCATGTGAAGAGTTGACTCATTGGAAAAGACTCTGATGCTGGGAGGGATTGAGGGCAGGAGGAGAAGGGGACGACAGAGGATGAGATGGCTGGATGGCATCACTGACTCGATGGGCATGAGTCTGAGTGAACTGTGGGAGTTGGTGATGGACAGGGAGGCCTGGTGTGCTGCGATTCATGGGGTCGCAAAGAGTCGGACACGACTGAGCAACTGAACCAAACTGAATGTCATGCTGAAAAAATATTCCATAAAGCATACCATCTGTCCCCCTCTCCCACCCTTAAAACACTTCACCCAACTGAGATTTTCTCTTTATCTTCCTCAAACTGGCAGAAGGTATAAATGGCTAACTGGGACTTCCTCATGCATCATCCTGGGTTTTGGCTTGGTCTGGCTCTATACATGTAAGTCAATGAAAACAAACAGATCTAAAAATTCTTTTCTCTTAATTTAGCCACAGAATTGATTAGTATCCTTAGTTTCAACAAGCTGTTTAACTCTAATTTCCCCCCAATAATCTATGGTTTGATTGACATTACTGGGGTGATCAAATTCCCTTCACAGGTTCATATCTGTAAAAGCACATTATAAAGGGACTAGCCCTAGGTCCTAAAGGCAGATGATTTGTTCTTTTCCAGTCACTTTTTCCTTACTCCAAACCCCAAAGAGTAGAAGGCCAAACTGTGGAATCCTGGCTACCCTTGAAGAGTCAGTCTACCATATACAACATTTCTGCATGCCCTTCTCACTATCAGAATAAACAATGGTTCAGGAAGCCAGCAGCATCAGACAGCTGCAGCCAAGCAGTAAAATTAAGAACTCAGAGCCAGGACACCGGCTCCACGTCATGGCACGAGACCCAGGGCATCAGGAAGTGCCCAGAGCTTGCATCCAGCCAGAAACTGAGGCACAGACTCCCCTCTATCACCTCCACATCCTTCCATCCTCACGCTACTTCTCCCTACCTTTGTTGACCTTTGCTGACCTTCTCTACCCTGGAAGCCCAGACCCTAAACAGGCCATATCGAGAAACTGCCTAGCTTACGGCCAGGATGTGAAATATTTTAGACACCTAACCCCACCACAAGAGTGATCAGTGGCTTCATTTTACATCCACCCTGAAGTGAGGACCCAATAGCAGTAATCTTTTAATTACAGCATTATTCCCAGAATGATAGGAGGATTTACTTAAGGATTTGGGAAGTAGGAGATAGCGTTAAGCGTCTTGGAGGAATAAAGGTTGGAAGCGGGAAGTGCAGCTTGATCCAAATGAAGGATGGTCCTAAATTCTGCCAGACCAACCATGGACACGGCAGACAAGTGTGTCTGGGTGAGCTAGGCCATTATGGAAAGGCAGTGATGTTTCTCCTTCCAGCCTGACTGGAGAAGCAATCAGTATGTATGGCATGGGAACCATATCCTTTTCAAATATCAAAAAAAAAAAAATCCAATTTACACATTTTCCAAGCATTTCTCTCTTGACAACTGATCACATTAGAATCCTGGAATCCTAAAATCTCAGATATCATTCACTCCAACTTTTTCATTTGACAGATGGAAAACCTAAAGTCCAGAGAGATAAAGTGACTTCTCTCAAATTATTAAAGTTTCCTGTTTCCCTAAGGGTATAATAATACAAAAAGGTTATTAACCTATGTGACATGGAGAAAGGAGGCCAGCGTAATGCTGTATGTTTGGATGTCTGCCAACTGTGTGATCTCAACTAATTTGTTCATTTCCCTGAACCTCAGTTTCCTCATTTCCAACAACTGGAATAAAAACAGCAACCAACTTCAAAGGGTTGTTGTAAGAATTAAATGAGAAAATATATTTTAATCATTGAGTGCCATGCCTGGTACTAGTAGGTATCAACAAAATAATATAATTATTGTTGTTGTTATCTCTACTGATAGCATTAATAGTCTATGGAACTGTGAAGTCAGCAGTCAAAATAATTTTAATCAAAATAATGATATTATTATAACAATAATACGACTAGAATTTCTTGAGTATGTGCCTGGGCACTTTGCTAATTGCTTTAAATACATCATTTCATCCCAATCTTTCTAACTCCATAGATAGGAAAACTACTCCTGAAAAAAACTTATTATTTTGCTCAAAAGCTGGTAAATGGTGCTCCTAAGACATGAACTAGATCTCTCAGACTCCAGAATGCACATTGTTGTTCTGAATCAAGACTAATCATCTATAAATAAAAGAGAAATAAAGAAAAGGGAAATGTTTGATTTCATGAGTGAGGTCTTTGACTCTTCTCCCAACTACAACAGAGGAAAGGCTGCGTTTAGAGCTGAATGGGCCAATATCAATCATTACACTTAACCACATCAGACTTTTATAATAAATGTTTTGGCTGAGTATGAGGTCACTCAATGTCAGCTCAATATCCCTTTAACAGGGAGCTATAAGTCAATATGCCATCTTGAGATATATCTCAGATGTACACTAAAATTGGTTGGTTTTCTATTGATTGAACATTTGAGATACAGAAGTTTGAGAATTAGTTGCTATTTATTTGATGTGTTCCTGTATCCATCAAACTTGGAGCCACATTATCTGCTGTTTTAATGTATCTTGAAGTGTCCCAAATCTGGCTTCCATAATTGTGTGGAAAATGGCATTCATTCGGAAAATGGTAGTAAATTTTCCTGCTTGTGGATATTCAGAGATTTTATTTACACAGGCTATTAACCAGGTTAATGTCACCCAACCCGTCCCTAGGGTGGAGGTAGAAGTTGGGGTGTGGGTGAGGCCAGTTTCTTAAGGATGCTCAAAGCCATCTCAAAAAACTGTATCTTCGGTCACAAGGCCCACATGTTGCAAAATATTGAAAGGAGGGTGCCTTAAGTTGTGAAATCTTCTGTGAGGGATCTCATTTTTCTGGAACTCCCTGACATCTGAGCCCTCGTGCTGCTGGAAGAGTTCCAAGAGCACCATAAAATTAGGGCTGGACCTGTCTGAACTGAGTCCAGATCATTTCAAAGTGACTCAAGGCAGGGAAATAAATATTGAACCTAGTTAAATGTTGCTTGAGATTATGCTTGGCACTGGGTGTCCGGTCACTGATTTACTCTTAGGTTACATGGGTTATTTTGAGCTCAAGTGGATGTGCCAGGGTGGATTCATTCAACGGCGGCAACTATTTGCAAGTGCAGTTACATTTCTGAACACTTAGTGGAACGTAGTGTAAAGATGCATGGGATGGCTGGGCGGGTGGAGATGTCAGAGTCCTTGGTTTCACGCTGCTCTGTTCAACTCTGGGTCACACTGTGTCCCCACTTCCTTGTCTCCTTTTCCTTACCTTCCTTGAACAAACTGTCTTTCTTTCTTCCCACTTGTTTTCTTTCTTTCTTCTTCCTTTCCTTTTTTAGGCAGTAACATAAGTAATGAATGAACAGTAAGAAATCAAGATCAAAGAGCTGTAATGATCTGCAGCTCACCCCACCCCTTTAAACTGCCCAAATACGTGGGGGTAGCTGTTTGGAAAAGAAATGTTTTAAGTGGCCAGTTATGTGTTTAATGAACAGACTTTGAAGCAAAGGGGCCCCATACATAGCACATTTGTACTGTGTACACACCTGCCTGAACTGGCATTTTCAGTCTGGGACTAATGTTGGGCTTGTTACCTCAGTGCCACAAGATAGAAGTCCTAGGCACTCCCAGCCCTCTGCCTCCCCTCCCTTTAGCAAGAGGAGAACACTCCCCAGGGCTAAGTTTGATCTTGCCCTGTGATCTGAGGCTCTGGTTTCCGTGTCCAGTCGCAGCCCGTCCAGGCCCAAGTGCAGCATTCTACTAAGAACCACATTTGGGGCCCCACAGTCCCATATGGGACTCCTGATCTGTACTACATTAGCTGTTGACCTCCAACATCTGATCTAAAACTCTCCAAGCTCAGATTCCTTATCTGCAAAATGAGGTTGATAGGAGTTCCTACCTTATGGAGTTACTGTGAAGATTTAATTGGGGTGGTGTATGGAAAGTTGGGCACCTGGCATACAGTAAATAATAAGTAGTAGCAATTATAATAATTCTCCAAGTGTTAAACCACCTCTCCTTCTGAAAGACCTGCAGACTCTGGGCACAGATGTAACCACAGCCCCCAGCTTCTACAGAACTCAGTACACCAATGAGATAGTTCAAAGGCCTGGTAGAGGTGGAAGATGGGGCCAGAGGAGGGACCCCACCACAGCAACCAAGCAGGGACTCCCTTCCAAAGACATAAACCTTTTCCAGACAGGATTGCTCTGGCTCTGACCAGTTTCCACCTTGGCTCAGCAGAGTGCAGGGCCCTGCACAACACGATTTAAAGCACAAACCTTTTTAACTGGCCTATCTTTGGAAAAATTAGACATAAGACAACAGAGTATAGATTAAATCCTGTTAGGAGAAAAATCAATAAGAAATATCTGTTTAACAAAGCTCCAGACTTAAGACCGTCTTCTTTCAAAACCTCTTTGATCCAACTTAAGTCCAAGACTCACAATTTCCGTGTGTTTAATATTGTGCAGTTCCCAAGGTACTTCCCCACCTTATCTGACTTGAGCCTTCCCCAGATCTTTCAAGGTGTGTATTACTATCTACACTTTATGAATAAGAAACTGATGTTCAGAGAGTTTTAAGTCAAGTCCAGTGCAAATAAGCTAACACCTGGCTGAGCTATTTCTTAGCCCCAGTGATCCTGGCATAACAAGGTTCAGCTTCTTCTACCCAGTGAAGCTTGGTCATCACAACCCCCACCACACTGACAAATCCAGTCTGGCTCTGATTAGAAGTGTGTCCTCTGTAGAGGCTCTGAAGAGGGGATCAGCTGAAGTAGGGCATGAAGAATCTCTGGTTTTAAAATCTGGTCATGAATACGCACCATATACTAAAGAACTTTCAGGAAAGAAACACAGTCCAAGCACTTCTGGAAGCTCTTCACTGGGGAGCTTTAAGGAGTAGACTGGACATGAGAGGTGATATGCTTGGTAAGCCAGTTGAATATAAATACCATGGTAAATTTAATGATACCATGCCCCAAACTGCAGACCTAAGAGTCTCACCAAAGGCACAAATGAAGAGGGATTTTACAGAAGCAGACCAGTTCTTGTGCCTCCCAGCCACAGTGAATTATTTCTGCCCCTCCCAACACAACATTTTCAGAGGGTCCCCATTCCCCCCATACCCACGCTTTAAGTGGGGAAGAAAGACCCGAGCCGGCCAAAAGAGCAGGGCTCCCAAAGAGAAGCGGATGGATCTCGTGATGCTGTTTTCACTTTTTCCTACCACATAGGATAAGAAGACAGACAATGATTAAATGTGTCCTGGTAACCATATATGGATTATTCATCAGAGAAAGCATGATTGAAACCATAGCTAAGAGATGATGATTTCAAAATACCCTACATTTCCCATCCCAACCTGAAGCTGTGGGGGTGGACAGAGCCAACACACAAAGCTTCCAGAGGAGCCCAACTCCTTGACTCGGTCACCATGGGGAGCCCAGGGCCTGGCCCTGACTGTATGTCAGCCACACTGGGGAGCCAGAGAGACTGTCTTTCTTAGGCTATGTTCCAAAATGGTTTTCTTGCCTCCTTTTCAGCCCAGAGTGAAAGAGGTTGATTCCTTTGCAGAATTCCTTTCCCCATGGTGAGGGAACACTCAGCAGACACCCTCCCTGAGCTGACTTAACTGATGGGTCTCTCAGTAAGCAGCCACTGGGCTACAGCTGAGGCCAAGTGGAGCATGTCCAATGACGTCTGTAGATCCCAAGATTTGGTTTCATTAATCTCAGCAGACAAATCAACTGGGCATTTCCCGGCAGTGTTTGTTTGTTTTTTTTCATTTTGGGTTTTTTTTTTTTTTTTTGGTTTCTTCTCTTTCTCTCTCTCTCTTTTTTTAAACTTTTTTGGCCACATCATGAGGCGTTTGGAATCTTAAGTTCCCAGACCAGGAATCAAACCTGCACCCCCTGCAGCAGAAGTGCAGAGTCTCTCTCTTTTTTTTTTTTTTCACAAGTATATGGAATTAATTTTTTTTCCATTTGATGCACAAATAGCAAAATATTTATTTAATATAGAAGTGGTAGAGTGGTAGATCTCTCCTATATATTTTTTTAATTTTTATTTTTACTTTATTTTACTTTACAATACTGGATTGGTTTTGCCATACATTGACATGAATCCACCATGGGTGTACACGAGCTCCCAAACATGAACCCCCCTCCCAACTCCCACCCCATATCATCTCTCTGGATCATCCCCACCACCAGCCCCAAGCATCCTGCATCCTGCATCAAACATAGACTGGCGATTCGTTTCCTACATGACACTATGCATGTTTCAATGCCATTCCCCCAGATCATCCCACCCTCTCCCTCTCCCTCTGAGTCTAAAAGTCCGCTCTACACATCTATGTCTCTTTTGCTGTCTCACATACAGGGTCATCATTACCATCTTTCTAAATTCCATATATATGTGTTAGTATACTGTATTGGTGTTTTTCTTTCTGGCTTACTTCACTCTGTATGATCGGCTCCAGTTTCATCCATCTCATTAGAACTGATTCAGATGTATTCTTTTTAATGGCTGAGTAATACTCCATTGTGTATATGTACCACAGCTTTCTTATCCATTCATCTGCTGATGGACATCTAGGTTGTTTCCATGTCCTGGCTATTATAAACAGTGCTGCGATGAACACTGGGGTACATGTGTCTCTTTCAATTCTGGTTTCCTTGGTGTGTATGCCCAGGGTGGGATTGCTGGGTCATAAGGCAGTTCTATTTGCAATTTTTTAAGGAATCTCCATAGTGGCTGTACTAGTTTGCTTTCCCACCATCAGTGTAAGAGGGTTCCCTTTTCTCCACACCCTCTCCAGCATTTATTGCTTGTAGACTTTTGGATCGCAGCCATTCTGACTGGTGTGAAGTGGTACCTCATTGTGGTCTTGATTTGCATTTCTTTAATAATGGGTGATGTTGAGCATCTTTTCATGTGTTTGTTAGCCATCCGTATGTCTTCTTTGGAGAAATGTCTATTTAGTTCTTTGGCCCATTTTTTGATTGGGTCATTTATTTTTCTGGAATTGAGCTGCGTAAGTTGCTTGTATATTTTTGAGGTTAGTTGTTTGTCAGTTGCTTAATTTGCTATTACTTTCTCCCATTCAGAAGGCTGTCTTTTCACCTTGCTTATATTTTCCTTTGTTGTGCAGAAGCTTTTAATTTTTAATTAAATCCCATTTGTTTATTTTTGCTTTTATTTCCAGAAATCTGGGAGGTGGATCATAGAGGATCCTGCTGTGATTTATGTCGGAGAGTGTTTGCCTATATTCTCCTCTAGGAGTTTTATAGTTTCTGGTCTTATGTTTAGATCTTTAATCCATTTTGAGTTTATTTTTGTATGTGGTGTTAGAAAGTGATCTAGTTTCATTCTTTTACAAGTGGTTGACCAGTTTTCCCAGCACCACTTGTTAAAGAGATTGTCTTTACTCCATTGTATATTCTTGCCTCCTTTGTCAAAGATAAGGTGTCCATAGGTGTATGGATTTATCTGTGGCCTTTCTATTTTGTTCCATTGATCTATATTTCTGTCTTTCTGCCAGTACCATACTGTCTTGATGACTCTGGCTTTGTAGTAGAGCCTGAAGTCAGGCAAGTTGATTCCTTCAGTTTCATTCTTCTTCCTCAAGATTGCTTTGGCTATTCGAGGTTTTTTGTATTTCCATACAAATCTTGAAATTATTTGTTCTAGTTCTGTGAAAAACACCGCTGGTAGCTTGATAGAGAAGTGCGGAGTCTTAACTGCTGGACTGCCAGGGATTTTGCCCAGCAGTGTTTCAGCTGCCATGGTGGGTCTGATTAGGAAGTTGCTAGAACGACGAGTCCAAAGGTGACTCAGGGAGGGTCTTAGCTTCTGCCAAGGGTAAATAAGATGCCACGGCTGCTCTGAAGGTGATCCCACGAGAACAGAGGGAGGCTGGCAAACCTATCACTCCCTCCTGATGGGATATGACCACCGGCCACCACCATGACACACATCTCTACTACAACCAGAGACAGCTAAGGGGCCTTGGACTACAGGCAGGCCTGAGTGCCTGCAACCAAGGCTTCCTTCCAGGAAGACTTCTCCCCAGAGGTGCTCCTCCTCCTCCCAGTGAGGCGAGGTGGTGAACGGCAGGAGCTGAGAGTCAGGCTGCCAAGGTTTGAATTCCAGCTCTGTCCATGAACCATGTGATCCCGAGTCACTTAGCCTTTCTAGGTTTCAGGCTCCTCTTCTACTGAAGGGGATGGCCAAAGCTCCCACACAGCACTCTGAAGTGGCTGTGGGATTAAACAGCATCATCTGTCGCGGTTGTTGTTTAGTCACTAAGTCATGTCCAGATCTTTTGCGACCCCATGGGCTGAAGCCTGCCAGGCTCCTCTGTCCATGGGATTTCCCAGGTGAGAACACTGGAGTGAGTTGCCATTTCCTTACAATTTGTATACAGATTTAGAGCAAGGCCTAAGTCTGAGTAAAGGTGGAGTCATGTTAGATGGGATTTCCCTCTTCCTGGGCACTAGGCCCACCATGTTCTCCTCTCCCCAAGACTCCATCCTATTTGCCCTGTGGGGCCATTGTGTTCTGGGCCTTTCTGCCCTTTATCTTCTTTTTTTTTTTTTAATTGAAGGGTTGACACAGCAGGGGAAGAAGAGGGTAAGACAAATTGAGAGAGTAGCATTGAAAGATATACATTACCATATGCCCTTTATCCTTTGAAACCTGTCAGCTGTCATATTAAACAACGTTTGCATCCACAAATCCATGCCATGCTCAATGTGTTGCCCTATGAGGGGCATTTGTGTTCCTCAGGGAGGCAAAGCCTTAGATACAAGGAATGAACATCTAGGAGGAACTCTTAGACATTATTGGCCCAAAAATGGAAAAGGTTTTTATATCCTGTAGGAGAGTATTAAAGAACAGAGGAGAAAGCAAGCCAGGGCCTTATCATCCAAACAATGATTTTAGGATAAGAAGAGCACAGGTACCCAGGTGGCGCTAGTGGTAAAGAATCTGCCTGCCCGTGCAGGAGAAGTAAGAGACACAGGTTCAATCCCTGGAGAAGGGCATGACAACCCACTCCAGCATTCTTTCCTGGAGAATCCCGTGGACAGAGGAGCCTGGTGGGCCAAAGTCCATGGGGTTGCAAAGAGTCAGACACCACTGAAGCAACTAACAGTTTTCATTCTTTATAGGTAGAGTTGAGGAGGAGAGAAAAGATGATATCACAAAGTGCTTTACAGAAAAATAACTTTAGGGAACCTGGTATCCCCAGGTGGGGGCTGAGGTGCAGACGCCCTGTTTATAGCACTCACGAGCCCAGAGCTACCAGGCTAGCCTGTGGGTCCCAGGGCCTCCTGAGTAGGATGTGAAGAATGAATGAGAGAAAAGTTCACCTCCTTGTGCTTTTCTCATATCCAAGGGTACAGGCAACTGAGAGACACCTTGGTAAGGCTGTACTCCATCCGCAATTGTCTGGGATCAACGCAACCATTAATCCTCTTTATCACTCCTCACCTCCCTTACATCTTCACACACACACACACTCCCCCTCTTTCTAAGCTTTGACAAAATGGAACAACACAAAACACAGACGCTAAGGACCATGTAAGGACAGGTGATGGGGACCAAGAGCAATCATATCTGCCCACGGATACAGGCAAGATTTGTCACCAAAGGCGCTACCTCTTGTGCTCTCTAAAAATTGCCATCTTCCTGCAGGTGGATGGTGACTGTCAACTAAAGAAAATGCACAACCTAAAAGTTGAGAATTATGGCTTACTCAGCAGACATACTGAGGACGTAAGCCCAGAAGACAGCCTCTCAGATCACTTAGAAGCCCTGATCTGAAGTGGTAAAGGGGCAGCCAGGACAAACAGGAATTTTCCAAAAAAAAAAAAAAAAAAGATGAAACATCGAAAGATTACTGTTAATTAAAGAAAATTAGACATGTCAAGTTAATGAATTTAGTTATCGCTTTTCTAAGTATGGGAAGATACAAGAGTCTGGCCTCGTTGAAACCATTCCTCTGATACACATCTTAATGATCTAGGACCTGTATCCTGCTTTTCTCCAACCTGAGTCCCCCTCAGGTGCCCAGCTGGTGGCCGGCTGTAGCGGCTGCTGGTTTGATGGCCACAGAGGCCTTTGTTTGCTGGTAAGGCAGGCAATGATATGGTATCCATTTGACAATCCCACTCCTCTCCACCTCATGCTCAGGCCACCATGAGCCTGTGGCTGGCCACATGGTGGTAAAAAGACAGTGAAAAGGTCTGTTGGTCAGAGGGATGGAAGGGGAATGAAGGAAGCCAGACACCCCCACATTCCCACCCTGGACATTATCCTCTGGCACGTGATGTGAGGTCTTCTCCGTGGCCAGGGGGCCACCTCTCAGTGAGGTAGTTCAGAGAGGGCTCCAGGTCCTGGAGAGAGTTCCTTGACCAGTGCTTTCAACCAACTTCATGCAGCATGAAGCCCAGTACATCTCGCATAGCTCTGGGCATTTAACAAATGCTTTTAATAAGCATGACGCAACCCTCCCAGCCTAGATTTGTCAGGATCTCTAGAGCATGAAATGATCCCTGGAGAAACATACATTATCTGAAGCTTTCCCTTTTGCTTAATTATATTGTCCTAATGTTCATTTTCCACAGGATTTCTCGTCCCCCCAGTCCTCCACCCAAACCTGGCTTCACTGTGGGTTGGATTTACATAAAAGACCAGCACATTATAATTGTGATGATGGATCACCGAAGTTTCCCTGGGTTCAGATTGTTTCCTAATGTGGGTCATTTTTCATCATAAAGAGTCGGCTGATAATGATGTCATTTCCATTGCTTGAATTTTGAGGCAGTGGCCACATATCACAGAGTTTAAATGACTGTCTATAGGGCAGCAAAATCGTGTTGTTATCAGTTTAAAGCAGTTGCTGCTTTACTCCTGGGGACAAGACAAGAACTGGGGCCTCTGAGAACTCATCAGATGAGAGCAGGATACCAGGAATACAAATCTGTCCTGGGAGCTGGGGGGCAGGGAGGGGAGGCAGGGGAACAAACCTGTTTTGTGTGAAGCTGTGTGGTAAGCATCAGATAAAAACGACAAAGTCATACTTGACAGAAAATGAGCCACACTGTTGATCACTGGATATCTTAAATGTACCCTCCCACAATCATTTAACCATGGTTCTCCAGCAAGGTTAATGAGGAAGAATTGAAATCACTCGTGAGGAGGAGCTTTACCCTAAAAGCCACCTATCAGACAAGCCAAGAAATGCGCCTCTCACTGAGCGAGTGGGCCTGGGACAGAGGTGGAATAGGACCTCAATTTGTGTGTGTGAAATATGGGTATGAAATGAAATCATATTTGAAACAAATAGCTGCATCATTAAAACCCAAGGCTCACAGGTGCTCAATCACCACTGCCCTTGATGTTCCATTTTCTTTTGGCCTCAAACCACCTTCCCCTGCGGCCCCGCCTTGTAGCACCCTCTAAGACAGCCCGTGGAGGTTCACAGTTTGCAGCTTGACCCCAGTCCTGCCTGCCACAGTCTTTCTCACTTGATCCATCAATGTGTTCCTTCCTCTCCAACTTTTTATTTTGAAAATCTTTCAACATAAAGAAAATTGTAAGACGAGTATAATGAATAGCTCATCTAGATTCGCCAGTTGTCCACATCATCTCAAATTTGCTTTATCTCTCTGTAAACACACATAACATGTTTTTATTTAACCATTTAACCATATAACACGTTGGTTGCATTAGTTTTATGACTTCAAGACAGCACCCACCCCATACTTCTCAGTATGTCTCAAAAGAACAAAAGGTTCTCTTCATTTCCACAACATGACTATCTTATAAAAAATGTAACATTGATACAATACTATTATCTAATACATAGTCCTTAAGTTCCCCAAAATCCCTATAAATTCTTATGCAGCTGATTGAGATGTATATGTGTATATATATTTAAATTATATATGTATATACAGATTAATAATACAGAGATAGAGATAAAGCTATATAGAGCTATATCTACCAGATTTAATCAAAGAACTCATATTGCATTTATTGAACGTATCCCTTTACTTTGGTTTCCTTTTTGCTTTGTTATGGTTTGAGTTTGTATTTGCTTTGTTTCATGATACTTAGGTTTGTCTTAGCAGACACAATTTTTTCAAAAAAGGTGTATCTCTGCATAATGGAGATATATCAAAAGGACACAGGTTCTGGCTTATAGGAATTCTCACTGGGAAAACGCCTAATTTGAACATCAAAATGGATAATCACAGAAATGACTATAGCATGTTGGTTGTGGGTAGGGGCAATCCCACTGCTGGGCATACACACCAAGGAAACCAGAATTGAAAGAGACACGTGTGCCCCAATGTTCATCACAGCACTGTTTATAATAGCCAGGACATGGAAGCAACCTAGATGCCCATCAGCAGACGAATGGATAAGAAAGCTGTGGTACATATACACAATGGAGTATTACTCAGCCGTTAAAAAGAATTCATTTGAATCAGTTCTAATGAGGTGGATGAAACTGGAGCAAAGTAAGCCAGAAAGAAAAACACCAATACAGTATACTAACACATATATATGGAATTTAGAAAGATGGTAATGATAACAGTGTATGCGAGACAGCAAAAGAGACACAGATGTATAGAACAGACTTTTGGCCTCTGTGGGAGAGGAAAAGGGTGGGATGATTTGGGAGAATGGCATTGAAACATGTATAATATCATGTAAAAAACAAATCGCCAGTCTAGGTTCAATGCAGGATACAGGATGCTTGGGGCTGGTGCACTGGGATGACCCAGAGAGATGGTATGGGGAGGGAGGTGGGAGAGGGGTTCAGGGTTGGGAACTCATGTACACCTGTGGTGGATTCATGTTGCTGCTGCTGCCGCTAAGTCGCTTCAGTCATGTCTGACTCTGTGTGACCGCAAAGATGACAGCCCATGAGGCTCCCCCATCCCTGGGATTCTCCAGGCAAGAACACTGGAAGGTATGGCAAAACCAATACAGTATTGTAAAGTAAAATAAAGTAAAATTTTTAAAAAAAAGTGGGAAGAAATAGAAAAGAAAGCTTTTTACAGAAGAAAATCAACTAATAAATGAGGAAGGAATACAGAAAATTACCATTTCTACCATCACCATCAAAGTAGAGTAATAATTCAGATAAGAATCATCTTATCCCAGTCCAAATATCTATCTCCCCTACCTCATAGTAAGAACCTAAGTTCCCAGCATCCCCAATATCTTCATTTGCTGGGTCTTGCAATACATATAAGAGTTTCAAGATTGCTACACAATTACCACTACCAACAGCTTTTGTAAATTTCCAGATTTCTTTGCAATTTTTTCTTAGAAAAAAAAAATCACATTGGGAGCACACTCAGAACACTGTGTTTAAAAGTGAATTGAATGACTTCTCTTATGTGAGATATTTATCTATTTGATATAAAGTTAGATTCTCCTTTTTCTGTTAAATTCAATATCTATCATTTTCATCTTTGGTAATTTAATTTCACTTTTTGGAAATACAACCTATTTTACTGTTGAGTCACCCAGTCATTTCTGACTCTTTGGACTGCAGCACAACAGGCCTCCCTGTCCTCCACCATCTCCCAGAGTTTGCCTGAGTTCATGTCCATTACATCAGTGATGCCATCCAGCCACCTCATCCTCTGACGCCCTCTTCTCCTTCTGTCCTCAAACTTTCCCAGCATCAGAGACTTTCCAATGAGTCATCTGTTCACATCAGATAACCAAAATACTGGAGCTTCAAATTCAGCTCAGTCCAATAATTATTCAGGGTTGATTTACTTTAATATTGACTGGTTTGATCTCCTTGCTGTCCAAGGGACTTTCAAGAGTCTTCTACAGCACCACAGTAGGAAGGCAGCAATTCCTCAGCAACAAGTTTTCAAGTTTTCAGCAACAATTCTTGGACAACAGAGTTTTACCAAGAGAATGCACTGGTCGTAGCAAACACGCTCTTACAACAACGCAAGAGAAGACTCTACAGACAGACATCACCAGATGGTCAATACCGAAATCAGACTGATAATATTCTTTGCACCAAAGATGGAGAAGCTCTATACAGTCAGCAGAAACAAGACTGGAAGCTGACTGTGGCTCAGATCATAAATTCCTTATTGCCAAATTCAGACTAAAATTGAAATAAGTAGGGAAAACCACTAGACCATTCAGATATGACCTAAATCAAATCCCTTACTACTATACAGTGGAAGTGACAAATAGAATCAAGGGACTAGGCCTGATAAACAGAATGCCTGAAGAACTGTGGATGGAGGTTCCTGACATTGTGATCAAGACCATCCCCAAGAAAAAGAAACGCAGAAAGGCAAAATATGTCTGAGGAGGCCTTACAAATAGCTGTGAAAAGAAGAGAAGCTAAAGGCAAAGGAGATAAGGAAAGCTATACCCATTTGAATGCAGAGTTTCAAAGAATAGCAAGGAGTCATAAGCAAGAAAGCCTTCCTCAGTGATCAGTGCAAAGAAATAGAGGAAAACAATAGAATAGGAAAGACTAGAGATCTCTTCAAGAAAAGTAGAGATACCAAGGGAACATTTCATGCAAAGATGGGCTCGATAAAGGACAGAAATGGTATGGACCTAACAGAAGCAGAAGACATTAAAAAGATGTGGCAAAAATACACAGAAGAACTATACAAAAAACATCTGCATGACCCAGATAACCATGATGGTGTGATCACTCACCTAGAGCCAGACATCCTGGAGTGCAAAATCAAGTGGGCCTTAGGAAGCATCACTACGAACAAAGCTACTGGATGTGATGGAATTCCACTTGAGCTATTTCAAATCCTAAAAAATGATGCTGTTAAAGTATTGCACCCAATATGCCAACAAATTTGGAAAACTCAGCAGTGGCCACAGGGCTGGAAAAGGTCAGTTTTCATTTCAATTCCAAAGAAAGGCAATGCCAAAGAATGTTCAGACTACTGCACAGTTACACTCATCTCATATGCTAGCAAAATGATGCTCAAAATTCTCCAAGCCAGGTTTCAAGAGTATGTGAACCATGAACATCCAGATGTTCAAGCTGGATTTAGAAAAGGCAGAGGAACCAGAGATCAAACTGCCAAACATGCATTGGATCATCAAAAAAGCAACGAAGTTCCAGAAAAACATCTACTTCTGCTTTATTGATTATGCCAAAGCCTTTGACTGTGTACATCACAATAAACTGTGGAAAATTCTTCAAGAGACCGGAAAACCAGACCGCCTTACCTGCCTCCTGAGAAATCTGTATGCAGGTCAAGAAGGAACAGTTAGAACCGGACGTGGAACAACAGACTGTTTCCAAATTTGGAAAGGAGCATGTTTAGGCTGTATATTGTCACCCTGCTTATGCAGAGTACATCATGAGAAACGCTGGGCTGGAGGAAGCACAAGCTGGAATCAAAATTGCCGGGAGAAATATCAATAACCTCAGATAAGCAGATGACACCACCCTTAAGGCAGAAAGCAAAGAACTGAAGAGTCTCTTGATGGAAGTGAAAGAATTAAAAAGTTGGCTTAAAATTCAACATTCAGAAAATTAAGATCATGGCATCCAGTCCCATCACTTCATGGCAAATAGATGGGGAAACAGTGGAAACAGTGGCACACTTTATTTTCTTGGGTTCCAAAATCACAGCAGATGATGACTGCAGTCATAAAATTAAAAGACATTTGCTCATTGGAAGAAAAGCTATGACAAACCTAGACAGCATATTAAAACACAGAGACATTACTTTGCCAACAAAGGTCTGTCTAGTCAAAGTTTTGGTTTTTCCAGTAGTCATGTATGGATGTGAGAGCTGGACTATTAAGAAAACTGAACACTGAAGAATTGATGCTTTTGAACTGTGGTGTTGGAGAAGACTCTTGAGAGTCCCTTGGACTTCATGGAGATCCAACCAGTCCATCCTAAAGGAAACAGTCCTGAATATACATAAGAAGGACTGATGCTAAAGCTGAAACTCCAATACTTTGGCCACCTGATGCGAAGAACCAAATCATTGGAAAAGACCCTAATGTTGGGAAAGGTGGGAGGAGAAGGGGACGACAGAGGATGAGATGGTTGGATGGCATCACCAACTCGATGGACATGAGTTTGAGCAAGCTCCAGGAGTTGGTGATGGACAGGGAAGCCTGGCATGCTGCAGTCCCTGGGATTGCGAAAGATTTGGACTTGACTGAGCAACTGAACTGAAATGAATTCTTCGACATTCTGCCTTCTTTATGGCCCAGCTCTCACAACCGTACGTGACCACTGAGAAGACCATAGCCTTGACTATACGGACCTTTGTCAGCAGAGTGTCAATGAGTGTCAACCTTTGTCAGCTTTTGAACACTGTCTAGGATTGTCATAGATATCCTTCTAAGAAGCAATCACCTTCTGATTTCATGGCTGCAGTCACCATTCACAGCAAGTCAAAACCAAGTCAACAGGTACAAAGAAAGGTCCCTTCCCCTGCACCTGGTTCCCACTCAGCACCATAGATAATAAATTCCATAACCTTCTGCCTTATTTTTATTGGATTTCTTTTTGTAAAAATAAGCAGGCTTATCAATAGCTCTTAAAAGTCACTAACATTTGCATCCTTTTCTGTAATGAAAGTGAAAGTATTGCTCGGTTGTATCCAACTCTTTGCAAACCCCATTGACCGTACCCTGCCAAGCTCTTCAGTCCTTGGAATTCTCCAGGCAAGAATACTGGAGCAGGTTGCCATGCCCTTCTCCAGGGGATTTTCCCAACCCAGGAATCGAACCCAGGTCTCCTGCATTGCAGGCAGATTCTTTACCATCTGAGCCACCAGGTGGCTCATTTCTGTAATAATTATTTTCAAATTTTGGAAAAGTATATGAGAAAAGTCTAAAAGATAAATTCATCCCCAAGTTTTCCTTCCCAATTCCTGTTTGGATTTGGAGAAAGTATCTTTGTGTCCTTTTCAAAGCACATCAGAAAAGATGGACAGTAGGGAATAAGGAGAATGATGGAGGCCAAACCCAGCCATGTGACTTAGGAAGCTAAGCACTACCGAAGTCCTCAAAATGTGTAGTTTTCTCTTGCCTAGGCAGCAAATGAAAAAGTAACTAACTTGCCCCATGTCTGATTCTCTTGTCACTGATATAATCAAACAACAGCCCAGGTATAGTACTTCCTAAGCTAAAAATCTCATCAGATCATTCTCTAGCTTAAACCACTTCCATGGCTCACCATGGCCTTCAAGACAAATCACAGACTTACAAAGTCTTCAGAAGGCTGCTCCCTACAGCCTTGCGTCACGAACACGTACACGAGTTAATGACTCCCAACCGCTTGGTTCTTTCCTCACCCTGCTCTTGTCTTTGCTAACACGGATCCCAGTGCTTGAAATGCTCTCCCCAACAGGGACCAGTATGTCACTGAATGGGCTCCACTTTGATCAGCCCCATTAAGCAAGTCTGTTCTTTAAGCCCTCAGGAAGCCTCTCACACCACAAAGCTCCCCATGTCCACAGCTTGGGTGTTAAGTGTGTAATAAGACCCACAGAAATTGCAACTACTTATCGTCTAACATGAGCAAGGTGTGACTTGACACAAGGTGGGCAAGTTTCACCTTCAAGCCAGGGACAGGCAGAGGAAGGCTCGTCACTGGGGCAGAGCAGATCTTAGCCCCAGCCTATCAGGTCCCATGCTGGGTGCATCCCCACGCCCTCCTGATGGTGAGGGCCAGTGCCCCTCACCCAGCACCTCCCCTGCCTCTGGCCTTCTAGGTTACCATGCCTCACCTCTGCCTCCCTCTCTTACATTTTCAACCAAGTGAGTAACAGTCTCCTGAGACATCTCTTTTTGACAGCTCTTCTCACATTCCTGTTTCCTAGATCCTCCATCAGTCAGAGCACTACGTAGGACACCTTGTGTCCTGTCACCTCTCTCTCATGTTAGACAATAAGTAGTTGCAGTTTCTGTGGGTCTTATTACACACTTAACACCCAAGCTGTGGACATGGGGAGCTTTGCGGTGTGAGAGGCTTCCCGAGGGCTTAAAGAACAGACTTGCTTAATGGGGCTGATCAAAGTGGAGCCCATTCAGTGACATACTCTGTAGGGGAGAGCATTTCAAGCTCCCTACGTAGCACTATTAACAATCCCCAACATTTCCTCTTGGTCTGTTTCCTTCTGTTACCTTCCACTCCTTCCTCCCACCTGAAGAGATGCCGACAGAGAAGTGATTTTCAGGCTTTACTACAAAAAAAGATCACCTAAGGAATTTCTGACTCAGTAGGTTATGGGTGAGGCCCTGGAATCTGCATTTTCAGCACAGACCTGGAAAGTGGTTCAAGGATTCCTTTAAGGAAAACAGGACGTAGACTCGATCTCAGTACTCTGTGTCACCCTTCAGCCAACTGGACTCTCTGAATGCTAGAGACAGTCTTTCTCCTAATGACTCAAAATGAACATTCACCAGACATCATGAGTGGAATCTGGGCAGACAGCCCTCATCACAACAACTGCCCTCAGCTGGTCCAGGCAGGAACTACAGCTCTAAAACACCCTTCCAGCTCTAGACCCCATTAGATCCTTACCCTGACATAACTTTGTCTTTGAGCTATGAATAATATTTTATTTTCCACTCAAATAATAATACTTCTCTATGCATTTCATTTTTTAAATAATTTTATTTATTTGGGGCTGTGCTGTGCGGGTATTTCTCTAGTTGTGGCAAGCATGGGCTACTCTCTAGTTGTGGTGCACAGGTTTCTCCCTGCAGTGACTTCTCTTGTTACAGAACGTGGGCTTTAGGGCTCATGAGCTTCAGTAGTCGCATCACGTGGGCTCAGTAGTTGTGGTTCCCAGGCTCCAGAGCACTGGCTCAATAATTGTAGCATACCAGCTTTGTTGCTCCACAGCACATGGGATCTTCCCAGATTAGGGATCAAACCCATGTCTCCTACATTGGCAGGTAGATTCTTTACCACTGAGCCACCAGGGAAGCCCTATGTAATTCATTTTTTAAAGATATTTAGATAGTATACAGATTTAGAATTCATAACCCAACTTTTGCAGAAACAATTCTACTAACAGTCATCTAATCACATATACTTTCCTCAAATATGTTATAATAGCTAATTGAGCTTGACATCAATGGAGATGATAGAGATTAGTGAGAAATACTACCATCTGGCAAGCGCATGGCTACTAGAAGCGGTGTGAAGTGTCAGGACCAGTTATAAACAGAGCTTGAAGGAGGCAACACACAGCTCAGTCCAATGGAAGCAAAGGGTGGGGGCCCGGGGAGCTGTTTTCCTTGTCCTTTGGGACATGAGCATGCTTATGTTCTGTGAGTGTCAGAAGCCATTTCAGCCAAAAATGCATGCTGTTTTACATGTAAAGAGTTTTTATTATATACATAACATAAATTTTATGATTTTAACAATTTTTAAGTGTACAACAACTCAGTGGCATTGAGTACATTCACATTTTTGTCTAACCATCATCACTATCCACCTCCAGAATCTTTTCATCATCCAAGACTGAAACTCTATTATTATTTTGATCCATTAACTGGGTTTGGTCACGTTCATCAGTTTTTCTTAGCATGGTACCTAAATGCATGTTAACTATATTAACTGTCACAATAACATCAGGGATGTTGGGTCTTCATTTTCGCTTTTGAGTTTCATTTTTGAGCAGTCCTGCTTGTAGGAAGTAATGTTTCATAGCTATTACTTTTTCTTAGAAGCCTTCCAATGAACAAAGAGATCTGCTTTTTAAAAAAACAGAATGAAACTCACTGTATCTTGACTTTTTATAAACTTAAGATATATTATAGGATCTGAGCAATTTCATCTTTCCTATATCTTTTTTTTTAATTTTTATTTATCCTATATTTTACTTTATATGAATCCACCACGGGTATACATGAGTTCCCAATCCTGAACCCCCCTCCTACCTCCCACCTTAAAATATTTTGCTATTCATCACTTTAGGCATTATTTGATATTACTCACCAATTATTCTCAATTATGCTAAAAACATTAAAATAATGTATAATGGAAAAATAATGAAATTGCCTAAAAGTTTCATGCAATAATAAAATAAACCATCAGCATTACATCATCCTTCAATTTTCCTATTGTCTTGCCCCAAGTACTGCAGCATCTTTCAAGGAATAAGAGAAGACAGGGGATACCATCTTTGTAATTTTTAAAATATCTTTCAGTCAACACAGTTGAGAATTTACAATTTTTATTTTCTACCCATAGTGGCAAAAATAAGGAAATCTGCAGAGGAAGTTGTTTCACAAGTATTACACAAATCATAAGATCAACGCAAGAGATTGCATGTAACCAAGATCTCAGACTATGAGTCTTCAGATGATGATATGCTAGGCAAATTTTCTCAAACTCTAGAACCATTGAGTGGATACTATATTCCTAAAGATTAAAAGGAACTGTGGTGTTCTCAATGAGACAGTCACCCAGTTAAGCACTTTATCATGCAATGTTTTCTGATCAGAACCTGGCCCATCCTGTTTTACTAAAAAGATGAATTTCAATATTCTTTCATCTTTATGATGACTGTACACCAAAATTTTGCTTGATATGGGTCATGAGCAGACAAGAAAGGTATGTATAAAAGGGTGGATGAAAGAAAGAAAAAATGCAAATAAAAAAAATCTACTGACACTAATTCATGTTTATAAATCTAAAATGTTTTACAATTATGGAAAAAATATTTCTGTCCTCTCAAAACTATGGCCATCAAATTTTTCAAAAGTATATTTTGATGATGTTAACTGCAAGAAGATAAAAGTCAAAAGGAATGATAAGCTAAAACTTATAGAGGTGTATTTAAAATCTGGAATCAGATTTACAAGATGGATATGTTCCAGAATCATACATAACAGTCAATGACTGTGGTTGAATGGTATTCAAAGAAAGTTGCCCCTTTTTGGTGTATGTACCTTCTAAACCTGGGTGGCTCAGATGATTAAGAATATACCTGCAATGTGGAAGACCCCAGTTTGATCCCTGGATTGGGAAGATCCCCTGTAGAAGGAAATGGCAACCCACTCCAGTATTCTTGCCTGGAGAATTCCATGGACAGAGAAGCCTGGTAGGCTATAGTTCATGGGGTTGCAAAGAGCCAGACATGACTGAGTAACTAACACTTTCATCTTTCATCCTCTAAACCAGGAATTGGGATTTTCTATGTTGAAATTTTTATTAAAATTTCTAATAAATCTGTCTTCACACTATCTGTGATTTTACTTCTACAAATTACTCATAAAATGACTTAAAAATATAAAAGCACAAATCTTTGGAGGCAAATGGTAAATATTGACAACTACTCCTGGTATACCAAGTGGTAAGTACTCAGTAAACTCTGCTGTTATTATCACAGTCATCATACAGAGTTCAATCAAGTCCTAGATTTACCCTGAGAAAGAAACCACATCCTATGTTCACGAAACAATAAGGACTCATGAGCACCAGCAGGTCTGAGGTATCCCATTACCACACCCGGCACAAAATGTGTCTAGTAGGCAATCCCACTGTGGTACACAAAAGGCCCATCTGGGGGCCTGACGTGGCCATTCACAGGTGAACCTTCTTCCTGGAGTGTGTGTGACTTGGTGCAAAGCCTGCCAAGATGCATCACTCCCAGAGAGCAGAACTGAAATATACACATTACCATAGGGAGCTCAGCCTGGTACTCTGTGACAGCCTAGAGCTGGGGGATAGTGTGGGAGGTGGGAGGGAGGTTCAAGAGGGAGGGGACATGTGTATACCTATGGCTGATTCATGTTGATGCATGGCAGAAACAGGCGCAACACTGTAAAGCAATTATCCTGCAACCAAAAATAAATAAATTATTTTAAAAATAAACTAAAACAACTGAAAAGATGCATCATTCTCCCTGACTACCACTCACTTCTGTTGACTCACACAGGACTAAGAAAATACCAGAAGACCTGGTAATGTACCTTCCATGAATTTTAAGAGCTCAGCCCTTTAAAACAAAAGGAAAAGGAAAACTTGTACCCCAAGCTCCTGTAATCAAAGGTTGTGATTTTGAATGAAGAAGAAGGCTATGAGACATGACCATCTGGCTCGAGGAAGGAGTATACATTGAAAAACATCATACCACTGAATCCAGAAAAGGACACCACGAGGGCCACAGAAAACAAAACAGAAATAGAGGAATTTTTTAGTAACCCTGAAAAGAAAAACACAAGTGGGTAAAGAGGAAAACTTGGTGATTCAAATATCTACATTTACATGTATATATGTAGTGTGTGTGTGTGTATATATATATATACACACACACATACACACACATAATTTTTTAAATTAGAAATGTGACCTCCTGGGTTTGTCCAATGCAAGGAATAACTTTCCAGTTACAGAAGGATGCTTTAATGGGAAAAAAAGTTCCCACAAGACTGTGGATGGTCCCCATGCAGCATACAGTCAAGTAGTGACCAGAGGACCACCTGAAGACTGTGCTGCAAAAGTCATTCCTGAGCTGGGAGAGAGGAAGCTGGATTCCCTCTAAGGTCTCTGCCACCTGAACTCAGGATAACACAATGGGGAGAATGTGGGTCCTGCAATCAGAGTGTCTGGGTTCAAATTCTAGCCTAGTCTTTAGAACAGGGCTATGGTATGCCATGGTTAGTCATTCAGTCGAGTCTGACTCTTTGCAACCCCATGGACCGTAGTCCACCAGTCTCCTGTCCATGGGGATTTTCCAGGCAAGAATACTGGAGTGGTTGCCATGCCCTTCTCAACCCCAGGATCAAACCCAGATCTCCCGCACTGCAGGCAGATTCTTTACCCTCTGAGCTACTTAGAACAGGGCTCAGTTCAGGTCTGTTCAGTTCAGTCGTGTGCGGCTCTTTGCAACCCCATGGACTGTAGCACACCAGGCTTCCCTGTCCATCACCAACTCCCAGAGCTTACTCAAACTCATGTCCATCACGTCGGTGACGCCATCCAACCATCCCATTCTCTGTCATCCCCTTCTCCTCCTGCCCTCGTTCTTTCCCAGAATCAGGAGTCTCCAGCAGAGGCAAGGGTTGGTAGGGCCTGCTGCAGGGTCGGAGGCACGGAGTGCAGCAGTGCATCCATGGGACCTTTTGAAGGACGTCACCATTATCTTCCTTACCTTCACCATAGATTGGCCTCAGGTCAAGCAACAGGGAGGAACACAGCCCCACCCAATACAAAAAATTAGATTAAAGAATTACTGAACATGGCCCCACATTCTGACAGAATGTGGTCCACTGGAGAAGGGAATGGCAAACCACTTCAGTATTCTTGCCTTGAGAACCCCATGAACAGCATGAAAAGGCAAAATGTTAGGATACTGAAACAGGAACTCCCCAGGTCAGTAGGTACCCAATACGCTACTAGAGATCAGGGGAGAAATAACTCCAGAAAGAATGAAGGGATGGAGCCAAAGCAAAAACAATACCCAGTTGTGGACATGACTGGTGATAAAAGCAAGGTCTGACACTGTAAAGAGCAATATTGCATAGGAACCTGGAACGTCAGGTCCACGAATCAAGGTAAATTGGAAGTGGTCAAACAAAGATGGCAAGAGTGAATGTTGACATTCTAGGAATCAGTGAACTAAAATGGACTGGAATGGGTGAATTTAACTCAGATGACCATGATATCTACTACTGCGGGCAGGAATCCCTCAGAAGAAATGGAGTAGCCATCATGGTCAACAAAAGAGTCCGAAATGCAGTACTTGGATGCAATCTCAAAAATGACAGAATGATCTCTATTCGTTTCCAAGGCAAACCATTCAATATCACGGTAATCCAAGTCTATGCCCCAACCAGTAACACTGAAGAAGCTGAAGTTGAACGGGTCTATGAAGACCTACAAGACCTTTTAGAACTAACACCCCCAAAAGATGTCCTTTTCATTATAGGGGACTGGAATGTAAAAGTAGGAAGTCAAGAAACACCTGGAGTAACAGGCAAATTTGGCCTTGGAATGCAGAATGAAGCAGGGCAAAGGCTAATAGAGTTTTGCCAAGAAAATGCACTGGTCATAGCAAACACCCTCTTCCAACAACACAAGAGAAGACTCTACACATGGACATCACCAGATGGTCAACACTGAAATCAGATTGATTATATTCTTTGCAGCCAAAGATGGAGAAGCTCTATACAGTCAACAAAAACAAGACCAGGAGCTGACTGTGGCTCAGATCATGAACTTCTTATTACCAAATTCAGACTCAAATTGAAGAAAGTAGGGAAAAACGCTAGACCATTCAGGTATGACCTAAATCAAATCCCTTATGATTATACAGTGGAAGTTAGAAATAGATTTAAGGGCCTAGATCTGATAGATAGAGTGCCTGATGAACTATGGAATGAGGTTCATGACATTGTACAGGAGACAAGGATCAAGACCATCCCCATGGAACAGAAATGTAAAAATGGAAAATGGCTGTCTGGGGAGGCCTTACAAATAGCTGTGAAAAGAAAAGAGGCAAAGGGCAAAGGAGAAAAGGAAGGATATAAGCATTTGAATGAAGAGTTCCAGAGAATAGCAAGAAGAGATAAGAAAGCCTTCTTCAGTGATCAATGCAAAGAAATAGAGGAAAAGAACAGAATGGGAAAGACGAGAGATCTCTTCAAGAAAATTAGAGATACCAAGGGAACATTTCATGCAAAGATGGGCTCGATAAAGGACAAAAATGGTAGGGTCCTAACAGAAGCAGAAGATATTAGGAAGACATGGCAAGAATACACAGAAGAACTGTACAAAAAAGATCTTCATGACCCAGATATTCATGATGGTGTGATCACTAATCTAGAGCCAGACATCCTGGAGTGTGAAGTCAAGTGGGCCTTAGAAAGCATCACTACGAACAAAGCTAGTGGAGGTGATGGAATTCTAGTTGAGCTGTTTCAAATCCTGAAAGATGATGCTGTGAAAGTGCTACACTCAATATGCCAGCAAATTTGGAAAACTCAGCAGTGGCCTCAGGACTGGAAAAGGTCAGTTTTCATTCCAATCCCAAAGAAAGGCAATGCCACAGAATGCTCAAACTACTGCACAGTTGCACTCCTCTCACATGCTAGTAAAGTAATGCTCAAAATTCTCCAAGCCAGGCTTCAGCAATACATGAACCATGAATTTCCTGATGTTCAAGCTGGTTTTAGAAAAGGCAGAGGAACCGGAGATCAAATTGCCAACATCCGCTGGATCATCGAAAAAGCAAGAGAGTTCCAGAAAAACATCTATTTCTGCTGTATTGACTATGCCAAAGCCTTTGACTGTGTGGATCACAATCAACTGTGGAAAATTCTGAAAGAGATGGGAATACAGACCACCTGACCTGCCTCTTGAGAGATCTGTATGCAGGTCAGGAAGCAAGTTAGAACTGGACATGGAACAACAGACTGGTTCCAAATAGGGAAAGGAGTACGTGATAGCTGTATATTGTCACCCTGTTTATTTAACTTATATGCAGAGTACATCATGAGAAACGCTGGACTGGAAGAAGCACAGCTGGAATCAAGATTGCCGGGAGAAATATCAATAATCTCAGATATGCAGATGACACCACCCTTATGGCAGAAAGTGAAGAGGAACTAAAGAGCCTCTTGATGAAAGTGAAAGTGGAGAGCGAAAAAGTTGGCTTAAAGCTCAACATTCAGAAAATGAAGATCATGGGATCTGGTCCCATCACTTCATGGGAAATAGATGGGAAACAGTGGAAACAGTGTCAGACTTTATTTTTTGGGCTCCCAAATCACTGCAGATGGTGACTTCAGCCATGAAATTAAAAGACGCTTACTCCTTGGAAGACCAAAGTTATGACCAACCTAGATAGTATATTCAAAAGCAGAGACATTACTTTGCTGACTAAGGTCCGTCTATCAAGGCTATGGTTTTTCCAGTAGTCATGTATGGATGTGAGAGTTGGACTGTGAAGAAGGCTGAGTGCCGAAGAATTGATGCTTTTGAACTGTGGTGTTGGAGAAGTCTTGAGAGTCCCTTGGACTGCAAGGAGATTCAACCAGTCCATTCTGAAGGAGATCAATCCTGGGATTTCTTTGGAAGGGATGATGCTAAAGCTGAAGCTCCAGTACTTTGGCCACCTCATGCGAAGAGTTGACTCATTGGAAAAGACTCTGATGCTGGGAGGGATTGGGGGCAGGAGGAGAAGGGGACGACAGAGGATGAGATGGCTGGATGGCATCACAGACTCAATGGACGTGAGTCTGAGTGAACTCCGGGAGCTGGTGATGAACAGGGAGGCCTGGCATGCTGCAATTCATGAGGTCGCAGGGAGTCGGACACAACTGAGCAACTGAACTGAACTGAACTGAACTTGTATCATCTGTGGGCAAGCGGGACCCAATGATGGCAGTGGTACCCACTTGGGGAGGATATGTTCTGTATGCCCCTACAGGCACCTTTGCAACCTTCACTAGCCCTGTCTGCCCAGAAGACATCCCCTGGCCTAGAGGAAATTCTTCTACAGACTCTCTTGTTGGGTGCAAGAGGCTCCTGCCACAGTAGGAGACTGCAGGAAGGGAAATGTGTGAGAGGGGGACAGTGAAGCCATGGGCTGTCTCCTGGTCCCTATCCTATCTGGCGGGCTGTGTCCTTCAAGTGAAGGTCATGTCCTCTCCAGGCAGCCCTATCTGCATGCTTGCTTTCTGGACTCTAGAAATTCCTCCCCTAACCTCAACCCTTCAGGCCCAGAAGTGACAGCCCCTTTGCTACTAGCCCAGAGACACTGCACTTTCTCTTGTAGATCCCTACGCCTGCTCTCACTTCGCAAATAGTCTAATTAAAGCCTCTTCCAGTGATCTTAATTTGAAGTTGCTTCTGTGCTTTGCTGGGACCCTGATGCCTTTGAGGATGGTTGAGAGGGTTAATGTGCACTTAGAAAACATCATGACAATGATAGCTATATCCTCCTTTCTCCTGTGTCCCACTCCTCTTTTCACCCAGGGTTAACCCTTCTATCTAGTTCCTGTTCTGATTCTTTAACAGAGGAGTCAACAAACTCTGCAAAGAGCCAGACAGTTCATCTTTTAGGCTGCATGGGCTACCAGCCTGTCACCATGACTCAACTCTTTCCTTGTTGGAAAGAAGCAGCCATAAGCAATATAAAAACAATAAGCATGGCTATGTTCCCATAACATTTACGAACACTGATATTTGCATTTCTTAGAATTTTCATGGGTCATGTAATAGTCTTATTTTGATTATTTTTCAACCATTTGAAAAATATAAAAACCATTTTCAGCTCTCAAGTTATACAAAAACAGACAGGCTTTGTACTCCACTCCATAGTTTGCCAACCCCTGCTTTAACAAAGTTCTGAGATTTAGCATTTATACTACACCAGAGAGCTTTTAAGCTCCAAATTATTATTCTACTTTTCTTGTAGTTTCCTTTTAATTTAAGAAGCCTACAAATTCATTCTTTGAAGCCAAATCTTGCTAACTCTTTACCATCATCTTTGCCAAATGGCTTCCAAAATCCTGTCCCATAGCACATTCAGACCCCTCCCCTCTATAGCATCTTCCAGGGAAAATGACCCTGAAGCTGTTCCCACACAAGAAACCCATCTCAGCACTGTCTCATCTAGGAAAAGGCACAGCCAGGACTAGGCCAGGGTGATTCACTCCTGGAGATAACAGCGTGGTGTATCTGGACAAACCCTGTATACTGGCAGTGTTGAGAAGATGAGGATAGTGTTTGCAGGATTTCACCTGATTACGTCCACCGTGGGCTGCTACCCATTCAGGACATTTATGTATATCTGATGATTTACCACTCTGATGATGATTCTCTCCTTCCTCCCTTCCTCCAAAGGCCAATCTGATCAGCTGGTGCAAAAGTGCTTGTAGATACTAAGCTGTTTAACCCACTCCAACAAACATGACTTTTACAGACACAGACATTCTTGAATTTCTTTCATCCAGTCTTTAAAATAATCATGGGGTCGCAAAGAGTCGGACACGACTGAGCGACTGAACTGAACTGAACTGAACTTATCTAAGCAGTGATTTTCAACTCGGGCTGCACATTAGAATCACCTGGAAAGCATTTTGAAATGCTGATGTGCAGACTCCACCCTACAGTGATTACAACGTTTGCGATTTTACAGTGCTTCCCAGTGAATTCTGGTGCAAAGTGAGGCTTTAGAATTATGGACCTAGAGGGATGGCCAAGGACAAAATTTTCAGGCAACTGAAGGAGGTCATGTCACAGCGTACCCATTCAAATCACAAATGCTTTATTTTTCTTACTCTCCATGCAGAGTTGCAAAAATGAAGGCAGTTGGGAGAATGGATTAGAAATAAAAATTACTGTGCACCTAGTTTGTGTTTTGCTTGTATTAGTAAATTTTCATTCATTTACTCATTCATCTAATAGCATTTTTAAAGTTACTCTGTGCCAGGCACCCTGCTAAACACTGCATATATGAGGTGAGTAATACAGGCATGATCTCTGCCCTCATGGAGCTTATATTCTCATGGGTGGAAAGTGTAGAGGAAATGAACTAATTATGACATAATTATTATTCAATGGCAATTACGTCTTACAACCTCAGAATACACCTTCCATGGGTATCAACTTACTTGAGAGAGATCAGGCAATCTGGCTAAACCTCAAAGCATGAACAAGAACTTATGAAATTAAAAGTGGGGATGGCAGAAGGAACCACACATGCAAAGGCCCTGTGGTAAGTAGGTAGGAGTTTAGAGCTTTTGAAGAACTGAAGACAATGTGGGTGAAATTCAGAGAGCAAAAGAATAGTGGGATACATGAGGGCCATGGCCTTGGAGGCCTTATTAAGACACTATACATTACCTCATTTGTACTTCATTAATGTCTGCATTTTATAGACTCAGAACACCAGTAACATGCTCAGGGTGTCATCACTGGAAAAGAGGTGAGGCCAGCACTCAAACCCCCTCAGTTTAATTCCCCCTCTGTACTTTTATGGTGAGATGATTCCCTACAAACAGAGATTATAAATCCCTGAAGAAGGAAATGGAAACCCACTCCAGTGTTCTTGCTTGGGAAATCCCATGGGCAGAGGAGCCTGGCGGGCTAGTCACAAGAGTCTGACGCTGCTGCTGCTGCTGCTGAGTCGCTTCAGTCGTGTCCGACTCTGTGCGACCCCGTAGACGGCAGCCCACCAGGCTCCCCTGTCCCTGGGGTTCTCCAGGCAAGAACACTGGAGTGGGTTGCCACTTCCTTCTCCAATGCATGAAAGTGAGAAGTGAAAGTGAAGCCGCTCAGTTGTGTCCGACTCTTAGCGACCCCATGGACTACAACCTACCAGGCTCTTCCGTCCATGGGATTTTCCAGGCAAGAGTGCTGGAGTGGGGTGCCATTGCCTTCTCTGGAGTCTGACACTACTTAGAAACTAAACCACCACAACCAAACGCCTCTGGAAGATTGTTCCAAGGTGTTTCGTGTGGGGCCAACCTACCACTCATGAGTCAGCACCCAGATGCGCAGGGTTACTGTTCCCTCCAACAACCCTGACCTGGTAGGCTCAAACTGACAACTCTGCCTCTCTTGCTCATTCAGATACTAGGGGGACTCAGAGATGAATAAAATAATGTGTTAACATAAGGCAGGTTGTAACAATGCTTGGAAAGAAAGCAGCCTGTTCTAAGACTAATAGTGTCAGAGGGACTGATTTTGATTAAGAACATAAAACGTGAATCCAGCTATGATGGATGATAGCCCATATTGATCAAGGGTTAACTACAATGCCTTATTTGACTGTTGTCTCTGGTTTGATAGTATTACTAATTTTGTTCTAGCTTATACCCTCAGTCATCTTCTGCATGAAAGCTCTTAGGCAATCTGAATAAAAGGTGTCTTTTTTTTAATGGTTTTAAAAATAAGTTATAAATCATTTGTGTTTCTATATAGTGTCTTTTCATATAGAAATGTAATACTGTGCTTATATGTAGATGTATAGATTGCTGTTGTTCAGTCTCTAAGTTGTGACCACCTCTTTGTGACCTCATGGACTATAGCATGCTCCTCCACTACTTCCTGGAGTTTGCTCAGATTAATGTCCATTGAGTCTGTGATACTGTCTATCTCATAGTGCATTATAGGTGGATTCTTTACCACTGAGCCACCAGGGAAGCCCAGATACATAGATAGGAAGGAACAAAATAAAAGGAATACAAGAATCTACTTCAGGGAAATTAACTTTCACTTTATGAAGGAAAAGATTGTCCTGCACCTCCAAGTCAGTCTGCGACAGAATTCGGAAAAAGTTCCTATCACTGCACCACAATAATAATAATCAGAAAAAAATCATTCATTGATTTATTTATCAGTACTTATGAGCACTTACATACCAAGCACTAGAGACACAGATGAAAATACAGAATCTCAACACTAGTAGATTTAACAGTCTTTTCTACAAGAGAGGATAGAAGCAATGTACTTCAGTTCAGTTCAGTCACTCAGTCGTGTCAGACTCTTTGTGACCCCATCAATTGCAGCACACCAGGCCTCCCTGTCCATCACCAACTCCCAGAGTTTACCCAAACTCATGTCCATCAAGTTGGTGATGCCATCCAGCCATCTCATCCTCTGTCGTCCCCTTCTCCTCCTGCCCCCAATCCCTCCCAGCATCAGTCTTTTCCAATGAGTCAACTCTTCGCATGAAGTAGCCAAAGTATTGGAGTTTCAGCTTCAGTGTCAGTCCATGCAATGAATACCCAGGACTGATCTCCTTTAGGATGGACTGGTTGGATCTCCTTGCAGTCCAAGGGACTCTCAAGAGTCTTCTCCAACACCACAGTTCAAAAGCATCAATTCTTCAGCACTCAGCTTTCTTCAGAGTCCAACTGTCACATCCATACATGACCACTGGAAAAATCACAGCCTTGACTAGACGGACCTTTGTTGGCAAAGTAATGTCTCTGCTTTTGAATATGCCATCTAGGTTGGTCATAACTTTCCTTCCAAGGAGTAAATGTCTTTTAATTTCATGGCTGCAATCACCATCTGCAGTGATTTTGGAGCCCAAAATAATAAAGTCCGACACTGTTTTCACTGTTTCCCCAGCTACCCCGAGGCAGCGGCCGAGAGGAGCAAGCCCACGTCCAAGGAGTAGCAGCTGCACGGCAGCAGGAGGGCCAAGAGGAGCTACTCCATGTCCAAGATCAGGAGGGGTGACCTCATCCAAGGTAAGAAGCAGTGGCTGTGCTTTGCTGGAGCAGCTGTGAAGAGATACCCCACCTCCAAGGTATGAGAAACCTAAGTAAGACAGTAGGTGTTGCAAGAGGGCATCAGAGGGCAGACACACTGAAACCGTAATCACAGAAAACTAGCCAATCTGATCACACAGACCACAGCCTTGTCTAACTCACTGAAACTAAGCCATGCTGTGTGGGGCCACCCAAGACAGATGGGTCATGGTGGAGAGGTCTGACAGAATGTGGTCCACTGGAGAAGGGAATGGCAAACCACTTCAGTATTCTTTCCTTGAGAATCCCATGAACAGTATGAAAAAGCAATGTACTTAGCCCAATGCAAATCAGAAATTCTTAAAGTTTAATAGAAGAAAAGAGAGTGGTAATACTTTATAGTTACTGTTTATTTCTACCAGGATTATCTTTTTCTACTCTACTCCTTCACCCCAAAGTTTTTCAAATGTGAACATCCAAAAAATTAAGGTCAATAAAAATTGCCATTATTTGGTAATTAGGGAAGAACACATTGTGAATAAAATTTAAGCAATGGGCAAGGACATTCTGGAGCATGATCAAAAAATTGTACAAATTTTGGAAAATTGTACAAATCTTCCCAAAAGGGCCTGATCCAGTTCCAAAATCAGCAATGTACATGAGATTGCTCCAATCCTCTTCCAGATGGTTTGAGGAAATGGGAGCTGAGTCCTAGACATAATGCTTAGTATAAGAGATAGAAATGGACAAATAAAAAGCTTCATTAAAATCCTAAAATAAAATGGTAAAGTCTGCAGCAGATGGTATGGATTATACACAGTTAAATGTCTGACAAAGGCAGTCGTGATTTTTTAATCAGCAACAAGGATTTGGGAGAAAATGGGAAGACTGAAAACACAGTATTGATTTTTGAAAATGGAAGTAAGATTATCCTAACCAGTTCCTCAGGTAAACTTTTTCAATTTCTATTGAAATATTCAGTTTGAGTCTAACAATCAAGGAGGCATCTCAGCCCACTTTCTGAGACCCAGTGGGAGGTGGTGGGGAAGGGCCAGTCTTCTCCTCTTCTTCTCCAAAAACAGCCAACAACTGCTCAGAACAGTTGACCTTGGGGGACCAGCACACCTGCCCATGGTCAGGAGAGGTGACGGAGTGGGGAGGCCCTGCTAAGTTCCACACACCAGTCTATTGCATATCAAAATCACACCATGTATGTACATATATGCACACAGGTACAGATGTACATATACATCACCAGTCACCCTCTTTCCTCTCTTAAAAGCTATTTCTTCTACCCTATAACCCAGCTAGCATTTGGCAAAAGAGAAGAGACTCAGGCCCTCAGAGCGCAATGAAGCCTCTCCCAGTGTATTCCCCAAACTAAGATGCATAAGAACACCTTCCTGGTCCTCTTTGGAGACCACTCAGCCAGAGTTGTGCCTAGGAACAGCTTTCTCTTTCTCCCTTCCAAGAAGACTCCAGGGGCCATCACCTCACATGTCCTTCAGTCACCCTTCCCTCAAGTAAAATGTTAAAAATGGCAATAGACTATAAGAACTTTGCTTTCAAGGGCCACAAACACTTACTGTACAATACTTTGTGCCAGCCCCACCCACATCAAACTTATTCTCATTAATACTTTGCCTCTCACCTTCTCATCCTCCAACATTATGAACCTTAATTTCATCAGCCAGCCATCCCAGTTTCCTAGATTTGAGCACATGCAGCTGTCTGTTCATCATACCCATTATAAGTGTCCTTAGTAGGTTGTCAGCTGCCTTTGATGTGTTAATGTGTGGTCTAGATGCACTGAAAGTGTGGTTCCAGGATTAACAACATCGGTAGAATTATTAGAGAAATGCAAAGCAAAACTACAATGAGGTGCCACCTCACAAAGGTCAGAATGGCCACCATTAAAAAGTCTACAAATAACAAATGTTGGAGAGGGTGTGGAGAAAAAGGGAACCCTCGTCCACTGTTGTTGGGAATGTAACTTGGAACAGCCACTATGGAAAACAGTATGGTGATCCCTCAAAAACTAAAACTAGAGTTGCTATATGTTCCAGCAATTCCACCCCGGGGCATGTATCCAGACAAAACTATAATTCAGAAAGATACATGCACCCCACTGTTCACAGCAGCACCCTTCACAACAACCAAGACATGGAAATAATCTAAATGTCCATCAACAGATGAATGGATAAAGAAGATGCAGAATAAATACAATGGACTATTAGCCATAACAAAGAATAAAATAATGCCATTTGCAGCAACATGGATGGACCTAGAGATTATCATACTAAATGAAGCCAAAAAGATAAAGACAAATACTGAATGATATCACTTACATGAGGAATCTGAAATATGGCACAAATGAACATATCTATGAAACAAAAACATATTTATAGAGAACAGAATTGTGGTTGCCAAGGGGAAGGTGCAGCGGGGAAGGGAAGGATGGGGAGTTTGGAATTAGCAGATGCAAGCTATAATATACAGAATGGATAAACGACAGACCCTATTATGGCAGAGGGAACTATATTCAATATCCTGTGATAAACCATAATGGAAAAGAATATAAACACAATGTATATATATCTAACTGAACTATTCTGCTGTATAGAAGTTAACACTGTAAGTCAACAATACTACAATAAAAAAGAAAAGAAATAAAATACATAGATCAGAAGGAAAAAAAAAAATTCAGCAGAACTCTAGGCCTCACCCCAGATCTCCTGAGGCAAAATCTCCATTTTAACACTATCCTGGGTGATCCTTATGCATACGAAAGTTTAAAAATTACTGAGAAATAGTTCTCTGTCTAAACTTCAAGGCGCTTATCATACTCCTAAATACAGGTTGGGAGTAAACATGAAATGTTAACTGAGTCACTAGAATTGGATTTTACAGAGATAATGAGGGAATATCTAACAAATAGCTGTCAATACTATTTACATCTTGACTCCATAATCTACGTCCCTTATATGAAGCACTTTGAGAACTCAATGACTCTATGTATTTAAGTGTGAGTGCCAGAGAAGTTCAAAGAAAGGAGAGCTTGATGCGGGATATCCAGGTGTGGGGGGGAAATACCACTGAGACAGCAGGACTTGAACCAAAGATAAGTGGATAAGACCTTGCTAAAATATAACTACTAGGAAAATCTTGTAAATCTAAAACAGATGGATTGAGTTGTCAGCTAGTGTTTACCAACCATGTGAACCTCAATAAATTGCTTCTTTTCTCCCAGCATTAATAAACCAGGAAGGTAACACAGCAGAGTGGAAACAAGACTTGGTGTCAGAAGGACCCACCTCCAATTCTAGCCAGTCTATGTCACCTTGGGACAGTTACCTTCCCTCGCTAAGCCTCAGCAGCCTACCTAAAAATGAGAGTAATACCTGAGAATTCAATAATATGAGAATAAACTTCTCAGATGTATCTGTTACATAACAGGCGGTCAACTAACATTACTTTACTGTTGCTCCTCCCTTCCTCTGGCAAAGAATTGGGCCAAGAGAAATGTGTTGCCAAGGACAGTCTGGATGAGGAAAGTCCTGAAGAGCTCAAGTTTGATGGGGCAAGAACTAAGGGTCATCGTGCAAAAGTGAGATCAGTATTTCAGGAAGACCAGCCTAGTAGTGTTTCCAGAATGGACTAGAGAGACAGACAGGTGATTGCAATAGTGAATTGGCAAGTTCGCTGAAATTCATAAAGGACTTTATACCAGCTTTCACAGCACATCCGTGTGGATCATTTATCTCTGCCCCCAGATCTACTCTGCACTTCACCAGCTCTAACCTGCATATTTGAGGACTGGGTTTCTTGCCAACTGGCTTCCAGATAGGAACAGCCAATGGGAGGCTAGAAAGCTTGAGGTAGTAGGAGGAAGAGAGCTGTTTACCCTTTCCTAACCCTGCTCAAGGTGGCATCTTACAGCTCATTTCTCCTGGGTGCCTCCAGCTCCAACAGGCAACCTTGGCCTTTGGGCTCCTTGCTTCCACCAGGCAGCCTTTGCAGAACTCCCCAACTCTAGGCTCTGGTGACACCTCCACCCTCTGTGGTCTCTCTGGTGTGATGGTGTGACAAGCTCCCAGCCACTGCCAACCTCTGAGTTGCTGTACCCTCTCCTTCTTGCTTCTCAGTTTTACCATCACCTAGGTAACCATACTAAAATATAACAAAACTATAATATGGCTTCCTGTACTATATTAGGGATGGAGCCAAAGCAAAAACAATACTCTGTGGATGTGACTGGTGATAGAGGCAAGGTCCAATGCTGTAAAGAGCAATATTGCATAGGAACCTGGAATGTCAGGTCCATGAATCAAGGTAAATTGGAAGTGGTCCATCAGGAGATGTCAAGAGTGAACATCGACATTTTAGGAATCAGCGAACTAAACTGGACTGGAATGGGTGAATTTAACTCAGATGACCATGATATCTACTACTGCGGGCAGGAATCCCTTAGAAGAAATGGAGTAGCCATCATGGTCAACAACAGAATCCGAAATGCAGTACTTGGATGCAATCTCAAAAACAACAGAATGATCTCTGTTTGTTTCCAAGGGAAACCATTCAATATCATAGTAATCCAAGTTTATGCCCCAAACAGTAATGCTGAAGAAGATGAAGTTGAATGGTTCTATGAAGACCTACAAGACCTTGTAGAACTAACACCCAAAAAAGATGTCCTTTTCATTATAGGAGACTGGAACGCAAAAGTAGGAAGTCAAGAAACACCTGGGGTGACAGGCAAATTTGGTCTTGGAATGGGGAATGAAGCAGGGCAAAGGTTAATGAAGTTTTGCCAAGAGAATGCACTGGTCATAGCAACCTCTTCCAACAACACAAGAGAAGACTCTACACATAGGCATCACCAGATGGTCAACACTGAAATCAGATTGATTATATTCCTTGCAGCCAAAGATGGAGAAGCTCTATACAGTCAACAAAAACAAGACAGGGAGCTGACTGTGGCCCAGATCATGAGCCCCTTAGTGCCAAATCAGACTTAAATTGAAGAAAGTAGGGAAAACTACTAGACCATTCAGGTATGATCTAAATCAAATCCCTTATGATTATACAGCAGAAGTGAGAAATAGATTTAAGGGACTAGATCTGATATATAGAGTGCCTGATGAATTATGGACAGAGATTCATGACATTGTACAGGAGACAGGGATCAAGACCATCCCCATGGAAAAGAAATGCAAAAAAAACAAAATGGCTGTCTGTGGAGGCCTTACAAATAGCTGTGAAAAGAAGAGAAGCAAAAAGCAAAGGAGAAAAGGAAAGATATAAGCATCTGAATGCAGAGTTCCAAAGAATAGCAAGAAGAGATAAGAAAGCCTTCGTCAGAGATCAATGCAAAGAAATAGAGGAAAACAACAGAATGGGAAAGACGAGAGATCTCTTCAAGAAAATTAGAGATACTGAGGGAACATTTCATGCAAAGATGAGCTCGATAAAGGACAGAAATAGTATGGACAAAAGATATTAAAAGAGGTGGCAAGAATATACAGACGAACTATACAAAAGAGATCTTCACAACCTACATAATCACGATGGTGTGATCACTCACCTAGAGCCAGACATCCTGGAATGGGAAGTCAAGTGGGCCTTAGGAAGCATCACTACGAACAAAGCTAGTGGAGGTGATGGCATTCCAGTTGAGCTATTTCAAATCCTGAAAGATGATGCTGTGAAAGTGCTGCACTCAATATGCCAGCAAATTTGGAAAACTCAGCAGTGGCCACAGGACTGGAAAAGGTCAGTTTTCATTCCAATCCCAAAGAAAGGCAATGCCACAGAATGCTCAAACTACCACACAATTGCACTCATCTCACATGCTAGTAAAGTAATGCTCAAAATTCTCCAAGCCAGGCTTCAGCAATATGTGAACCGTGAACTTCCAGATGTTGAAGCTGGTTTTAGAAAAGGCAGAGGAACCAGAGATCAAATTGCCAACATTGCTGCATCATCGAAAAAGCAAGAGAGTGCCAGAAAAACATCTATTTCTGCTGTATTGACTATGCCAAAGCCTTTGATTGTGTGGATCACAATCAACTGTGGAAAATTCTGAAAGAGATGGGAATACCAGACCACCTAACCTGCCTCTTGAGAAACCTATATTCAGGTCAAGAAGCAACAGTTAGAACTGGACATGGAACAACAGACTGGTTCCAAATAGGAAAAGGAGTCCGTCAAGGCTGTATATTGTCAGCCTGCTTATTTAACTTATATGCAAAGTACATCATGAGAAAGCCTGGGCTGGAAGAAGCACAACCTGGAATCAAGATTGCTGGGAGAAATATCAATAACCTCAGATATGCAGATGACACCACCCTTATGGCAGAAAGTGAAGAGGAACTAAAAAGCCTCTTGATGAAAGTGAAAGAGGAGAGTGAAAAAGTTGGCTTAAAGCTCAACATTCAGAAAACGAAGATCATGGCATCTGGTCCCATCACTTCATGGGAAATAAATGGAGAAACAGTGGAAACAGTTTCAGACTTTATATTTTGGGGCTCCAAAATCACTGCAGATGGTGACTGCAGCCATGAAATTAAAAGATGCTTACTCCTTGGAAGGAAAGTTATGACCAACCTTGATAGCATATTCAGAAACAGAGACATTACTTTGCCAACAAAGGTCCATCTCGTCAAGGCTATGGTTTTTCCAGTGGTCATGTATGGATGTGATAGTTGGACTGTGAAGAAAGCTGAGCGCCGAGGAATTGATGCTTTTGAACTGTGGTGTTGGAGAAGACTCTTGAGAGTCCCTTGGACTGCAAGGAGATCCAACCAGTCCATTCTGAAGGAGATCAACCCTGGGATTTCTTTGGAGGGAATGATGCTAAAGCTGAAACTCCAGTACTTTGGCCACCTCATGCGAAGAGTTGACTCATTGGAAAAGACTCTGATTTGGGGAGGGATTGGGGGCAGGAGGAGAAGGGGACGACAGAGGATGAGATGGCTGGATGGCATCACTGACTCGATGGACGTGAGTTTGGGTGAACTCCGGGAGTTGGTGATGGACAGGGAGGCCTGGCGTGCTGCAATTCATGGGGTCGCAAAGAGTTGGACATGACTGAGTGACTGAACTGAACTGTACTATATTATTCCTTCTAACTAAAGATTAAAAGTCATTTATATTGCCCAGCTAGACCTTATCTGGCAACAGCATCGAAATCACAATGCATCTTAGATGATTTTTATATGATGATATGGAAAATATAGAAATAAAACCTATATAATGACTGATCTTCCACTGAAGAGAGGGAGTAAGATTGGGGTCAGAATTCTCCAACCAAAACATATCACGAATCCATTAACACAGGATAATTATTAATCTGGGACTGTAATGGTACCTGTGAGTGTGTCACATTTAATTTAGCCCTTTCACGTGTGATCTGGAAAGGTGAATAACAAATGCAAAAATTAATTCCACAGGTCTACTCAGGAGATATTGCAAATACCCAAAGGATTATGAAATAATCATACACAAAAAAAAAACCTTACAGTTAGAGAAATATGGGCAGGATATGGTGGTGAAACTTACCAAAATGCATAGCTGAATCAGAATAGTATAATGAGATACTGCCCCCAAATCACATTTGCATAGTTAAAAGAAAGCAATCAAAAACACAGATATTCCATAGGTAGGAAAGAAAGTAAGAAATGAATAAAGCTGAGAAGACCAAGAATGACAGTGCAAATTTGTATGTAATTTTGAAATACGATAGAGGAAAAAGAGCCTAGTTAAGTTGAACTTTAACTACAGACACCCTGTGGCTTTAAAAAGAAAAAAAAACAAACAACAACAAAAGATACTCTCTCTCCCTCCAACTTCCAATCACTCCCCCAATTTACACACTATGGATCAGGTCTTATTCACTATGCCTTATTCAGTTTTGTGTAGCTCAATAACGAAAATGAGAAAAATATTAAGAATTGTAAGAACTCTGGGAAATAAATCCGAAAGATAATCAGCTAGAGGATACGAGTGATAAAGGAAGCTGAAAGAACCAGATTGGCTGAACAAGCCTATTTCTAGCACAGACCCAGAGAAAATTAGGCATATTGTGCGGAGCAAACAAATTCCAATTAGGGAATAGGTCTCAATGTTGACCTAATCATCAAGTATCCAGCTTTCATTTTTATGGGACAAATCCAAGCAAGTAAAATAAATTCTTGGAGACAAAACTGATCTTTCTAATAAGGAAAGTGACTTCCTCTTTTTCCATGAAACCCCAGATGGTCAAAAAACAAAACCCAGTATATCATTTTTTTGTTCAGCTTGAACCTTAAATCCTTCTATAAGGATAGTATTGACTTTGAGGGATCCAGACAGTGTGTTTCTATGTGGTCAAGAAGGGTTCTCTTTTAGGGAAAGAAGAGTTCAAAATAAGGACAAAAACTCTTAACTACGCAAGGATATAGCTGGCACAAAGTAGCAGCCATCACCAGTAGGATGGCTTGCTCCCTAGTAAATTATTAGGTGAACGAAGAATAAAGGATTAAAGTGAAGCACTCATAGCTCCGTGTTAAGCTGGGCTGTTATAATCTAAGTATTCATGAGAAACCATTTTAGAATTTAGAAGTGGGTGGGAGAGAAGTAACTCAAGTCAACTGTAATATAGTAAGGGTCTGTCACATGATCTAATTACAGAAATGAAAGCAACCCAGGAATTATGTGGCCTATTCAAGTCTGCAGGGAGGATGAACAAAGAATATAATTATCCATCAAGCCTGTTGATGAAACAATTACTATTTAAAGCAGATATAGATTTAAAATTAATTTGCTTCTGCATTCTGCGGATTTGGGGATGGAGATAAACAGTGTTTGAAGTTTAATTATCCATGTGTAAGATGAAGGGGCTCATTTCAATTCGGTTAGCACTGCAGAGCGTTTGGGATGGTGTGAAAGGAAGGATCTGACTCGGTTGCAAGTCCCGGCACTGCCAAAACCTGTGATTAAAGCGAGCAAGGAGGCTCCCTCAGCCTAATCCCCACAGGATGTGGTAATATCACAGGAGAGAGGGTGCAATTGCAAATTAATATTTAAATGAACACTAGTTTGAAATTTACCTGGAGGGGGAAATACACTATCTCTAAAAGAACAGAAGAGGGCCAGCCAAAGAGCTCCAGACTCCACACCCATGCGATCGAGGGAGTGGAGACCTTCACGCATGTTTGAGCAAAGAGGACATCTACCTGCCAGCTACTCTGAATGGACTGATTCTTATCAGAGGCCATGTGGGCAGTGTCCCAGGAACAAACAGCAGGGCTGAGGGGAGGGCAGGGTGAAAGGGTGAATTGGAGCTGGAGTGCAAGATAAAAAACAGAGACCAGAAAATTCAAAAGTTAAAGAATGACTATGGAGATGCATGGAATCGTGTCTGTGCTCAGACATCAAAACCCTCCCGGACAGAATTTCCAGATGTCAGATCTACTCACTGGCTGCACAGAGGAGGTGTGCTCAGTGACCCGGTCAGCTCAAAGGGCTCGGAGCAGGGGGCTATGTGGTGTGGTGGTTCAAAAGGTGGACTTGAGGTTGGACCGGCATGAGTGTAAATCCAACCCTGCCGCTTCTTAATTTTGAGACCGCCTCTAAGCATTTGGCTCTCTAAATCCCTTGCATCTCACAGATGACATGATTTATTTCCTCATTGGATAGCTGTAAGTATTAAATGTGGTTACAAGGGAAAACCTCGGGTCCTCTCCCCACTTAAACTTCCAAGGTGTTTTGGGTAAAGAATCTCTTAAAAGTGGACTGCAGAGCCCAGAAACAGAGAGATTCTGCCTCCTCACCTAGCTTCCCTTTCCCTCCGCACCACTCTCGCCACTCAGCCTCCTTTAACTCCTCCACTCTCTCTCCTGCCTAAAGGTCCAACCATTCACTTTTGTCTTTGCCTCAGAACAATTTCCCTCCAGCCTCCACCTTAAGCATTCAACATCTATCCATTCTGCAGATCTCAGCTCCTGGTATCTTGGGTGGTAGTTAGAAGCACAGGCTTTGAGGACAACTCATTACGTTCAATGGAGAAGGCAATGGCACCCCACTCCAGTACTCTTGCCTGGAAAATCCAATGGACAGAGAAGCCTGATAGGCTGCAGTCCATGGGGTCGCTAAGAGACTGACTGAGCGACTTCACTTTCACTTTTCACTTTCATGCATTGGAGAAGGAAATGGCAACCCACTGCAGTTTTCTTGCCTGGAGAATCCCAGGGACAGAGGAGCCTAGAAGGCTGCCGTCTGTGGGGTCGCAGAGTCGGACATGACTGAAGCGACATAGCAGGAGTAGCAGCATTACGTTCAAAATCCCAATTCCACATTTACTATCTGTGTGACTGTCACCCATCTAAGAGTCAACTCCTTACTACAAACAGGTACGAATGCCAGCAGAGATGGGCCTTATACTGTTGTCGGAAGGAGCACAGGAAAGGATACGTGTGACAGTCTCAGCACACAGCCTGGTCCTGGGGAGCACTGCTTTTGCCAGAATCTTCAAAGCCCTCCCTACTTTGTCGCTTGTCAGGGTGGCAACTTTATGTTTGTGTGATTATTTCCATCTGCCCATCTCTCTGCCAGAATGGAAGCTCCACAGGGGCAGGAGCTTTCCAGTGTTTAGCCCACAGAACAGATGCAGTTCCTAGCAGAATACACACCCAAGCATACGCTGAGGAATAAATGAGTGTAAATGCTGAGCACAGTACCTGGCGTGTCCCAGGACCTCAATAGTAGCTTTTCAATAATAACCCACTGATAATGCCAACTGATAAGTGAAAAAATTAATATTCACTTTGCCCCAAGGTTCTCAACTAGAAGTCATTTTGCCTCCCACCCTGCCCCACCCCAGGGAAGACTGGCAATGTCTGGATGGGCAGGGAGAGGGGCATGTGGGTGCTACTGGCACCTGGTATTCAGAGGCCCTGCTAAACGTCCTGCATGCACAGGGCAGCCTTCCCACGACACACAGCTATCCAGCACAAAGTGCAATGACACTGAGGTTGAGAATTTGGCCTTCTTTCAGTTTTCCCTGATCAGTTAATTCACCAGTTGAGTTACAGCAGGCAAATCCAGCTTAAAGTAATCATTATCACCTTTCATCCTGTCCGTTCCTGTAGGTACAAGGCCATCTTTGCCTCCCCCTCTGTCCCCAAACTCTGTTGGCCCAACTGAACAGTCTTATTTCTTCTCACCCCTGTGACCAGTGGAAGCTTGAAATGTGGGCATGTGGGTGAAGCTGAAGAAGAGCACACACTCCAAGATGTTGCCCCCTTTGTTCCCTCTTTTGCCTCATACACACATGCCTATTTTCAGCAGAGCTTTGGTACAAGCCAAACATGATTGCTGCTACTTGGCTTTCAGGACAGAGCTTGGTTATGAACTCATGCTTCAAGAAAGTTCGGCTGGCCAAAATGCAGAGCAGGGGCCAACATATATGAACTCTCAGGTCTAATACAGAGGTCACTCTCAGGTGCAAGAGAATTTGCTCCAACAATAAGCCCTGGGCTCAAAATGGTCAAATGTAGTCACAGGGATGAATTATAGGATCTGAGAAAAAGTAGGATAATGGGACAAAATTGCTCTGAAGTGGCAATCCAGGTAATATCAAATGTACCAATACACACGAATGCTAGCCGTTAATACAAATTTTAAAACTCAGCCTTTAGTTGATTGCCTAAAATGACATGTTCACAATGGTTAAAAGTATGTCAAACAGAAATTACAAGTGTTGCCAAGGGTGTGAAGACATTGAACCCCTTGCACACTACTGGCTAGAAGGCATAATGGTTCAGCCACAGTAGAAACCAGTTTGGCTGTTCCTCATAACCTTAAAAGTAGAGCGCAGGATACAGCATGCTTGGGGCTGGTGCATGGGGATGACCCAGAGAGATGTTATGGGGAGGGAGGTGGGAGGGGGGTTCATGTTTGGGAATGCATGTAAGAATTAAAGATTTTAAAATTTAAAAAATAAAAAACTTAAAAAAAAAAGTAGAGTCATTCTATAATCCAGCAATTATGTTAATATCAATATAAATTAGGCATAGAACCAAAAGAATTGAAAAACAGAGAAATAAGAACATAGACGTACATATTCACATCAACACTATTCACAACCCCAAAATGTTGAAATAACCCAAATATCCATAGATAAATAAACGGTGGTATATCCTTGCAATGGAATATTATGCAGCCATAAACAGTGAAGAGTACTGATACATGCATGCTACAGTATGAGTACACCTACAAGAACAGTATGCAAAACAAAGTCATGTAATACATGTAACACATGACTGTTTATATAAAATTCTAGAAGAAATAAATCCACAAAAACAGAATGTGCATTAGTTGTTTCTAGGTGCTAGAAAAAGAGAGAAATGCAGAGAAATGCAGGAAAACTGTTTACTCGGTTAGAGATTTTACTGATTAATACAGACTATCATCTCCTTAATTAAGACAGAAATATTTTGGAACTAGATGAATATGATTGCACAACACCGAGAATGTACTAATACCACTGAACTGTTCCCTTTTAAAATGGTTGATTTTATGTTATGTAAATTTCATCTCAATAAATGACTTTTTTAAAGCTTTCCAGAATCACACAAAATTGACAAACAGTGAAAGAGAGAACACTTCAAAATGGAAATAGATATAGTAGCCTGAGGGATTATATGTAATTTATTTTTGCAGTCTTAATATTACTTTTTTCAAAGTAATATTATTGACTATAAAAACTTTATAAAATACATAAAAGCACCACAAAGAATATATGAGACTCTATGAATAATAGTTCCAATTCAGTATCAAATTAACTTTGCAATTAAAAAAAACCCAAGACCCAAGGCATTAAGTAATATAAGCCTACACTGTTGAACATCTATTTCTGCTATAACTTTTATTATAAGTTCATTTCTTTCTAATGGGCAGAGGCCAGGCTGGGGGACCAAGAGTTTCAGGGAAGTAGCTAAGCCTTTTTGACTAAGGCCTCACTTCTATCCTTCCAGCCACATCAGACCAGGCTGACAAAATCTGGTCTCTGATGGACAGAGTTCAAGAAAGCCTCCTTCTCCACATCTGAGTCATCAACCCTCCATGAAAGAAACTAGACTTTCTACTCCTTTCCTTGAAGAGCCTCCTTCCTGCCCACAGCAAGAGGTATCCATAAACTATTTTACTAGTAAGCTCTGGGAATGGAGTGATAGCGGCTTAGTATCCCTGACTTCATGAAAAAGATCACTACCTCCAAAGAATTCACAAATGATGGTGAATTCTATGTCTCACAAGCTCTTATCCAACCAAATCTTTATGAGCATGAACATGAATAAAATGAAAAAGGAACAAAAAGAGGAACAGAAGTTTGGAGCTTGGCTCAGCATAGAATGGATACATTACCAGCAAATGAACAGTCAAAGATCCATATTATAACCATACCAGAGTGACAACTGTCTCTATGAAAAGACACCATCCCAATTCACAGATCCAGAGGTTTTGGTTTTAAATGTTCACTCTTACCTTCAACCATTAGTGGCCTCTCTTTCAATGCAATTTTATCACCAGAGCGTCAGCTCTCTTCTTGCAACACTTGCTCCTTCTGTTCTTAGAGCCAACCTGCTCTTCGTGAGTCACTTCCTCCTGATTAAAAAGACCAGATGTCAAAGGTGTGTACCTCTCCTATATCTCCTCCCTAAACAGACTGATAGGACCAAAAGAGCACCTGTTTACAAAAACATGGTAAAGGAAAGAAAGTGAAAGTGTTAGTCACTCAGTCGTGTCCGACTCTTTGCGACCCCATGTACTGTAGCCCGCCAGGCTCCTCTGCCCATGGGATTCTCCAGGCAAGAGTACTGGAATGGGTTGCCATTTCCTTCACTACAAGACCTTCTTGACCCAGGGATCGAACCAATGGCTCCTGAGTTGCAGGCAGATTCTTTACTGTAAATAGGTAATTGTCAGACTCATCAACATTGACATAAAAGGGCAGAGAATTTTCCAAATATGGAGTTGCCTCCCTGGCTTGGAAAGTCTATCCCACAGCTGATGGAAGGTACCAATTCTTCTACATTTCCCCAGGGAAGTTAGCATGAATGGTTTTCCCAAAAACAGTTGCTTGAGGAAACATCAGCAAAGCAGACAGAAGAAGCCAGGCCAGCTGGCCTTCCTCTGCTCCTTGCAGTGCATGACGCACAGACACAGAGAGCCCACAGCAGGGTCCCACAGAGTAACGCAATCAAGAGAAATAGAGAAGAGACAAATACTTAGTCAACGCTCAGTGTCCTCTTGTTCTGTCTTGTCATGATGCGCAGACATGAGAAATCACAGGAGCTTAAAAAAGAAGTGAATTATGCTCAGCATACACTATGGGGTTATGGGGTCCAAGGGTCTTCACTTCAAGTGTCTTTCCCTCTGCAGAGGTGAAATTTTAGGTCTTCAAAATGGTACATTTCCATATAAACCAAAGTGGCCACCAGATGTGAGGCACTCACAACCCTAATCTATGATAAAATGGAAAAGTCAGAACGCCCTCGTGAGCCATTTGGTATCATTGAATTTCTCCTGGGACACTCTACTGCCTGAAGATATGCCCAAAGTCAGTACTAGGTGGCTTCTGGAACAAGGCAAGTGGTCAAGATTTATTCAGGCCAACATCTGGAAACATGCATATTCCAGCTAACTCTGTGAAAAAGCACAGTCATATCCAGGGACTGCCTTCTCCCCACCCCACCCCCATCTCCACCCACCCCTCCTCTACCAGCCTAAAAACTTGCACGGTACAATCTGTCTCTAGTAAGTTTTAAGATAGCATCACAAAACTGGACAATAGCTGGCAGCAATCATCTCCCAGACTTGCCAGACTTAATTTTTATTTTAGGGTGGAAAGCATCTAATGGCCATGAGTACTTCATTTAGTGTTTTCCTAATGCATTGCAAGAAGTTCACTCTCTAGCACTGAACTCTGCCAAGGAACCCATCTCAACCTCCCATTCAACTTCTAGAGAAATTTCATCCAAATCTTTTATTAAGCTTGTCCCAAATGCTCAGGGTTTGCAGAGTACTTTGCAATAATAGTAGCCTTCACTCAAGACACACCTAGAGAAAGGAGATTGACCACACACTATCAACTTTTACTTTATAGAAGCAGACCCTGGAGTCTCTAGGGAGGTTTACAGCTGGTGGCCAAGTTCTTTTTGGAATTATATATCAAGTTCAAGTCTTGACTTCTAGACCTTCACCCTGGGGACCATCCCATACAAAGAAGGGGCAGCTGATTCCCCTGGGAAGGGGACCAGTGACTGCAAGGTCTTCCTTTGGGGTTGGTGATATTTCATTTCCCATTAGAGTTACTGCTTGGAAGGCTTCTTAGACAAAAGTCTATCTTGAAGTGTTTTAAGATATTGCTTCTCAGGAAGAAGTAAATGTTCAAGTTTCTGGATAACCTAGTATCACCCACATGGGAACAGGTCCTGAAATGATGAGATCCAGGACAGACAAGTTTGGAAAAGGAAGCTAAAAAGGAAGAGGAGGATGATCCACAGTAGGAGGTGGTCTAGGACCAGAATACAGGACACAGTAGGAGGGGGTAAAGCGAAGGGGGTGGGAGAGAGGAAATGAGGGCACTAGACACTTGGCTGGTGTGAAACACGGCAGGAGGAGCAGAGGAAACGAAAACCAGATGGCTGAGCTGACAAACCTGCCTGGGCCAGCACTCTGTTTACTAGCACACAAGGAGGAGACCCCAGGGAAGGGGAATGTGACTGGTCTTTACACCCTGCCCTCCTTGGCACCCTCAGGAAATAAACAACCTCTCACAGAACTGTGAGACTGGGTGGAGTGTCAGGAGCAGAGCAGGAGCAGGGGAAAGATGTAGGAGAGTGTCAGAGGTTCTTCAGGTTGGGAAGAGTGGAGTGGGTCAGAGGCCCTGGAATTTCTCACTGGCTAACCATGCCTGTACTTTGGCCACCTCAGGCGAAGAGTTGACTCATTGGGAAAGACTCTGATGCTGGGAGGGATTGGGGGCAGGAGGAGAAGGGGACGACAGAGGATGAGACGGCTGGATGGCATCACCGACTCGATGGACATGAGTTTGGGTGGACTCCGGGAGTTGGCGATGCACAGGGAGTCCTGGCGATTCATGGGGTCGCAAAGAGTCGGACACGACTGAGCGACTGAACTGACTCACTGACTGAAACGTGCCTGGGCCCATCTCCTGGAGAGGTGGGCAAGCCGACACAGTTCACCCCACAGCCAGGCATCTGGGAGTGACTCCGGAGCCCATCCAGGATCTCTGTTTTCCTAGGAAAGAGCGTGTGAAAAGAGCTAGCAACACCATACTCCTGCCCTGATTCTGGCATGGAAACGTGTTCATCAGCCGCATGATCCTTTTCCCTTGTCTCATCATCGCCTGCAGGCTCCTTCCTTCTAGTACTACCAAGACAACATCGTGAAGAAATGCGGTCTACTTCTTTGATAAAATATAACTACTGGGTGGCACCCATTGATAAACCTTTTCTAAAAAGATGAGAAAGAAATTTAAATATTTAAGTCGCCCATGGATTCCCCTCTGTATACAAACGTTCTTCACATTTTAGCTTCATCGCCTTCTGTGGTCTCAGCACCACTTCCTGGGATACCCAATGTTTGATGCTGGTCTCTGGATGCTTTCAGTTCTATCAGGATTCACCGCAAGGGACAGGGCCTAATGCTCCTGGCCTTTGCCAACACCTCTCCTGATCATCTTTCTTACCATCAAAATGCACCTGTCCTGTGCTCCATTCTCTGAGGACTTTGCTCAGTGCTGTCTGTTCTGACACATTCACCTATGTCAAAAGAAAACACATGCCTTATGGTTTTTTGAGAAACTCAAATGAGAGAAATCAATATATACAGGTGCCCTTGCAGGTAATAAACTGACATATCAGGTAGGACTGAAAGAACTCTCATCTAAACCAATGGTTGTTTTGGAAAATTTTAGGCATCAGGCAGGCTGACCTGGGAACAGCAGGCTGGGTGAGCGGAACACAGGGAGCAACTGCAGCTTTGACTCTGACATTTTATAGGCCAGCTGCCCTCTCCTCGTGTGTTCACTGCCCATCCTGCGGCCAGTCCACATTTACTTCATTCAATTGAATCTGGTGGGAAGAACCTTAGATTGATCTATAGTTAATAAAATTAAGTGTTTGAAGGACACGAGAGCAATAATGTAGAGTTAGTTCCCAATTATGGTAAATAGCATGCCTGAGGGCCAAATATCTTTTAAATTTTCTGCAGTTGGCAAGGAACCAGTAGGAGTTCACTCACTCCCCTAGACAGGGGCTGAACTGCTTCTATTTGGGGAGCCTGTCAATTTCCAGTTCGTAATATCACACAAGAGGTTCAACCTCTCTGAGCCTCAGGTACTCATCTATTAAATGGGGTTAAATACACCTAGCTCATCAGGTTGTAAGGATTCAATGTAATAGTTATATAATATCTGCAAGCACATAACTCAGGGCTTGTTACATATGAAACATGTGAAAAGAGTAGCAACTACAACAGCTACTCCCAGGCATTTTTGAGAGTGGAAGTATTCAGCCTTCAGGACTCCCTGGCAGTCCAGTGGTTAAGACTCTGCCCTTCCACTGCACGGGACATGGGTTCATTTCCTGGTCAGGGAAGTAAGATTCCACGTGCTATATAGCACAACCAAAGGAAAAAAAAAGGTCTTTTTTAATCTCAGGGGAAAAAAGAAGAAATATTCAGCCTTCAAAAGGTACTGGAAGGTAGCTGTGTTATCTACATATCAGCCAAGAGACTTGGAAACCATTTGGGTTTGGGAGTTTCACATTGCCCTTTGAGACAGCTGGCAAACCCATGAAGTATCTCAACCTCAAGGACAGGAATTTCTGCCCTAGAGATAGACATGACCTGTCTACCCGGAGATAGAACAGAGGGCCTGGCCACCCCCGTGAGATTTTTCCCTCCCACCAAGCCAAGGGCATACCCGCTCCGTGTCCTTTTCCTGACCTCCCTTTCCGCCCACCCCCGCCGCACCCACTCCCGGCTGTGAGAGCCTGCAAGAGCCTGCCTAATCTCAACTCCAGGAGGGCTCTTTGCTTTTAAAATGCTTTGCCCAGCTTAATCAGTAACCAGCCTCCCTCCCCTGCCAGTTAGTCGCCTGCCCTGACATGAGTTCTTCCTCCTGCCAGCCAGCAGATGTGACTTTTTTAGGAAGATTCAATCCCCAGACTGCGCCCTTCTGCTAATGACAAACTCTCTCTGAAGGTTACCTGTCGCCAGCCAGCATTCTTGCTCATGAATGCAAAGTAAAGTGGGTGCTTGCCCTGACCTTGAAGAAGCACATCATTCTATATATGAGTTCTAAAAAAGAACGTTTGACATTTGCTGTCTTATTTGTGTCAGGACTGAGAAAAGGGAGCCCCGTGTGGCAGGATACCCTCTTAGGTTCAGGGATGTGGTTCGTGAATGGCACTTGTCAATGAAACCTTGCAATGATATTCAGCAGGCATGATGTGAAGAAAATGTTAATGAAATCTTGCCTAACTGCAGGAACACATTTGAATAGAATCAAAGTCATACGTGAGATCTTTTTTCTCTTATACTAAGTCTTTTCTGCATATATTAACCTTTTGCCTGTTTTTTTTTTAAAAAAAAAGCACAAAACTAGGATAATTCACTCATCCAATCATTCTTCAAACATTTATCAAGCACTCATCATGTACCAGACCCTGTACTGAGCGCTAGGATTAAATATGAAATGAGATAAAGATTACTTTAGGCAAATTATTATTCAAGATTTTGTGCTGAGAAACCAACTTACTGGTCTGCTAAAAACAAAGCAAAATGACAACATGCATTTCTGGACCTTGGCATCATTTAGAAATGGGCAAAGGGAAAGGCAGGGCTTAAAAGGGCAAACAGACTACAAGCAACCAGAAGGGATGGGATGATCTCAGACAAATCGGGATGGCCTTCAGAAGGAGAATGTCCTGACTTGCCGCTGCTTGTGAAAGTCTTTCAAGCAAGAAGGGCCTGCGATGGCCAAGCTGGGTGTGCCCTTCTTGACCAGATGCTGCTCAGCTGCCTGACACCACTGATAGTGAAAATCAGTTGACCCCTGCTCTCCTGATAGTGCTGCAAGGCACAATTTAACAGAAGCTTCCTGATGCAGAACGTTCAGAGAATTTAAGGACTCACTCTGTCATCATCATCAGAAGTGCATGTTTCCATTGCTGAGTCAGAAGAACTAAATTGGAGCTGGCCCAGAAACAAATGGTGAGTCAAATGAGAGTTGAAACTGCAGAGCAAATGCCCCGGGTGCTAAGATTGCTGGGGAATAGTGTGGAGCACCTCTGCAAATGCCTAGGGCCCATTCATTCATGCCACAAATGGTTGTGGAACACCTCCCATGCTTAAAGAGCTGTCCTAGGTGCTGGGGACAGAGCAGTGAACCGGACAGATGAGGCCCCATCCTCATGAAGCTTTTGTTTTAGTGGAGAAAGACAATACACAAATAGTCGAAATTATAAGGGTGAAGAATAAAAATTAAAAGATGAGCTAAAGAGTAACTTATAGCAGTACTTGTATTGGTCCAGATTTGATCGCAGACAACAGAATCCACTCTTACTAGCTTAAACAGAAAGGGATTGTATACAGGGAAATTAGTGATTATAAAATTGTTCAAAGGGTTGGAAAAGCAGGCTCTAGACTGATCTCTCAAGAACAATCCCCAATTTCTGCATTATCTGTCATAAGAAGCTGTTGTACTAGGAAGGTGCTACACCCCTGCTGACTACAGAACCATTCTATGCCCCAATGCAATTAAAACTGCTACAGAGCCACAGAATCCAAAAGCTGTTCTTTGCTGCAACACACTGCAGCCATAGTTACAACAACTTTCTCCAAAATCCACACCACAGCTACCACATATCAGCAAAATGATGCTTGGTCCCCTCAAAACGGAGATCTTGCGAACCACAAAATGAGTGCCCGGCACTTTGTTCCTGGGAAGAAAATCATTTCCAGGATCCCAGCTCCAAGATAGTTCGGGGAATGTGAATTTCAGTTTTGCACTCTTGGCATAGGAAGAAAGTTTGAATGGAGGTTAAACTACCCAGTTCATAGTAACTATCATACCACTTTGGAAGAATAATCAAGGAATGTCTTTGGGGGAGGTGGCATTTAAGTTAAGACCATGAAGAGAACTGAGGAAGAAACTTTAGAGGGATGGGGAAAAACAACAACAACAACAAAGGTAACAACTCTTGGCATCGTGATTGAGAGCAATAGACAACTTGGAGGAGTTAGGAGAAGCTAGATGAAGCAGGGCTTAGGAGGTCACAGTAAGGACTCAGATTTTATTCAGAGTTTTACCCATACAGAGTTTAATCAAGGGGGGTCACCTTATTCTGATTTGTATTTTTAAAAGAAAATTCTGGAAGAATACAAGAATGCCACTTGCCACAATATGAATGGACCTAGAGCTCATCATCTTAAGTAAAGTAGGTCAGACAAAGACATATGATATCATTTATACACGGCATCTAAAATATGACACGAATGAACTTATCTACAGAACATAAACAGGCTTACAGACATAGAGAACAGACTGGAGCTTGCTGGGATGAGGGTTAGGGGGCGGACTGGGAGTTTGGGGATGGCAGATACAAACTACTACATGTAGGACAGGTACATGACAAGGTCCTACTGTACAGCATGTGAAACTGTATTCAACACCCTATGATAAACCATAATGGAAAAGAATATGAAAAAGAATACATATATGTATAACTGAATCACTGCACCGTACACCAGAAATTAACACAACATTGTAAACCAACTATACTTAAATAAAAATAAAAATGTTTAAAGGGGGAAATTCCCTAAGTGGTCCAGTGGTTAGAACTCCAAGCTTTCACTGCCAAGGGCCTAGGTTTGATCCGTGATCAGGGAACTAAGAGCCCACAAGTCATGCAGTACAGCCAAAAAGAAAGGAAAAAAAAAATTTCTTGCTTCAAGGTGGAGAATGGATTGCAGATAAGCAAGGAGTAAGCCAAGGAAACAAGACAGAACATTCTTGAGGATTAGAGACGATGCTGGTTTGGGCAAGAGCATTGAATACAGAGATGAAGCTGACACATTCTAAGTGTATTTTGTAGGGAGAACCACAGGATTTCAGAATGAGCTAGATGTGAGGAATAACAAGAAAAGGAAGCATTAGGGATTGTTCCTATGTTTCTAATCTAAACAAAGGGTCGATGGGATATTTCATTTACTGGGTTGAAAAACAGTGGAGAGGACATTCAGTGAATGCATGACGCACCGAAACAACTGACCTAGTCCTCAATGTTTAAAACAAAACAAAACAGTTATGCAGATAGGCTGGAAGTGGACTCAACCAACTCAAAGTCTCATGTTTTGTTCTCCCAATTGACCACTACTTTCATCCTTCAGCATACTCAAGAGTATTCTTGTGGTTCTGGGGCAGCAGGAATTAAATGCTATGTATAAAATGTTCGGACACAGGCAGGATCCATAGACTGGGATAAAGGTTTGCATGGGAAAAGACACATGGAGCAGTGCAGAAGAGTTTAGGGAGTTGGCAGCTAATAGCTGAAAGAAACAAAAGCGATAAAAAATAAAGTCATTTGAAGGTGAGAGACTGAGCTCTGAAAAGTCACAGGAATTTAGGACTGCGGCAATTCAAAGCCCCGTGTTTCCATTTTGGCACAGCAAAATAATCCTCGGGTCACCTACTTTCACGCCTCTCTCCCCGTCACCTCTCTCTATTCACTTCCACCATCAGAACACTTGCTAGAGTTAGAATTAAATGCTTCTTGGGTTTTATGAACCAACAGTTCAATGATAAAATGATGCCAAAAGCAAAAATGCAGATTATTATCTCTTTATAAACACGAATACTGTTAGTGATCAGTCTGGGAGTCACCTAGAAGAACAAATTCAAAAACCACTGCTCTATGCTATAATCCCTTCGACAAATAAATAAACCAACAAGAATTTAAAAGTCCAAAGAGACAGAAAGGGAGGCCATGCCTGTGCCGTGCCTTTCTTAAGCAATCAGAACTCTTAGAATAGCTCTGTTGCTGGGGCAGAATCTTTTGCTCTCCCTAAGCATTAAATCTTCCAATGTCTTTAGCACTCTCCATGGGCACACTGGTGCCAAAGCAGAAAAAGATTTAATTTCATGTTGCTAGGTTTTCACTGTTCTGCGGTTATTAAAGAGGCAGGTGCAGTCAGCCAGGCTGTTAAAAAAAGAGAGGCGGGGCCGGGGGTGGCGGGAGTTAAGATTGTTTATTTGACCAACTTCAAATCTTGCTAAACCACAGTATAAGACAACTCATAACTTGTTCTCAGCTCCTGTATCTCAATTGATTTCAAAGGAAATGCTTCTAAAGGTATTTCACACTTACAAATGAAATTATTTTCCAACACAGAGCACTCTAAGCTCTGCATATAAGAAATTTTGAGCCCTTCTTCTACCCCTCTCAGGGCTTCCCTCATAGCTCGGTTGATAAAGAATCCCCCTACAACGCAGGAGACCCCAGTTCAATTCCTAGGTTGGGAAGATCCTCTGGACAAGGGATAGGCTACCCACTCCAGTATTCTTGGGCTTCCCTTGTGACTCAGCTGGTAAAGAACCTGCCTGCACTGTGGGAGACCTAGGTTCAATTCCTGGGTTGGAAGATCCCCTGGAGAAGGGAAAGGCCACCCACTCCAGTATTCTGGCCTGGAGAATTCCATGGACTCTATAGTCCACAGGGTCGCAAAGAGTTAGACACAACTGAGTGACTTTCACTTCACTTCACTTCCTACCCCTCTTAGTATAAAAGAGGCATTCCTACCTCTCAATATAAAAGATGTAAATAAGCCCAAGAGTAGTTACCAGCTGTCAAACTGGAGTTATGGGTTACAGAAATGCATACCCAATGTTCTCAACAGTTACAGCTTAAGTCAAAGTAATCTATCACCTGATAAAGATAAGTTCATCTGCACAAAAAGAAAGATTAATTCTTCTCAAGGATGGTGTAATTAGTAACTAAGTGGCTGACTGAATTTGGCCAGTTTCCTTGTTTGGGAGCTGTCAATTTGGGATCAGTTTCCACCTTTGGCTGTGTTGGGATTTTTGTTGAGTTCTTACACCGAAGGGTAGAGAGGAGAAAGCAGAAGGGGCATGAGCCACAGTTTGCCATTTTTGCCACCTAATAGGAAAATGTATTCATGTGTAACTTTTCTTTAGAATCACTTGGTTCTGAGCAGATGGCAGATATTTAATACATGTCTCTTGAATATGTCAATGAATCATGGTACCCATCTGGTGCAAGCAAATTCTACACTGGAGATTGTGGCTGCCTCTGTAACATACATCCCACTTTCCTCTTATGGAGAAAAAGCAATGATGTCGGAGGGAATGACCTCATTTAAAGAGACAGACCTAACTGCCTATGGGTAATCTCAACCCATTTTCCAGAGATAGGCTAAAAAATGGTCCTGTGACCCTTGATTCTGGCCAGCGAGAAGGAAAGCAGGTTTCTGGGAAAGTTCTTTGTTCTTGACAGAGCAACAGGAAGCTGGTTTTCTCTTCTTCACTCTATGTGAAGAAGGGGATTCTACCCCCAAATGCTGCTGTCAACCAGTTTGTGAACACAAGGAAAACCAACTCATGAGTGAAGGCAAATCTTCAAAACAGAATAAAGAGATGGGAAGAACCTGCCCCTTTGATGACATTTTTTTGAGTCACTGAATCAATCAAACATAAAACCCATTCCCTGGTGGCTCAGATGGTAAAGAATCCACCAGGAATGCAGACCTGGGTTCGATCCCTGGATTGGGAAGATTCCCTGGAGGAGGGCATGGCAACCCATTCCAGTATTCTTGCCTGGAGAATCCCCATGGACAGAGGAGCCTGGCGGGCTACAGTCCATGAGGTCGCAAAGAATCAGACACGACTGAGTGATTAAGCCCAGCACAGCATAAGACCTAACAAATAGCCTTGTTGTTTAAGCCCATTTGAGTTTGGTCATCTGTTTCCTGCAAATGAATTTGAATGATGTGAAGACTGACACCATTTGCAAAAAGAGATTTTTTTAAAGTATTATTTCAAATACCCAGTTCACCTCTCTTTGACATAGATAATTGGTAATTAACTTTTATATTACTTAAATGTCCCTAACAGTTTTTTTCTCACTATCAAGCTGATTTAAAGAATCTAAAGTCTACAAGGGCAACAGGAAATCAGAACTGAGAGCGTTTAGAGCATTTACCCCTTCTTCCACCAGTGAAATACCCATTCTCTAAGTACTGGTTATGAAGCTGACTGTCCATTGCCGGATAGCAGAGCCGCTAAGAGCATGAACTCAAATCTTGATTCTGCTAGTTATTAGCTGTGTGCTTTTGAGTAAAATACTTAATCTCTATAAACTTCTATTTATCTTCTGTAAATGAAGATAATAGTTGTATTTATTTCATACCAGTGTGGTGGTGGTGGTGGTTTAGTCGCTAAGTCGTGTCCAACTCTTGCAGCCCCATGGACTGTAGCCCGATGGACTGTAGCCCGCCAGGTTCCTCTGTCCAAGGGGTTCTCCAGGCAAGAATAGGGTTGCCATTTCCTTCTCCATCATACCGCTGTGATGGTGATTATATAAGGAGCATTGAGCACAGTGCCAGCATGTAGAAAGTGCTCTAAAAACATCATTAATATTCAGTTTGTGCTGAAAATGATCAGTGGAGTTTACCTGGAGGGAAGATAATGGGTATTTTAAAAGTGCAGTTTCATAAACCAAATTTTTATCAAAAAGAGTGAGGTTTATGAGAAAACTGTTTAGGAGACCAGGCAGAGTGAGATATTTCTCTCCTACTTAACACTGATCTCCTATCTCCTCACATGGAATTAGTCTAGGTCCCTCTTTCCTCTTCTATCATCATAACACTTAGAAATTAACTTGGATTCCTTCACAAGGAGGTCAGTGAAATAAAAAGTTGTAACATAGCAGGATGCTAATATCATGGATTGTTATAGAAACACTCAAATTTGTATTTTTTTAATCTAGAATACAGAGAATGAATTTTTAAATAAATGGAATTTATTATTTTATTATTTATTTTATTATTTTTTAAATGTATTATTAAATGGAATTTAAAACAAATCAATATAGCCTGCATATAGTGACTCAATTACAAGAAAACTGCTTGAAGAGTGAGGGAGACAGCATCCTAGCAGGGGCCAAGGGGATCTATCCCCACCAGCCGAGGGTAACCGTGAGCAAATCCCACCAGACGCCAAGATCCCCATCTGTTAAATGAAGGGCCTGGGCATGAACCAGTGTTTTACACCATGTGCTTCCTAGAGCCTGGTCAGGGACTGGCACAGGTGTGAGTGAATCCGCTTAATGGGGGTCTTTGGGGTCCCCTCCCAGTGGCTCAGCAGTAAAGAATCCACCTGCCAGTGCAAGAGGTTCAGGTTCAATTCCTGGGTCAGGAAGATGCCTTGGAGGAGGAATTGGCAACTTACTTCAGTATTCTTGCCTGAGAAATCCCCTGGACAGAGGAACCAGGCGGGCTACAGTTCATGGGGTTGCAAAGAGTTGGACACAACCGAAAGACTGAAAACACACACACATTTTCTCTAACCAGAGCAGCTCTGTGGTCACCTGCTTTACATATTATGTTGCCACAAAAACATTTGAATACACACATACAAGATAATAAGCCAATGATCTCTAACATCCTTCCAACCCTGACTTGCCAAGATTTCCCTCCCCATGGCTGTGATTGCCAATCCTCCAGGCACAGCACAATCTTTCCGTTTCCACTGCACAGACAGGGGACGTTATCAGCTGTGCAGCCTCCATCCTCCTCTAACAGGAAGGTGGGCAACGTCACAGCGTCATGGCTGTGACCAGGACACCTAGAGCAATCTGTTAATGAGCCCACAGAGATGCAGGAATGCAGGGGTGGGAGGTCACGCGAAGGGCAGGAAACAATCCTGACAGCAGAAACAGAGATGCCTTGGAGTTGCTGAATCTTCTCAGAAGTTTCCAATCTCTGAGGCTTTCCCTGAGCCAACATTCTTCTCCCCAGCCCATCCTCAAAGTCCCCAGAGAAGACAGCTAAAGAAATCCTTTCTGATTACCCTCAGGACGCTTGATTTATTTGGGTTAATCTAGCTATCCTCTTTCAGAGTCCCTGTAGAGTCGGAGATAGAGTTTATCAGACTAAACTCCATGATCTATGAAAGCTGGGTTTCACTGGTCAAAAACTAGGATTTATAACTTTAATTTTAATCAGATCACAATAATGTATTTCCCTTAGATAATTCATTCATTTAAACTTAATTTTTTCCTTACATTCTGAAATAGTTCAAACATACCAAAAAGTAGAAAATGAAATCACAGACACGTATGTACCCACCACTCAGCTTTGTCAAAGTCTAAAATTTTGCCTTATAATTTGAGTGCTTTAGGGTCTTTAAGGGGAAAAAATTACTGCAGATAGGATGAAAGCCCTCTCCTCAGTCCCAATCTTCTCCTTCTCATACTCCTTTCTACAGAAGGAATGAGCATCTTTAATTTGGTGTTTTTCACTCCCATTCATGTTTTATAATATTTAGTAAAATATTATAAAATATATGTAATATAGGTATAATACATGTACTACATTGGGTAATACGTATCATCACATATATGTGATATGTGCAATATGTATAATTACATATATGAACTGCATGCATGTAATGTGTATAAATTCAAAAACCACATAGACCATTACACTTTAAATATTTTGTAGCTCAGTTTGGAGTTTGGTTTTTTTGGTTTAAGGTCCTTCCACACTGAGACATGTGATTCTAGATTACTTTAACTTCTACAATATGTCTTTGGTTTGAAGATACTTCAACTTACCCATTCACCAGTGAATGGAAATTAAAGCTATCTCCAATTTCCATCCATTACAAATGGTACTAACCTGAGCATTCTTATACACATGTGAAAACAATTTCCTAGCATAGTAGAGGATTGTTGGAGTGAAAATTAAGTCCATTCTAAATTTTATCTGATATTCTAAGTCACTTTCCAAAGTGGTTGTTCCAATGTACACTCATTCTCTACACCTCACTAGAAGGGTATGAATATCTTCTTGCTCCACATCCTCAGTGACACTTGGAACTGGTAAATTTCTCAATTTTTGCAAACCTGGTGGATGTGAAAAATATTTCACTATGGTTTCAATGAACTCTACCCAGGTTGCTGAGGAAAGTGAACAGCTTTTCAAAAGCATATTGCCCATTCATTGTTCATCTTCTCTGAACTGCTTGTTCTTATCCTTGCCTATTTATATGTTGATGTGCCTTTTCCTTCTTGTTTGGGGGAGTTCTTTAAGTATTCCAGATATTATTCCTCTATCAATTACATGTATTGCAAATATCTTTCCTCATGTCATGAACTGTCATTTAAGTTGTATTTTCTGTGTAAACTTTTAAAGGCATCAAAGTTATCCATATTTTCCTTCATGACATGGTTTTCATGCCTTGGTTAAGAAATCTTTTACTACCTCAAGTCATAAAGATTTTTCTGTATGTTTTCTCGTAAAACTTTTATTAAAGTTTTACAATTTATTCACATTCAGTCTGCTTGGAATCAAATTTTATATATGGAATAAAATAGTTATAATGCTATTTTTCACTATAGAAATAATCAGTTGCTTCAGCACCATTAAAAAAAAAAAAAACCTGTTCCCCCACTAATTTACAAAGCTACTACCATCTTGCATTAAGTATTTATTCAAACAAAGGTAAAATCCCTATTATGTTGTGCTAGACTGTATCCCAAAGCACTAACCTCCTATTTTGACTATTTTAATTTTTAATAAATCTGATTACCCAGTGCTTCCCAGGTGGCTCAGTGGTAAAGGATCTGCCCATGCAGGAGATGCAAGAGATGTGGGTTTGATCCCTCAGTCAGGAAGAGGCCCTGGAGGAGAAAACCACTCCAGTATTTTTGCCTGAAAAAACCCACAGACAGAGGAGCGTGGTGGGCTATGGTCCATAGGGCTGCGAAGAGTCAGACATGACTGAGCGACTGAGCATGCATGCACATCCAGTAGGGAAAGTCCTCCTGCCTCATTCTGACTTGGAGCTTGTTTTGGCTACTGTTGACCCTTTGTTCTTTTCATAGTTTAGAACAATAATCAATTTTAGAATAATATTGTCAAGTTTTTAAAAGCTATTTAGATTTTGAATTTTATATTAATTTGAGCATTAACAGCTTTAGAATACTGAATCTTGCCATTCATAAACATGATATATCTATTCAAGTCTACTTTAATATCTTTCAATACAGTTATCATTTTTTCTTAAGATGTCATAAACATTTACTAGATTATCAGATACCTAAGAATTTTTGTTATTCTTTTAAAAGCTGTCATTACTTAAATTATATTTTCTAAATCTGAAAATTCTCTACTTTTGTGGCCAATGTTTAGGGATCTTCATAGTGAACACTGCGATGTACCATCTAGATCTCTTTAAGACTGAAGGGCTTATTTGCCTTCAATGGGATATGCTACTCGCAAATATCCCCCAGCTATTGCAACTCTCAAAAAAGTACCTTACCTAAAGTCACATCCCTTTTCTGTGGACTCCCACATGCAAAGACTGATTGACAGGGAATAAGAGCTCATAGCCCTCTTCTCAGCTGGGACAAATTGGAATAGCCATCCCAGTTCTAGAGTTTTCCTACCAAGGTCTTCATTGAGAGTATATCCCAGCTCATCTTCCCCTCGATTCAGTCTTGCTTCTTTCCCATCCTCTCCACAGGTATCTACTCGAGAGCATGCTTCCTGCAGGTTAATCTCTATCTCAGTGTCTCCTTCCTGGAGAGCCCAACTTGAGACAGGCCAGAAAGCAAATGCTAAGGTGAGATTTGGGAATTGGATCATCCTCCACATAGCTGACAATAAGGACCCATCATTGGCAAAAGTAGAGATATAATTGTTTAAAACTTCCATCAGTGGTAAACTGAGAGGGTATTCTGGTGAAGAAGAGTACATAAAAGAATGTAATTTATCAGGCATTTGAGAAACATGGGTCAAATAATAACAATAAAAACAGTGGAATTGGGTGGCTATAGCTGAATCATTAATCCTTTGAAAAAGATAAAGACTAAGAAATTAATTGTCAATTAAAAACTAAATGTGAAAGCCAAAGAGTCTTCATAGCATCATATATATAAAGTGGCTCTCACATCTTACAGCCTGAGGGAAGAGTGAAGAAGAAATGCTAAGGACCAGGCCCAGGATTTAACCACAAAGAAGCAGAGTTCCAAAGAAGATGAAGCTCTATTGCAGTTCAGGGCCGGGGCTGGGAAAGAATGAACCCTATTGCAGCAATGTGGATGCTGGGGTTTATACCCCTGAAACTGTTTAGTTTCCTGGAACCCTCTGAGCCTGCAGAAGTGACCTCCCTGTTCATATCCAGTTCTTTTTCTCTTATTTGCACATATTGAAGAGGGCTCTCTCCTGCAGGACAACATGCATCCCCCTTGGGACTTGCTTCCCCCTCCCCTGCTGGCAAGAAAGACAATAATGAAGGTTAACCCAGCCCAGGACATGCTGATCCTGATAAAGAAGAAAAGAGAGCATGCCAAAACGGAGCTGCAGGGCCTAGAAAACACGCCCCAGCAAGAGCCAAGAGAGTGTGCACTGGACTGGATCCTGCGGACTCTGACTCAAGGGAGGCAGGAGATAAAACTGAAGGAGGGAGTGTTTAGGGAACTGTAACAGGACATGGGATTTAACAGGGGTCCAGTCGAGGACCTTGAGAGATTGTGCAATCCTGATAGCACAGCTCCCAGAAGCACGGAACAGTGATGCCCCAGGGGTTGCAAACTTTGCTGGCCAAATCCAGCCTATGCCTTATTTTTGTGCAGCCCACAAGCTAAGAATGTCTTTTCCATTTTTAAAAGGCTATAAAAAATAAACAAAGATATGCAAACAAGGCTGTTTGTGGTCCACAAAGCCTAAAATATTTACTTTCTGGCCCTTTATAGAAAAAGTTTGTTTTGACCCTAGCCCGCACTAAGTGAAGGGAGAATGCTTGAATTACCCAGACAGAAAGCAGAAGAAATAAAGACCCAATATAAAATGTTTTTGGTGTTAAAAAAAAAAAAAAAAGACTCAGATAAGTAGGCTCTATAAGACTCTATAAGAGCGGACTTACCCTGTCAAGCTGAAAAATCCACAGGATGATAATACTCCACAGTAGGGCCTGAAGCAGTAAAGAATGTGCTGGTAAGGAGGGGCAGCAGCCTCCTCAAGTTCACTTGGTGCCTCCTGTCTGCAGGCCTGGAATGAGAGTCAGAGGCCCTTACAGAGCTGGGCTAACTGAGAGCAATGGAGGACCCTGAAATAGCAGAGGCCAGAGAGTAGCACTTAATTGTTAAAAGCCAAAGAGATGCAATTATTATAATAAGTGATAGGTTCAGGGTGGCGGAGGTATTAATGTTGATTATTATGTATCAGGAGAAGATAGGGTTGCTGTTTCATAATGTAGGCAGGGAAGAGTATATTTGGCATTTAAGTGATGCTCCTGGGTTCTTCTTGGTAGTATCTTGCCCCCGTTTTGATGGTACCTGGACAGTTGCAGCAACTTTGGCTTAAGAAGGGCATCAGTGACCAGGGTGTCAGACCACTCAGCAGTGAGGATATGGGTCACCCACCAGATAAGCCCATGAGACTGGTACAGGTGTTAGCTAAGAGGAGGGGGCAGATCTGGTATGTCAAGTAAAGCAGGATCAATGAGTATCACCTATGGCCCCAAGACCAGCTTCAACAGTAGGAGTTATCCTTCATCCCACTCATCTTCCTCTAACAAAGGTCCACCAAGGCAAAGACACACCCCCACCAGCCCCCCACCCTGCCCTGGAATCCTGAAGGGATGGCTCCCAGAACTTGGATGAATAGGTAGATTCCAGTGCCACCCACATCCCTTTCGGAATTAAAGAATTTATCCCTCAGGTGCAGGAAGTAATACCAACAGTCAGATCCCATCTACCAACTCTCTTCAAGAGTCTCGGTGGAAAGCAGATAGCAAGCCCAGAACCACGCCCCTTCTGGGGCATCCTGACCCCCACCCCCACCCCCGGAAGTGGTCAACTTGGGGACGGAAAGGGGGTGCCAGGGGTGCCTCCTCATCCCAACTTGGGACGATTCTGAAAGGGCTTGCCAGCTTCACATCCTCCCATGGGGTTGTCCCTGACCTTCTTTAGGACCGCACTGCAGCTCAGCTTCTCCCTTGGCACAATCACGCCCTTTCCACAGGTGCTGAGATCAAGAGCTCAACCTAAAAACCTCTCCGCAGATTAATCTCCGCTGAGCATCAGCCTCCAACAACCCTTTATCCAATCCTTGAATTTCTTGACAGCTTGTTATGAATATATAAATAGCTTGTCTAAAAAATGAGAAAAACTGTATGCCTGAAATTAACACAATATCATTAATCAACTATATTCCAATATAAATTTTTAAAAAGAAAAAAACAAAGATTAACACTTTTAAAGAAAATGAAATAGAAAGGATTTTTATTCTTTCCAATCTTTATAGCTTTCATTTCTTTTTCTTTCTGCCATCACTGATGAGAGTTTACAGTACATTGATAAATAGATGCTGTGATGACAAGCATGCTTGTCTTTCGCCTCTCTGAAGTTAATATCATAGAGTGTGATATTTGCTCTAACATTTTGGTAGATATCTTTTATCAAATGCTCCTTTTCTATTTTACTAAAAATTTTCTATCATAAAAATATTGAATTTTCAAGTACCTTTTCTGCTTCAATTTAAATGATTGTATTTCTTCTTTAGCAATTGCATTAAAACGGTTCTATCGTTAAACCTTCTTTATATTAGTACGTAGTAAGCCCCACACATACACACACCGCACACGCACGCACGCACACGAATGTATATAAAACTCACAAAGATACAGTTGGATGCTGACTTGTAAATATTTTCTTTATGATATTTGGTCCTATATTCATTATTGATTACTGGCCTACAAATTTCCTTTTTTATACTAATTTTTCCTGTTTTTAGTACTGATCAAACTTTGATTTCTTATCAAAGTTATACTAGTCATAAGATAAACAGAATTCACTTTTTATTATCTGAAACATGTAAATAAGATTGGATGTTTGATAGAACACACTTGTAAATGAGAAATTTGAAATATGTGTGTGTGCGTATGTGTGTATCCTTGTGCACATATACACGTAGATTTTTTTTCAAAAGGCTGAATTTTGTTGATGACTGTAACTACTTATCTGTTTCTTCCTGAGTCTGTTTTGGTGAATTTCTATTTTTCTATGAAAGATCTATTTCATCAAAGTTTTAAATTTTATGGGTATTTGGCTTGCCATAGGATATTCTTTTCATTTTTTAATGTCTACTAAATTTTACCATGTTTCCTTATTTGTTCCTAAAAAGATTTATTTGTGCCTTACCTCTTTCCTGCCCAAGTTATGAACAAATTGAGAAATCCAATAAAGGAGTAACTTTATTACTGATAAGGTTAGGTTGGAGGTTGTGTCTTAATATGAGAGCCAGAATTTGACTGAGTAAGAACACCCTGAAAGTGCTGCCTGGGTAAAGTCTAAGGCATGGGGGAGCAGAGGGAAACATATTCTTTCTCCAGACAGATTTTCCCTGAAAGGGAAGAGCTGAGTTCAGTAAGCTCAGCTTAGAAAGAGAAAGAGACTTGCCTGGTGGCTCAGACAGTAAAGAATCCTCCTGCAATGTAGGAGATGCAGATTCAATCTCTGGGTTGGGAAGAACCCCTGGAGAAGGGAATGGTGACCCACTCCAGCAAAATCCCAAGGACAGAGAAGCCTGGCAGAAGCCCATGGGGTTGCAAAGAGCCAGAGGACTGGGTGTGTGCATCTAAGTGTATCAGTTACACTCCAAGTAGCATTTTAGCTCTATCACACTACTTTATCTATGACATTTTCATTATTATTACATTATAAATTTTATCTCCATTGTTATTATTTATCTAGTAATAGTTATTTTTAACTTCCAAAAAATACTGGGTCTTTTTCATTTCTACCCATTGTTTTCTCATTTAATCCCATTGTAGTCATTGAGCTTGTTGATATATGCTTTTTTGGTCTTCAAGTATTTATTAAGACTCTCTCTGTAATGGTACCTGAGTTTTTCTAAATGTCCCATGAGTCCTTGAAAGGAATTTGTATCTTCCTAGCACACTGCTGAACTTTTGTTTATTTAAGGGTCATCTTTACCTCTAATAAATAAAAACTATTTTGTATGATTTTAATTTAGCTGTATTACCTTTCTTTTGGTTAAAATATGTCCACTATATCTTTTGTCGTGTTTTTACTTTTAACTTGGGTCCTTATATTATACATATGTCTGGTTTTTGTTTCGCTTTACTTTTCAATTCTATATAATAATCTTGATCTTTTAACAGGAGTTAGTCCTGTACGTGTACTGTAATTACTGACATATTTGAATAGATTCCTACCATTTTATTTTGTGTTTCCTATTTACTCTAATGTGTATTTCTGTCTTATGTTGGATTCTAATGCATTCAATGAATTTTCTTTTTTTTTTTTTTCCCCTTCTCCTCTTGTTTGGAAGTTACATATTTCTTTTTTTAAGTGGTTATTGTGAAGTTTTAATGTACATACTACCTTGACAAAGTTTATATTTAATCTATATCTCTATCTTCCTCCAAAATAACACAAGAATTTAGAATACTTTAAATCCAATCAGTGCCTTCCCATCTTGAACATTACTTGTGTACAGCTTTTAATTTTTTGCCTTTTTACCTCTAAATCATGCTATTGTTGACACTGTTATTTTGTAGAGTCAATACTAATTTAGATTTATCTCATGCTTGCTAATTTATGTGTTCATCATTCCTTTTTCCTTTTCACTCCTAATTTCTGAATTTAATGTTATTGAATAATTCTGTGTTCAGCCAAATGATCATTCCAAAATGGGAGTATAATACCAAAATTTTATCTTTGCACTTTAGCCAGTTCCCTGTGGAAGAAGATATTCTGAGGATTATCAGGGTGGGGAGGTGAATACTATTTAGGAAATCATTTTGGGTATGTATGAAGATTGAAAAGGATCTAATAAAGAGGGTATTTTATCCACCAGGGATTTAAAAAAAAGGAGCAAAATTCTTATAATCCACTAGTTTTATACACTGTCCTGAGCATTAGCAAGATACTGCTTGAGAAAGAAGGAAATGGATTTTCCATAGACCTATGCCTGTTGAAAATATTATTCTTTTGCTCTTGAAACATCTGTTGTCAGTTGTTGTAAATAATATAGTGTTTCCTTTTATTGTTTCTAAAACATTGTCTTTGTCTTTTGGGTTCTTAAATTTCATTTCAATAAGACCAGTGTATTTCTTTTTACTAAAACTGATTGTGCTCTATTATAGTTCCCAGATAAGAGGACTTTTAACTCTGGAAAATTCTTAATCATTATTTCTTCAAGAATTGCTTTTCCCCTACTCTCTTTATTTCCTTCAGGAACTATGATTAACATATATAAATCTTCTAATCCTATTCTACGTGTGTTTTTTAACCTGTCATATATTTCCATTGCTCTATCTCTCAGTGCTAATTTCTGGGTAATTTTATTAGATCTACTTTCTACTTACTAATTCTCTTTTCAATTTCATTCAGTTATATTACCTTCTAGAAGTTCTAGTAAGTTCTTTTAAAATTTGCCTTGTCCTTTTAAAATTATTTTTATAATAGCTTGTTCTTCTCTCATATTTTAAATTCCCTATTTTATGTCTTTAATCACTTAAAACATTAGTTTTATAACTTCTACCCAATTACTCTACTATCTAAAATTATTGAAAACTGTCTAATTTTAATGTGCTTTAAAAAAATATCTACTAATGCACATTCACTGTAGTCTGTCTTATGCATTTTACAACTGTTGGGTAGGAAGTTAAGCATCAGCAACAAGGGGTGGCCTGGCTGAAAGGAATGCAAGCTGATCCCTAAAACCCATCCCATACATACCCAGAAGAACTCACAGATATACCACAAAATAACCCCAGACACTTCTTTAACTCCTGCACATGCACCCTAGGCACACAATGGATACAAAATGACCACAGGGGCTTCAAATAACCTTAGGAGCTGAAAGCCTATTAAGAGTTCATAAATATTCTACATCTGATTATAACAGAATGAATTATGGGAAGACATAAACAATACAGCCTGTTCCTATATAACTTGCGATTGTCAATGGGCCTTGAGCATATGCCCACTTGCATTCTCCTTCACTGACTGGTGGAGGGTACAAGCAAGCCCTATTTTGCATAGAGCATAACCAAAAAGGAGACTGGAAGTATAAAAGCGGTGAAAAGAGAGGACTCCTTTGAGATCAGCCTGCTCTCATGTCTTGCGAGTATCTAATACAAGATCTTTCTGTTTGAGCTAAACTGAGATATAATTTATCTGCTGTTTTAAACCTTAGTCCACTGCTCCAAATATTTGTTGTGATGAGACAAGAACCGAGAAAGAGAAATAAACTGACCTGACACAACTATGCTTTATCAAGAGCTCATGCTCAGCAGGTATCATCCTAACAGACCCAGATTAAGAGTTCATCCCACTATGTCTGTTTTGTATTCGCTTCTGCAGAAACTGCAGGGAATAGCTTTCTTATAAACATTTCTCATCTTCAGTTCAGTTCAGTTCAGTTCAGTCGCTCAGTCGTGTCCAACTCTTTGCGACCCCATGAATTGCAGCACACCAGGCCTCCCTGTCCATCACCAACTCCCGGAGTTCACTCAAACTCACATCCATCGAGTCGGTGATGCCATCCAGCCATCTCATCCTCTGTCGTCCCCTTTTCCTCCTGCCCCCAATCTCTCCCAGCATCAGGTTAGGGGTATCCCAAATAACATAAGCAGAACAAAATCAAATGTCAAACAAGTCCATAAAGTAAAGTGAAGTCGCTCAGTCGTGTCCGACTCTTTGCGACCCCATCGACTGTAGCCTGCCAGGCTCCTCCATCCATGGGATTCTCCAGGCAAGAATACTGGATTGGGTTGCCATTTCCTTCTCCAGGGGGTCTTCCCGACCCACAAGTTCATAGAAGATCATTTTTCTTATTTTTCAAACAGTATCTTTCTAATGCTCAGGACACTGCAGAAAACAAATGGATTGTGAGAATTGTGTTCCTTTTTAATCGATGGTGAGTAAAATGCCCTTTTTCTTACTCCTTTCTTAATCTTTATATACACCCAAATGACTCCCTAAGTAGTGGTTTCTCTCTCTCTCCACCACTCCCATAATCTTCCAAGTATATTCCTCCAAAGGGAACTAAATGGCTAAAGCAGAACTTCTAAAAGGAGCAGATCCAGAGCCCACTTTACAAGCAGAAGCTTTATGAGCTTCGAGGTAAACAGCTATTAGAATATTACTGAGAAAAGTCAACAGGATAGGGAAAATAGAGGGGAGGAAAGAACTGATATTTTTTCACCACTGACATTATATCAGTTTTCAAGCCAACATTTTGTGGCAGAGGTTCCCTCTCCATTTGCTGATGAGACCCGAGGCTATACAGCAAAACAGGGGCTAGCCCATGTCTCCCTGACTCCCTTCCTCAGAATGAAAGTCCATGAGCCCAAAGAGCAGAATGGAAAATATGAGAAATATAGCCTCAAGCAAAGGAAATCTCAAAGCAGGTAAAACTTCTGTTTCTCATTTTGCATGTATTAAAAGCTGTGTTAATAAGGAAACAAGATACTGTGTACTCCCACTAGGCCATCATTTCCAATGTAAACCAGAACTCTACATAAGCGAGATAAGAATATGAATAAATAGTAAAAAAAAAAAAAAAAAAAAAGATTTTCAAAACTGAGATTTTGCTTTTTTAGGCCAGTTTTAGCTCATTAAAAAAAGTGAATAGATAGTACCAAGAATTCCCATTTATCCCTTCTCTCTGCACACTATTTTATCTTACTAACATCTTGCATTGTGTGGTGCAAATGTTACCATTTATGAACCCGTGTTGAGTCCATAGTTTACATTATGGCTCACTCTCGGTGTTGTACAGTTAGATGGGTCTTGGCAAATACATAATATTATGTACCCACCATTATAGTATCATACAGGATCGTTCCCCCAAACTAAAAGTCCACTGTGCTCCACCTGTTTGACACTCATCCCTCTCCTCTGAAACCCTAGCAACCACTGATCTTTTTTACTGTCCCTATAGTTTTGCATTTTCCAAAACTGTCGTGCAGTTGGAATCATACAGTGGTAGCTTTTCAGACTAGCTTCTTTCACTTAGCAATATGTATTTGTTGTTCCTCTGTGTCTCTTGGTGGCTTGACAACTCATTTCCTTTTACTTCTGAATAATAGTCCTTTGTATGGATGTAGCACAGTCTGTTTATCTCAAGTTATACCCTATGAAGGGGCATCTTGGTGGCTTCCGGTTTTTGTCAATTATGAACAAAGCTCTTATAAATCTTTTTAAAGTTCTAAGTGGATCGTGAAGTCTACTCTTTCTATAAACTCTGCATTAGCCAATTAGTTCCCTCAAGATATACTGCCCCATTTCAGATTTCCGCTTTTTCTCCTCTCCAACCCCACCCCATCTCCCAGGTTTCCAATAGCTATCGTGCTGATTCTCCAGGCTGGGAGGCTCACCCTTCAAATGGAGAGCAAGAAACAATGGCAGTGAAAGGCCTTCCCATTGTCAGTATCTGTGGCATTTCCCCGTGGAGACAGCCCACTTCCCTGAAAGCCAGATATACCTGTGACATGAGGTTGCAAAGCAATGCATTTCTAGCATTCAGGCTTTTCTGATGCTCCAGGACATTTTTAAAAATCATAGAGTCATCAAAAAGCTTCACTCCCAGCTGTGCAGAAGGAGACTCTGCCGCTCTCACTTAATTTGGGTTGCATTACCTCATTCTATACATCATTCATGACAAGCAAGTCACCATGGGGCTCCCTTGGCTAACTCCTGTTATCTTTGACCCAGCTCTCATTTATCTGGACATTTACTTCATAAATGTTGTAAATCCTATAGCTGAAAAAGGTGGTGCAGAAGTTTCAATGGAGTGGGGTCTCTTTTCATTGTCGCAATAAGCAAAAGTAAACAGAGGCGAATAAGAACCCTAACCTCCTATCACGTTCTTGCCCTTCTCATGTGATTCATAATGCCATCACTCTGGCAGCTGGGATGGAAAGGATGAGAGAAGGAGGTTTTCAAAATTGCCTCTAGATGGGCTATTTATGTCTTCCAACCTGCTACATTTCCTTGAACTTAAAAGAACACCAAGACAGCCTGTAGTGTGACTTCTCCACCCCACGTAAATGAATACATTTACGCTTCCTCAGCTGTTTGTGTTGGGAAACAGCTAGGATCCTCCCTGTGCCTCATGGGTCCATCCAGGTCTCTTGCATGTCAAGGCAGAAATTTAGGAGCTCGTGGTCTCAGGCCTAAAAGTGAGGAGCACCCAGACATGCCCCAGGGGAATAGTTTCTGTAAGGGTTTTGTCTTGCTTATAGACACAGCTCTTGCGCTGATCTTCATTATCCGGGCTTCATAATTTTCCTGAGAGGAGATAACTCAGAAGCAGACAGTTTATTCTGGTCCTGCTAAAGGAGAGGCAGCATTTGAGACTGGAGTCTGCAGGCTTTCAGAACTGAATGCCAGTCGGCTCCAGGATTCAAATGCAATCAGATAAAAGAGGCTTTCCAGCCAAGGCTTAGACTCATTCCAATCTTCTGTACCCTTTCCTCCAACCATAAAACATTGTTAGAACTGAGGGGCTGCAAGATGCTGAGTCATCAGAGAGAGATTAGATCATGTCCATGTACTGCGCACAGACACAAAAGCAAATGTAAACATTTTAGAAAGGATTTCAACATTAAGGATTAAAGCAAAGGGGGTTTTATGTTTAACTAGGAGTTAAGCATAAATTCTATTTCCCAAGAATTCCATTAATAAAAGTTTTGCTTCTAAAGTGTTTGGGGGCACTGTGCAATCTGTAAGACCTTGGGCCATAGCAGGATAAACAAGCAAAACACAAAAATAGCAAAATTGACTGGAATTTCTCCCCAAATATGCAATGTACTTGAAAACCAAAGGAAGAGACTAGCAAACAGATACATATTGCTCTGTTTTAAGCCAAACATTGCTTAAGAAAAAGGGGGCCAGAAAAGAAGCTTCCTCAGCAAAGACCATCTCTTGAGCCCCCTTCCTGTAGAAGCTGACTAATCTGGTAATCGGAAACTCTCTCCCTTAACCCCTGGGTCCTGCTGAGCTCCTTAATTCTTGTATTATGTAAACCTGAAAACCAATTGCTAGAAGAATGTATCAAGGGAAGTTTCAAAGTCCTCTTAAGGTTAATTTCCCGTAAGAAATTCCTGGCTTTTCTTCTTTTGGTGCCTCCCTGTCCCTCCACTTAATTGCTTCTGTCTTCCTCCAGCCTAACCCCAGCTTGATCTTTCTTACCAAGGTCTGCCCTAGGACTGGCAGAGCAGACAGAAAAGCTCTTTAAGAATATAGAGTTTACTATTCATAGCAGTGACACAGGCCATTGAAAGCCAAAGCAGTCAAGTAAGGAAATCTGTCAGCCTAGATTATCTTTCCAGCACCTGGGAGGTAGGACTTATTTATAAATAAAAATAGACACCAAAAATGTCTGGCCCCTTATAGGCCCCTGATGTCTGAGAAGGCTGTACGGATCCAAGTCCAGAGGCTTTTCCCAGCTGTCCTCCAAACCTAGCAGCAAATTTTGTTTTTGAAACTGTAATTAACAAAAAGATGGTTTGCTTCAGTGCAAATTAAAATTCCTGCTAGTACAGGCAGTGTGTTGTCTTCTATGGATTTCCGAACACTTAGCCACACTTAACCAGATCTCCAGTCCTGTAACAGGAACTGCCTATGTCACACACAGCATTCTCTAGGATTCATCTATCAGCCTTACTGGTGGGTTCTTGTCCAGATGTGGTCCTTGCCTTCTATTTCCCTCTTTGGGCGTCCCTGCATCCTCCATGGAAGGACCATGCTTCCTCTGTGTGAAGTCAAAGCCCTCTGCTTCTCAGCCTTCATGGAATTTCTTTGCTTATCATAGAGCAGATTGTAAGACTCAAATCAAAATCTTTTGAAATAAGCCTACCTTTTAGAGAAGCATTTTGAGGTTACTTTGCTAAGGGTTTGGGTTCTAGAAGCTGCATTCAGATACTTATTGCCAAGTTTAGAGGCCAGGTGATTCTGGGTATAATTCACTTTGATCAAGCAGTGGAATTATAAAATATGCACAGAGGGCTCTGCTCTTGAAGCTTTGTTGATTGTGCTGTAAAAGTCTCTGATCCAGAGAAGCTTACTGTACCATTGCACTGAAAATCTTCTTGAAAACATCTCAAGTAATGGAGGCCTCGAACATAAACACACACTCTGAATTACCTTCAGAAATGGTAGTCCTACTGTATAAGATAATACAATCGGTGGCTCAGACGGTAAAAGCGTCTGCCTACAATGCGGGGCACCCGGGTTCGATCCCTGGGTCGGGAAGATCCCCTGGAGAAGGAAGTGGCAACCCATTCCAGGACTCTTGCCTGGAAAATCCCATGGATGGAGAAGCCTGGTAGGCTACAGTCCATGGGGTCTCAAAGATTCGGACACGACTGAGCAACTTCACTTTCACTTTATGGCATTTTCTTACACTCTTCAGCCTTTCAATTCCCATCTCTTATCTTCCAAATATGCCATCTCCTATTATAATAATTCTTGCCTTCTAGGGTGTTGTGAATTAGCAGACGCTACCATCCCCCCATTAGCTACCCGTATTTAGCTCTTTTAAGCTTTCCTCTAATCAGAATCCCTGAGACCTCCTCACCTTCAAACTATTCCTTCTCCTTGCCCTTCTCCAAATTCCCTAAGGTCCTATGCCCCTAACCTGAGCTTTATAAAGATCCAAGTGATATTCCAGATGCTTGCTCACCGAGGAGCCAAGAGACCAGCTGTCACCTCTGGTCTCTGTTACTCCGTGACTCAGGGTACGTGTCCCAGAATAGGCCTGGCCTTTCGTGCTGCCTTCTCTCATTGCAGTCTGGCTGCTCGGGGCACGGCCACTATCACCCTAGCTCCACTTTGGCATTACTGCTTTCCAGGTTTCTTCTCCCCACCAGGTGTACGGATTTCAAACTATGTTCCTTCAAACTTGAATAGCCCACTGGTCAGCATTCCCAGAAAAGATATGTCTTTATTATCATCCTGGTTTGGAAATAGCCCCAAAACATCTGTAAACATTTTTACCAAAACAAAACAAAAAAACTTGGTAAGATTTTCCACTCTGGAAAGAGAAAGCAAGAAGGAAAATTATTTATGATTTTAGACTCTTAATGTCAAACAGTATTCTGGAGAAAGTAACAGAACATCCCAGGCAGGATCTGCCTCAGAAAGGATTTAATGGGCTTGTGAAAGGGTGTCCATGCCTGGGACTATAGAGAGGACGTTTTCTCCTCCTATAGTCAATCCCCCTGGGGCTCCATGACCTGCAATAGGCTTCTCTGCAGTGCTTTGTTGCCTGGGAACCCTGCTTTCTTCTGCCTCCTCCAGGACCTGTCTTCCCCTCCTTTCTGGGAAGCTCAAGTACGGCAGGTGGCAGGAAGTGTGTCTATGGGAATCGAGGGTCCCCACCCTCCTCCAGGAAGGTGCAGGGGCCCACGCTGTGCCCTGGGAGGCACTCGTTGCAGGAACTCCCAGGCCCACAGCACTAATCCTGACAGCTTCAGGGGAAGAACATTCCTATTTTAAGAGGGCCAGGGTAACATTGTGCTCACCCGTGTCTGAGTCACTCCTCCTCTTTGGGGTTTGTGAAAGAAATATAGTTCTCAGCCTTTAGCTCTGCAGGCTTTATTTTCTTCAGACTCAGTGATCAACTGGTTTACCACAAAATGGAAAAGGTGCTAGCAAAGCAGGAGTAACCAAGGAAGCTATGATGTCTGGAACTGTAATAACAGAGGAAAAGCTAAGCGTTATACGAGATCTAAAAATAAGTCACTAACCATATCCTATTTCCTCTAACATACATATGCAGGTACCTAGAAGAGAAAATTGCCATAGTGCAAAAGAATCAATAAAGAACACTGTGATGAACCACAGCCCACCCTAACCCAAAAAAGTAGCTCTGCCCTCACAGTGAGCAGTCTTTTAAGCAATGAGGCTATTTCACATAATTTGTCATTACTGTACTTGAAGATGTAGAAACACCAAGGGTCTTCCCATCAGCCATTGCCTTAATTAGAAAGGAAAATCACATCATATCCATAGCATTTGCTATGTTTTGTATAAACAGGTAAGTTTGAATTCTTATATGGTTTGCCTACAAAAACATGTACTTCTTCCTTATCAGCAAGTTACTGTTTAAACAACTTTGTGCTTTAATCTTAACATAATAACAGCTCATATTTATTGTACATTTATACAACAACTCATTACTAGTTCACTTAATCCTTATAACAACCATGTCAAGTGCCCCTTTTTCATACAGCAGGAAACAGAAGCTAAGAGAGCACAAGTCACTTGATCAAAATCACGCCGTTTGGAAGTGCTAGAGTTTAGGTTCACAGAGGTCTCCCTAGCTGCTCACCTTGAGAACTTAATCACATTTCTATACTGTTGTTGTGTACAAAACCAAATTTTGAGCCCTAACACGGTCAAACTTTATTTTAATAGCAAATTCTCATTCCTCCAACTGATTGAGCTGAATCTCCACACATTTTAAATGACATCAGTTAAAACACAGTCTGTACTTATTTCTCAGGCTTCCGTACTAATATCATATTTTAGATGTGGCCCAGGAGCATAAGTACCTGGTTCAGGGAATCCCAAGCTTCTCCTTATATTTTTTTCCTTCGAGGAAGATAGTGACTAGATCTAAACAGAAAGATCCTGGCCCCAGGTTCAGTTCAGTTCAGTCACTCAGTTGTGTCCGACTCTTTGCGACCTCATGAATTGTAGCACGCCAGGCCTCCCAGTCCATCACCAACTCCTGGAGTTCACTCAAACTCATGTCCATTGAGTTGGTGATGCCATCCAGCCGTCTTATCCTCTGTCATCCCCTTCTCCTCCTGACCACAATTCCTCCCAGTATCAGTCTTTTCCAATGAGTCAACTCTTCACATGAGGTGGCCAAAGTACTGGAGTTTCAGCTTCAGCATCATTCCTTACAAAGAACACCCAGGACTGATCTCCTTTAGAATGGACTGGTTGGATCTCCTTGTAGCCCATGGGACTCTCAAGAGTCTTTTCCAACACCACAGTTCAAAAGCATCAATTCGTCAGCTCTCAGCTTTCTTCACAGTCCGACTCTCATATCCATACATGACTACTGGAAAAACCATAGCCTTGACTAGACAGACCTTTGTTGGCAAAGTAATGTCTCTGCTTTTGAATATGCTATCTAGGTTGGTCATAACTTTCCTTCCAAGGGGTTGGTCATAACTTTCCTTCCAAGGAGTAAGCGTCTTTTAATGTCATGGCTGCATTCACCATCTGCAGTGATTTTGGAGCCCAAAAAATAAAGTCTGTCACTGTTTCCACTGTTTCCCCATCTATTTGCCATGAAGTGATGGGACCGGATGCCATGATCTTCGTTTTCTGAATGTTGAGCTTTAAACCAACTTTTTCACTCTCCTCTTTCACTTTCATCAAGAGGCTTTTTAGTTCCTCTTCACTTTCTGCCGTAAGGGTGGTGTCATCTGCATATCTGAGGTTATTGATATTTCTCCTGGCAATCTTGATTCCAGCTTGTGCTTCTTCCAGCCCAGGCTTTCTCATGATGTACTCTGCATATAAGTTATATAAGCAGGGTGGCAATATACAGCCTTGACATACTCCTTTCCCTATTTGGAACCAGTCTGTTGCTCCATGTCCAGTTCTAACTGTTGCTTCCTGACCTGCATACAGATCTCTCAGGAGGCAGGTTACGTGGTCTGGTATTCCCATCTCTTTGAGAATTTTCCACAGTTTATTGTGATCTACACAGTCAAAGGCTTTGGCATAGTCAATACAACAGAAACAAATGTTTTTCTGGAACACTCTTGCTTTTCCATGATCCAGCGGATGTTGGCAATTTGATCTCTGGTTCCTCTGCCTTTTCTAAAACCAGCTTCAACATCTGGAAGTTCACGGTTCACATACTGCTAAAGCCTGGCTTGGAGAATTTTGAGCATTACTTTACTAGCGTGTGAGATGAGTGTAACTGTGCAGTAGTTTGAGCACTCTTTGGCATTGCCTTTCTTTGGGACTGGAATGAAAACTGACCTTTTCCAGTCCTGTGGCCACTGCTGAGTTTTCCAAATTTGCTGGCATATTAAGTGCAGCACTTTCATAGCATCATCTTTCAGGATTTGAAATAGCTTAACTGGAATGCCATCACCTCCACTAGCTTTGTTCATAGTGATGCTTTCTAAGGCCCACTTGACTTCACATTCCACGATGTCTGGCTCTAGATGAGTGATCACATCATCATGATTATCTGGGTCGTGAAGATCTGTTTTGTACAGTTCTTCTGTGTATTCTTGCCACCTCTTCTTAATATCTTCTGCTTCTGTTAGATCCATACCATTTCTGTCCTTTATCGAGCCCTTCTTTGCATGAAATGTTCCATTGGTATCTCTAATTTTCTTGAAGAGATCTCTCGTCTTTCCCATTCTGTTGTTTTCCTCTATTTCTTTGCATTGATTACTGAAGAAGGCTTTCTTATGTCTTCTTGCTATTGTTTGGAACTCTGCATTCAGATGCTTATATCTTTCTTTTTCTCCTTTGTTTTTTGCTTCTCTTCTTTTCACAGCTGTTTGTAAGTCCTCCCCAGACAGCCATTTTGCTTTTTTGCATTTCTTTTCCATGGGGATGGTCTTGATCCCTGTCTCCTGTACAATGTCATGAACCTCATTCCACAGTTCATCAGGCACTCTATCTATCAGATCTAGTCCCTTAAATCTATTTCTCACTTCCACTGTATAATCATAAGGGATTTGGTTTAGGTCATACCTGAATGGTCTAGTGGTTTTCCCTACTTTCTTCAATTTCAGTCTGAATTTGGCAATAAGGAGTTCATGATCTGAGCCACAGTTAGCTCCCGGTCTTGTTTTTGCTGACTGTATAGAGCTTCTCCACCTTTGGCTACATAGAATATAATCAATCTGATTTCGGTGTTGGGCCCCAGGTTATAAGTTCCTAATTGGTTTTTTAATTTCTAAACATTTATTTTCTCAAGTGATATGCTTCTCACAGACTGAAAAGAAGCTATTTGCTGACTTTCACTGGTCCCTGAAGCACATGTTGAGTAACACTGCTTTACTCTAATACCTTTATGCTCCTTTACCTACAGGGTAAAGACAAACTCCTAATTCTGTAGGACCAACTAGGTATCTGTATTTGTTTGCTTGACCTGTCATAACAAAACACCACAGACTAGGTGGTTTAGACAACAGAAGTGTATTTTCCCATTATTTTGGAGGTTAGAAGTCCTAGATCAAGGTGTTGGCAAGGCTGGTTTCTGCTCAAACTACTCCTTTTCCTTCTGTACCAGTCTGTATCCTAATCTCCTCTTCTCAGAAGGATAATGGGCATATTGGATTAGGGCCCAGTCACATGACATCATTTTATGTTAATTACTTCTTTAAAGACCCTGCCTCCAAATACATTTTGAGATACTGGGGGTTATTAATAGAATTATGAGTTCAGTATGTGAGTTTGGGGGATGGGTGGAGACATAATCCATCCTGTAATAGTATCCCAACAACTCCCTTTTATAAAGTTCTCTGTGGTCCACATGTAAATGCCTTTGACCCTGACAACCCCTGCTTTCTCTAAATGTGTTTGTATTACCTCCCTGTGGTGATATAGACAAGTTTTTTTGTGAGCAAACCACAGTTCTTATTCAAATGCTATTACCAGCAACATCAATTGTATTATTGTTTTCATCTTAGAAGACATCATCGATCTCACTTGTAAAAAACTAAAAGTTGTAGATACAGAAAATGTTTTTACCAGTTGTGAATTACCAATTAGCAAAAACAGATTCTAGATTTTTTAAACGTTATTGAAACCAATTGAAGAAGGAAATGGCAACCCACTCCAATATTCTTGCCTGGGAAATCCCATGGACAAGGAGGCTGGTGGGCTACAGCCCATGGCAGTTACAACGCAATAGACATGACTTACCAACTAAACAACAACAAAAGTTGAAACCAATAATGTCGTCTTAAATTTTTTTCTTCTTAAATTATTACTGTATATACCTGGAATTTAAAACTGTACAATCTCTAATCAAGATGGAATCCAGCTAATTTATCCTGGGCCCTCAGCATATGTCACAATTTCTGGTCATTCTACATGAAGATTCAAATGACCTGAAGAGGCAATTCATGTGCCTGGTTGCATCAGTCTAAAAGCCATCATTATAGGGTGCCTACCAGTTTCACATATAGTGCCATTATGCTAGGTGTGTTATGTGCATTAAAGCATGTGTCTCCTCAATTTCCTGCAGGACAGATACTATCTACTTTACCAGTGAGCAAGCAGAACATCAGAGAGCTTCAGCAAATGGCCCAAAGTCATACAGCTCACAAATGGTCTGGATAAGTCTTAGGCGTGAATCTTGTCCTGTCTTACTCCAGAACTTTTTTTTTTTTTTTTTTTTTTTTACCACTACAAATTGCTTCTTTGACTTCTTAAGACAGATAACAGTATACTCTTAGTGGCTCAGAACTTTTCCTGGACATTAAAAATATCCAATCTAGTTCAACCAACTGTTAGTTTTGATAAATAAAATAACAACAGCATCCTAGTTTCTGTGTCAGAACTGCAAAATACATCACAGAGTATTCGTCATCAGAAACAAAATCTACATCCATCTTTGGGTGATAATGTAAGGCTATGTAAAACAACAATGGATATACTTATTTTTTGTCAAAAAAAAGTTATTTATATTAAGTAACCCTAATTAGTATCACCAACTTCCTTGTAGCATCTCCAGGACTGCAGTCTTGTGTTCCTATAACCCATTTATTTCATTGTTTAATTGTGTCTGTTTGAGCCCTGGCTTACAAGGCAAGATTTCAAATGTGTTGAAGGCAGGCACCCTTTTTATCCTCCTTTGTATTGTCTTAAAGTGTTAAGCATAGTGCCTTGCATAGAGCAGATGCTCACTAATATATAACAATCAGCTTTAAAGTCTTCACAAAATAACCACCCAGAGAAACCCATTGGAAGACTTAGTGATGAACCTCATAAGTGTGCAACAGGGTATCTAAGAAATCCCTACATCTGGCCATATTGAGCCAGCCTTCTTAGTTCTCTGGGTCAGATGTACCCTTTCCAGACCTTGGTTTATAACCCCAAATGCCTTCAGGTTGGCTGATGGTGCTGGTTTTTGTCATAATTGTGTGATTCAATTTGCTCATGTATAGCAGGAAGTAGAATAAATATTAGCAGGTCCCATTTGGGGGCCCCAAAGGCAATCCTAAATAGGATTCTGTTTGGGGCTCTTGTCAATGTGCCTGCAAGAGGCCAGTTGAAGCATCCAGTCAGCCCAAGGCTATGAGTTCAGCTGGCAGTGCCTTCCTCCTTCCTCCTGCTGCTCAGTTGTCTTCCATCTCAGTGGGACCCCATTCTTCTGGCTGAAAAATGGACTACTGAAATTATACCAACAGGCAAAATCAGGGCACTTATAACTAGAGCTTTACTCTAAAAACTAACTAGTCACTTCATACTTCTTTACCTAGAAGTTTAAAAAAATAAATAAATAAAGAGTAACTCAAAGGAACATATAAGAAGATTCAGTACTTAAGACCCCAGGGCCCCTTGGCAAATATAACAAAAACCCTGATGCCAGAGATAAAGATGTATTTCTCAAAGAAATGTGTTGTCTTCAAAAGATAGATCTAATAGTGAGTATGTGATTAGATGGACATTGGTAGACCTGGTCCCCAGGAAAAAGATATAGTTTGGAGAGCCTGCTTAGGTGAACAGAACTTTTCTTTAGTTTGGCATTTCCTTTCAGTTTAGGAATTCTGTCTGCAAGTCTGTCCTGCTAAGTCGCTTCCTTGTGTCCAACTCTGTGCGACCCCATAGACAGCAGCCCACCAGGCTCCCCTGTCCCTGGGATTCTCCCGGCAAGAACACTGGAGTGGGTTGCCATTTCCTTCTCCAATTCATGAAAGTGAAAAGTGAAAGTGAAGTCGCTTAGTTGTGTCCAACTCTTAGCGACCCCGTGGACTGCAGACTGTCCTACACCCTTATATTTGTCCCAGAGTATTTCTGGGCACTCCTTCTTGAGTTTTCTACACCTCAGACAACTAAGAAAATTATAAAATGGTTCAGCCTATGGAGACAAAGTTTTGAGAATGGCTGATGGATGAGGTGAGTTTATGGGTCTCCTGATCATTTAAGGAGCCACAGATACTTTGATGTGGAGTTTGAAGCAGTTTAGAAATCACCCAAGCTCTAGGGATTTAGGTGGTTGCCTCCAAGATGCTCAGTAGCTTGGGCGATCTTAAGACTGGCATGATGCATTCACCTCCTCGCCTAGGAAGTTTTTGTCTGCATCACACCATCAGGTAGGTTATTAATGCACTGGTATCTAGAAGCAAAAACAGAGGTGGAAAGAGATGAAAGAATAAGGTCTCTCTGGTAAAGACTCTTCTAAATTTGAGTAATCTTCCTCAGAAGATGCTAGTTTGCAAAAGACAATGATTTAGATTAGGAAAGAAGGCCATGATTTCCAAAAGTGAAATAAGCACAAATTAGAACAGAAAGGTAAAATCTGAAGTGCAAAGCATGGCAGATGATAGAACCTGGATTATCCCAACCACCACCAGTGATGCTTGTGAATTCATTATCCTAGTGTAAACTCAGTAGACAATTTAGCAGAGCATTCCTTCAAAACAGCAATTCTAGAAAATGAAAGAAGACACCAGGGCTCCAGAAGAAGTGAATCACACCAAAGTCATCACTACACAGCTAACCCATCCCTTTCATCAAGGCAGAAATGACTCCATCTTAGCCAAAGATTCCATGATCTCATTAGCAAAGATACTGAGACTCTGCTGTTCCTCTACAAGGGAGGATTCCAACTATGCCACAAGTTATTTCACCCAGAACATCTTAGTCTGACTGGATGGATATGGATGAGGGAAAAAAAAAATCTATCTCCCCATGGTAGTTTCTTTAATCCTGTTGCTGGCAAGATACTTGTGCAATAGAAACTGAGATACATCTGGATGTCTACTTGTGCAGGGCAAGGCCTAAACCGAGATGTCCTGAAGATTTACAGATTGGTTCGGACACTTTCACTGCAAGTGAGTAGCTTGGCCAAAGGGCAATTTATGGACTTCCTAACAATTCAGAGGTGGATCTTGTTTGCTGCTAGATGGATTTGAGGACTCAAATAACAAGATCAGGACATGGGGACATGGCTGTTTTTATTCTTCCATGAGTCCTTCCTTCCACAGTCTCCAGTCCCACATGATGGCATTGGCAGCACAGACCGCTCAGCTTCTCAGGGGCCCAGCCCAGCACACAGGAGCAAGAGTTCTAGTCCCAGTAAGTCCGACAGTATCTGATTAGGTCACATGTTCTCCTCCAAACCTAGATAGTGGCCTGGAACATGTGCAATCAGGAGATGGAAACAAGTACACCAAAGCCACACGGTGTAAAAAAAAAGAATTCAAGCTATGGCTATCATAAGAAGAGAAAGCACAGGATGGTCATCATCAAAAACTCTACAAATAGTAAAAGCTGGAAAGAGTGAGAAAAGGAACCCTCCTATACTATTGGTGGGAATGTCAGTTGTTATAGCCATTATAGAGAACAATATGGTGGTTCCTCAGAAAACTAAAAACTAAAAGTTGCCATATGATCCTGCAATCCCACTCCTGGGCATATATCCAGAGAAAATTCTGATTTGAAAAGATACATGCACCCAAATATTCACTGCAGCACTATTTAAAATAGCCAAGACATGAAAACAACTTAAATGTCCATCAACAAATGAATGGATAAAGAAGATGGGGTACATATATAGAAGGGACTATTACTCAGCCATAAAAAAAATAACACCATTTGCAGCAACATGGATGGACCTATAGATTATCATACTAAGTAAAGTCAGATAGAGAAAGACAAAGATCATATAATATCACTTATATGTGGAATCTAAAAATATGTTCAGTTCAGTCACTCAGCTGTGTCCAACTCTGTGCTCCCATGGACTGCAGCATGCCAGGCTTCCCTGTCCATCACCAACTCCCAGAGCTTGCTTAAACTCATGTCCATTGAGTTGGTAATGCCATCCAACCATCTCATCATCTGTCGTCCCCTTCTCCTCCCGCCTTCAATCTTTCTCAGCATCAGGCTCTTTTCCAGTGAGTCAGTTCTTCGCATCAGGTGGCCAAAGTATTGGAGATTCAGCATCAGTCCTTCCAATGAATATTCAGGACTGATCTTTAGGATGGACTGGTTGGATCTCCTTGCAGTCCAGGGGACTCTCAAGAGTCTTCTCCAACACCACAGTTCAAAAGCATCAATTCCTCAGCACTCAGCTTTCTTTATAGTCCAACTCTCACAGCCATACATGACCACTGGAAAAACCATAGCTTTGACTAGATGGACCTTTTAGACCCACAGACATAGAAAACAAACTTCTGGTTACCAAAAGGGAAGAGGTAGGTGGGAAGAGGATAAATAAAAGGATGGGACTAACATATACACACTGCTGCTGCTGCTGCTGCTGCTGCTGCTGCTGCTGCTGCTGCTAAGTCGCTTCAGTCGTGTCCAACCCTGTATGACCCCATAGACGGCAGCCCACCAGGCTCCCCCATCCCTGGGGTTCTCCAGGCAAGAACACTGGAGTGGGTTGCCATTTCCTTCTCCAATGCATGAAAGTGAAAAGTGACAGTGACGTCGCTCAGTCGTGTCCGACTCTTCACAACCCCATGGACTCCAGCCCACCAGTTATACACACTACTATACATAAAATAGATGACCAACAAGGACCTACTCTATAGCACAGAGAACTATACTCAATGTTTTGCAACAATCTATAAGGGAAAAGAATCTGAAAAAGTTTTATATGTGTGTATGTATATATATATATATATATATCACCGTGCTGTATATCTGAAACTAATGTGACATTGTAAATCAACTATAATTCAATAAAAGGAAGAAACTGTAAATACCGAATGACAGAAACAATGAATGTTTGCTGCAATTAGTAAGTGGTTTGAAGATCATGTTTGCAGAAACCTTTTGTCTTAGCTTGGGTCTCCCCCAGAAAACAGAGCCTGAGATAAAGGCTTGCACATGGGTCATTCATTTCCAGCGATCAAGCCAGGAAACAGTTGAGAGCTGGAGAGAACAAAACAGGAAAGGAGAAAAAAAAATAACACAAGGGACACTGCAGAGATATGTAGGAGGAGCCATCCAGGAAGAAAGAATTTACTGACTGGCTACCATCCTCCATTGGTGGAGGATTGCCCTTCCCGGCTTGTGCACGCGTGAGAACAGCCTGATGAGTTCCATCCAGTGGCCCACACTGTGGGACAAGTCAGAAAACCTTGGAGGCACAAAGATGGAGATAGATGGTGTAGCTGGTTTCCATGGTAATGACTGGAATAAATGATAGCACAAGAGGATATGGGGTGGGGGACAAGGTTTGGCCAACATATCTTTCCTCTTGGATATTCAAATTGTTTTACTTTTTTTGTTGTTCAATGTTGCAGGTCATTTATCATCAAAAACAAACTCTAAAAGACACCATAGGGCTGGGTTATGGAGCTATATGAGGAATAGTAGGGGAAGACTTGGGTTTGAATCTGACTTAACCACCAGCAGTGCCATTTAGAGCAAATCAATTAATCTCTTTGATTATCATCAGTAAAACATAGATGTCAATAATGCCTACCTTATATAATTTAAGGTAATATTAATAGTACATAAAGTCATACTGTCACTTTAAGTATTAATTCAATTTCCACTACAGTTAATTATAAAGGAGTCTCCATAAATTTTAGATTGTTTATACAAACTAATGGAGAAGGAAATGGCAACCCACTCTAGTATCCTTGCCTGGAGAATTCCACGGATGCCCTAGCCTGGTAGGCTACAATCTGTGGAGTCACAAACAGTCAAGCATGATTTAGCAACTACATGATGACGACAATGGTACAAACTAAATGGACTTAAATGAGGGACACGTCTAACCACTTCTGCTTTTCTCCTGTTTTGAAGTTTGTAGTTCATTGTGTTTGAAACAGCATCCAACTCACTGCAGAATAGAGGATGTACTCCCACAATCAGAAGAGCTGCAAATTGTCATTGAAGTCGCCAAAGGATACACCATCAGGCTGGATTTAGAAAAGACAGAGGAACCAGAGATCAAATTGCCAACATCCACTGGATCATTGAAAAAGCAAGAGAGTTCCCAAAAAAATCTACTTCTGCTATACTGACTATGCCAAAACCTTTGACTGTGTGGATCATAGTAAACTGTGGAAAATTCTGAAAGAGATGGAAATACAGACCACCTGACCTGCCTCTTAAGAAATCTGTATGCAGGTCAGGAAGCAACACTTAGAACTTGGCATGGAACAACAGACTGGTTCCAAATAGAAAAAGGAGTACGTCAAGGCTGTATATTGTCACCTAGCTTATTTAACTTCTATGCAGAGTACATCATGAGAAATGCTGGGCTGGAGGAAGCACAAGCTGGAATCAAGATTACCAGGAGAAATATCAATAACCTCAGATAAGCAGATGACACCACCGTTAAGGCAGAAAGCGAAGAACTAAAGAGTCTCTTGATGAAAGTGAAAGAGAATGAAAAAGTTGGCTTAAAACTCAACATTCAGGAAACAAAGATGATGGCATCCGGTCCCATCACTTCATGGCAAATAGATGGGGAAACAGTGGAAACAGTGTCAGATTTATTTTTGGGCTCCAAAATCACTGCAGATGGTGATTATAGCCATGAAATTCAAAGACTCCTTGGAAGAAAAGTTATGACCAACCTAGACAGCATATTGAAAAGCAGAGACATTACTTTGCCAACAAAGGTCCGTCTAGTCAAGGCTATGGTTTTTTCAATAGTCATGTATGGATGTGAGAGTTGGACTATAAAGAAAGCTGAGTGCTGAAGAACTGATGCTTTTGAATTGTGCTATTGGAGAAGACTCTTGAGAGTCCCTTAGACAAGGAGATCCAACCAATCCACACTAAATGAAATCAGTCCTGAATACTCATTAGAAGGACTGAGGCTAAAGCTGAAACTGCAATACTTTGGCCACTTGACATGAAGAACTGATTCATTTGAAAAGACCCTGATCCTGGGAAAGATTGAAGGTGGGAGGAGAGGGGGATGAAAGAGGATGAGATGGGTGGATGGCATCCTTTACTCAATGGACAAGAGTTTGAATGAGCTCTGGAAGTTGGTGATGGACAGGGAGGCCTGGTGTGCATGCTGCAGTTCATGGGGTCACAAAGAGTCAGACACAACTGAGCGACTGAACTGAACACCATCAAGATCACCCCTCAAATCCTAATTTCTTGAATATGTACCACCATTATCTTTTTAACCCCTTTTGAAAGTCTAAAATGAGGGAAGAGTCATTTTATATCCAGCCATGTGGTAATTCAGTTTTCAGGAACTTAGAAAAAATGTGTACAATTCATTTGTTATCATTGACAGCAGCCCATATGCCTAAGCATTTGCTTTCTGAAGTTTCTGAGAAATGTGCTGGGGAAAAAAATCCTGAGCCCAAACATGATCCAGAGCCCTTACATGACACTGTTGTCAGAACACTGAGCACAGTCCACCCCCCCAGTCTCCCAGACGTCCTCACGCTGCCCTCAAGCCTCTATCTCAGCCCCACGTTGTTTGGTCTCTGCTGTTTCTCAGGCACTGAGCATCAGGACATCAGTCTCATACCCTCTTATTTGGAAAGATCCTAACTTCTCAGGGACTAAAGGCAGAAAGTCACCTCTTTGAATCCTAAAGTGATTCAAATATTTTCAGCAGGAAATCAAACCATCCCTGGGAAAGAGTACACAAAGATGGTCCATACAACACTCCAGACTCCTGTGAGAGAAACACATAAATGCCCAAGTCCCTTTTAGTTCCCAAACTACCTCAAAATGCATCATTCAAATCAGCTAGCCGCAACTGCCCAAAAGCAACTGGATTGCAAATCAATCTCTTGCAAATGCTTTGGAAAATATCTATGGAAAAAGCCCCTCTTGGAGTTATCCTCAGCCATCTCCACAAGGTGAGTTTCATGGATGTCACTCAACCTACATTTTAAGTCAGCTCATGTAAATGCATTCACCAAATAGGATGAAATACATGTATTCATCCATGTGTTCCTCCATTATGTACTAAAAGCAAATAGGCAAACTTCTATATATGTCAGAAAGAAACCAATCGGTAAGTCATTACCACAGACATTTATCAGATCAAATTTTAGGAACAGAAAAATGGTGGGGATGATAGGAAGGTTAGGCAAAAGCTTAATTGAGATGAGGCTTTTTAGAAGGAACAAATTTCAGCGCATAGGGGAGGGGAAGGTAATCCTCAGGTCAAATTCTTAAGAGAAAAAATATCATTGATCAACCCAGTCTAGGGACTGATTCTTCCGGGATCAGATACCTGACCTACTCCTAGTCTACACACTCAGCTGTGACCCGAAGAGGGCTGAGTCACACAATCTACTGTCTACACTGGAGAAGCTTGGAGGAGGCGAGCTGATTTATGAGAAGGGGAGTTGGGTGGGAGGGACTGATATAGCAGAACCTGTCTTTAGAGACCTAAAGGACAAATTGTAGCCCTGCGACCATCATACAGTGATGTCTACTGGGGAAGAAACTCCTCTCCCCAATTCTTCTATGCTCAGATAAATGCTGTATTCACTACTCTGATCCTGTGCGACTTGTGTGGGCCAAGATGAAAACAGAGTGTAAATAAATGGCTTCACCCTGGCTTCCGTATATTATTAATATTATTAAAGATAAACAGATTTGGAAGAAAGGAAGCTTCCTGGGGGCTATGAATGAAGATGGTTCCACTCCTGCCACCAAAACACTGCAGCCACATTCAGAATGTGAGGTTTGCATCAAGACTAATACATTCCTTCAAACGACAGCAAGAGTGTCCTTTTACCAACAGATCAGAAAGAACATCCCCACGAGAGCAGTGAAACACTCGGCCAGGAGCACCAAACCCACTGCAGATCGTTGAAGACTCAGCTTGAGAAGCTGAGGGCAAGGCCTTGGGCTGCGTACATTTTGATCGGAAGGATGGAGAAGCCTCTGGAAGCAGGCTTCCCAGAGATGGTCCAGTTAGAATCTCACTTCACAGATCAGGAAACTGGAGCCCCATGGGGTTTAGGGTCCAGTGTGTCTTCACAGAAAATGTGGGCTTTCCTTCCGGTCTGAGGCTTTTCAAACATTGACAGCAGGCTCTGTGTTTGAGGTGGGAGAACCAGAGAGAAGAAGACACTTCACTATAAAAGCTGCATCTTTCTGAGGTTAGACTTTCAAACTGAAGATATTTTCTTTTGCCACTCATCAAAAGTGTGCAGTCGGCATCTTTAAACACAATGATTGAAGGGCAACTGCTCCTTGACTTGACAGCCTGTTTATAATTACAGCATTAGTACAGACACAGTTTAATTAAAAATCATGAAAATGACCTTAGTTGGGCTGCAAGACCTATATTAAAAACCCTGGCTGAGGGTCCACTTTCTAGCCAAGCTCCTATTTTCAGATTCCTGCCCTTTGTTAAAGGATTTCCTTCAGCCTAAAAGGTCATAGGTTTGTTCTCTGACCACTAATGACTTTTTGACAATATCTGAAATAGAATAAGCCAAAAGGACATCACTCACACCTGAACAGGTAACACTAATTCACCTCTAGTCTGACCAGCTGTGGGTGAGGGGCTGGGTGGCCGAACCTCCATCACTGTCTGCCTTGTAGGACCTTGGGGAAGCACACATGGTCATCTGGCCCAGCCCTCTCCTTTTACACATAAAGAAATGGAGGTTCAGAGAAGACAAGTGACAACCCAGGGCCAAAGCTCAGTGCTGAGAGAGCTGGGCCACACCGGTAGCCACTCTAGATGATCACTACCCAGTCGTATAAAAAGCAGGTATAGTTTTGAAATCTCAAATATCATCTTCCTTTACTTCCCAGACAGTGCATCTAAAAATATCAGTCTTCCAGATACTTGGTTTAATAAACAGACAAAGAGAATAGAAGAGAGGTTGGGGGGTGGGGGGGGGCGGCAAAAGTAAGTTCATGCAAGGCACATAAGCCTGAGAAACACTACACACCACGTCCCCTTCTCAGAGATTCACACCACACACACCAGGGAACCTGAGAAAGAAGCCCAGCAGCAAAGAAATCTGTTTAACTCAAAACTCTTTTTCCAAGTCACATCTATTAACATCCTACAGATCTGGTGTTCTAGGAAAGACTTTGGGACACGCTGGCTTAGTGAGAGGAGAAATGAAATTTCAAAATAATTGGGCTGGAAAGTAAAGAAATTGAAACAGTCTGGCTCATGTCAAGCAAGAGTTCAGAAATGGCACCATGTCATCTTCAGTTTCTTCCCCTGGGTCTTTCATGCCTGGAACTTGGAAAGAAATTGAGGCTAAGGGTGTCCTTGAGTAGCAAGGATAAAGAGAATGGATCTTTTCCTTTAATTTACCCTTAAAGGTTTGTGTAAAGGAGTAAAAACAGAGACCCTGACTTTGCTACTCTTCTCCATATTTAAGCCCCTGCCAGAAATATAATGCTGAGAATAGTATTTCCACATATTTATAACTTCTTTATGATGAACTACCATGATTTTTCTTTCCCTCAAAGCTGGTAAAGTTACAGTTCTACCTCAGAAACTGTGAGGAGATCAAATTTGGCCTTTAAATAAACTAATTTGAAAGGTTTATAAAAATATTAGAGACTTTAAAAAAAGGAATAGGGGGACTTGAATATCCCAAAGTGTGAAAATGCCACATTTTTACACTCAAATGATTCAAAATAGATGAACAGAATGCTTCCAAACTTTCTAAAAATATGCACCTTCAGGCAATTAAAAGAATCAATCTAAAGGGTCATTTATTTCAAGAACCTGAGAGCTCAATTTAGCACTCCAGTGAGCCCCCACAGCTGACTGGATCTGGGAGACCAGGGCTGAAGAAAGGTCATTCACACTCCTCCCTAACTCCTTAATGATATGTTTAGCCAGGCTAAATTTAGACCTGTCGGAAGCTTTTGATTCAGTTAATCATAAGGTGTCGGTGACAAGACTGTGGTCAATGGCAGGCGGGGGCCGAGTTCCTTTTGAAGTCAGTTGGTGAGTTCATTCCTGGAAGGAGGGGGGTCCATAGGTAGTCATGAAGAACTGCTCATGATTCATATGCATCTCCTGGGAGGTCTCTTCCCTCTTCCCTATTTATCTAACATGGGCAGATGACCCTGGGAACCATCAGGGGAGGCAACAAGACCTTAATGACCCTCAACTAATTATCGTCTTTTCCGCTGATCCATTCAAACTGTCTTATCCTTTGACTTGGCTTACAGTTATTTTGGTTTGGGCAGGAAGTAGCTGGCTTCAAGTCAACCTGGATAGGCTGAGGTTGTGATCTTTAGTCAAAGGAAATGCTTTAAGGATGCCAGAGGTGGCTCTGCACCAGAGTTATTCAGGGATGGAGGCTGAGTGATGGGTCTTTTAACAGGTGCTTCAGTATGGACAAGAAAAGTCTTTTTTCTTAGATTCGGAGATGTGTGTGCCTACACCAACTTCCAGAAAAAGAACAGTTACAATTAGCTTCCCCTCTGGTTCACAGAAGTTTCACCACAGTAATATCCATCCTTTTCTTAACTTTGCCAAATTTTACAGGGGAACTTCATTACCCTATTATTCATTAAAGAGAATTTCTTCAGCTCTATGAATTTTGGGTACCAGTCAGCTCAAGTCCTTTTCACCCACTCAAGGTTTAACATCCTCCATAAAACTATCTATAGAAAAGAAGACACGAATGTTCTACCCAAGAACTCAACCGCCTGAGTGAGGGGGAAAAATATCTAGTACTGTAATTTACTAGATTAAAACAAATTTTGATGCTATGAGAGAACTCAGGGCTAATCTATTATCATCACTTCATTTTACAGAATGGGATAGCAAGGCTTAACTTTCCTCAGTGGATATAATAATTCAGTGGAACCAGAAAACTTCCAGAGAGCAAGAAATCTAATATTATCTTTCTAATCTCTATCAATCAATCAAGGTCCAACCATGAGTCAAAAAGTGTGGAGGACAGAAGGAAGACAAGAGGGATGGGAAAGAGACAAGTAAAGGGTGAAAATTTTTGATGAGAAAAACAAAGTCAATAAGTCAGAGGCTTCCTGTTATCTCCATGTCATCACCCTTTTCTTCCCAACTATGTTTATGTTCTCATTGGCCTCTGATAAACCAAATAACAGCAAGTCTCACTGAATAGCCTTGGTCACCCATATCTAAGGGACAAAAAGAAGCAGAAACAAGTATACCTAAGTGAACCCTATTTTCCAGCTTTGGAATTATATATGTCTCAGTGGTTAATATTGCAACTGTGGATTTTAGAGGCTCATTTCAATCAATTGACAGTCATCTACTGAACATCTGCCACATGATAAGAATCTGCTGCACACTCTATGGGACATGAATATGAAGAAGATGTACTCTAGCCTCTAGGAATTTAAAGAAAAGAAAAATATTCCTCCTGGTTGCAAAATTCTAAGATTGACATTTCAGATTAACAATTATAACACAGCGAGGAATCAGATAGTATCCCTGAGAGATTCAACCTAAATATTACAAGAGCCCAGAGAACAAGTCAGTCATTTCCAAGAGACAGGAGCCAAGAAATCATCAAAGATGTGGTGTCTTGTGCTGGAGCTGAAAGATAGAAAAAACTTAACCTGTAAGAGGACCTTGAGGAATGGCCTTCCTCGGAAAAAAAAAGGAAATTGCGCAAAGGTACAAGAATGAAATATCTGTTTGAGAGACAATAAGTAGGCTAGTTTGGCTAAAGCAAGCGACAGATAAATGAAGGGATATATTGATACAGCTGGAAAGTTTTGGTGAAAGCCAAATTGCAGAGAATGACCTAGAAATGTTGGTCTAAATTCTCTAGGTGATAGACACTGAAAGTTTTCAGAGGACTGACCTTTAGGCAGATTAATTGGGCCATAATGAATTGGAGTGAATGACACTGGAGAAAGAAGTGCCTTCTTTTGATGATCTGAATAAGAGGTACTTGCTGTAAGAATGGAATGGAAAGGAAAGGAGGCGGATTCACCAGGCATTAAGAATGCAGAAAGGGCAGGAAAAATTTGGTGTGAAAGTTGAGGGAGCATTTCCTAGGAGTTTTGTGATGGAAACAAAATTCCCTCATACCAAATAGATATTTAAAAGCATGAGATTTTGAATCTACCGTTGAGATGATGTCACCATTGCCCAAAGCTTGTTGCCTGAATGATTTTGCTTGTTGTAGGTTGAGGATATTTGTGAGATTTTTAAAAATTGTGTTGTCCCTTCTATGCCTTTTTATGGCTTAGAAAGATAAGAATAACCAAGCAGACATCAGATATCACATATCTCAGACTGAAGAAGAGAGAGAGTCTCATAATCTTCCTCCTGTTGTGTAAATACAGTAACTATATTGGCGGATGGACCCATGGTTGTTGAATACAAAGGAGACTGTCCAAATCAATAACTATGCTTTCCCACGTCCTTCCTGTAGCCAAAACTATGCTCCCATCCTCATTCATTTTCATATCAGAGATTCCTTTCAAAACTTGACGTTATTGAATTGGTAAGAACTTGTCTGTGGAGGAGCCTCTATTAATAAAAATGTAATCTTATTCACTGAGCAGACTCCATCACCTAGTCAGATGCTAAAGGATTTGGGGACAAATAATAACAGCCCTTTCATCTTACTTAGCTGCGAATGCAGACACTTTGCAGACCATCTTTTTCACGCAGTCTTCACTGACAAACTGGAAGCAGCCTGACTCCTTGTCATTTTTAGTGTGCTCTCTACCAGGTTTGGATTTTATTTTTTCACTTACTCTTTCTTCTCCCTGACCCCTTGCCCACCTTAGCAAACATTAAGTGAGCACTTGGTGTATGCCCAGCACTGGGCCAAGCGATGAAGACACAAAAAGAAAAGACAACAGTCCTCTGCACTGTGAAAATATTAGCGTAAGGCATTCATCTGTCGTGTGCAATACCTCACCCTGAAGACAGCAGCCATCTCTACCTAAACCTGATGTCATCTGCACATTTGCGCTCCAAAGTGGTGGAGAAGGCAATGGCACCCCACTCCAGTACTCTTGCCTGGAAAGTCCCATGGACGGAGGAGCCCCTTAGGCTGCAGTCCCTGGGGTCTCTGCAAGTCGGGCACAACTGAACAGCTTCTTGTTTCACTTTGCACTTTCAAGCATTGGAGAAGGAAATGGCAACCCACTCCAGTGTTCTTGCCTGGAGAATCCCAGGGACGGAGGAGCCTGGTGGGCTGCCAGGTCTATGGGGTCGCACAGAGTTGGACACAACTGAAGCGACTCAGCAGCAGCAGCAGCAGTGGTTAAGGATGCTACATGAAGAGTCCTAGGATAAGAGGGATATCGTTACCAGTGCCAGCTGGGGTACATATGAGCTGGGAAACTGGTGAGTTATTTAAACCTTCTGAGCCTCAGTTTCCCCTTTATAAAATAGATGTGATAATACTAAGTGTACCTATCCCACAAGGTGGGTTCTGCTAAGAACTGAATGAGATAGTTAATGCAAGGAGTTTAGATAGCACCTGCTGTACACTAAAAAACACTGGATAAAAATGATCATTAATAGTGTTAATATCTGACCTGTGATCGGTCTGCAAATGACCACCAGTGGCTGAGGTCATTTCCTCAGGTCACTCATTTCCTGAGGTTACGCTCCTAAGACTTGCTGGCACTAGACCAGTAAGGTCTAGAAAGCAATGCCCATTTCAGTCAGCATGTCACAGGAACAATTCTTTTGCCTATATATTTTGTTTTATTTCTTTCATTTTCTTATACCAGGAATTTTTCCTCTGCTCCCGATACTCATTCTCTATTTAAAGACACAGTCTTCAGTCTGTGAAGCCAGAAATTCTCTGCCAGTGCTCTCAGCACCCAGGTCTGTGGCACCAATGGCCTGATCTGCAGTAAGAGAGGCATAAAACTACTGCTGTACCGTCCAAAGGGAGTAGCTGGTGTGCAGGGCAGGATCCAGGAGCGAGTCCCCCAGTGAGGAGTGAGCAGCAGAAACCGTGGAAGGCAAACAAAACAGAAATGTGTTCTTCATGCAGCCACGCAGAGCCATGCGAAATGAAGTGGAGGAAAGAAGGAACGGAAAGAGAAAACTATAGTGGAGATAGGGTAGGAATGCCTTTTAAGTCAAAGATTGTGCTTTCCTTTCCATATTCTCTGAGACTCTAGTTCACTGCTTAGATGAATTTACGGCTGCTCTCAGCATTTGTAGGAAGCACGACAAAGAGCTGGACTCTGGTTGCCAGGCAGGCTACAATCCCAGGAGGTCAGGATGCATCATTAATTAAGGTAAGGCTGATGGGTTATCTGGGAGTGTCAGATACCCCACACATGAACTTCTCCAAACCAGGGCAGGTTTGGAGAAGTTTTCAAGGTGATTCTGACTTTCTCCATTGTTCCTCACCCCCTCCCTCGACTTCCTCCTAGGCATTTCCAGCCTAGTTACCCCCACATGCCAGAGAAGGCACGATCTCCTTCAAACACCATCTCCGTTTCTCAAACATCATCTGCAGAAACAAATTTAGCCTTCCACATTACATCACCACCTTGCTGCAGATGACAGACCCAGACAACTATCTCCCTCATGGGCCAAGGTGATCCGGGCAGCCTGGGGCACCAGTCTGTCCAAATTGGAAGGGGGCAGAGCTTCTTGCTGAGCAGACGCTCTTAAGCCCCAGCAGATCTAGGAATTCTATTTTATTTCTTTCTCTTTTTTTGCCTTTAAACATGCAGATTGGAATATCAGACCTAGAAGTTTTCCGAGCCGCACAATTTATGCTAGTTCATTACCTCCTGCTACACTCCGTGGCTTTGTAACGGAAATTGGCTCTGATTTCTGAGATGGGCATTACATCATGGTCTCCTTTTAGCACATTATGTCATCCCTGCTGAGAGGCATTATCTAGGGTTGGCTCAGCAGTAGCGATTTTTGTGGGCCGACTGCAGTGTTCCCAAAGAGCTGCTGGGAACCACAGATTGAAATCTGAAACATTTATCTTCTAAAAAGCTGAAAAGGAGGAAAGATGTTCACATCGTACTCCATTTATTTTCCTTAACCCTCTCCTCACTCAGTTCCTTTGAGAGCACAGCACAGCGAATGCCAGGGATCAATGTGTGGAGCCTATGCAGGGAGGACTGTCTTGAAATAACTGCTGCGAGTGGTACCTGAAATATTCCTTCCATCAAGGGCTGATACACCTGACACTTAAGATTCTATCTCAAGGGGTGCTACAGAACCCCTAAAAGGAATCACCTTGCACACGTACATTGATAACACAGAGCATCCTGCCTAATTCCTGGGTTATTTAAGAATTTCCCTCCCATGATCTGTTTATAAATATGTGTAAATGAAAACTATATACAAGCACATACATATGCTTATCCTCCTGACCATGTTGCAGCCACAGAGGCAAAGCTCTAGAAGATTTGTATTAGAAATCATTTTTATGCAGGGAACTGAGCTGATATGATCTCTTCTCACATCAACCATGAAATTAGAAGCCCATTTTGTATCTCTCCATCGTAGGCAGGATTAGAAACCACTGCACAGAGGGAATAGACAGGTGCTTTCAGGATAAAGCAAAGATCTTCCCAAACCCCAGAGAATCCCAATGCCTCCCTCATCACAAAAGCATAATTATGGAAAAAAAAAGAAAAGTCCCTAAATACGAAAAGGAAATGGGATACACTCAACCATGACTAAATTACAATTTCCCTCTTATATACCAACTAATGAGATCCACTGGGTGGGGAGTAATTGCTGGGGGAGGGGTTAGGAGGCAGGTTATGATAGTCCCTCCCCCAACCCAGGGTGCTTCATTTCTCATCCACCGATTTTTTCCATAGTAAATATGGTTGCGCTCTCAGTTGCTTTTCGTGGCTCTCAAATGGTAGCCACAGCCAAACAAGTAACTTCATAATTAAAGTAGAAGCAGTTAAACCTATCGTTTGCACCAGCCCAAGGATTAGAAACCACTGCACAGAGGGAATAGACAGGTGCTTTCAGGATAAAGCAAAGATCTTCCCAAACCCCAGAGAATCCTTGCTTTTACTTCTACCCTAAACGATTTTTCGTGTTCTTTAATAATGTCCTCCCCTCACCCCCAGGGGATCATAAAACAAGATGGAGGCCTTAATCCAGGGCACGGCCATGTGAGCCGTCTGAGTGTTGTGACAGCATTTGGGACACCTGGCCCCACACTCATGGTATAGAAACTTCCTGGCTACATTAGCGCAAACAACGGACAGCCCCTCTTCAGCACCTCTTCTTTCAATTTCACATCCATTTCTATCTGCTGCTTATCTCCTAGGAGGGATAGTGTGAAGATTGATGGTATGAGCCCGCAAAGAGCTCCAAGGTTTTCAGATGGACAAGTAAGTGCCTTATAAAATAGCATTATTTATCAGCTAAGGACATTTATAAGAATCCTCTTCCCCTTCCCCTTCCTTCCTTTTGTCCCTTCATCTCTACCCCTCCCCCTTAGCTCTAGGAATTTATCTGAAGGCCAAAATACTTTATTAATAACTACCTGAGCCGCTCGGGGTACTGAAAGGAAACTATATATACCCTTGACTTAACTCGTTCCAACTCTTTTACTGCAGCCAAAGTAACTGCCACACCATTTAAAAATTCCACTCAAAAAGCAAGTAGCCTTCAACACATTAAGCTGATTTTCATCTAAGTTGTAAAATATTAAATGACCAGAACTTCAATCCAATAATAAAATTACCTGGCCCAATCATCCCCTTTCCCTTTGCAAGAGGCAAGAAGATGGATTCATAAGCCCTGAAGGATGTGTGCCTGCCTCAAAATGTTGGCTGGCTGGCTGGCCATCACCTTCTGAAGGCACAGTGTGGGAGGGGCTGAGCGTGACTCCTCCTCCTTCCCCCAGAGCCCTGTGTGTCCCAGCAGGTTTGCCAAATCCTGAACACACACACACCCCAAAAAGTGTTCAGGATGCCCAGAAGCCCTGAGTCCACTCCCAAACCAGGCCACCTGTGGAAGAGTCAGTGGGTGCTTGGCTCTGTAACAGCACAACCATTGGCCATGAGACTCGATGCAGGGATATCCTGCCTTCTACCTTCTTACAAAGAAGAAAAAAGCAAGCCCCAAATCTGTAGGTAGTTTCCAAGAGTAGGTACATAGTGAGGATCAGATTTCACAGTGAGAAATCAACTATCTCCCTATGATACACCACAATAAAGGTGGAGAGCAGGGCCGGCCAAGTCAGAATGGGGAGTTCATGGACCCACTGGCTCTTGACAGTACAGTCAAACCCTGGCTCAGAGTGAGAAGGGAGTTCTGGCCTGGCCTCAGCCTCCTTCACCAGCTGCCTTGGCACCAGTCACTATGATTAGGGGGTTGGCAGAAGGGGACAAATAGTCCAGACCTCCCAGGCTCTCCTGGGCAGAAGGCACACTGGAGAACTGGCATGGCCTCTCCTGCTGAGAATCCCTATCAGCACCACCTAATAACATATAAGAAAATGGGCATTTGTTTTATCATGAAGGTCCTGATCCTGCCGTTTCCCGGCAATGCCAGGATACCCATTGTCCTCACCACTAGCTCTCTGGGTGGCACCCCAGAGTCCCACTGCCAGTCCCTTGGGGGTCCGTGGCATTTTCTCCGCAGCAGGGCTTTTCCTATTTCTCAGAGTGAGCCCTCAACACAGCACCTTCAGATCTGTCTTTTAAAGAAACCACCATAAAATCCTCTTTTCTATAAATGTAAGCATGTCATGAAGACACAGACTACACAGCATCAAGAATTACAGTTCAGACTCATAAAGGTTAGAGAGATCTGCCTTACCCAGCTTTGGAAAGAAATCATGGAGTTCCCTCACAACGCAACATGCAAGTCTAGAACATTGCCATTCAGAATCCTCCTTAGCTTCTGGGAAGTTTACATTACCTTCACCTGTATTCCTAGTCCAGGCTAAGGACCCTGTCTTTTTCTCAAAGGAAATATTTTCCTTCTCAGATTCTAAGTTTCTACACCACATTTCCTTCGTGATCTGAGAGGTGTCTCTTGTTTGCTGTTGTTGTTATTTAGTCACTAAGTCGTGTCCAGCTCTTTGTGACCCCATGGACTGTAGCCCACCAGTCTCCTCTGTCCATGGGACTTCCCAGGCAAGAATACTGGAGTGGGTTGCTATTTCCTTCCCCAAGGGATGTTCCTGACCCAGGGATTGAACCCGAGTCTCTTGCCGTCTCCTTTACTGGCAGGTAGATTCTTTACCACTGAACCACCAGGAAATCTCTTGTTTATGCCCTAATAAAAGTAATAGATTCTCATTAATCCTGAACAATAGAATTCAGTAGACTCCTTTCATTCAGCAAATATCTACAGAGCAGAGACAGGTATATATCAATTATTGTAAAAAGTGTTGTGGGGATGAATCAGACATGGATTCAGCTTTTCAGGCATAGGCAAGACCACAGATGAGCTATATTAATAAGTATGTGACAGAGACAACTAGTCTTTAATCCAAATTTCCTCTCTTATTTCCTGGACACACAGTAGATATATTTCCCAGCTTACTCGGATGTTAGGTATGGCATGTACTTGAGCCCTGGTCAATAAAAAACTGGTTGGGAGGATGGCAATGACGACCCTGTATGCAGGACAGGGAAGGAGACGCAGATGTGTATGGCGGACTTTTGGACTCAGGGGGAGAGGGGGAGGGTGGGATGATTTGGGAGAGTGACATTCTAACATGTATACTATCATGTGAATTGAATCGCCAGTCTGTGTCTGACGCGGGATGCAGCATGCTTGGGGCTGGTGCATGGGGATGACCCAGAAAGATGTTATGGGGAGGGAGGTGGGAGGGGGGTTCATGTTTGGGAATGCATGTAAGAATTAAAGATTTTAAAATTTAAAAAATAAAAAACTAAAATTAAAAAAAAAAAACTGGGTGGAAATAATACACCATTTCCAATGCTGCACCTGTGAGATCTTGTGTGGCCCCTCCTCCTGGCTGGTTGGAATGGCAAGATCACTAAACCCTTGAAGTCAAGTGTTAAAGACGGCAGAGGCTCAGACAACCTGAGTTCCTGGTTGCTCACTTGGAAGAAAGTTGCCCCCATGGTCTATGCATACTGTTCAGAGTGCCTGAAGAATTATAGACAGAGGTTCGTGACACTGCACAGGAGGTGGTGATCAAGACCATCCCCCAGAAAAAGAAATGCAAAAGGCCAAACTGATTGTCTGAGGAGACCTTACAGATAGCTGAGTAAAGGAGAGAAGCTAAAGGCAAAGGAGACAAGGAAAGATAAACCCATCTGAATTTGGAGTTTCAAAGAATATCAAGGAGAGATAAGAAAGCCTTCCTCAGTGATCAGTACAAAGAAACTAGAGGAAAACAATAGGAAAGACCAGAGATCTCTTCAAGAAAATTAGAGATACCAAGCGAAACTTTCATGCCAAGATGGGCACAATAAAGAACAAAAACAGTATGGACCTAACAGAAGCAGAAGAGATTAAGAAGAGGTGGCAAGAATACACAGAAGAACTGTACAAAAAGATCTTCATGACCCAGATAACCATGATGGTGTGATCACTCACCTAGAGCCAGACATATTGGAATGTGAAGTCAAGTGGGCCTTAGGAAGCATCACTATGAACAAAGCCAGTGGAGGTGATGGAATTCCAGTTGAGCTATTTCATATCCTAAAAGATGATGCTATGAAAGTGCTGCACTCAATATGCAAGCAAATTTGGAAAACTCAGCAGTGACCACAGGACTGGAAAAGGTCAGTTTTCATTCCAATCCCAAAGAAAGGCAATGCCAAAGAATGCTCAAACTACTGCACAATTACACGCATCTCACACACCAGTAAAGTAATGCTCAAAATTCTCTAAGCAAGGCTACAACAGCACATGAATTGAGAACTTCCAGATGTTCAAGTTGGATTTAGAAAAGGCAGAGGAACCAGAGATCAAATTGCCAACATCCACTGGATCATAGCAAAAAGCAAGAGAATTCCAGAAAAACATCTACTTCTGCTTTATTGACTATGCTAAAGCCTTTGACTGTGTGGATCACAATAAACTGTGGAAAATTCTGAAAGAGATGGGAATACCAGACCTCCTGAGGGATCTGTATGCAGGTCAAGAAGCAACAGTTAAACCAGACATAGAACAACAGACTGGTTCCATATTGGGAATGGAGTAGGTCAAGGCTCTATATTGTCACCCTGCTTATTTAACTTATATGCAGAGTACATCATGAGAAATGCCAGGCTAGATGAAGTACAAGCTGGAATCAGGATTGCTGGGAGAAATATCAATAACCTCAGATATGCAGATGACACCACCCTTATGGCAGAAAGTGAAGAGGAACTGAAGAACCTCTTGATGAAAGCCAAAGAGAAGAGTGAAAAAACTGGCTTAAAACCCAACATTCAAAAAATGAAGATCATGGCATCTGGCCCTATCACTTCATGGCAAATAAATGCAGAAACAATGGAAATAGCAACAGACCAATTTCTTGGACTCCAAAATCATGGCAGATGATAGAGTGAAGATGCAGACTGCAGCCATGAAATTAAAAGACACTTGCTTCTTGGAAGAAAAGCTATGATTAACCTAGACAGCAAGTTAAAAAGCAGAGACATTACTTTGCCAACAAAGGTCTATTTAGTCAAGGCTATTGTTTTTCCAGTAGTCATGTATGGATGTGAGAATTGGACCATAAAGAAAGCTGAGCGCTGAAGAATTGGTGCTTTTGAACTGTGGTGTTGGAGAAGACTCTTGAGAGTCCCTTGGACTGCAAGGAGGTCAAACCAGTCAATCCTGAATGTTCATTGGAAGGACTGATGTTGAAGCTGAAGCTCCAATACTTTGGCCACCTGATGCGAAGAACTGGCTCATTGGAAAGGACTGATGCTGGGAAAGATTGAATGCAGGAGAAGAAGGGGACAACAGAGAATGAGATGGTTGAATGGCATCACTGACCCAGTGGACATGAGTTTGAGCAAGCTCGGAGATTTAGTGATGGACAAGGAAGCCTGGTGTGCTGCAGTCCATGGGGTTGCAAAGAACCAGACACAACTGAGCAACTAAACTGAACTGATGGTCTATTCATGTGCAGGACTGGTACAAGAGCAAGTCTTACACTTCTGCTCTATGCATCATGATGAGGTCAATTTACAACAGTGGCCAGGCTGCTCTAATATAAGTGTTGAAATGATTTACTAAAATGGAAAGATACTCAGTGTATGTACGAGGGTAGAATAAGTCAAAAAACTATTATAGTGTGATATCACTTTTTAAAAGATTGTGTTTAAAAATGTATATACAAACACATAAGAAACTTCTAAACATATATATAGCAACACTTACGTGTCTATCTCTGGATGGTGGTGGTATAGCATGGCTTATCTACATTTCCTAATATGAAATATGACTGTATAATCAAAAAATCAAAGCTATGTTTAACATTAAAAAGGAAAATATGTCTTAAGATGTAAAAACAGGGCTTTCCTGCTGGCTCAGTGGTAAGGAATCTGCCTGCAATGCAAGAGACATGGGTTTGATCCCTGGTCCAGGAAGATCCCACGTGCCACAGAGCAACTAAGCCCGTGTGCCACAACTATTGAGCCTGCGCTCTATAACTGGGAGCCGCAGCTACTGAGCCCATACACCCGAGAGCCTGCGCTCCACAACAAGAGAAGCCATCACAATGAGACGCCTGCACACACCCAGAGAGTGGCCCCCACTTGCACAACTAGAGAGAAGCCCGAATAGCAACAGAGACCCAGCACAGCCCAAAATAAATAAATTATTATTATTTTTTAAGTAAATACAAGGGCTTAGCCTCCCAAAGTGGATAAAGCTTTCCTGAGGGAAATTAGGGAAGGCTCCTCAAAATAAGTATCTATTAATGAACTCTCTAACACAGAAAACCTATAAATTAACTACAGCCTGAGAAATAACATGGTTCAATTATACCGCACATGTAGTTCCCAGACTTCACACATTGAGGCCTTGTCAATAAAATCCATTTCCCATAAAGGATGGAAGAAATAAATTATTTGCCTTTACAAAGTGCTAAGAGATTCATCTCAGGGGTCGTTTGGGGTGGGGAACAGGGATGGAGAGAAAGGGAAGCACTGAAAGTGTTAGAGGAAGGGAAAAGTACCATACTTAACCTTTCACCCTTTCATAACTTTTAGATATCTTGCTATATGCATGTATCACTTATTCTAAAAATATGTTTAGACTGTTTTTCTTTATGAAGTTTGTGCTCAAGGTGTTTATGTGTTTGTGCTCTAATTTTTAAATGCTAAGTGACCTTAGAATGACCTTTTATAAATATTAAGTCAAGAGGTTTTCTTTGAATTTGCTAAGAGCAAAGACAAAAATGCTGAGCAAATAGACCATGTCATAATTTCCCAGTAAAATCCCACAAAACCTTAAGTCTAGTTGGTCACCACAACAAAGGTTCTCCTTCTCATGTAGGAAGAACTGAAATGTGCTCTTGCCTCCCACTGGAGGGACAGAATGGCCAGGGAAGGGTCATCTCTGCTCTCCCCGCAGTCTGCAAACGTGCATGCAGGAAGACTTTGGTGTCCTGGTGAGAATCAGAAACCTCCCGAAACAGGGTATGCAAGAGGCCCAATCACTGTTGTTTTGACATAAAGACTTGAAGGGGTAAAGGTGACCCAGGAAAGGAGTAGCAGGCCCCCCAACTTTCCGGATTGGGGAAGAGTATTGCAGGGTTGAGGTCTACACAAAATAAACTCTGAGATGGAGATGTGTCCGTAGGTGGCTTCCTGGGCAGGGCTCTTGGGAACATCACCAGCAAGGGAGTAAAGGAAGCAAAATTAGGCAAAAGGAGGAGTTGAGCTGTGATGTGGTCACAACAAGGGTGTCAGTGGATCCCATGGAGCCTCGTGGCTGGAATGGCCCTCTAGAGCTGCCCCAGGCTGGAGCTTAGCCTTCACATACCCTCAGGTCCTGGGCAGGCAGCTCTTCTTCAGCCAGTTTTCTGGGAGGGGCTCAGTTGTGAGACATCAGCCAGCAGTACTCTCAACAGCTGCGGGGAGACACGTGTCTAGGGTCAGGGACACACTACAGCATCCACTAAAGAGCCGTAGGAGGATGTCAGTTCTCCCATCAGTCTATGTCCTATTGTTGAGATCACATCAAAATCAAACCCATGTCACTCCTCTTTGAAATTCCTCAGTAGCTTCCCATCACCCATGGGAGCAAATAGATCTTCCTACATAAGCCAATGGGGCTCTTCTTGGGACTAAGGGGGAAATCCTATTTGCCATTTTTCCCAGGGCAATGAGGCTCCAGCCACATGGGGCTATTCACCAGTCCCAGTAACTACCATCCTCTGTCACGGCACTGAAACTTCATATATGTTATTTCTTCCGCTAGAATGCTGTCTCTACTCTTATCTTCCTAGAGAATCCCTAATTATCCCTCAATCCTCCAGGTCATTTCCACAGAGACACTTCCTTAGCTCTCGTCGGCAGATCATACTCCCTTCACCCCAGGTTCCCACCCAATGTGTGCATCCACACCAGCCCTTTAAGATAGACCAGTTCTATACATCTGTATTCCCGCGAGCTTGGAGGCTTCTTGAAAACAGAACCAGGTCCGCCATCTTTGTATCCCACACAGAGATAGCACTGAATTCAATGTTTGCCTAATGAATAAATAATTTGAAGTGGAAGCAATGGCGCTATTAGCTCCTTCACAGAACAGCAGATGAATTCTGACAAAATTGATGGGAAAGTAAGCAGGAAGTATAGACATGAGGAGAGGCAAGGCAGTTGTAGCCAGCAATGAGCCAGAATCATTTGGCTTTCATGTTCTCTTTGGTTCTTGGTATCTATTGTCCAAATTCAGCTTACTGGAATGGAGAGGATATTAGGGGCTCTTGTGGGGACAGCAAAATTGCTTTTAGGGTACAGTAACCAGCTATGGGTTTTCCTGTGGTCATATATGGATGTGAGAGTTGGACTGTGAAGAAGGCTGAGCACCAAAAAATTGATGCTTTTGAACTGTGGTGTTGGAGAAGACTCTTGAGAGTGCCTTGGACTGCAAGGAGATCAAACCAGTCCATTCTGAAGGAGATCAGCCTGGGTGTTCTTTGGAAGGAATGATGCTAAAGCTGAAACTCCAGTACTTTGGCCACCTCATGTGAAGAGTTGACTCATTGGAAAAGACTCTGATGCTGGGAGGGATTGGGGGCAGGAGGAGAAGGGGAAGACAGAGGATGAGATGGCTGGATGGTATCACTGACTCGATGGACGTGAGTCTGAGTGAACTCCAGGAGTTGGTGATGGACAGGGAGGCCTGGCGTGCTGCGATTCATGGGGTCGCAGAGTCGGACATGACTGAGCAACTGAACTGAACTGAACTGAACCAGAAACCCTCCCATGGATGACTTCAATAAAGAAGTACTGGGCTGCAAGATCCCTAGCTGGGGCTATTTGATAAATGAGATGGTGAGTCTGAAGAAGCATTTCCCTGTCTGTCTGTTCTCCTGGAGACTCTGCCAAGGACCAGAAGAGCCACATGTGAGTGGCATGTTATTCAACTTTTCTGCATGGTGCTGACCAACAAAGGTGTTAATGAGACGGATGGGCAATGGGGATATATGAGCTGAGAGTGTTTTGGCCAAAGAGGAAGATGGTCCCAGGTAACAGATAGAAGGGAAAAGGGACTTGGGTTATTCTGGAGCTCCCTACAAAGGAAAATGGAAGTGCAGACTCCCATCTTTCTTTGCCTCTCATCTCATACCCATCCTCATTCCATATTCCACTCTCATGAGAAATGGAACTAGCCCAAACCAGCATTAAAAGTGGCATCTCAGGCATATCTTGCGAAAGTAACTTATTTTCAGAATCCCCAGTACAAACATAATACACTGGATAATGAAGCAAAATTATCTAAGGTCATTGTAAACAGGATTCAATCACATTTAGCTTCAATCAAAATGGATTTTAGGTCTGTCTGTATTTTCAGATCTTACTGCCTCATATCAGAACCAGAGACCTGTTGTTTGCGGAGGAAAAAAAAATTCTATTTCTTCAGGAAATGCCAAGGGACTACAAATTTTAATCTGCGCCAGTTGGAGGGGAGGCAAGGGGCTTATTTAACTTCATGAAATATACCTTCTTGCGTTTCCTCCTGCTAACAAACCAAAGATCGTCCTTGACCAAGGTTTAGGTAGCTGTTTCCAAAATCCAAAGAAGATTGCCCAGTCAAGCAACTGTTCCGCCCACCTGAAAGCCGGCTCAGGATTCCATTCGAATGTAGGAGTTGATCTCTAAATATAACCGTGAAAGCAGCCTCCGCCATCATGACCACACTTGTAGCTTCTCTCCTTCCAAAATAATAAAATGGGATGGATGGGTCTCCAGATATTTCCCCTGAAAGGGTAGCTGGGGGTAGTGAGACAGAGGAGAACAGCCCTCTACTGTTACTCCCCAACCTTCTCATTGGGGTGGGAAGAAGAGTGGACAAGAGTAGTTCTCTATTCGGGAGATGCCGCCAAGCCCCAGCCCCACAGCCCCCAGTTCTCAAAGGGTCCCTCTCAAAGCAGATAGTCCCTAAGGTGAGCCAACTGTGCATGAGTGTCAATTAAACTCAGGAAAGTCCTTAGAGATGCACCTTTTCCAACTCCTCTACCCAGGGTTCCTGCTGTAAAATTCAGAATCTCCCCATAGCCTATTCCTGTTTCATTCTTGTCTCACCAGGTGATCTTACACTAACCAACCAACATCTGTTCATCATCAATTACATTCCCTAACCCTGAGATTCTTGACAGAAGTGCTGCGTGTTCTTCACCCATGGACATTCAGCATCTCCCACAGTGCCAGGCACAGTACAGATAAAGAATAAACGCTGGGTGGATGGAAGGATGGACGGAGGGAAGGATGGAGGGATGAAGAAACAAAGAGATGAATTACCTCAGTGTTGCATTTGGTAGATAGAAGGACCAGTGATAAAAAACCGCAGCTGAGGAGCTTGACTGTAGCTGTGTCATGCAACTCAGGGCATGATCATGGAACTCACACCAAGCTCTAGGGGCTCCAGGTCAAAGCATGAGGGTACAATGTCTCCCCTGCATGGAGTCACCTGCCCAAAATGACATCCAGTTTGGGGTGGAGGTGGGCCCCTCCATAGCAGGCTGAAAAGAAAATGGTGCTGGGATAACCCATGGAACACACCCTCACTAACACACCAAGACAAGCTCTCGTTTTCTCTGTGTGCTGCTCACCCCTGTGAGGAGGGAGGTAGAGAGGCAATCTAATCCCCAGGCTAGTGAGAGAGGTGGCAGGCAGCCGCAGCCCCTACTGCCACCTTGACCTTTCATCCCAGATGGGGCCGAGGGGGGCCTGGAGCCTGTTCATCTGCTCAGATAGCCAAGGGAAGCTGGGCTGTTATCCCCCCAGATGAAGACTAAGAGGCCATGGGCCTTTGAATGGAAGGTAGGAGGCTTCGTGGAAATGCCATTTACTGGCACTGCTTTCTTTCTGGCCAGGCAGAGTCTTGCTATCAAGCAGAGACAAGTGAGCTACTTAGGGGATAGGCATCCAGACAGGTTTCCTCTGACCGGGAAGAGAAAGGTGCCAGCACCACGGTAATTGAGGGACAGAGGATGGAATTGAGCAGAAGAAAAAGCAGGCTGGAGTCAGATTACACTTCCCCAGTGCTAGAGTTTAGCTTCTGAGAGAACAAGGGGCACCATTTTCCCTTTGCCCGCCCTAGACCACTGTCCCCAGAGAGCCCCCTGGGGGGCAGGGACACAGATGTCCCTGCCCATCTAATTGAGAGCACTGCCCCTCTGCTGTGGGCTGGCATCCTGGCTCCCACTTGATGAAATAAACCGTTCAGAACCAGGTGGAAACAAAGCACCTGCCTTTATGGGGATTAAACCTGAGGCTTTCTGACAACACCAACCATTCATTTGGCTCCACTGACTTATTTCAATAAAACCCAAAGCGAGAGGTTTCGATCCTTTCATGTTTTAGGTTTTAAATTAGCAATGAGATATGTGTGTACTCAGTCACATCCTCCTCTTTTGCGGCCCCATGGGCTGTAGCCCACCAGGCTCCTCTGTTCATGAGGTTCCCTAGGCAAGAATACCGGAGTGGATTGTCATTTCCTCCTCCAGGGGATCCTCCCAACTCAGGGATCGAACTCACATCTCTTGTTCATCTTACATTGACAGGCAGATTCTTTACTCCTGTACCACCCAGGAAGCCCCAGTGAAATACAGAAAAGAATTTCTGTCACATAGAAAACTCTTTAGACTTGTGGTGATTGTTTCAAATGTATACAAAATTTTTTTAAATTTTTTAATCTTATATTTGGGCAGAGTTCACTGACAGTGAATCATGATGCATTACACCTGACACTAATATAATGTAATAAGCCAACTTTACCTCAATTTTTTTTAAAAAAAGAAGTAAACTCTCTCCCACTTACACAATAGATGGCAACTGTTTCCACAGAAGCTGAGGTAAAGAAGAGCAGGGTGGTAACATTTTTTGAGTAAACCCTAGGGACCTGCTGCAAGATATCTCATTTGACTTAATTTCCCTTGATTTTCCCAACAACCTCATGAGGTAAGTATTACCATCTTCAGTTTAGGAGGATATCAAAGTTCAGACAAGCTGACTAACACATCTACAACAAACAAGTGCAGAACCCATGTCCTTTCTTCTCCACCTATGGTGTTTAGCCTGGCAGAGTAGAATCAACTGAGGAAGTTTTTATTTTTTTAATTTTTATTTTTACTTTACTTTACAGTACTGTATTGGTTTTGCCATACATTGACATGAATCTGCCATGGGTGTACATGTGTTCCCAATCCTGAACCCCCCTCCCACCTCCCACCTCCCACCCCATATCATCTCTGTGGATCATCCCCGTGTACCAGCCCCAAGCATCCTGTATCCTGCATGGAACATAGACTGGCAGTTCGTTTCTTACATGATAGTATACATGTTTCAATGCCATTCTCCCAAATCATCCCACGCTCTCCCTCTCCCTCAGAGTCCAAAAGTCCATTCTATACATCTGTGTCTCTTTTGCTGTCTCGCATACAGGGTTATCATTACCATCTTTCTAAATTCCATATATATGTGTTATTATACTGTATTGGTGTTTTTCTTCCTGGCTTACTTCACTCTGTATAATCGGCTCCAGTTTCATCCACCTCATTAGAACTGATTCAAATGTATTCTTTTTAATGACTGAGTAATACTCCATTGTGTATATGTACCACAGCTTTCTTATCCATTCATCTGCTGATGGACATCTAGGTTGTTTCCATGTCCTGGCTATTATAAACAGTGCTGCAATGAACATTGGGGTACATGTGTCTCTTTCTATTCTGGTTTCCTCGGTGTGTATGCCCAGCAGTGGGATTGCTGGGTCATAAGGCAGTTCTATCTGCAATTTTTTAAGGAATCTCCCCACTGTTCTCCATAGTGGCTGTACTAGTTTGCATTCCCACCAACAGTGTAAAAGGGTTCCCTTTTCTCTACACCCTCTCCAGCATGAGCACCCAAGTCCCATCTCCGGAGAGTCCAACCTGATTGGTCAGAAGTCTCAGACTTTTTTGGTAAGAGGATCAGGGGACTATACTACATTGAAACGGGGGGCATGTGAACCTTAAAAAAGGTGCATTACAGTTTTCATCTCATCTTCACGCCAACACTAAGTCACCTACCATGTGATTCCTGCCTAGCCATGCCAGCACTTCCAGTCTTAGCTAGGGTGGAAAATTTGGGTGACAACTGAACATTTTTTTGTAGCTCATAAATGCTTTTAGCCTACCTACAAAGTCACGCTGTGTCTCCTAGGTAACTGGGACTATTTCCCTTAAACTGGGAAACACTGAGCAAGGTGGATGGCAACACTTGCATGGAGACTTACCCATCCTTTAACTGGTAACCAGTGTGTGGTGGGACTGGTGGTAGCACACCTCTGTGATTCCACGGGCTTCCCCAGTCACAGAGGTAGGAGGAAAGATGGACACTGAGCCGTCTGGCAGGGAAAATTTGGAGGCATGAGTAAATTACCCCATGTTTATAAAGTGCTCTGAGCAACTTGAGTAATAATGGAGTGTCAGGGCCTGGTGTTACTGGTTTTCACACAAGTCCCAAGATCAATTGCTCCTCTTAACCTCCTCCCCAGTCCACGAGTTATGCTCTCTGTCCAGCTAAGTCCCTCTGCATGAGCCCTAGTAGAGGGCAAAGTGAGGGCTTGAGCCCACCCTGTGGGGAGGCAAGGAAACATGTATCAGATGTTGCTGATACATCCTATCAGCAACCTTCCCCCTCATAACAGGAATTCACTGGAGCAGGAATTCATCTGTTGTGAATTCCCTAGGCTTTAACACAGGTCAAGGAAGCAGAGTAATGAAATGAGCTCTGGTCAGGGATGGGCTGTTCTTACTAGGAAGATACCTTTGATGAAACACCATTCATTTCCAAATAATTAGGCAATCCAGGCCCCAAGTTAACAAATGGGAAGGGTCTCCCACTCTTCTGCAGGCTTTGCTCCTTGGTACCATTTCCTCCTCGACCTTCTGTTTCAGCACAAAACCGGTAAGTTTTCATAAGGAAAGTCAATCCTTTCTTGAAATGCCACTTCCTGAACAAAGGACATAATCAGCTTCTCACAACCAAGCAAGTCTGACCTCATTGCTGGCTGCCGCTCTGTCAGGGAAGCCATTGTTGAATGTCTCTGACTTGGACAGTATACAATTTCAGGTTTAGATTCAGATGTGTATTTGCTATTGTGTCATTTATAGAACTTAAGAATGTTAATGGGCTTCCCTGCTGGCTCAGACGGTAAAGCGTCTGCCTGCAATGCGGGAGACCCGGGTTCGATTCCTGGGTTGGGAAGATCCCCTGGAGAAGGAAATGGCAATCCACTCCAGCACTCTTGCCTGGAAAATCCCATGGACAGAGGAGCCTGATAGGCTTCAGTCCATGGGGTCGCAAAGAGTCGGACACGACTGAGCGACTTCACTTTCAAGAATGTTAAAGTGAGAGGGCTGCTTAGAGATCTAGTCCATGTCTTCCATTTTAAGAGGAAACTAAAATCCAGAAAAACGAAGTCACCAGTCTGAGGTTAGCCCAAGCACCCAGAACTCTGCCCTCAGCTCTCCTCTGTTCCTTATCCCACATTCGGTCTTTAGAAAAGTCCACTAGTTCCATGAGTTAAGTGACAGCACATCTTAATAACTCTCAGCCCAGATGTCCCCACTGAACTGTTACTTTTCTACCCCAAATCTCTCCCCATCCTCTCCCCCTACCCCAAACCTTCCTCTTCCCAATATACTGCACCACTCTTCCGGAATTACTTAGATCCAAAATCTTGCTATCATCCTTGCTCGTGATATTTTCGCTTCAGTTCTTTGTGTCAGCTAGACAATTCCTCGTAGGTTTTAACTGATATTCCCAAAACAAAATCCAATTGAACCAGTTCATGTTTTGGAGTTGTCTATAATTTTGTAAACATTATACAGATGAGGAAATTTTAGGCCAAAGAATTAAGTAACTGTCTCAAGATTACATAACCAGAAAGTGGCCAAGGGAAGGAAACTTGTGAAAAGGTGGAAGAATCTTGGGAGTGATGTGAAGAAGCCAACAGTATATCCACAAGATGGCCTGAGAAAGGAGAATGAGCTGGGCCACAAAGGGAGGATAACACAGGAGGAGATGGCAGGAAGACTTGCATTCCTAACTGGGACAAAGGGAGGGATGACAACGTGGCTTGAAGGATGGAACCAGGCTTTACTCTTGGCCCTGAAATCTGATGCTGTCTTGAGTAAATGCCTTCCCTCTTGAGAGTTAGTATCTTCTCCTATAAAACAAGGATAATTATATCTAAAAGCTTGCAGTCTGGACAGGGATTCATGATCACTTGAAGCAAGATCTCAATAAAAGGTATTATTTCTGGAGTAAATAATTCTATTGCTGTTGCTATATGTTGTCAGGGGCAACATATAAACATCAGAAGAGATAACTAGTCAGAATTCTGTTGTTGAAGAGGTTTCGGGCTCCATGGTTCAGCTTCAATATTGCTCTGACGATGTGGACAATTAAGCACTGGGCTACTCATTTCTTAGAATCTGATGCATACGGGCTGGCTGGTATGACAGGTCTAACTGTCAATATCAAATCATCTCATCATTTGAGTTGCACAGTCTGGACAGGCAGGCAGAAGGCAGCGCTGTCTCCCACACACGGCACAGCCTAAAGCTATGTGCCCAGAGCTGGCAGTGCAGCCAGCACAGTGAAGCCCGGATCTACAGGGGACACGGGTACAGAGCAACTCACCAGTAGCAGGTGGCGAAAGCACCACTGAGTTTCTGAGAACATCGTGAAGCCCAGAATCCAGGTTTTAAATATTAATTTGACTTCAGTAAGAAAGAGCTAGATTTTACCCATTAGCCAAAAAGCACTTCAGCTTCCACTTGTTATTTTTAAGCAATAATGTTTTTTTAAAGAGACCAGTTCTGCTCCCCATGAGGGAGACAACTGGTATAAGCAAATCCCAGTGGTCTTGGTGTCTTTGCCATGCTGGAGCGGAAAGGCAGTCAGCTAGCATCCCACATGTGCCTTCCTCAGGCCGCCAAGCCTAAAGCCTGCCCAGGGATGTGATCAGTCCCAACTCAAGACCAAACTCCCTCCACAATGCAAGATGGAAAAGGACCATTAGCCAAACCATTGGGCAGAGTTTCAAGAAACAGCCATCTACTTCTGATTCTTTTCCACACAGGAAACAAACAAAATATAGAACTACCAGCCCCCAGGCCACCAAACACCTACGTTCTATTGCTGCCTGATGCCATCCCACCCTACACACACCATGCCAAGAAAGGCACAACGAAACAGCTTGGTGCCCCAATTCCAGACCCTTTCTCCCTCAATGTTAGAGCAGAATCCATCAGAGTGAGAATAATTTCCTTTTAAAGTAAATGTTAGTTTCATTCTAATCAAGGCTTGGGAAAGAATCAGGAGAAAATTCTTCTCGGAAAAGAAGTCTGAAGGAAGAAGTTGGCAGAATTCCAACAAACATAGGTGTTAAAAAAAAAAAAACTAACAACATGAATCTGTTCCCTAGCTAGAAAGAAAATATATTGTATATTTAAGGCAGAGAAACAACATTGCATAACTTGAAAGGGGGGTGGGGGTGGCATTTGCTTTATAATCTATGTGAATAGTGCCCCCTGGAGTTGTGCAGTGTACAACCTGTGAAACCAAATTTAAACAACCCCAATTCAGGATATCTATGTCAGAAACAATGCCTATAATAATTTCCACACAGGTGTAGCAGCTTTAGGTTATTAAAAAGTTAAGTTGCTATAGATTATTCTGTAGAAAACTCTTAATGTTAAGTCACTTCAGCCGTGTCTGACTCTGTGCAACCCCATAGATGGCAGCCCACCAGGCTCCCCCGTCCTGGGGATTCTCCAGGCAAGAACACTGGGGTGGGTTGCCATTTCCTTCTCCAGTGCATGAAAGTGAAAAGTAAAAGTGAAGTCACTCAGTCGTGTCCGACTCATAGCGACCCCATGGACTGCAGCCCACCAGGCTCCTCCGTCCATGGGATTTTCCAGGCAAGAGTGCTGGAGTGGGGTGTCATTGCAAACTTCCTGCAGAATCACACTCTAAATTATAACCAAGGGGACCTGGTTAAAATCGTCTAGTTTAGTCCCTCACTGCGCAGATGAGGCTATTGAAGGTCAGAGATACAATGTCTTGCCCAAGGTCAACAAGCCTATCTAAAAAGGTGAAACAGACTTTCCCTACTTTCCATAGACAGCCGAAAGAGGCCGCTTTGCTGTGAATGGTATTCAGTTCACCCAGACTCCAAATGGAGTCTTATTCATCATTTCACATTTTTTGAGCACCTTCTCAATGCTAAGCCTTGAAAATGGGGCAACATAAGTAGGGCAGCTTTGCTTCAATTACATACAACATTTAGTCTAGAAACTGAGTACTTTACTAGAAACATTTCCAGGCACAAAGGTAGCATACTCTCTCTTGAGCCGTGACTGGTTATGGTCTACTGAACAAACCCTTATTTTGGCAGTTTTTTAAAATGCGTTATGTCCCCGTTGGAGTTGACTGACTTCATTGAAGCCGTTTTGATCTATTGGTTAAATATTTATTTGTTAATATATTTACAAGCCATATTATTTATGCAATAGATTTAGAGCCATTATGACTTACTGGATAAGCATTACCTATTTAAAAGCAGGCTATCCAAAGCATGAAAACCAAAGGCCATTTACAGGGAGAATGGGAAACTTACAAGTTACTGAGGTTGGCCTTTAATTTAAATTTTATTTTTAACACTGTCATTCTACTCTTTATAATAGGAGTCTTATGTGTATTTGAATGTGTGTGGTGAGAGCGAGGTGGGAGGAGAGAGAAGCCCTTTTACCAAAAACCAATGCAATTAAAGTGCTTTATAGACAAGCTCTCTGCCAAATTTCTTATTTAAATCAAAGACACCTTTGAGTTAGTTACACAAGAGCAGGGCAGAAAGCACCTGCAGTCACGTCTGTTTCTCATTTTGTACCCATGTAACTCAGATGCCCTGTGGCTTCAGTGAAATCTGCTCCTGCGTTGAAATCGTGTACACCGCGTGGCAGCTCAGTTTGAATTTGGAAACAGGAGCTCAGGAGGTGCCACTCAAACATGTGGCTCTGGTTTTCCCTGAGTGTAACATGAACAAGGGAGTTGTGTTATGGACGCCAGTGTCTCCAGCTTCACTTTAAGTAAGAGATACGGCAGCACCATGTTTCCATTTAATGGTGTTCCCCATGACCCCCTCCCTATATCAGTTCCCGCTTCAGTGTTCACGAGGGAAGGTCAAAGCATGGAACAAGGTGTACTGTAAATGTCCACGTTGACAGTCCATGTACTGTGCATGAATTTACAACCAGGTCCTGACATAGAAAAAGGAAGCCAACCAGAATTCATGATCCAACATTCCCAGGTAGACAGCTATGGGTCCCTCCTCTGTGTAGATTCTGTTTGTGGCTGACATAAACATAGAAAGGATTCCACTGGTCTGGAGAAATTGCAGTGATGTAAAATTAATACCCAGTTTAAAAAAACAGTACTCTTAGGTTTAGACCCCAATTTCTTTTCATTTTATCCCAAAGAAGCCTCTTTTTATATTAGCACTAACCACAAATTCTGGATATTTTTTCTCTCTAATCACATTTTAGAATACCAGGTCCTTGTTTGTCTCTTCATTTGTCCCATTGACTCAACAAACATTAGTGAGTATCTAAGCATCTGCGCTCTCAAGCATCAAAGATTCCATAATTATGAACAGCAAAGACTTTGCTTTCATGGAGTTTCCTTTCTAGCCAGGGAAGGGGAGGAACTGGCTTCAAACTAGCTTAGTGAAGGCGCGTTCCAGTTAAAGTCAGGTCTCCATGTGGCATTCCAGATTTACACAGGATAAATTGGGATGTGATAATTTGCTTCAAAAAAAGATTCAATATTTTACTAAAAAAAAAATTACAGAAGGATTCCCTTTCAATCTAAAATTCCCAACCAGTCTTCTGCCTGGCCAAGTCATTTTATTTATTTGGAATTTTTGAGGATTCCATCAATTGTTAAAGTACTCCTGTACTGTTCTGGAGTACATCCCCTAATCACCAGCATTCATAGACATTCATTTTTAATGCATAAAAGAAGTGCCAGAAGAAAGTATTATTTATTCCAGAATTAAAAAACATAGCCCACTCTGAAGAGACTGCTCAGCAGAGAGACTACAGGCAGGCCTAGAAAGAAAGTCATAGGGACTCAGTACTGTGGCTTCCCTGGAGCGTCTCCATACTCTCTTTACCTAAGCCGAGGACAAGGGAAGTCTGACATTGAGGGGGATTTTCTTTTCAGTTTCTCTAGATTTTTCCCATTGACATGAGTCAAATTTTGGAAAAGGGAAAAAAAAAAAAACAAAAACAAAAAACACGAATGCAGCTTTTTAAATGAACCTGGTGAGGTAAAGACATCATTTTCTCTCCCAACACTTTCAAATACGTGAATCCTTAATTGTCTGTCACCAGAATCTCTCTAAATGAGCACCGCAATTTGGCCCATTAGCAATTAATGAGAACAGTTTCTTCACTGAGCTTTGTCTGAGAAATAGAGAGCTGCCACATCAAACTCACAAACTTAGAAGAAATGAGAAAGATGCTGAAAAGAGCATTTCTAATGTTGCAACTGGCCTCCTGTTTTTTTCCCCACCCTGGGGTTTCTCCTCAGGACTGTGGTACTGCCAGGAAGCCTCCTGGTCCAGCTGCCTAGTGGTTAGTTGGCACAAAAAGTTTTTTTTTAAAGCACCGGCCCTACCTTGCTCTGTTTAGGAAAGGTAATGCCATATCATGCCTTTCAGCCCCATGGATTAGAAGGCTATCCTATTTATATAAGGGAAGCAAGAGTGAAACCAATGCTGGGTGTTTCCACAAGCCTTTCGTCTGCCCAACAAGGATTCATATGGAAAGGTTTCATAGGAATTAGGTAATTTTAGGAAATGCCGGTACAAAAGGATATTCAGAAGTCAAATGAGCCATTCTTCCATTGAAGTGCTTTGCTTTAGATTAAAGATTCAGGCTCAGTACAGTCAGTGTCTCTTACATTAGCCAGGGAGAAATCTTCTTAAGGAAGAGAGAAATGTACAAATAAAATGAGACCAAAATGGGAAGAAATTGAGTAGATTTTTTTTTCTAGGGTTAGATCAATCCAAACAGGCCACAGACGAAGCCAAGTCTCCATACACATGTTACAACCCTAGATCCTCCGGTCTCTCCTGGCCTTGAGTGTGTGGGTTCCTATTGTGCTGACGCACTGGAAAACTGCACTTGACCTTCAGAGGAGGACCAGGGTTTTTTTTCCTGCCACTTAGACACAGCACTCAGAATTCATCTTTGGCTGTGGCTCATACTGAATAGCAACCATGCAACTACCTTGGCAAGACGTGAGGGCATAGAATCAGTGTTTGGGTCAAGTAGAACAACTCAATTTACCTTTACCCAATAACAGGCCACTCCACCTGATGGGACACACAGAGCAGAGATGTGCCTGGGGGTTCCACATTTACCCAAGTCTCTCATTACAAGTTATTAGTCCATGTCTTTTATTCATGCTGCCATCTTCCTCAACTGAAAGACAAAAATTTAAAAAAAAAAAAAAAACCTGAAGACTATTTTTATGGGGGAAAAAAAAAGTTTCCTCAGGCGTACTCAGGTTACTGACAACTCGTAGCATGAAAGTCAAACCTTGAAATATTTAGTACTCTGAATACAGACTATAGGGTCACAGAGAAAAATCTTTGCAAAATCACTCACAAAGGTCATAGAAGACTTAAAGTCCATATATTAAAATGCCATCCATTCTCTGGAATTAGCCACACTGTAAGAAGTTAAACTGATGTTATGATGTAATATAACATGTAACATTTTATGATGGCACCATGGCCATTTACAGCTGCCTGCCAAGTGCTGGGCATGACCCCCAGCACTATGGAACAAAATCCTTTATTTCAAGTGGCCACATAGGTCTCAGGGTAAGACAGATTTCAAAATAGGCACTTAAAAAGGGGAAGATTCACCTGCATGCGTTCAGTCATGTCTGATTCTTTTGCAACCCCATGGACGGTAGCCTGCCAGTCTTCTCTATCCATGGAATTTTCCAGGCAAGAATTCTATAGTGGGTTGCCATTTTCTGTTCCAAAGGATCTTCCCAGCCCAGGGATTGGACCTGCGTCTCCTGTATTGGCAGGCAGATTCTTTACCAATACTGCCACCTGGGAACCTTGACTTCAACTTGATATTGTAATTCCTGATGAGTTCAATCAAATGAATGGTACAAGGAATATAGAAAGACCAACTCCATTCATGATAAGAATCATTAGAAATTCATAACAAGAGGAAGTACAAAAAGATAAGAGGATTGGTGTTTTAGAGTAGAACATACTGATGTATGCTTCACAAAGGTGGCTTTTTCATTTCGTTTTCATTGTTTCTGTACAGTGTAAGTAGACAGTTTAAAAAACTTTCCTGAGACTTCCCTGGAAATCCATCTTTAAGACCTTGGGCTTACTGCCTCCGTTCACTGTTTCATGTTCCTCTTCTGTGCCAGCGTTGTCTCTCATTGCCTAAATCAAGACATCAGCAGCAATCAACTCACTCTGAAATTCAAAGGTTACTGAAGAGTTAGGGATGAGTTTGCCCTATATATATTTTGCCTTATATAATAAAGATGGGACAGAGCTCTTTTACTTTATGAACTGTCCCTGTGTTCATATAACTAAAAATATACCACAAAATCAATAGAACATACTCCAAACACTATTAGAAGGATCAGAATATACTGCTCTGAGATTCTTGATAGTGAACCAATTAGACTATAGAATTGATTCTGATTACCAGAATGTTTGAAAGTCTATCAACTCTTCCACCCATATTTAAAAATAACCTCAGAAATGCAGATGACACCACCCTTATGACAGAAAGTGAAGAAGTAAAGAGCCGCTTGATGAAAGTGAAAGAAGAGAGTAAAAAGTTGGCTTAAAGCTCAACATTCAGAAAACTAAGATCATGGCATCTGGTCCCATCACTTCATGGCAAATAGATGTGGAAACAGTAGCTGACTTTATTTTTTGGCGCTCCAAAATCACTGCAGATGGTGATTGCAGCCATGAAGTTAAAAGACACTTATTCCTTGGAAGGAAAGTTATGACCAACCTAGATAGCATATTAAAAAGCATGGCTGATTCATATGAATGTAAGGCAAAAACCACTATAATATTATAAAGTAATTAGCCTCCAATTAAAATAAATAAGTTAAAAAAAAAAAAAAGCAGAGACATTACTTTGTCAATAAAGGTCCGTCTAGTCAAGGCTATGGTTTTTCCAGTAGTCATGTATGGATGTGAGAGTTGGACTATAAAGAAAGCTGAGCACTGAAGAATTGATGCTTTTGAACTGTGGTGTTGGAGAAGACTCTTGAGAGTCCCTTGGACTGCAAGGAGATCCAATCAGTCCATCCTAAAGGAAATCAGTCCTGGGTGTTCATTGGAAGGACTGATGTTGAAGCTGAAACTCCGATCCTTTGGCCACCTGATGCGAAGAGCTGACTCATTTGAAAAGACCCTGATGTTGGGAAAGATGGAAGGCAGGAGGAGAAGGGGACGACAGAGGATGAGATGGTTAGAAGGCATCACCAACTCAATGGACATGAGTTGGGTAAACTCCAGGAGTTGGTGATGGATAGGGAGGCTTGGCATGCTGCAGTTCATGGGGTTGCAAAGAGTCAGATATGACTGAGCAACTGAACTGAACTGAATCCATATTTATACTAATCCATATCTGAGGTATTTCCTAGCTCTAAAATTCCATAATTCTCTAATTCTGGGCATCATTTTTCCCTCCCTCTACCAAGATGCTCTTATTATTGTGTGTGTGGTCGGGGGGAGGGGGTTCATTTATCATCCCCATCTCTAATTCCTTCTCTAAAGAGAACCAACACATTATTTATGGAAACTCCATTTCCTAGTGTCCATTATTTTCAAGAATAGTGAAATGATTACCACCAGTGCATCTGACCATCTCAGTCAAGAACTACTACTTCAAAAGTAGGTCAACCAGAAGAGAACTCCTAGCCAAATCTAAAGGCAGAGCTAAGGAAACAGTTAACTGCCCTCCCTACAAAAGTTTTGATATTATTTAAAGACTATTAGTGCCTACTTTACAATTTTATTGGTGTTAATGTCAATAATTTTAGACCTACTTTACACCTTTGCTAGTGTTGCTTAGAAAATGCTGGCAGATTATAAAGATAAGCACTGATTCTTGCCTTATAAGCTTGCTCTTTTTGTCCTAGAATACTGAGTGTGATGTGATTTTTCCTGAATAATTCTGAAAAATTCATCCCTGCTGAAAGTCCACACACAGAGCTAAAAGGCTCAAAGAGTCTTAGATTCAAATTACCCAAATCACAATCAGATTTTATACTCTTGGCAGAGCAAACAATAGGTGGACAGACTGACCATCGTTTATATCTTTTCTCATCATACTTCGTTAACACTAGGAGAGTTTTCATTTCTTTGTCTCAGTTGTAAAAATACCTGGAGAATTTAATTCATACATTGAATCATGCTGAGTAATTCAGGTCTCAAGAGTAATGTGTGTTAGCTAGCTTACATTTGTTGGTTTCTGTAAGGAAAATGGCCACTTTAATAAACTGAGAGCAGTTTGAATGGCACAGTGCTTACACTGGTGGTATTTGGCATGGGGTTTCCAACCCTGGGTCCTGGGTCTGCCTTCTAATCAGTGACCTACATAATCTTGCTAAGGCAGATCCCCAATATGATTACTTTATATAGCGTTCATGCATTTGGTCAATGGCAATGAACATTATCAACTGTTGTTTCTTTCTTGTTTCTTGCACAACTATAGTGATTTATCTTGTATGGTAATCATTTTTTGTATCAGGTCCTGTGCTTGGCATTGAGATGAATAAAGCTCAGCTCTTGCTTTCAAAAAGCTCACAGTTCCCTGCACGTAACTAACTATAAGGTAGTGAATGAGAATAAGGAAGAAGAGAGGGGAGAGCAATGCCTGGTGTAGGCTGAAAATATGAGATCTCCATTGCTCCATAATGCAAATGCCACCCACCAGAGTCTGTCAATATCCAGTTACACCCTTATTTAGACAGAAGAAAGAAGACACAGTTGAATAGGGAGAAAATGCTGATATTTCTCATTGACTTGTAAATATGAAAATGTCAAGCAATGAAAAGTATATACATTTATATACAGATTATGAAGTAAATATTTCCCCTAAAATACACAAGTTAATAGGCTGAAATCCACAGAGAGGAAATAGCTTCTATACCCAGAGTTTTATAGGTTGCAGCCCATCACTCCTCTCAAATTTCTTTAAAGCTTAAATACTGTCATCCTTCAGTTTCACCAATGTCTAGGATGCAGCTAAGATAGCTCAACAATAATAACGCATTCGAAGCCACAAAGTTCAACTTGATAGACATTTATGGCGTGCATACTTTGCGCCAATATCCTCACTTTAATAGTTTCAATTTCAAATAGCATTCTGAATTAGGATTTTATTAGTTTATACAAAGTTTCAGGGATTTCCTGCCCCCCCCTTTCTGGAAAAACACATAAGACCATTTTTAAGTCTTCCATTTTTTATACTAAATTTTAAAAAATATTTAAAATAAAGGAGCAATATTACTAGTCATAGCAAAATCATCAATATTTAATTATTCTGAAACCAGAAAGCTTAAAGTTAAGGAAAATGAATTTAATAAATTCTCAAGTGAAAATTACATATCCCCAGTGAACACTATTATTTAGGATTTTTCTATCTCATTTGACATAAGTCAAACATATTCTGATTAAACACCTACTATGTTTAAGGCACATAGTTACTGGAAGAAGAAAGAAATCATTTCTACCCTTAGAGAATAACATTCTAACAACCAGTTTGACTGAAACTTCCAAGCAGGGTATTATTTTCACTTTCGAAATAAATGAGTCTGAATATCACCCTAAGAATGAAACTCCAAAAAAAATCTGATTTAGCTGTTTTTCAATGGAGCAGAGACTTGTTTTATGATCTACTAGATAATAAGTCAAAATATAAACTCAAGAAATATTGGTTTATTTCCTACTTGATAGGTGAGCTTGAATTTGGAAAGATGCATTCAAAATGAAAATTCTATTTCAGTTACACAAACCTCCAGCTAATGAACATCCTTGATTAAACTTTCATTTTCATAAGCAAACACCTAGAACAATAAAATGAATTCAAAAAGAAAAACAATAGTGGAATAAGTAGTGATTGAGTTCAAGTCATTCAAAAGAAAGATTCAGTCACTGATGAGCAAATTAATCAACATCAAATTTAAACTACAGAAATTAAACTACATGAAATGGTGTGTCACTTTACTTTTCTATAATCTTCAGTTATGAAGAGAATGATACCCGTTCAAAGAAACTCTCAAGTGAGTAATATCAGAAATACAAAGAAAGAGGGGGAAAGGAAAAGAGTAACAGTCACTTCAAAATGATTCCAAACAGTGTACAACCTGTTTATTATAAGAAATATTTTTGATAAAGTGGTTATTTTCAGTGAAATTGAAGTTTTTTCCAATTTAGATTGATATTACCCAGTGTTTACATACATTTGATATTTTCTCAATATTATTAGGCTATGTTATGAAATCTATAAATAAATATCTAACATTTTAGTAGGCTTAAAATCAACTGTGTAATATGCTCCAAACTACATTTGAAAAGTATGTCAAATGAAAATATATCTTTGTGAAAAATGCTTCAGACAGCTAAACTAATAGAATATTAAATACACACACACAAAAAAAAATCCAACAGGTTTTCATTATGTTTCTGCTTTTAAGTTACTTAACTAGGATTATGTGTGCCGTTCCGTGTTTGGAATCCATTAAGATAGTTCAGATCCCATCAGAGCTAAGTCTACAAGACTGTCCCAGTTCTTTCATTAGACTGACAAATTCTTCTTGTCAAATATGACTTGAAATAAATGAGCCATTATAGTAACCTTGGAATTAACTTTGTTATTAAAAGATAATGGTTCTTGTTGTCCCTAATTTTGCTCTGTTTTAACATGTTGGTATCAGAAGAAGCTTTTAACTATTTAGACTAAGGAAAGTCCATAAAAGGTGAATTTTTAGCTTGAACGCCAGAGTCAGATCCAAACTGACATGTATTTTTATGGTTTACAACACAATCCTCTCACTGTTTCATTCACTGAAGGAGAACTGGTGTATAGCAACCAAGTTAAAGAATAACTGGCAAGTCTGGCAGCTCAGAGTTGGAAGAGAGCTAACTTTTCAAGTTCTAGTTCTGCTGATATGTGGCTGTAATCAAATCAAAGGCTCAGAAATAACTTAAAATGGCCAAAGAAGGTCTTAACAGACTGAATCACCTACAGATAGCGACTATAAACTCTAATTCAAAACAAAACAATCCCAGCTACCTGAAGACACTGGAGAGCAACCAAGGGCAGGCAGAACCTGGGAGGAAGTTAAAACTTGAAAGGAGGAAACAACACTGGGTGAGGTCCCTGTTTCCACGGCTTCTGGGAAGAGGGCAGGATCTCAAGAAGTAAAGAGCCAGAAACGGGGAGCTCTAAATTCTGGGTGTAACCGTCCCCACATCTCTGGCAACTGAACCACAAGTGTGCGGGCAGACTCCAAGCAGCTCAGCCAAGGATAAAACAACTAAGCTGAAACTGAAATGACCATCCAAATGATAGCAGTTGCAGCTCTAGGACAATTAATGGCCTACTATAACAATAGATATTAACTCTATTCAAGGAAATACACAATACTCAGAGTATCCACAACAAATCATAATTTTCCAAATATAATCCAACAGTGAACCCAGTGAAGTTGCTCAGTCATGTCTGACTCTTTGTGATCCCATAGACTGTAGCCTACCAGGCTCCTCCATCCATGGAATTTTCCAGGCAAGAGGACTGGAGTGGGTTGCCATTTCCTTCTCTAGAGGATCTTTCCAACCCAGGGGTTGAACCCAGGTCTCCCACATTGCAGGCAGATGCTTTACTGTCTGAGCCACCAGGTAATCTAACAGTGCTCTACATACGGGAAATGTAACTGTTTCTCAAGAGAAAAGATAATTCTAAGAAAACAATCATGAGATGGCCCAGATGATGGAATTTTCAGACAACTTTAAAGCCACTATTGTAACTATGCTCAATGACATAAAGAAATACGTGCTTTTATTAAATGAAAAGATAGGAGATGTCAACATATAACTAGAAACTATTTTTTTTAAAAAAGAACCAGTTGAAAATTTTAAATCTGGAAAATAAAATATCTGAAAAATAATTCACTGGACAAGCTTAACAACAAAATAGAGGTGACAGAAAGGGAAGAGTCAGTGAATTCGGAGACAGATCAATAGAATTGCTCTAATTTAAAAGAAGAATAAGAATAAAAGAAAAACAAAAGCATTTTAAGAATATTTTATTCTTAAAATAAGAATAAGGGAAAAAATGAACAGAAACCTAAGGGATAATACCAAGATAACAGTTTCCAAACATCGCGTAACCAAAACTTTACAAAACAAGGAAAAAGAGAATGAAACAGAAAATATATTTGAAAAGTTAACAGCCAAAAATTTCACAAATTCAGCGAAAGATATAAATTTACAAGCTCAAGAAGCTTGGTGAACCCCAAGAAGTATGAATACAAATAAAACCATCACTAATTACATTATAATTATACTGCTAAAAACCACCAATTCAGAAAAAAGTCTAGGAAAAGCATCACATATAGGGAACAATGATCCAAATTGTAGTTGACTTCTCATCACACACACAAAAAAAAACAGAAAACCAAAAAATGCATTTAAAGTTTTGAAATAAAAATAAGTATAAACTCAAAATTCTAGATTCAGTTAAAATATCCTTTAAGAATGAAATAAAATGAAGACATTTCCAGACAAAAGGAACAAATTTATTACAGTATCCTGCACTATGAAAAGTGCTAAAGGGAGTTCTTCAGGCTGATGGAAACCTGAATCTTCAGGAAGGAATGAAGAACATTAGAAATGTTTTGAAATATTTTTATGATAGAATGATGGAAAAATAATTAAAATGCGTAAGTCACTCAAACTTTGTGAATCTCAATATCCTAGCATAAGAGAAGGAAAACAATGCCTTGAGGAATATACGTGAAGAAGTTTCATGAAAAAAATTAATGATTATTTAAAAATATATGGTATGCTTATAAACATGTTCAGAATCAAGGGACGTTACAAAATTTTAGTGTTCAGCTTGGCATTTATATAACAAGCATTTCATGGATAGTTATTATTTGTAATATACCATGCTACGTGTTTCAAATGTTCTGCTTGAAAACAAAAGTAGGTGATTTTAATTTCCAAACTAATATCATAAAAAATTATTGGTAAGCCAGGACTTTAGGAAACTTAGAAGCAAAATGTAAAATAGCCAAAACTCTTAACTAATCATTCTGCACGTTTTTTCTAAGCCACCTCCAACCAGTCCAGCTGTAGAGAGAGAATGCCTATGTTTGTGTATTACCTGCTCTAAGTTTTTACTTAATTTGCCCTTGCAAAAAAGTGCAATGTTAAGTCACCAGATTATGTTTTTGCTAATGTAGTTTCCCTACAAGCTATCAAAGTATACATGCCTCAGTGTATGTACATAAGCAAGAAAGGACAAAATAACCCAACTGTCTCATTCCTGATACTTAGAAATTTGCATTGACTCCAGACCCATGGAAAGAAAAATGGCTGCTTATTTACCTATCTTTATGACATTATAGGAGAAGGAAAGGGCAACCCACTAGAGCATTGTTGCCTGGAGGATTCCAAGGACAGAGGAGACTGGCAGGCTCCAGTCCATGGGGCCGCAGAGTTGAACACAGCTGAGTGACTAATACCATGACAGTACAAGGGCTCCCAGGTGGCACTAATGGTAAGTAACGCACCTGCCAATGCAGGAGACATAAGAGGTGAGGGTTTGATCCCTGGGTTGGGAAGAACCCCTGGAGGAGGGCATGGCAACCCACTCCAGTATTCTTGCCTGGGAAACCCTGGTGGGCTGCAGTCTATAGAATCAAAGAAAGTCGGACACTACTGAAGCGACTTAGCAGGCACGTGTGACGTTACAAACAAACAAAGCAGAAAATGCATGTATACATATAATACACAGGAAATCCAAAAGATGCTAAGCATAAAGCTTGAAATATTTTTAGAAATGTTGATTCCGGGAGAGATTCAAATGCCATGTTCCTTAAAGAGTTCTAAAAATCTGTAACCTCCCATTCTCTTTTCTCTTCCCATCTGCTAAGGGAATAAACTATTTCTTCTCTTGCTCAACTGTATACCCTGGTTGATTTGGGTCAGAAATTACAAATGTTCTATAGAGAGATATCTTTATCACACATTACTGAAATGTCAATTACATAAAATCATGAAAGAAGGTATCAGAGTTTCATCTTAAATTCCCCTTTTGCTTACTTGTATTTCTGTTTTCCATTCCTATCTCTGCACCTTCTCCAAGGCATTTTCTGATATGGAAATAACTTTCCACCTCACTTCGCAGAGACATCTGCCTGTCCTAGTTGAAAAAAGGAATTAAGGAGCAACTTGGTATGTATGGTGATCTGGTTAGACAGCCATCATCTCCTACTTGACTCTGCTGTGTAGGATCAGATGTTATTTTCATTTGCAGCTGGAAGTTCATATTTTATAAGAGGAAGCAAAAAGAGAAGTCACTAAAAACACAGGTGCCCCTGTCAAGACTAAATTGTCAATCAGGCTTGTTCGTAACCTTGGCAAGCAGAAAAAGGATATTTATGGGCTGTGTGGTCTTTGAAAGCAGTGGCTAGAATCATTTAAGAGAAGCCAAACTATCTGTTTCAGGACTTTATTTTGCCTAAAAGCCCAGTGAAGGTCTGTCCCACCCAAATCTTTTGTACATTTTATGTAAGTGGGTTTCAGACAGTACTATTCCATCAATGCATTCCACTTTCCCCAAAACTTCCCTTTGCATTTCTTAACTTTGGAAAATTAAATCTTTCAGCAATATGTTTCATCTTTACATTCTAAAGAGCCAGAAAAGCTGACTGATCATCATCGAACAGAAGAGGCACAGGCAGTCAACTTTACTGGCTGGTACACTCAACTGGAAATATACTAGTGGTGGTAATTGCTCAAGGATTGGGATTGAAAGGATGGGTTGCAGTGGGGACCCTGCTTAACAAACATTGCAATTAACACCACCTACATGTTGGAGGGTGAACTAGGTAATAAACAAAAGATGAAATTAATATGCATGTTCAGTCCCTAGAGATAGCCAGATGGCTGGCTGCAACATCAGACGTCTCCTCTCTGCCTTTGCAGAGAGTGGCCCCTTTGTGCACTGAGTGGCACAGTTGGCATTTTCTGTGAGCGTGGGCATCTTGATGGCAGATGAAGCAGCCCAGATAGGTGGCCCTTAGGACTGGGCGCTCAGAGCTATGCCGGGTTTCCCCGGTGACCAGAAGGCACAAGAAACAGCAGTCATAAACTGAATAAATGGCGCCTTTCGCAAGCACAATGCTGACCACACCACTGTAGACTCATACTGCCCAGGGAAGAAAGAAGGGCAACAGGAGGGCTGCAGGACTGAAAGGTTTATTTTCTCTCGGCCTCAGGAGCTCCAGGTGTCCCAGGTTTCCCACTCAATGTGGTCGGGCTGTGACTAGAGCCGTACACGTAAAGCCCTTTTGTTCCAATTCACTGTTAGAAGACAAAGGAGCCCTTATTTGTCTCTAAAGTAAGCAGCTGTCTCCACAGTTTTTGTCATATTCCAAAACGGCATATTGCAGAAGGCAGTCGTGTAAACTAGGCTCCAGGCACAGAGGAAAACCTCAGTCCTGAAGACTGGGTGCTCTGGACACACCTCGCACCAAAAAAAAAAAGCGCCTTTCCAAAGCCCCCCCTCTTTTTCCTCTGCTTCCTTTGTTCTTCTGCCTCTCCATCTAACTGCTCTATTTATGTTTTACTAAGATTTCTCCAACTAGCAAATAACTCAGCAGCCCAAAACAAAAAGGCCAGGGACAGCACCTGATGCCAAGACAACAGGCCGCATCTCTGCCTGCCCATCTCCTCCCCAGGGCTTGGAAGACAAAGAGCACACTGTGCCGCTGGCCACCTTGGCTGCCCAGACCTCTGCTCTGCACCTTGCACTTGATGCCTCTCTGCAGACTCGGGAAGAAAGCGCTCCTCATCCTGCAAATACTGTCGAGAGGTCTTCTTAGGCAACCAAGGGCAAAACACATGGGTGGCCTAAAGAAATACAACCTCGTGGGCGTTCTTGGTTTACTCAGTTAGCATGGTACTTTTCCGATAGTGAATAAATCTTGATTTTGAAAATCAAATTCTATCTTAAAGCCCTGGCAGATCTCACAGCTTAGGCCACTGTGCTATATTACTTTCTGAACCGCATTCTCTACAGGCGTTCTTAACTGAGGTGCATGACTCCTCTGGCATCTGTGGCTAGAATTTATAAAGGGCGTGATCCTTTACGGAGAAAACGTTTACCTTTATTTTCAGTAATGACTCAAGCATTGTACTTATATTATGACTGTGGGCCACAAACCATAGTATTAGCAGTACCGGTAATTTTGTCAACAATTGAGATCCCAGATATTTTCATATCATGTTAGATATTATTGCCAGTATCTCAAAATATCACTTAAGCTCAACTTGGAAATTATAGTCATGATTAGATGGCTGCTAGACCTTCTTACTTATTGCATTACTAATGAAATACACATATTACTATATCATCAATGTGTTTATTTTATTGATGACTTTATTTCAATCCAATTGCTTTCCCTTGCAATGCTATTATTTTAATTTATACACCAAAAATATTATTCTAAGGAAGCTATAGGCTTCACCAGACTATCTATCAGATCTGCAACATAAAAAAGATTAAGAACCCCTGCTATAAACTAAATGAACCATTTGTTCTTCCCTCAAACACATTCTCTGCTTTGGGCCAACATAATTTCTACTTTCAGATTATCTTCTTTCCTTTCCTCCTGGCCATAGATCAAAACCTTATCTCCCCCTCAGTGTGGAGACCAAATACTGCCTCCTTCATAAGGCTTCTTTGATCCCCTTGCACTGGTCAGGGTGGTACTCTGCACTCCTCTTTTCACATTATCACTTTCTACCTTGTAGACACTCTTGATCCCCTCTAAGTTGAAATGTCGAGGGCAGAGACCCTGTGCACTTCATCACTGAGTGCCCAGCAGCAACATCTCCTGACAGCTCGACCTGCTCTCACCGCTCCATTCTCTACCCTGCTCCTGTTTCTCTACGCTTCCAAACCACAGAACTCCTATGCATGTCACTTCTGTTTTATTCTGCAGAATAAAACCAAATTCCTCCATCTGGTGTTCAAGGCCCTTCCCAAATTGGCCACCTCCTACAGTCTAAGTGTTCATCTCTTCCATCTCTGAGCCCCACAGCTAATCATTTCACAAACTCCCACACAGATCCCCCCACTTCCCTGCTCTCATTTATAACAATCTCTCTTCCTGGATTGTTCTACGTCCTTCTGAATGGAGAGGAGAAAATGACACCCTCCGCATTTCCAAAAGAGCCTTTCTTTTCAAGGAATTCCTGGCCTGATTCACACAGATAAAACTGAGTTTTATCACTGAAAAAAACTTGATCACAAATTTCCATTCAAAAATGTCTTGAGTTTTATTATTTTGTGACAGTCTCTGAATGTTTCAGAGCCATGAGGCAGGTGGAAATCACATATCCCCCTTACAACTGTCCACACTTGAAATTCAAGGCCACTGCCAAACCCTCACCCTCCTACCCAATGATCTAGCCCTAAAGCTGACCTACCTAGCAATTCTTTCCACCAATTTTTATGCAATTTCCTTGGCAAACACATGCCCTCATCACCATGGAATAACATCAAGGAATGCTAACCTCAGATGCCTTCAGTATCATCTCCAGAAGATACTGAAAAGACAAATAGTAATGCAAGCATTTCCCAACCCACCACAGATACTTCCTGCCTTTGATGAAACCCCCCTCTGCCTTGGAAACTCCTGCCATTCAGCTCCATCACCTTCTACCCTTCCTTGGCTTCACTCCCAGCCACCTCCTGTGGATGTCCAGTGATGTCCAGTGAGGATGAAGGCACTTGCTTTACAGTCTCCACCACGACTTGCACCATCCTTTGCAATGACTTGGGAACCCAACCTCTGATCTCATAATTCCTAAAACTTCTGGACTCCATCACTCTTACTTGCTCTGTGCATCAGCAACAACTCCTAACCATTCCCTAGGTTCACACAAGACCTTATCTCTGTGTTCTAAATCATTAAGCCTGGTGCCAGTGCCCTGTTCTCTGAACATCACCATCTGTCCTACACTATTAATGCTTAGTATCCTATCTAAATATTCCCTTCTCTCTGTTATAGAATCCTTCTTTCCCTTTATACATTCAACTTACTTGAATCTAGAAAATAAACAAAACTAAAACACAATTAGTGATTATAGTAAGTAGAAAAAAATGTATCTTTATACATCTTTATTAAAAATTTATCTGTATACTTTATATAAAAATGTGTCTGTATACTTAACATAATTTTGCACTTCTATCCCACTCTCTGAACCCACATAACAGATACTTTAAAGAAATCATGCTTATTTAATCAAGGTGTCCCCAGAACCTAATACAATGCCTGGTATATAAAGGATACTCAAAGGGTAAAAATTCCATCCAGCCTCATGAGTTTTTTTCCCCTATGTCTTTATACTCACAAATCTACATACTCAGTTGAGAATTCTTATCTAAGCTCAGAGCCACAGTTACAAATGTCCAGTAGATTCTATTTGGATATCTGATAAGAATTTTAGTAGATTCTATCTAGGTATCTGATAAGAATCTCAGTGACTCAGTGGGTCCAGAATGCAATACTCTGGAATATCTGTATATTCTATCTGGATAGATTCTATCTGGATATCTGATAAGAATCTCAGTGACTCGGTGAGTCCAGAATTTAATAATCTCCAGCCTCACTCCAGCTTAAGTGTGCTGCTCAGTTCAGTTCAGTTCACTTCAGTCGCTCAGTTGTGCCCAACTCTTTGCAACCCCAAGGATCGAAGCACTCCAGGTCTCTCCGTCCATCACCAACTCCCAGAGTTCATTCAAACTCATGTACATCGAGTCAGTGATGCCATCCAACCATGTCATCCTCTGTCATCCCCTTCTCCTCCTGCCCCCAATCCCTCCCAGCATCAGGGTCATTACCAATGAGTCAACTCTTCCCTTGAGGTGGCCAAAGTACTGGAGTTTCAGCTTCAGCATCAGTCCTTCCAATGAACACCCAGGACTGGTCTCCTTTAGGATGGACTGGTTGGATCTCCTTGCAATCCAAGGGACTCTCAAGAGTCTTCTCCAATACCACAGTTCTTCAGCGCTCAGCTTTCTTTATAGTCCAACTCTCACATCCATACATGACTACTGGAAAAACCATAGCCTTGACTAGATGGACCTTTGTTGGCAAAGTAATGTCTCTGCTTTTCAATCTGCTATCTAGGTTGGTCATAATTTTCCTTCCAAGGAGTAAGCGTCTTTTAATTTCATGGCTGCAGTCACCATCTGCAGTGATTTTGGAGCCCAAAAAAATAAAGTCTGACAGTTTCCACTGTTTCCCCATCTATTTTCCATGAAGTGATGGGACCGGATGCCATGATCTTCATTTTCTGAATGTTGAGCTTTAAGCCAACTTTTTCACTCTCCTCTTTCACTTTCATCAAGAGGCTTTTTAGTTCCTCTTCTTTCTGCCATAAAATTGGTGTCATCTGCATATCTGAGGTTATTGATATTTCTCCCGGCAATCTTGATTCCAGCTTGTGCTTCTTCCAGTCCAGCGTTTCTCATGATGTACTCTGCATAGAAGTTAGAAAAGCAGGGTGACAATATACAGCCTTGATGTACTCCTTTTCCTATTTGGAACCAGTCTGTGGTTCCATGTCCAGTTCTAACTGTTGCTTCTTGACCTGCATATAGGTTTCTCGAGGCAGGTTAGGTTGTCTTGCACTCCCATCTCTTTCAGAATTTTCCACAGTTTATTGTGATTAACACAGTCAAAGGCTTTGGCTTATTCAATAAAGCAGAAATAGCTGTTTTTCTGGAACTCACTTTTTCCATGATCCAGCAGATGTTGGCAATTTGATCTCTGGTTCCTCTGCCTTTTCTAAAACCAGCTTGAACATCTGGAAGTTCACAGTTCATGTATTGCTGAAGCCTGGCTTGGAGCATTTTAAGCATTACTTTACCAGCGTGTGAGATGAGTGCAGTTGCGCGGTGCTGCTCATCCTTCCCTAATAAATGTCATCACCATACACAATGCTGGTCCCTAGAGTCTGACAGAACTAATACTACCCTCCCCTATTTTTACATCTGTATCAACTAGATTCTCTCTTTTAATGTGTGTGTATATCCGACTCTTTGCAACCACCAGGCTCTTCTGTCCATGGGATTCTCCAGGCAAGAATACTGGAATGCATTGCCATTTCTTCCTCCAGGCTATCTTCCCAACCCAGGGATTGAACCAGAATTTCCTGTGTCTCCTGCACTGACAGGCAGATTCTTTAAGTCCTCTCAAATCGATATCACATGTATCTTTGTCCTGAGCGACCACTGACACCACCCTTACTTCAGACCATCTTGATCTCTTGCCTGGACTTTCACAGTAGTCTCCTGTCTTATCTTTTCTCTAATCTCCTACTTAGATAACCATAATAGTTCCCATACATTTCTGGATAACCTTCAAACTCTTTATCACATCCAGTGATACAAAATATCAAGCTCTATCCATCTCTCTAACCAGGCTGGAACCATCTAACTTTTAACCAGCCTTAGTCCAGAACTCTAAATGCTTGATGAAAGTAGCTGCTTAATAAATTGAACAGTATCATTGTTCACTTTTTTCAATGCATAAACTCTACCCATACCAAGTTATCTTCAGTTTCCCAACCACACCACATCTAAGTCTTGGCAAGATTTGCTATTCTCTTCTGCCTGGCTTGGTTTTCAGTTTTGCCCTGATATACTTGAAAACCCCTACTCAATATTCTGGACCTAAATCAAATAATTCTGTAAAGCCTTGACAGATTACCCCCAGGATGAACCATCGTCCCCTTGTTGTGTCCCCAGTGTTCATTACAGAGCCTCCATTTGTTGCCTAGCTCATTTCATGGCAGCTTTTGTTTACAGAGCTGATTCCTGTATTGGCTTGAACATTCCCTATAGGCATAGACCACAGCAGATTTTTCCAGGTATCTCTGTGCCTAGGAATGTGCTTGCTGCAATGCTCAAGCTATTAAATTAAATAAAAACAAAACCACTTCATTAACCAGATCCTCTAAAGTCTACTATAGCTGTCAGCCCTCCTGCAAAGCTGCCTCATTTGAAATGTGTTGCCCCTCACTTTGTCGTGACACTTATCACACTCTGAAGACCCACTGCTCACATTTGCAGGGCCCAGAGTGAGAGAAACAGACTGTCCAATAAAAGAGCCTTATCCTATTTTACCTGCTTTGACAAAACATCTTCACAGTGACCCAGAAGATCCAGTTGGAATTTTAAATTATTGGATTTCCCCAAGTTTTAGCTTAGAACCAGATGAGAAGGACAGTCAGTCATGGAGCTTCCTGGGTGGCAGCAGTGGTAAGCATCTGCCTGCCAATGCAGGAGATGTAAGAGACGTGGGTTCAGTCCATGGGTTGGGAAAATCCCCTGAAGGAGGGCGTGGCAACCAACTCAGTATTCTTGCCTGAAGAATCCCATGCGCGGAGGAGCCTGGTGGGCTACGGTCCATGGGGTCACAAAAGTCGGACACAGCTTAGCAACCAAGCAATCACCACCGATATTGAAAACAGAAATATACTCCCTAGAGCAAAAGAGTCAGCAAACCCACTCCAGTATTCTCGCCTGGAGAATCCCACGGGCAGAGGAGCCTGGCAGGCTACAGTCCGTAGTGTCACACAGAGTTGGACACCACTGAAGTGACTTAGCACACACACATGCATGGACAGTCAGACCCTGGCCCCTAGCCCACTCTCCTTTTCTTACATCACAATGCACCTTACATGCATGCTAACAAGACCTCAACATGCGTGTCCTCACTCTGCCTACATCTCTTACACAGAGCTGCCCTTTGACCCCTCCTCCTGCCCAGGGATGCTTACAGCAGCAGCACAGATAAGCCCCAGAGAGGGGAACTGACTGGGTGCTAGAAACTGACTCAAGCCATCTAGACAGGGAAGTCCAGGGCCCACAGCGTCTAGAGGAAGAGGGTGGAGATGCTGCATGGGCACTTTTCTCTTAGCACCCAGGCTCCTCACTCCACAGAGAGAGCTCACATGAGGGATTTGAAAGGTAAGGTCCAGGACAGGAGACTGAATACCAGGATGTACAGGACTACAGCAGAGTCTTTGCACCATGCTGATCTGCCCATGGACTGTAAGCGCCCTGAGGTTTAGGAGTTTTTTAATCCTACTTCCTGGAAGAGGAGAGAGAGGTGCTCTCATCAGGCTTCCAGTCCCACAAAATATCAGCTTCATCCCTGGGGGCTTCCTTAAAAGAGATGTTGAAAAAAACAGTTATTTAGGGAATGAATTAACAAAGATTCTTTTTATGCTTGGAACAAGTAGCAATTCTAGTATTGGAGGGTATTTATTAACAACTCTTAAATTGTTTCTCAACCTTGAGTCCATCATGCCTTATCTTCCCTAAGGGACGGGGGAGCCTGGTGGGCTGCTGTCTATGGGGTCGCACAGAGTCGGACACGACTGAAGGGACTTAGCAGCAGCAGCAATGATTTTCTATCTCCCATAAAAACCCCAGTGTCCTAAACATAATCTGCGCTCAATAAATATTTGTTGGACTTTTTTTTATAGGTAATCCTCATTAACATATTGAGGTGTTCATTTTTCTCAGTCATCTCAGCAGTTGCATTGTGAGTCATAATCCAAATGGTGACAGTGACTATCATAACAAAAAGCTTCAGAGAGTAATTTTAACCAGTCACTAGTAATAATTTATTTTTAATTTTTAAAAGCAACAGTGGGTGTAACTATTTTACTAGTAAAACACAATGGCTATTGTACTAGTGTTCAGGCAACTGAAAACTAACAGTTGAACCTATGCTAATGAATCAGAGGAAAGAGTGAATGAAAAGAATGACAGGTTTAAAAGTCAGTATTTGAGAAATTGGGCTTCCCAGGTGGTGCAAGTGGTAAAGAGTCTGCCTGCCAATGCAGGAGACACAAGAGATATGGGTTCAATCCCTAGAGCGGGAGGATCCCCTGGAAAAGGAAATGGCAAATATCATTTGGAGTTGTTGGGGAAAAAAAAAAAACCTGGCTGAAGAAAGAATAATGATAATGTTCTAAATGTTCATCAGCAGATGAATGAATAAAGAAGGCATGACTGGTATATACAATGGAATATTAGCCATAAAAAGAATGAAATAATGCCAGCTGCAGCAACATGAATGAACCTAGAGATTACCCTACTAAGTGAAGTAAGTCAGACAAAGACAAATATCATATACCACTTACATTTGGAATCTAAAATATACTACAAATGAACTTATTTACAAAACAGAAATAAACCCACAGACATAGAAAACAAACTGATGGTTACCAAAGGGCAGAAAGAGTGGGAAGGATAAATTAGGAGTTTAGGATTAGCAAACTATACATAGATTATATACACAAAATAGATAAACAGTAAAGTCCTACTATATGGCACAGGGACCTGATACACTGTAATGGAAAAGAATCTGAAAAAGAATGTATTGACATAGATATATAACTGAATCACTTTGCTGTACACCAGAAATTAACACAAACATTGTAAATCAATAATACTTTGATGAAATTTTTTTCAAAAATAAAATTTTAAAAAGCAATCTGATTACATGAGTCCTGTCCCAGGAGCATCAGAAACAATGTAGGCAGAAGGGTGTGCAAAACCCTCTGCCCATGAAAAGATGTCCATTAATGGAATTATTTTATAACAGCTTTATTGAGATATATAATTGACATACCATCTCATTCATCCATTTAAAGTGTGCAATTCAATGAGTTTTATTGTGTGACAAGGTTGTGGAACCATCACCATAATCTCATTATAGAACAATTTGTCCCTCAAAAGGAAACTTGTCCCACTTGTAGTCACTCTCCTCTCCCCCTGTCCCCTCAACCCTAGGTAATCACTAATCTATTTTCTGTCTCTATGCATGTGCTTATTCTGCATATTTCAGAGAAATGGAACCATGTAATACGTGGCTAGATTTAAGGGACTAGATCTTATAGACAGAGTGCCTGATGACCTATGGATGGAGGTTTGTAACACTGTACAGGAGATGGGGAGCAAGACCATCCCCAAGGAAAAAAAAATGTAAACAAGCAAAATGGCCATCTGAGGATCTCTTACAAATAGCTGTGAAAAGAAGAGAAGCAAAAAGCAAAGAAGAAAAGGAAAGATATACCCATTTGAATGCAGAGTTCCAAAGAATAGCAAGGAGAGATAGGAAAGCCTTCCTCGGGGATCAGTGCAAAGAAACAGAGGAAAACAATAGGATGGGAAAGACTAGAGATCTCTTCAAGAAAATTAGAGATACCAAGGGACCATTTCATGCAAAGATGGGCTCAATAAAGGACAGAAATGGTATGGACCTAACAGAAGCAGAAGATATTAAGAAGAGGTAGCAAGAAAACGCAGACGAACCATGCAAAAAAAGATCTTCACAACCCAGATAATCACGCTGGCGTGATCACTCACCTAGAGCCAGACATCTTGGAATGTGAAGTCAAGTGGGCCTTAGAAAGCATCACTACAAACAAAGCTAATGGAGGTGATGGAATTCCAGTGGAGCTATTTCAAATCCTAAAAGATGATGCTGTGAAAGTGCTGCACTCAATATGCCAGCAAATTTGGAAAACTCAGCAGTGGCCATGGGACTAGAAAGGTCAGTTTTCATTCCAATCCCAAAGAACAGCAATGCCAAAGAATGCTCTCAAAATTCTCCAAGCCAGGCTTCAGCAATACGTGAACTGTGAACTTCCAGATGTTGAAGCTGAATTTAGAAAAGGCAGAGGAACCAGGGATCAAATTGCTAACATTCGCTGGAACATTGAAAAACCGAGAGAGTTCCAGAAAAACATCTGTTTCTGCTTTATTGACTATGCCAAAGCTTTTGACTGTGTGGATCACAAGAAACTGTGGAAAATTCTGAAAGAGATGGGAATACAAGACCACCTGACCTGCCTCTTTAGAAATCTGTATGCAGGTCAAGAAGCAACAGTTAGAACTGGACATGAAACAACAGACTGGTTCCAAATTGGGAAAGAAGTACGGCAAGGCTGTATATTGTCACCCTGCTTGTTTAACTTATATGCAGAGTACATCATAAGAAATGCTGGGCTGGATGAAGCACAAGCTGGAATCAAGATTGCCAGGAGAAATATCAATAACCTCAGATATGCAGATGACACCACCCTTGTGGCAGAAAGTGAAGAAGAACTAAAGAGCCTCTTGATGAAAGTGAAAGAGGAGAGTGGAAAAGGTGGCTTAAAGCTCAGCATTCAGAAAACGAAGATCATGGCATCCGGTCCCATCACTTCATGGGTAATAGATGGGGAAATAGTGGAAACAGTGTCAGACTTTTTTGGGGGGAGCTCCAAAATCACTGCAGATGGTGATTGCAGCCATGAAATTAAAAGATGCTTACTCATTGGAAGCAAAGTTATGACCAACCTAGATAGCATATTCAAAAGGAGAGACATTACTATGCCAACAAAGGTCCGTCTAGTCAAGGCTATGGTTTTTCCAATAGTGATGTATGGATGTGAGAGTTAGACTATAAAGAAAGCTGAGCACCAAAGAATTGATGCTTTTGAACTGTGGTGTTGGAGAAGAATCTTGAGAGTCCCTTGGACTGCAAAGAGATCCAATCAATCCATCCTAAAGGAAATTAGTCCTGAATATTCACTGGAAGGAGTGATACTGAAGCTAAAACTCCATTACTTTGGCCACCTGATTCAAAGAGCTGACTCATTTAAAAAGACTCTGATGCTGGGAAAGATTGAAAGTGGGAGGAGAAGGGGATGACAGAGGATGAGATGGTTGGATGGCATCACCAACTCAACTGAGCAACCGAACTGAACTGAAGGATGGAGGAGATTATCTACAAGAAATTTTAAGCAGAAGAAATTTAAGAGAAAATAAACCAATTCAAATGAACAACTACAGGGACCTAGACCCTCAGGGGCATTCTAGACAAGAGAGAAAGGACAATTGAGGAGAAAAGGAAAGAGAAGGTGATCAGACCAGGAGTGTCAGGAAGAACAAGAAAGAGCTTCCTAAGAAAGCTCTGCTCCAAGACAGCCTCCCTGGGCAGTGAGTGAAATACTTAACCTGCTAGCCAACCTAGTCATGTTAGAGATAGCATCCTCTTTTAGATCAACTAGATCATTCTGCAAACAATTTTAAATTTTTAAATTAATATTTAAATTTTTGCAAATAAGCCTAATTACTTTATTCATAAAATAATAAACACATTCAAATTTATTCAAAATTGGGCAATGAAAAATTTGTGGTAAAGCTATATGATCTGCTAAATGAACTTGACTATCTGTAATGCTCCTTTCTATTTCATGAAAGAGTCTGCTTTGTGAGCATGCATTTATATAAAAGCCTGTTAATGAACTCCCTTCAATGGGATTTAATCACCAAAGCACTAAAAAAAGATCTGAAATGATTGAATTATAGGGTATTTCAATGGCCTTCTGAGGGAATGGACCCTGCAATACCTTATAGCAGGTTCCAGTGCCCCATGAATGAATTTACTATAAACCTCACATATGGCACTCCCTTTCCAAGAGCCAAACCAATTTAGAGAGAACACAGAGAAAATGATCCAGTTATTTTATTTCTGGAAATATATGCTATGTGGAAAGAGCTTTTTATCCAGAGGGAAAATTTCTGGATTTTACTGGCTCACTAAAATATAAACCATTTAGTGGCTTTTTTTTTTTTAACCTAATATTAAGCTTTCTTTCGTCTGTTTGCACATGTCAACCAAAAATAGCAGACTCCATATAAGAAAAACAAAGTGTTTATCCAAAAAAGAAAATTTATATCCCAAAAGCCATGATCTCCCTTCTTCCAGAGTGTTATTTCATAGTTTTTCTTTTTTTTTATTCAGGTTGTTTATCAAATGTCTGTAATGACATGAAAGAGAATAGTCCTCACCTATCAACCCTAAAAATTCTCACAAAACGTCCAAGGGACTCAGTAAAGATAAGCAAATACTGACAGCTGAGCATTAGCCATCTCAGAGAAACCCTGTCAGGTAAACATATGTGGACTGAGATTTAATATTCCATTACAGGATAGAAAAATTAATAACTTGTAAATGACAGATTCTTTATTTCTCTTTACCAAGGCATAGATGGCCCCCAAAATAACCCATATATGTATTTAATCTTGGCAACACGCAGCTATTTCCTCTCTGGTCTTTAGGGTCCCGCCACCCTTCATCTGCTACAAGGCAGCATATTTAAATCTTTCCAAGGGGCCTTTTAGAACCAGGCCACCCTGTTTCTCTTCACAGAGGATACTGAAAGCCTATTTGTCAGGAGCAACACAGGCTCTATCAAGGTCTGCTGACAGGCCAAGAGGAGGTCCACCTGCTGCATTCTTCATCCAAGGATTATGAGACATTTCTGTCGGCCGCGGTCTTGGCAACAATTTTGCAACCCACACATTTCACACCTTATCCTCAGTAATCAATTTCAGCAACAAGTAGAAAGCCATTTCATAGCAAGAGAGTTGTCAATATGACACAAATTCACATCAGTTCACAATGATATCCTACAGAACCTCTGTCATTAGCTCAACACCATTGCACCGTTCAGACAGGTCAGGCATTAGAGTCGTGTGCCCTCTCCACTGATTGAGTTCTGCAGGTTCCTAAGACTTCAGCAGGAGGCAGAGGCAGCAGATGTTTTCTGTAAGCCATCTGCTCCTGCCCCCTCCCTCACTCCCAGCCAGTACTCAACATCCAGGCTGCCTTCCTGACTGCACTGTTCTCCTTATGTCCACTGCTATTCTTCCATAGCCCTGCTGTCTCCCTCATGAGTTAAGATCTCTGAGAATGAGTCCACACACAACCACCAGAGCTAGGTCATTTTCCCTAAATAAAGGCCCTTGAACACTTTTTTTGCAATAGGCTGTGAACTCTTTCACAGCAGCTATTAGGTCTAGTTCGTCTTAGTACCACTTGACCCTGACTTTTATCCCTGGTGGCTCAGTGGTAAAGAATCCACCTGCCAACGCAGGAGACGTGCATTCAATCCTTGGGTCAGGAAGATCCCCTGGAGAAGGGAATGGAAATTCACTCCAGTATTCTTTCCTGGGAAATTCCACAGACAGAGATTAGTCACAAAAGAATCGGACACCAGTTAGCAACTAAACAACAACAAAGTTTTCAATAAGTATTAATAGCCAGTGTAATAACAAAGAGAACAGCAAAATTTCTCAAGTCCTTCTTTCGCACCAAGGACTCAATTGAAATCTTATTTGCATCATCTCATTAAGTCTTCGCAAATGCACTGGGAGAGAAGGGATCAAATTATCACCACTTTACAGATGAAGACACTGAGTTTAGGAAAGTCATTTGCTCAAGATCACACACACATAAGAAACAGGAGAGGAGAGATTGAAATCTAGAGTCGTCTGACTCCAGAGCCCAAGTTCTGTAGTCTTTCTGATAAGTGAATTCAATTATGCACTCTATTATATTAACCCTTCTCTGCTGCCAATAGGAATTCTGCAGCCAGAATGAGATAAAGTCTACCCGTTGGAAAATTTTTTGGCTGTTGGGATTTCTGTTACTGACAACTTTTGGTACCAGAGAACGGCACTGCCAGCAGACGATGTTTATGAGATCAGCACTTAGCTATTTTGGGGCCACGTGGGAGTGTACCAAACACTGCACTTTCAATTTTACACTTTGTTCTTCCTTTTGGTGGCTTCCGATTTAACCGGTGCTTAACGGAGGAGAATCGGACAAGACCCAGGCGAGGAACATGGAGTTTCTCCTCGGTTCTCATTCATTCAACAGTCATAACGCCTTTCACGTGCTGTTTATTCTGCTCCTGTTTCCTTCCCTTGCATAATCACTATCAATTCAATTTCCAGGGGTTCTTCATGCTGAGCAGGTGATGAACAATTTCCAGGCACTAACTTCAATCTGCAAACGGCCTCATCAGCACTTCCCTGCACACACTCTCCTCTGTTCCCAGGTGTTAGGGAAAGTTCAGTTTCTAAGCTTTCAGGGTTAGGAGCTGCCTGTCTTCCTGGAACTCCATAAGCAAGAGGAGAAAACTGCAAGCCATTAGCCTGCTTCGAAGATTTGGAGACATAAGGCTTAACTGAGGTTTACTGGCAATAAGTTTGTCCTTATTCCAAATCCTTCCAGCTCTAGCCCCCATTAAGTTTCTTTGAGTACACCATCGTCTTTTCCCATTTCCCAATACACTAAAGTTTCTTTTCTGTGACTGAATCATAAATTTCAAGGTGTAATCTAAAGAAAAACATTTATTTTGGAGTCTCATTAACAACTCAGAGGAGAGCGATAGTGTTTATTCCCCATACGATGGAGTGGACTCCTGCAGATGTGAAAAAGGCCAAGTCTTCTTCCTAATCCTTAAACACACACACACAGTCAATATTCACAACAGGGAAGGGACCACAGTGGCCAGAGGAAACACTGCACTAAAGGCAGTCTCTTTAAATGCCAAGCATGAAGTTCCTTGTAATTAATGATTTACCAGCAGCCATACATAATTATCTACCTCATGTGCCCATTTTTATGATAGTGTCTCTCAATGCCAAAACCCGTTCCTTTACACTCTGCTCCGCAGTGCTGGGGCTGGGATCTGAAAACCACCTTTCTCCTTTGTCAGTGGGCTCTGTTTTCAACTCCGCCTATAGGGATACTCAAGGGAAACCTCAAGGGAGAAAGCACGAGAAGCAGTATTCTTCTTCCTGTTTGTCCCTGTCCCTGGGAGCATCACCCCAATAATGGTCCTGAATCCTGGAAGTGACAGCTGATTCCAATCTTTTGCTTCCTTTCACCCCATCCATAACTAGCCTTATCACCTCCAGCTCCACAGACCTCTCTCCCGAGCTGCTGAGGTGTTTGGAGCTGGGTGGTACCCCCTCCTTAGAGGCCTGAATCCCAATTCTGTGAGATCCTCCTCTGAGCCTCTAGGTTCTGATCAACCCCACCTCCTCCTTTTGTTCCCCAGCCCTGCAGGATGCAGTGGCTTTGTGTAATTATTACCTCTACATTACCTCTGTGTTCATTTTTTGCTTTTTCTGAAACACTTTGGGTTTCCCTGGTGGCTCAGCTGGTAAAGAATCCACCTGCAATGCAGGAGACCTGGGTTCAATCTCTGGATTGGGAAGATCCCCTGGAGAAGGAAACAGCTACCCACTCCAGTATTCTGGCCTGGAGGATTCCATGAACTGTATAGTCCATGGAGTCACATGGACATGACTGAGTGACTTTCACTTTTCATTTCTGAAGCAATCTCCTACATCCAGTCTTCTCTGTTAGAAACCCAACCGTGGTTTCTACTTTTCTAACTAGCCCCAGTGGGTCCCTCCGTGCTCCATGCCTGATCCCTGAGCAAAATTCTAATCATTTTGCTCCTACAAAGCCTATCTTCTAACAGTCCTGACTTCTGATTCTCCCAGTGTAGTACCTAGATGATGATCAATGGTAGTGGCCTGGGGTGGAGAAGAAGGCAAGGCATGAAGGATCCTGCATCTTAAAAACTAGTGTCCTGTCGTAAAGTCTTAGCTGGCCCACCTACAAATGGAGAACAGGGTGTCGAAAGTAAACAAATCTCCCTGTCAGTCTGCTCCCGAGAGGAAAGGAGACTTCATGCTAAAATGCTTGGAAAGAAGGTTCGGAAACTAACAAGCCTCACTCACATTTTAATAATTCCAGGAATTGTGAATGATATAATAAATAAGCAAATTGCAAACACTACCACTAGGAGTATAAAAATGGTACCAGGAAGTACTACTGCCCACTATTATCCCCGTGCCTTCCCATTCCTTTCAAATGTCAACAAACCACCTCCACCCCACTTCTGAGCTTCCCTCTTAACCTTCTCCAAGGTCCTCTTCATTGCAGTGAGGGGAGTGACTTAGTGATTTTCATTCTCCACTGAAAGAATTGGCCTGTCAGTCACCTTTTCCTCAGGATAGCCAGCTGAATTCAGAATGTTGAGAAACTGGGACTCTCTCATGAAAAGAAACGAGGAAGGATAAATCCGGAGTATCAGGAGGGCAAAAACACACAGGTTTCATCAGACACTGAGTGCAAACCCTGGATCTGCCTATTTCTAGCCTGAACCTCAGTCTCAGCTGCACAGTGGGAATGATAATGACCTTGCAGGATCTTTATGAGGATAAATCATATGGAATACCCTTGGCACAGTGTCCTGGCAGAGAGAGACTTGGTCATGGACGTTTTGATTAAACCTGGCTTGAGAGGTTATATGTCTAGGACATTCCCGTAGTTGTCCCAGACTCCAGCAAGCTCCCATCTTTCCTGTCACGTGTTTGAAGCAGGCCCCAAACCTGGGCCTCAGTTCCACACTCCTTCTCAAGCCCTCCACTACCCTCACTGCTTCTTAGGGCTCCTCCCGCCCTCTCCAAAACCAGCTGTCCAGGCAAGTATTCACCCCTGTTCTCTCACTTTCTTGTAACCCCTCAAAAATGATCCTGTGGGATTTGTTTTCCTTTTAGAGGCTTGCTACTAAGCACTACAGGGAAACCGAGATGGGGGAACGAAATCAACATCGAGGGGAAGGCTCGAAGACCGCAGAGTCTTCACGATGGCCATTGGCAGTTTCTGACTCACCTGGAGCCTCAGTCCCATCGTATCTGTGGGTGAAGGAGGGGCTTCCTCAGGGTAAGAGGAAGAGCAACTACATCTCCTTGACTGGCAGAATCCCTGTCCCTGGGTAGCAAGTAGTCCATTCACCAGGCCTCCGCCTTGCCTGGGACAGAAGAACCCTGTGGGCCATCACCTCACTGTGGTGCCCTTTGAGTAGGTCTGAGAGCCTACAGGAGAGGACTTTGGATTCAGGGGAGAAGAGTGAGTGTGGCGGACAGAAGAGAGACAGACCCTCAAAAGATCCACTCGGCTAGTTCCCAGCTCCAAGGAGGGCTACTACCTACAAATGGTCCGCTCACCTCCTCTCCCTGCCTTCTCATAATTGACGAATAATTGTATAACTATGATGAATTATATAGTTATTTTGTTTTTAACTTCAATAGTAAGGATATAATAAGTCCAGCACTGACTGTGTTCCAGGCACGGTTCCAAACACTTACTTCCATCAACTCTCACAACATCGCCAGAAGGCAGTTCGTGTTACCCAGTATACAGTGGAAGGAATTTAGGCCACGAGAAGGCAAGTGACATAACCTGTCTGCAATCCCACCCTAACTAAGCAGCAGATTGGGATTTGAACCCAGGCCTGTCTGACTCCAAAGCTCACATTCTTTTCCATTATGTGATGCTTTTTCAATAAATTTTCTCCCCAAGAAAGGCCCTTCCTAATCCATTGCTGGATCCTGTCTAATCCTTGGCAGGATCTCCTAGAATGTTTGCTATTCAGTGGGAAAGGGTGAAGACACCCAAACAAATTCCCCAGCTCCCTTTTTCTCCCTCTAGCAGGAGTATTATTTCAGTGGATATATCTAAATTTTAAATGGAGTGCTTTGATCTCAACAGCAAAATATGATACCTAAGGACCCATGTACCTTGGATCAGAAAGCAAAACTGGACTGGGAAGAGGCAGGCAGAGGACAAGAAAAGGTCAGCAAATGGCCTTGTGGACTCCCAGCCCTGCCTCGATGGCTAGTGGGCTCAGACTTCTGCACTGGTCCCCTTTCTCCTCCAAGAGCTTCATGGGAATCTGTGGGTTCCTTTAGACAGAGAATGGACATTGGGAGGTTGGAAAGAAGGGGGCAGATTTTTTTCTTGCTATTTTACTATTTAAAATTTGAAACTTGTCACACTGAATGCTTTTTTTTTTTTTTTTTGGAGTATAGTTGCTTTACAATGTCGTGCTATTTTCTGCTGTAGAAAAGTGGTACAGATGAACCTATTTGCAAAGCAGAAATAAGAGACAGAAATAGAGAGCAAATGTGTGGACACTAAGAGGGGAAGGTGGTGGGGATATACTGGGATATGAGGATTGACATGTATACACTGTTGATACTGGGTATAAAATTGATGGGTTTCCCAGGTGGCCCAGTGGCCAAAGAATCTGACTGCCAGTGCAGGCAATGCAGGGGATGCAGGTCTGATCCTTGAGTTGGGAAGGTATCTTGGAGGAGGAAATGGCAACTCGCTCCAGTATTCTTGCCTGGAAAATTCCATGGACAGAGGAGTCTGGCCGGCTACAGTTCAAATGAGAAGCTACTGTATAATACAGGGAACTCTACTCAATTCTCTGCGGTACAGGAAGTTTTTCTTCTTACATTTTTCTTTCTGTCCTTTCCTCACACACTTTGTTTGTTTGTTGTCTTTGGGTTCTTCTGTTTTTTGGTTGTTTTTTTTTTTAATGGATAATTGTGTTATTTGGTTTTAATTCTCTTCAAAACTGGGTCACTTCTGAGCAAATGATTAAGAGCCTCCTTAAACTCCGCAGAATCGCTGACCTCGGGAAAGAAAAACGTTTTTCCACGTTGGTTGATGTGTTGTTTTTTCCTCTCCCTTAATCCGTATCAAAATAACACCAGGGAGAAGGTTCAGAGAGGCGGGGCACCGTGATCCTGGCCTCCTGGCGCAGCACGGCCCCTGCACGCCAGCTCCATTTAGCCTGCCTTTGTCCCCCTCTACCCACACCCGAGTAACACAGGCCACAGCTTCAGCTGGGGAGGCAGTCGTTGCCTGCTTCTCGAATGGAAACCGTGGCCCTGCTGAGACCATGCCAGCACCCCAGCCAAGCCAGAAACATCTCCTCACCTCATCCTGCCTGACGTCCTCCTCCCAGCTGGCTGCCTGGGCAGGTTACCTCTCAGCTGACTGTTTACCTAACTCCACTTCAGAAAGAAAAGCCCCATTCCTACTGGTATAATAAAACTTCATCTGCTTTTCCAAGCCCCAGGGCGGAAGGAATTGTGGTAAAATTTGCCCCGAGAGCACTAATTTAATGAAAAAAAAAAAAACTTTTTTATTTATTTATTTTTTTTTTATTTTTTTTATTTATTTTTTTTTTTTTAGTCCCTAAATCACCCACTTTAATAAAAAGCAGCAGCAGGGAGGGATAAATCATGATTATGGGATTAACAGGTAGATACACACTACCATGTATAAAATAAACAACAAGAGTTTACTGTATAGCACAAAGAACTAAATTCAGTATCTATAACAGAAAATCAAAAAAAGAATACACATGTATATATGAATTTAAATCACTGTACTCTACACCTGAAACTAACACAATATTGTAAATCAACAACAATATTTCTTTAAAAAAGAAGAAATAAAGACAATACTTGCAAAGATGGGAGCAATCATCTGTCCCAGTACACAAAACCCTTTGGCAATGTGATTTTACTGCTCCTCCCATCAAGTGAAGTCTGTTCCTCCATTTTTTGAATCCAGGTTGGCCTTATAACTTTCTTTGACCAACAAAATGTGGTAGAAATGACAGTGTGAGTTCAAAAACCTAGATCCTCAAGAAGACTTGGACTTTAGGTCTTCACCCTCCTGAAATGCTGTCCTGAGACCATCATATAAGGAAGCAAGTATAACGGACTTTTGGACTCAGAGGGAGAGGGGGAGGGTGGGATGATAAAAAAAAAAAAGAAAAGAAAAAAAAAATAAAGTCTGTCACTGTTTCAAAAAATAAAAAAATTAAAAAAAACTTTTTTAAAATTCTGGATTTTTCATAGACTTTCCTCAGCCTATTTAATGAATATTATAATCACTTTTTGCCTCTACGTTATTCCAGAAACACTTATGGAATAACTGCTACAAAGTGGGTACCTGGTAGGCACGGAGAAGGCATCAGTGGACAAGTACAGGCCCTGCCCTTCATGGAGAAATTAACTCAAAGTAGAAAAAAACACCCGCATTGTTGCGCAATCTTCACCATGTATAGCTTGCCTGCCATCAGTAATACAGTCATCAGGCATTTTCCACTAAAATCCTAAAAGATTACTATGGTAAGATGTTAATCTCATCTGAGAGGCCATATCCAGTCAGCCCTGATCGTGGCAGGTGGTTCTGCACATGTACAGAAACATGAGTGGAGCAGATAATAATGTTTACGAAGACATAACATAGCAGAGTGTTTTCTTTCTCGTAACAGGCGAGCATAGATCCATTCCATCATCCATCACGCAAACTGACAGTTTTTCTGATCCAAAACAGCTGTGGCCCCAAAAAGACGGAGGGCCGGGTGTCCATTCTGCTTTGGTGCCCATTAAGAGCCTAGCCTTTGTGATGCCAACATTGGCACCTTCCTCTGTGTCCTTCACCTGCACCGTCTCAAATGGCCTTTTTCTGTTTGTTTATGCACATCCTCCTGACGACAGAAGGGGCCTGAGGCACAAACTAACTCCAAATGGTCTGGGGAGCCAAATCCTAGCCGTGAGGCTCCCCAACCCACAGGCCTCCCTGCAGTGGGTGCTGCACAGGGGCTTCAGATCAATCCTCTGTTTCCTTCATGCTCAGATGATTCATGGGAATATTGGGGTGAGGGGGTTCTCAACAACTGGAAAAACACTCAGCGTAATACAGCAAAAGCAGGAACTCAACCACTTGGGGAACCTGCTGACTTATGGCCAAAGGCAAGCACATGAATTTATTTCAATTCTAAGTAAGAGGAAGAGGAAACTGTGTTTCTGAGAAGGTAAAAGGAAAATCACGGTTTGGGGACACTGATCATTTACCCTCTCCCACTAAATGACCTAAATACACAGCAGTACAGACAAACTCCACTGGAAATGACATAGCAGGGCTTTGTAAAAAAATGACCTTTGAACAGAACTTTACAACATGCCTTCACTTCCATTATTTATTTAAGTCTCTTTTCCCACCTTCAGTAGGCCTTTTATTTTGCCCATTGTTATAGATGAGAAAACTGAGTTAGAAAGGTAACTTGCCAGGATCCACAACAAAGAAGTGACAACATCTGGGGGTGATTTGTACAGTCTTCCAAGGAGCCATCCTGCTCCAACAGCCCCCCTCACAAACTCCTGCGGCACTTCCATGGGACACCGCTGCACTCCAAGGAGAGCATCGTAGGAAGCAAACTGGATAGCAGTGATGAACCCCAAGACCTTACTGAGGAAAAGATAAAAATGCTAAAAAGAAACTCCGAAGAGATTGGTATAAGAGTAGAAACGAGAAAGTAAACATTCCATCTCCTTTCTCCCACCATCATATCATCATCATTATTCCTTTCTCTCCTATCTTCCCTGTCTCTCCCCTCTCCCCTCCTCCCTCTTCCTCATACTCCCTAGACCAAGGCCTGGGGAGGACTCAAAGGCCGGGGCACTTGCCTAAAGCCATGCCTCATGGGCTATATAACCCAGGAAAATAATGTACAGGAACTGGGGCCAGGTAAACCAGGATTCACAGACAGTGGCATGGTGAGGCTCTAAACCAATCACAGAGGAGCAACCAGGAGGGAGCTCCCTGGGGTTTTGGTACCTCCAGCCTCAGAAGTATCCATGCTAGGAAGAAGAAGGGGCCTAGCGCAATCCAGAGCAGAGAAATCTGAAGGCTTCTCGAAAACCTCCTGCAAAAATTTAGGCTGACTTCACAGGAAAGGGGTAAGGATTAACCAGTCACCTGGCTTCAAGATGGAGCTCTTATACACAGTTGATTAGCATGTTCCACTCATCAGAGGGCAGTGTGGTGGTACCTATCACCCTATAATCTTCATGCCATTTGAGATGGTCATCCTACTACAGAGATGCCTTACACAGAGACCTGCTTGTGTGCACACAAGTTTCTGCAAAGATGTTCACTGAAGCCTACTGTAATCATAAAAGACAGGAAACTACCTAAATAGTGAGTGACTGAAATGGGATAAATACGTTTAGCTCTGCTCATACAATGGAATACTCAATAGCCATTAAAAAGAATGAATTAATACGACCCAGCAATCCCACTCCTAGGCATATACCCTACCCTGAGGAAATCAAACTGGAAAAGACACATGTACCCCAGTGTTCACTGCAGCACTATTTACAATAGTTAGAACATGGAAGCAACCTAGATGTCCATTGACAGATAAACGGATAAAGAAGCTGTGGTACCCATATACAATGGAATACTACTCAGGCATAAAAAGGAACACATCTGAATCTGTTCTAATGAGGTGGGCGAAACTAGATCTTATTACACAGAGTGAAGTAAGTCAGAAAGAGAAATATAAATATCGTATGCTGACACATATATATGGAATCTGAAGTGATAGCACTGATGAATTTATTTTCAGGGCAGCAAGGAAGAAACAGACATAGAGAACAGGCCGATGGGCATGGTGGGAGGAGAGGAAGGAGAAGGGAAGATGTATGGAGAGAGTAACACAGAAATTTACAATACCATGTGCAAAATAGATAGCCAACAGGAATTTGCTGTGTGACTCAGGGAACTCAAACAGGGGCTCTGCAACAGGCTGAAGGGTGGGATGGGGAGGAAAATAGGAGGGAGGTCCAGGAGGAAGGAGACATTTGTGTACCTATGGCTGATTCTTATTGATGTGTGACAGGAAACCACAAAATTCTGTAAAGCAACCATCCTTCAATTAAAATATTTTTTTAAAAAAGAGAGAATTAATCAAATCTGTATTAAAGACACAGAGAAGGCAATGGCACCCCACTCCAGTACTCTTGCCTGGAAAATCTCATGGATGGAGGAGCCTGGTAGGCTGCAGTCCATGGGGTCGCTAAGAGTCGGACACGGCTAAATGACTTCACTTTCACTTTTCACTTTAATGCATTGGAGAAGGAAATGGCAACCCACTCCAGTACTCTTGCCTGGAGAATCCTGTGAACAGAGGAGCCTGGTGGGCTGCTGTTCACAGGGTCGTACAGAGTCAGACATGACCGAAGTGACTTAGCATGCATGCATGCATTGGAGAAGGAAATGGCAACCCACTCCAGTACTCTTGCCTGGAAAACCCCAGGGACGGGGGAGCCTGTTGGGCTGCCGTCTGTGGGGTCTCACAGAGTCGGACATGACTGAAGTGACTTAGGAGCAGCAGCAGCAGTATTAAAGACAAGGGAATGGAGGATGGCCCCTAAACCCATATAAGAAGTTCAAGTTAGGGAGATGGAGAGTGGATTTCTTGGGAGGCAGTTCAAGGAAACTGTGCCATGCTTTCCCCACCCCAACCAACCCCTATGGAAGAGGCTCAAAGGGGACTGGTGGAAAGCATGGCCTGAATTCCCCAGAGTTTAGAGGCTACAGAGATTGGTCCATGATTCACACTTGCACCTGAAGGGATCTATCTCACGCACATGCTAAGTGTCCAATAAATACCTGTTGGATAATAGAATAGATGAGTGAGTGAACAAATGAATACCAGAAAAGTGTAAAAGTGAGGAACCATGACTACAACTGAAAAGGCGGTGGGTACATTAGTTACATAATGCTTACAGACAGCATTTCCACGCACGCTTGCTCAAAAGTATATGACACAAATACAGTCAGGAAACTAAAGCTATTTGACTAAACTCACTTCTGTCATGTTATATATTTTGGCAGAAGTGCCCATGTTGGCCCAGGAGTTTTCCATGTCTTCCTTAAACAGCTCTGGCCTCAGGTTTATCCCTAGGAGGAAGACCATAGAAAACCCAGGGAACATTCTAGATTTAAAAAAAAAAAAAAAATCTCTGGGTTTAAAAGTGGTTGTCTCCGGTTGACAAGAGGATTTATTTGCTTGTGTCCTTGTGTCATTCCTTCTTCTACCCTTTAATCAGTCCTTGACTATATCACACTTGAAAGTAGAGGGGAAGGATACAGCCTCACTTCCCTCCCTCATCAGCACACTGAGGACCTTTAGCGGCATCTCAGCCCAGAGACCCAGGTGAAATGTCCCTGCTGCTACCACAGCACTAAGCATCACTTGTCTGTACACATCAACTCTTGTAACAACAGGCTTTGCTTGTTGTTGTTCAGTCGCTAAGTCGTGTCCAACTCTTTTGCTACCCCATGGACTGCATCCCACCAGGCTCCTCTGTCCATGAGATTTCCCAGGCAAGAATACTGGAGTAGGTTGCCATTGAAAATGCTTCCTTTTAATTAAGTAGTGAAACTGCATTTGAAATCTAGTTTAGTGCCCCAGAACAAGTTCCTGAACTACAGAGCCTGTATCTGTGCTCCACTAACTCTCCACGACAAATATCAATCTTTCATAAACGCACTTCCTACAGCTGCAGCGAGGAAACGGAAGTATGGATGTCTGTGCAAATACACACTTGAAAGACTGAATCCAAATGAGAACCATCATGGTGTGCATTTGCACTTGGACTCTAAACACCTTTCACCAGAATGGATCCACTAGTCCTCCATGAAGGAGGAAGATTAAACCAGACTCCGGGCGTGACCCCCACCCAATCCCACCATACTTTCAATATCCAAGTGATGGGATGAAAGTGGCCAGGGTAAACAAGCGGGGTGTGTGTGATTTTTGAGATCTATTTATCCAGTCCTATTTGGAATAGGAAGGGATTCCAAGGCAAGGAAATTCCACAAGGTCCCATATAAGAAGCCAAGCCTTTGATATAACCTTCTGTCGCTCCTTGCTTCCCCATGCAAATCTCTCATTACCCCCATCCAAATAACTTCCAAAACCACAGCTTCCTCTGTGTGCAATGAGAAAATCTGTGCACTTGTACTGGGAACGTACCTGCCCTCACTCCCCACCATCTGGAGGAAAGGAGGCCTGAGCCCATCAATAGCTCAGTTCAGCTGGTTCCTGAATGGAAAGGGGAGGATCAAAGGGCCAGAAATATTCATTTATGGGGAAAAGTAAAAGAATTAAATATGTAGAACTTGACCAAATGACGCCTGAAGGGGGAAATAAATGCCCACGAGCATTTGAAGGGTGTAACCAAACACCACAAACAGAAACTTTTTTTTAAAGATGGTTCAAGTGGTTGTAACAGGGAGAGACTGGAGGAAAGCAAAGGAAAATCTCAACTATTAAGCAAATTCTACCTCCAGCCAGGGCTGTAATACAGAGGGAATTGGTATCAATAGAACCTCTAGACTGAAACTTCTATAGGATATGTATGTTTCCACTTCCAATCGATTTCTCAGATGTGTTTGTTTGCACTTAGAAATATACATTTGAGTATTGCCTCTGTCTCTGTATGTTCTGTGTATTATTTTTTAAGATTTTTTTTTTTTTTTTGGCTGTGCTAGGTCTTCATTCCTACACAGGGGCTTTCTCTAGTTGCAGTGAGCAAGGGCTTCTCATTGAGAAGACTTCTCTTGTTCTGGAGCACAGGCTCAGTAGTTGTGGCTCACGGGCTTGCTTAGTTGCCCTGCTGCATGTGGGATCCTCCCAGACCAGGGATTGAACCTGTGTCTCCAGCACTGGCTTAACCACTGGACCGCTGGGGAAGTTCCCTGTTCTGTGTATCTTCTGAATGTACTTTCTTGCTCTCACGTCTTTGATTTCTATGACCTTCTTGCACGTACTCCCTATGGTGTAATTTGCAAATGGTTTGGTCTTATGGCATGCATCATTTGTCAGAACAAACAAATAAGCTCAGTAACAGTGATTTTAGGAATAAAATATCAAACAAAGAATCCCTCCATTTTAATGACTTCACTACCTCACATGGATCTGAAGTCTTGCTTCTCAGCTTTCTCCAAGCTCTCCAGAGAAGAAATGGATGAAGTCATAGGAATATAGCCAGAAAATAGATCTTAACAGTTTTCTCCTGAGATACGCTATATGGCAAGTCCTTCTGGAATTTCTAGATGGGAAGAAATAGGCACAGTGAGAACAGCTTTTCTGAGAGTCTTTCAACACATTGATTCCCAGATGGACTCAGTGCAAGAGTGAAAATTATTTTTTTAAGGAGCATAGAAATTTCAACAAAGATTTGGGTTGAATTTAAACTAGAGACTTCAGCCACTACATCACCTAGGGAGTTGAAGAGGGTTCTACATTTCAGTTACAAGCTCTTACGTGGCTGATGGTTTATAGCAGAAGGGGCACTGAACTAGAAGTCCTCTACCTCTATTCTATAAGCTAGAAGTCTGTAGCATTCTCCATTGCTTAAATATCTGGATGAATTTGGATAGGTCAACTTTCCTTTCCAGACCACTTTCTTTACATCTAAAACACAAAACTGAACTAAACTGGTGGGATTTAAAAAACAAAAACAAAAAACCACGTTTTTCTTTGATAGCAGAGGCCCTTTTAAAATATAATATTACACAAAAGCCCAATAATCTAAACTGGATCAAATCTTTCTGGTTAAAGCAAAACTGAGGGGTCCAGAGTTTGACCACCAGTATCTTCCATTCTAGGTTATGACCCTGAAGGCCCCTCAGAAGCCCCTGAGGCTCCTGCACAGGACACCATTGCTCCCCAGGGAGAACACTGTGGAAGTCACTGGATTCTGGCTCCCTCAGCTCTTTCCCAACTCTAGCTCCCTATGGGTTTACATGGCAGCAAGTGAGGGAGAAAGCTGCACAGCAGGGAGGCAGCTCAAAGACTCTGATGATAAACAGTAAAATGACTGAGGAATCGGTGGTCTAGAGTTTCCTTTAAGGTTCAAACTCTAAGAAAAATAAACACTGAAGAGATAGACGTGGGAGCAGAAACAAGAAGTGTCAACATTCAACCCCTCTGTTTCTCCTGCCCTCCCTCCTTCTCTCTCTCCCTTTCTCCCCTTTCTCCCCTTCATCATCATCATCTCTCTCTCCCACCTTCCCGCCCTCTCCCTCACCTATCCCTCACTCACTCTCACACTCCACAGAACAAGGTCTAGCAAGGTCCCACAGGCCAGGGCAGTTGCCTGCAGCCGTTCCTCACGGGTTACGAACCAGGGAAACGATGTATAGGAACCGGGGCCCGGTAAGCCAGGCCCCAAAGAGGGGAGCATAGGGAGGCTCTAAACTGATCACAGAGGGCCAGCCAGGAGGGAGTTCCCTGGGGTTTAGGTGCCTTCGGATGTAAACATGCTGGGAAGAGGAGGGGGGCCCAGGGCAATCCAGAGCAGAGAAATCTGGGACCTCCCCCAGCAATTCAGGCTGGCCTCACAGGCAAAGGGATGGCTCTTCAAGTCACCTGGCTTCAAGATGGAACTCTTACATGCAGCTGATGGATACATCCCACTCATCAGAGGGCAGTTTGGCGGTACCTATCAATGCCTACAGTCACCATGCCATTGACGTAGCCATCCTACTACAGGTCTGTTTACGGAGAGACCTGTCTGGTGTGTGCACAAAGATGTTCCCTGCGGCATATTGCAATCAAAAAGACTGGAAACTACCTAAATCGTGAGTGATTGGAATAGGATACATATATTTAGCCTTGCTCATATGATAGAATACTCTGCAGCCACTGGAGTGAGTCAACCCTATAATAATGACAAGGAACAAGCTTTAACATGTAATGTTCAGTGAAAAGAGCAAGATACAGATATTGTGCACAATAAGGTATGTCTTTTGTAAAAAGGATGTGCACATATATGCTCACATATTCACAGACTATTTCTAGGAAGGTATACACAATGTGCTCATAATGGTTACTTTAGGGGGGAAAAATCCAGGTGGGCGATGGAGAGATATCTCTGAGGGGAAAAGGCTTTTTAAAATGCTCTTTCATATACTGATTCAATTTCTTCTTATATTATATATGTATGCATTTAAAAGAAAAGAAAAAAGAATTGTGTTAGAACAAAATCTGTCAAGTTGATTTCACTTTCAACAAGCCATTGGACCCTTTAGGAGTCCAAAAATTGAGCAACTGTTATCTTTATCAGAAACTGGAATCGAACAGGGTAGTCGGCTGGGTCAATAAGATCTTTATTGCAAACCAGTTGACGGTGGTGAATGCTGAGCAAAGTATTGGTCGTGAGAGCAGGAGGCCAGTTTCCATGTCCTCTCCACCTCAAGCAAGGCACAGGGGCTCTCGGCCCATTGTGCTTCATTCATAACACAACAGCATGAGCTGGGCAGTCTCCAGGTTGCTTCCCTCTTCTCAAATGCATTGCCCCTGGCACGTTATGGTCTCAAACTTGAGCTATGTACTCGGGCTTCCCTGGTGGCTCAGAAGGTAAAGAATCCACCTGCAGTGCAGGAGACCCAAGCTCAATCCCTGGGTTGGGAAGATCCCCTAGAGAAGGGAATGGCTACCCACTCCAGGATTCTTGCCTGGACAATTCCATGGACAGAGGAGCCTGGCAAGCTATAGTCTATGGAGTTGCAAAGAGTCAGACATCACTGAGCAACTAACACTACTTCTAATCCCAGCTCTCCTGACTTAGTACTTTTGTGACCTTGGGCGATGTATCCAATCTTGTAAACCTCATTTTCCTTATTTGAAAAATAGAGATGCCAATTCTATCTGCCACATAGGGTTTTGTGAGAAATAAATGCGAGACTGCCCTAAAGCATGGAGCACACGGGCACCTTCTAGCAGATATGCTCATCTCCAGAAATTCTCAGCCTTAGTTCCTACCTCATAGGTGGCCAACCCATCTAAATTGACTTCCCTGCCCTGGTTACTATTTGTCATATCAGGTTGTTTCATTCCTTTATAGCATGAATCACAATTTGTAATTACCTTGAATATTAATTTGTTTACTATCCATCTCACCCCAACTAGAATGTAAGCTCCATGAGGTTAATGATTTAATTTTTCATGCTTACCACTCTAGCCTCTAGCACAGAGGCTGCTCATATAAATTCCTTGAGTGAATAAATGAATAAAGGAGTGCTAGATGCTAGTTGCTTTTGAACCTTACAACAGCCCTTTGCCAGGAAAGACTAATGAGCTCTTTCTCAAATTGGTTGTGAGAATTGCTAACATTATAGAGGCTCAGAGCAGTTCAATAATGTGCCCAGAGTTACCTGGCTAATAAGTGGCAGAGCCAAGTCTGGAATCTATCGCTTTGTTGACTCCAAACTGTGTTCTCTTAACCACTGGACTATTCTAGGGCAGAGAACTCCCTTGCCTGGCATTGCATACAAACAACTCCTGCCTGGGTCCTGATGACATGCCTACAACAGCACTCATGTCCAATCTTTCAATTTGGCTTTGCCTGAAACACCACTAATGGGAAATCCTATAATGAATCACACTAATCTAGGCAACAGCACATTTGTTCCCTGCTGTCCCCTCCTGCTGACCCTTTAAGGTGTTTGCTGGAGGCAGAAAACAGAAGATATTCTTGTGTCATGCAACAACATTTTGAAATCTCCTAGTTGAAGTTCAGAATTATTCACAATCACCAAATAGCAAAGGTGGCTAATTGTCATTTGAATATCAGCAAAGTCATGAGAACTAATCACTTGGAAAGTCTTGTTACAACTGCAAAAGGAGACAGAAGCAACTGAAAAGAAAGACAAATCCTAGAGGCTGATTCATGGCTCGCTCGATCATCATTTTTGAAGTTATGTCAAGTGTACAAGCACTGTTTGCCTGAATACTGTTGTTGTTATTGAGCTAATGAGCATTTGTAGTTTCTGGCTAAAAAGCCCACAAAGTTATTTTTTAAACTGTGAATAATTCCTTTGTTTTTAGATACAGGTTCTACCCCTGACAAGCAGGAAAAACCTTTTAGACACAAAGCTTGGGAAGGAGAGACATATAAACAGTATCTTGGCTAGGGTACCAGTCATAGGTAGCACTGGCCTCGGAGGAGCAAACCACAGAATAAGCAAGCTGTTGCTGATTAACCCATCACATGCATGTTCTGAGGACGACGCTTTTGAAATCTAGATTGAAAAACATTCAGCAGGAAAAAGTTCTATTCTCATCTACAGTGGAATGGGAAAATTCCACTTGCACTCAAGCACCCAAGCAGGGTTCTGTTACAACCTAGAGGGATGGGAAGGGGGAAGGGGTGGATGTGGGAGGGAGGTTCAAGAGGGCGGGGAAATATGTTTAAAAAAAAAAAAAAAAAAACAAGCAGTATATTCAGTCACCTGCAAAAAATTCTGCTCCATTCTCCCAGTAGACAAGTTAAGAATTGTGACTTTGTCTTTACAAGTCGATACATACAAAATCTGTCATTCATTCTATCTTCCAAGAAGTCAGTTGGATATGCCATTTAAAAACACAGCTCAGTGGGATGTTATTTTGGACGCATGTAAATATGGTCACAAGTTTGACCTACCTGTACAAATCTTACAGAATCAAATCCCCAAATTCACTGACATATCAACTGAATAGGGCTTTCAGTGACAGAGATCTTTAATAGTTAAAGAATATGGCAAATTGGCAGCTCCAATATACTGGAACAGGATTTCTAAACATGTGGCCAATGAATTACGTTTATCACAAATATCTGGGAAGCTTCTGAAAGGACAGATTTCTAAGCCTCACCTTAGTCCTAGAATTTTCATGGATAGTGTCCATTACCTTACAAAAAGAAACAAACAAACAAACAAAAAACCTTCTTGGGTGAATATTTTACTTTCTAAAATTTGAAAAGCACTCAGTTACAGAAATGAGGACATCTACTCAGGCCAAGCAACCTGGACTTCTCACATCTACATAGTGTGGAGCAGGATATAGACAATTAGTAACAACCAACACCCACTGTGGTGAAAGCAAACAGGAGACAGCTCCGTAGAATAATGAAAACTAGAGCTTATAGTCATTCCATCTCCCCTTTTCCTCTTTTTCTTTCAGTAAAGCAGAATGGGACTTTTTCAGGCACAGAAAATCTCAATTCTTATTAGTGTAAAGAAATAAATGGTCATGTCATGTACACACAAAATAAACAGGAGGAAAAACAAGCTTGGAGAGAAAAATGATGAATCAAGTTCTGGACATTGATTTATGAAACAATTATGAATGAAGTACCATGTCCTATTTGTAGGATCATCCAAGCGGCTATGGGCAGCTGGCTTCTCTGATCTCATACTCAAGGAGAGGACTAGAGTCAACATACACGTGGCACCAGGGACTTGAGTGTAAAGTCTGTAGAGTGGCCAATGAGTAACAAGCATAGAATCTTTGGGAGCATCTGAAAGACGATGCCTCAGACTAGAGTGATGGATAACAAAGATCCAGAAGAAACAAGAATAGCTGAGAGGGTGATATGGGAACCAATGAAAACACATCCAAAAGAGAGGGGAAAAAAAAAGAGAGAGAGAGAGGAATGATCACAGTGTCAAATAAGAAAGAGAAATCGTATAAGTACAAAAAGTACCTCCTGAGTTTGATAAGTAGACCACCAGTGATCTCTGTAAGAGATGCTTTCATAGATGACTGTGTGGTGGGAGGTCAGATTGCAGAGAATTGAGGAGCAGTCAGAAGAGGAAGTCAACAGAGCACGTGGGGAAGGAAGAAGGAGCAGCATTCAGAGAGGGATTTTCAAGAAGGAAGAGATAGGTACTAATTTAGGTACCAAGCAAAAGAATCAGTGGAGAAAGAACGAATAAGAATACAGAATGGTGTGAGAATAATGTATGGAGAAGCTCCCTGGGGAAGGAAGAAGATGTGATTTAATGCACTGAGGAGAGAATTACCTTTAAACGGGAGATGAACATTTTACTTGGCTACTAGAGTGAAGGACAGAGGAAAGTCAGATGCAAATGAGTTTGTGAGTGAGGAGCTAAGGAAAGAGATACGAACAGTCACAACTAATGACCTCAGTGTCTCCTACAAGACAGAAAGAAAGGGTATCTCTTTACAGAAGATAGTGGGATTAGAATAGGCAGTTGAGAAGGTCAGAGGACCTGGAATAGTTATTACAGGACATGGGAAAGAGAGCTGACAATGGGTAGGAGAAAGGGATAATGAGCTAAGGCTCAGTTAAGGTCAGACCACCAGGTATGACTGAGATCAAGTGCAAGGCTATGCAGTTTCCTCCAGCAGCACTCAGAGTCCAGGTAATGGAAGTGGAGAAGGCTCTGACAGTGGGTGCCTCAAGTAGGTGAAGATCACCAGAGTCAAAGAGACTAAAGAATTTTAGGTGGAAATGTTAGATGGAAATTGAAGTCAATCAAGAAATGGAATGAAAAATAAACCTATAAGCTAGGTTCCAAAACCCTCATAAATGTTGAGTAAGCCAATATTTATGTCAAGGATCAGGGGAAGTGGCAGAGCCAGACCACATAAATTTCAAAGGAAAAGAGACTTTCGCATGAGGATCCAAGAGAAATGGTTTAGTGGGACATGAAGAAATACAAACGCCTCCGTTGGCCCAGGGATGTGTGGAATATGAAAGAATTCCTTTCCTCCAAAGGACCATAGAGGAAGCAGGTTCTAAGGAAGAATACGTTTCAGTTAAAGCCAGGGGTGAAGAGAAGGTTTTGCAAAAAGTCTAAGCTATAGAAGAGCTAATTTAAAATAAAATGAGATTCAGAGGGTGCAGCAGAAAGTAAGATGAGTGCAAGCAACAAGGTGGGTCAGTGAGCAGGGCATCCCTGGCAGTGGGTGATGGCACAGGGTTGGGGGTGGGCTTGGAAAGGATGTTTTTGTCCCCACTCCCTTCAGTTCCAGCCGACTTTTAACTCTTGGGGTGTTCCCCTTTCCTTTTAGCATCCCCCAGCCATTTCCCCTTTGACAGGACTGACCGTGGTTTCCTAGCTTAGATAGGGAGGCCTTTTTTACCTATACATCCCTGGCGCTTCAAGGAATAGACCCAGCCCTGCCTAAGTTCACCAGGGTGCCCTCTTTCTAACAGTCTCAGGCCCTGAGTCCGCATCCTTCCTTGACTAACCTTACATAATGATCTAAGCTCCACACTTTATTTATCTCGGTCCTCCCCTCTGGATTGAGATCCCTACCATGATCAAATGTCCCTGGAGGATGACACCACGGTCACCTGCTTCAGCTGGCTTTCCCAAATCTGTAAGACTCTTTACAGGATCCCAAAGGCCCACAAATGATGCCCTTCCTGAGACCCGCTGAGGTGTAGCTCACTGCCCCACACCCAAACCTCATCAAGGATTTTCCCTCTCCCTCCTTCATTCAATTTTCTGGCATCACTAAGGCAGTGATGTCAATGCTATGCCAATTGTGATCTTAAGGGAGCAAAGGTAAACCACCCTGATATGATCACTCAGCTACTGGAGGCAAATGAAACTCAAGGCACACGGCCAAGCCATTTAACTGTGTGATTGTCACCCAGATACAGTCAGAAACATTCAGGAGGCTTGCAGAAGGCAGATTTCCAAGTCCTCAGATAAAGTATCAGGATGATCACATTGTCTGAGACTCTTGATAGAGAAGATTAGGAGACATCTGAAAAATTAAATTCCAACAAGACCATTGCAAATGCATGACAAGGCATAAACACAGAATTCATGAAAGAAAAAACATAATGGTTGTAAACATGAAAAATGTTCAGTTTCATTAGCGATCAAAGGAATGCAAATCATAACAATAACACTCCATTTTTTACCTAGACAATTAGCAGCCATTTTTTAAATTGCTGTGTTTATAAGAATGGAGGGAATCCAGCAAAAAAGAGAATGCAAGGAATCCAACAATGGTACTCTTAAACACTGCTCAAGAAAGTGCATTAGCATCTCCTTTTTGGAAAGCACATTAGCCAGAAGAATCAAAAGCTTTAAAATATTTTTGTAATCATTTAGAATAATGGTTTTGGAAGAATAAATGACATGGAGAAAGGAACGTGATACACTGATAGATGAAAAAGTTTGCAAAACGTCATGTGTGGTATGACCCCAGTTTTATAACTATAGGTGTATAATTACATACATACGCTCACACACATATACACATATAATGTTTGTGTAGATATGCATGGGAAAATGACTGGGAAGATATCAAAGTGTTCATATAAATTGTCTCTGTGTGGTGGAGTTATGGTCATTTTTCCTTACTGATGATTCTCTACTTTCATGCTTTCTACAATGCAACGTTAATAGTTGTGTTTTCAGTTTAAAAGTTGATTCTTTAAAAAGACAGCAAGAAAAGGAAGGTCAAAGCCTAAGGGGTGGGGGAGGGGAGAAAAATTACCTACTAAGGACAACAAGGATGCAAAGGGAACTTGCAATTTACTCATACCTGTAAAAATAATTCAAAAGATGAAGACAGACCCAGAGACGAATATAAAAGACTAGTACAGAGGTTAAGACGCAGGTCAGAAAGTGGAAGCACAAAGTGAGCTGAGGTTGGCCAAGTATTAAAGGCAATGAAATACATTTTCCTTATATCTAGGTTGAGAAGGACAAGGAAGTAAAAGTGCTATTTGGAGCAAATGGAGTAAAACTAATAAAACTTGTATTTCTCAGTGCATGCAAACATAGAAATAATAATAAGATAATAATGGACACAAAACACTATCTTTCTGGCTTCAGCTCCACCTATTCTATAGGACTTCTAACATACAGACGCACACACACAAAATTCTTTTCCTATGGCTTTTGGAACCCCTAAGGGGAAACAAAGATAATACCAAGTCATCCGGCTTTCATTGCTGTAGTTGACATTTTTTCCTGTCCTCTTCTGATTCTCTGTGAGAATTCTCAAGTCATGTTCACACCAAGGGTAGCAACTAACGCTTGTGCTCAAACAGCTACCACCCCTGTCTTGTCAACATCTCTACTGCCAACAGCACCTCTGCTCACAGCTTGCACTCTCTGCTGCTGCTAAGTCACTTCAGTCACGTCAGACTGTGCAACCCCATAGATGGCAGCCCACCAGGCTCTTCTGTCCCTGGGATTCTCCAAGCAAGAATACTGGAGTGGGTTGCCATTTCCTGCTCCAATGGATGCATGCATGCTAAGTTGCTTCAGTAGTGTCCGACTCTGTGCAACGCTATGGACAGCAGTCCACCAGGCTCCTCTGTCCACAGGATTCTCTAGGCAAGAATACTGGAGTGGGTTGCCATTTCCTTCTCCTTGCACTCTCTAAGTCCCCCAAAAGCTACTGAGAAATGGTCCTTTCAGCTTTTCTTGCTTTTGTAACAGCCTCCTCACCCTGGACATGAGTTCATGAGGACTGGGCCAGGGGGTGATGGTAGTGACCTGTGCCAGATTGTGCTCAGAACGGCCCCTCTGTTCGATAGCTGGTCCATTCTCTTTCGACCAACTTCTTGGCCTCCACTCTCATTACCCCCTGTTATTGCTGGTGCTTCTATCTCTGGAGGATCCTCAGATCTCTGAGTAAAGAAGCACTGTCAAGCTGGTTCCATGATACTTTGGGCATGTAAGCTCACATCTAACTTCTGAGATGACTGCTCCTTAGGCTGAAGTTGAGATTTGCTAGGCTAGTGGAGGACAATTAGAAACCCAGACTCTTTAGTTCCAATTTTATTCCAGCCTCTGTCAAAAAAAAGATCTTCTGGAAATGGGGAGATAAATTAACTCACAGGGAATTAACAATCCAAGGTAGATGAAGAGCTCATGAGATAATATTTTGGTATTCAGAAGCAGGTATACACTCTGGTTCTGACTCATCACACACTTCCTTTGTGAAAATCTGAACATGACATGGTTCAGTCATGGTCAGAAATCAGTGAGGAACCACAGAGAAGCACAGGAGAGGCATTAGACACAGCCAGTCCCAGTTTTAGATATGGACAATAAAGAGAATCACAAATGAGCGAATGATAAATTTGATCACCAGATGGGCATATTTTAGTTTTCTTTTTTTAAGGAGACATGAAATTGCTCAGTCATGTCTGACTCTTTGTGACCCTATGGGTTGTAGCCTACCAGGCTCTTCTGTCCATGGGATTCTCCAGGCAAGAATACTAGAGTGGGTTGCCATTTCCTTCTCCAGGGGATCTTTCCAACCCAGGGATCAAACCTGGGCCTTCCATATAGCAGGCAGATGCTTTACCATCTGAGCCACCAGGGAAGCCCAAACGTTTGCCAGAGTTGGGGAATAGATGATAGTGAAAGTCATTCAGTCACATCTGACTCTTTGTGATTCCATCCAGACCAGAATACTGGGGTGGGTAGCCTTTCCCTTCTCCAGGGGATCTTCCAACAAGTGATCAAACCCAGTCTCCCACATCACAGGCGGATTCCTTACCAACTGAGCTATCAGAGAAGCCACAAAAGTTGCTCAGTCGTGTGCAACTGTTTGCAATCCCATGGACTGTAGCTTACCAGGCTCCTCCATCCATGAAACTTTCCAGGCAAGAGTACTAGAGTGGTTTGCCATTTCCTTCTCAAGGGGAATTTCCCAACCTGGAAATCGAACCTGGGTCTCCCACATGGCAGATGTGAGCCACCAGGGAAGCCCTTTTTTTTAAATGTAATAGCTATTCATCTCCACCCACAGACTCAAAAAATTTAACTTTTTAAAATTTTCTGCAATACACTTTCTCAGTCCAAGTCCTCACTCCCAGGCTAATGGAAAACCTTAACAGTGCTTCCTAGAATGATCCACATTCCTGGGTTCTATATGGAGCCAGGATATGAGACCAGCAGAGGAGGGCATAGGGGTGCCAGTAGGCAGTCTGCTCCTCTGAGTTCCTCTGAGACATCCATGTCCTTATCCTTGTGGTCATTTTTAGTTCAAAAGTGTTCATCTCTCATGAGAAAAGAAATCCAAAAAAAGTGATCACTGATAACTGATCCTGCTATACCAGCTTCATTTTTTATAGCATTATGATCGTGGTATCTCCAATGCCCCAGGATTTCAGTAGAAGTGTTAAAAAGGTGCTGATGATGTTTTTGACAAAACGGATAAATGTGACCGGATGCCAGCCTGGGTCAACATATTCATAACCAAGCTAATCATGATGAAAGATGAGAGGCATTCTAGTGCAGCTGCTAACAGCACAGATTCTGAAGCATGACTGCCTGAGTTCACATCCCATCTACTTGACTACTATAGAGGTGCCCAGTGAAAAGCACTTAAATTTTCTCCACTTCAAGTCCTCATCTATGAAGACGGGGATGATAATGATTCTAACTTTATGACGGGAACTATTAATTTTCATCAAATACCTAATTCTGTGCTTATTTATCAACCCTCATGCAGCTACATGAGGTCACGGGACTAATAAGGCTAATGGGATGTGAGTGGAAGAGATGGGATCCATTTCCCATCTTGGGCCTCAAAAACATCCACCAGGCTCCTCCATCTCCATCTCCATCTCCTTCTCTTCTCCTTCTGTCTCTCTTTATCCCGCCTCCTGTCGCCTTGCAATGGAGTCTTGGAGGTCACATGTTCCAAATGGCCCAGTCAAAAGAAGCAGCCCAGATTCCCAAGTCACCACTTAAAGAGCTACTCCTAAAAAGTTGCCCGGGCCACACAGGATTTTGATGTGGAAGAGAAATAAACTTTTATTATGTTAAGACATTGGGATTTTGAGGTTCATCTACTGAGACAGCTAGAGCTAATTATACTGCCCAATAGGATAATAAAGCACTCACAATGGTGCCTGCCAGGTAAAGTGCCTCAATAAATATAAGTAATATTTGTCATCATCATTATCCTCAGTATCGGGAAGGACATTGTAGGCATCAGCATATTTGAGATTAAGGCCCAACTAGAAAATACATCTCAGAATCTCATCTGATAGACAGAAAAACTGTAGCTTCACAAAGTTGTGGAAATTAACACAGAGATCTGAAAACATTTTGGAACTGATACACAATATTAGTTTTACCAAGTGATTATTTAATTACATCTAATTTTTCATGCCACTCATTGCCATACTTCTAGAACACCCGAGGAAGGAGTATGTACCCTTGTCCCACTGATGTTGAGCTTGATCACATGACTAGCTGTGAAGATATGTAGCACATCCACATTAAAGCAGAAGCTTTAAGAACCATTGTGTGTAGTTTAGGAATATCTCTTTGTCTCTCTTTGACATGAAAAAAGGATATCACAGACTAGGATTTCTCCTTCCTCCTGGCCTTGCAAGAAGACAAGGAACAGAGCCACAGCTGAACAACAGTCAGCATAAACTGTGAGTGAGGAATAACTCTGGTTATTGGAAGCCACTAGGATTTGGAGACTGTTTATTACTGTAACATAAACTAAGGTTTAGCTAAATTGTATATGAACCAAAGGAAAAAAGACAGTGAAGTGGCTCAGTCGTGTCCAACTCTTTGCAACCTCATGGACTGTAGCCTACAACGCTCCTCCATCCATGGGATTTTCTAGGTAAGAGTACAGGAGTGGGTTGCCATTTCCTTCTCCAGAGGATCTTCCTGACCCAGGGATCAAACCCGGGTCTCCCACATTGTAGGCAGATGCTTTACTGTCTGAGCCACCAGGGAAGTCCAATACCTATTAACCAAAGGGTATTGACTAATCGAGTAATATCAATATAGACAAAGGTGTCCAGTAGTTCTCCTTCCTTAACACTTGTCTAAATAACTTTCATTTTAATCAGGGATTTAAAAGAGGAAATTGCACTTAAGTGTACATATGACAAGATCATGAGGTTAATGGCTAACAGTTTGCAGGACAGAATCAAGATCCAGAAAGATATAGAAACTGGAACAATGGGCTGGGTCTAGCAAGATGTCATCTAACTAGAAAGAAATGTAAGATCTTCCACACAACTGCAGAATAAGGAAGATGGTCATTCTCATGAAAATAATATGAAGTTTTACTTGATAGCCAACACAATATGAGGCAAGAATATAAAGTGGTCACCAAAAGAAATCAGATGTTAGTCTATCTTTGTAGAAATGTGATGCCCCAAATTGTTGAGTTTCAAGTATCTTCACAAGTATAATCACTTTAATTTATTGCATTCCCTCTTAAACTGTAGAACCTAAACTGAAAAGACTTAGATTTGGTTTAACTCCAAAAAGACAGTGGCTAAGTTGTATCTGTCACATGTGAATCTTGTAGGAGGGGAGAGTTGGAAAATTTAAGGGAGGAAGCAGAGGAAAAATAGGAGGCCACCACCACAGGGGAGTTCAAATATTTGAATTTAAATATTTGAAAGCCTGTCCTTTGGAAGAGGCACTAGAATTATTCTGCATGATTCTGAAGTACAAAGCAAAGGCATAGATTGTATCCTAGAAAATGATTTTCAACAAATAGACCTCCCCCCAAATTGAATGAGATGTTTAGGATTTGTTAGAGAGGATATTCATGCATCAGTACAAATAAGGAAAGGTCTCAAGGATGGCAAAGTTCTCTTCTAAATGAAAAGAATCAAAAGCAATTTATACAGAGCAGGATAAGATTAGGCCAGTGGAATACCTTGGGGAGGCTATTAATAATTCACAATCTGCAGTTGATGTTGGAAAATGAATTTCACTTACCAAGGAGAAGTGCAAAAATGGTAATATTGAAGCCGATTCTACTTCCACTGAAGGGGGATCCATCCTCCCCACTACCACCCCTCCAGTCAGGAGGGCCAATGTGCAGTTAGATTTAGAAATGGGCTGACCTGGCACAGGTAGACTCCCTTTCTCTTGTCAGCAAAAGAAAGACACAACTTTTGCAAACTCTCTGTTTTAAATCAGCCATTTCCATTTTTATTTCTCTAAAACAGAGGGGGGTGAATGGTTACAGGGACACAACCAGTCCCAACTGGTGCAAGAAAGGCAAGCGGCCAATGTAAATATTATAGCCTAAGCTGAACCAGAGAAATGAGAAGAAAAGATCAGTTCCTCCGAAAAGTTTCTCTCAAAATAGAAGGTCGTGCCAAGGAAAGCCACAGATGCAACACCACAAGCCCAGGAAGAGTTTTAATCAGGAAAAGCTGGCCTCAGGCACGCACACGCGTGCAGCTTCCCACCCGCCTTTCTGTGTGCCATTTTCTGAAAGTTAGGAGACAGGGGTTTCATTCATGGCCAGATGAAAAAGTAATACACATTTTAAATGGCAGCCCTGGGAGGATTCACATTTCTACAGCTTTCTTCCGCTTCCTCTCATAAATCTCATTCTGTCTACTCTCCTGGGGCCATCTTGTTTGATCTTATGATTTCAACTATTGTCTTTAGGCTGACCACCACCCCTAAATCTAAATTTGCAGATTGGACCTATCAAAGAAAATAAGATGCTTCTATCCTCCCCGCTTGGAGATGTGTCTCCCTTTTGGACCTCCCACTGACACCTCAAAATATCCCAAACGCCCACATTTATTCCTACTGCATCCCCATCTCAAGCAATGATGGAGACCCACATCAGGAACTTGGAAGTTATAGTTCTTATTGACCCTTTCCTCTAGTACTCTGCCTTCCCCATCTCCCACTTCTCCATTCCCACCCAAGTCCTGTTAGTTACATCTCCCAAGCACTTCTCCCCATCCCAACCAGTACTGCCTTAGTTCAGCCACCATCACCCCTTACCTAGCTACTGCAATATCCTCCCAACCGAGTTTCATCATTTTAATCGTATCACCGTCTAATCTATTGTCCCTATAGCATTCAAAATACTCTTTCTGAAAATGAAAACCTGGACATATCACTCTTCTATTTCAAACCCTTCAAATACTGCTTTTTGCCATCAGAATGACATTCAAAATTGCTCATACAGAATATAAGGCCCTTGAATTCTGGTCCATGACTTCTCCCTAACCTCTCTCTAGGCATTCTTCTCCTTATCCTCTCCCCCATCACATACCCTTTTATATTCAAAAAGTTGCATCATAAGTTGCTGAATTTATATGCTTCCTTTTTTGTCTCTGTATGTTCATTTCCTTTCACCTGGAGAGTCCTAACTCTTTGCTGCCACTTCTGACCATGACTTCTACTCAAGCTTCAGGACCACTCGAAAGCCTAGGAGACCTTGTATGTGCCCTCACAATACGCCCTCTTCCTCCTGCCCTCTGTCCCCATGCACTGCAATAGTGTCCTGCATCTCACCAACTAATGGCCTGTGCGGGCCAGGGGATGTGCTCTGCCCCCGTCAGGGAATTATCACCCAGGAGTGATCCTCATCCAGCGAGGGTCAGGAGTATCTGGATAACTAACTAGCTCATCCCATGGTAGAACAGCTCTAAAATATAGTTCATATTTTTGTGAGCACACATAAAATTTTAGTAAACATCTGCTCAAATTTTTTGTCTGATTTTGCTTAATAAATGTAAGCATACATTAGCCCACTAAGACTAACTTAATAAAATCCAGAAAGAAGTAAAGCTCAGGGAGGAGAGGGTGGGATGATTTGGGAGAATGGCATTGAAACATGTATAATATCATGTAAGAAACGAATCGCCAGTCTAGGTTTGATGCAGGATACAGGATGCTTGGGGCTGGTGCACTGGGATGACCCAGAGAGATGGCATAGGGAGGGAGGTGGGAGGGGGTTCAGGATTGGGAACTCATGTATACCCGTGGTGGATTCATGTTGATGTATGGCAAAACCAATACAGTATTTTAAAGTAAAATAAAGTAAAATTTTTTAAAAAAAGAAGCTCACAGTAAGAAAAAAATTCAATTTCTGATGACATTATACACTTACAAATTTAAAAAAGAACTCTTCTAAATAATATGGAGTCAAAAATGGGGAAACATAATAGCTATTTTAAAAATAATAAGTAAGAATACTAAATACCAAAAATTATTGTACTCAAAGTTAGGCTCAAAGGAAAATCCATAGCCTTAAGTATAATACTAATTTTAAAAGCTTAAAAATATAGGAATTAGCATTTACCTGAGTAATTTTTTTAATTCTAATGTCATCACTACCTAAAAAAAATACTTAAAAGTGAAGGTCTAGAGTAGAAATTAATGAATCAAAAAAGAGAAGGTCAATCAAATTTTAAAATTCAGGATCTGGTTCTTAAAGAGGACAATAGAATAGATATTTTCTATAAAAAAATCACAAACAGGAAAGTCTTAATACTGTATGTAGATCATTTTAAAAAATGAGAATTCTACAAAAGTATTTTATTGAAATTTGTGGTTGGTTTAATGGTTTCCAGACCTCTGCATCTTCTACAACATGACAATTTTGGTGAAGCTGCAAAAACTACAATGTCATTTCACATGTGCTTAAAAAATAAGAAGAAATAAAACTGATTTTTAAAAAACATTTTTCTAAACATGCATGTTGAATGGTTTCATTTTTGAGTTCATTAGTAAATTCTCTAGAACTATCAAGAAATAGATACAAACTTTTCCAGAGGATATGAACAAATGTGGAAAGAGGTCAAATTTAGTTCTCGGTACCAGCTAACTGATATCAAAACCTGGCCAATGAGTCTCAAGGATCTTGTTTCTAAGGGACTCTCCCCAGTGATGGACCACACTGTGCTCACATGCATGTGTTTGGTTCCCAGGCATCCTTGGGTTCTGATGGACGCACGTGCCAGGGAGCCCGGTGCTTGACTTTCTACCAAGCCCTCCCTTGCCAACAGAAAGTAACACTCAGCCTCACATACTAAGGCTGAATAACATTCTCAAAACAACTTTGGAAAAAAAGGCTGGTATATGGAAGGGAACACAAAAGCCCTCTGCTCTTGCATGCAAGCCTTCTATTGAAAAGTTGTCTATACACAAATAAATTTATCTGCAAAACAGAAATAGATTTACAGATATAGAGAACAGACTTGTGGTTGCCAAAGGGGACAGGGGTGGGAGAAAGGAGGATTGTCAGTTTGGGGTTAGCAGATGGAATCTATTTTGTATAGGATGGATAAACAAGAAGGTCTTACTATACACCACAGAAATATGTATTTGATATCCTGTGATAATAAACCATAATGGAAAAAGAATACATGTATGTATAACTGAATCCCTTTGCTATACAGCAGAAATTAATACAATGTTATAAATCAACTGTACTTCAACAGAAGAATTTTTTATAAGTTGTCTGCAGAAATTTCACTCTTAGGTATACACTTAGAGAAATGCAAACCTATGTTTACCACGAAACATGTACAACAATGTTTAGAGCAATACTACTTATACCTGCCGAACACTGTGTTCAAAAATTTCATGTGTCCATCTCTAGCAGATGGATCCACGGTGAAAAAAGTGAAGCACTCACCTCAGGAGCAAAGTTTAAAGGGCGCCCAAAAAACTGGTACTCATGATAAATAATATTTCAGTGCAATGGTTTTTTTTTTTTTCAATTAAAAGTAATGCAAAAACTCCATGATGAACAAAATACCAAATTTTAAACAAAAGCAGGATCAGTATCACCGATCAGGAAAAATCAGCCTGATTTTTCCTCAGGCTCCAATATGCCTTGGCACAGAATTGACAGCAGAATGGACAAATAAATTGTGGAATGCTATACAACAATGAGAATAAATGAAGTGTAACTACAACAATAACATAGATGAATCTCACAGATATAATGTTAAGTAAAGCAGGCCAGACACTAAAGTATATACACTGTTGACTCAAAAACAGGCAAAGTTCTTATTGAGAAGTAGGTGAAACTAATCTAGGATATTAAAAATCAGGATATTGGTTTCCCTTGGAAGAGGGCCTGCAAGAGCAGGAAGGTTCTGAAAGTATAGGAATATTTTACTTCTTGATCTGTGTTTTCCATGGATTTTAAACTTTAGGAGAATCCATCAACCTGCTGACTTATGATGTGTACTTTATATATGTGCTAAATTTTACTTTAAAAAATTCTTCAGGGTTGTCTTACTCTCGGCCTAGAAATTATCATACCAAGTAAATCAGACAAAGACAAATATATGATATCACTTATTTGCAAAATAGGTATCATATGATTAAACATATTTGCAAAACAGAGGCAGACTCACAGACATAGGAAACAAATTTATGGTTACCAAAGTGTAAGCAGGGGAAGAGATAAATTAAGAGTTTGAGATTAACATATATATACCACTATATTTGGAATTAATATATACTAATATTAATGTATCTAACATTGCTGCTGCTAAGTCACTTCAGTAGTGTCCGACTCTGTGCGACCCCAGAGACGGCAGCCCACCAGGCTCCCAAGTCCCTGGGATTCTCCAGGCAAGAACACTGGAGCGGGTTGCCATTTCCTTCTCCAATGCATGAAAGTGAAAAGGGAAAGTGAAGTCACTCAGTCATGTCTAACTCTTAGCGACCCCATGGACTGCAACCTACCAGGCTCCTCTGTCCATGGGATTTTCCAGGCAAGAGTACTGGAGTGGGGTGCCATTGCGTTCTCTGACATCTAACATTAATATATATTAATATATTGAGGATTAATAAATATAGACTATTCATAGATACATACTATTACAGATAAAATAGATAAACAAAAATGACCTACTGTGTAGCACAGGACTATAATCAATATTTTGTAATAACCTATAATGGAAAACACTCTGAAAAATAATACACATGCATACCAATACGAACAACTGAATCACTTTGCTGTTGACTGTAAATCAATTATACTTCAATCTTTAAAATGTATGGGGAAAAAAGCATTTATAAAGTAAAAACAAAAAAAATTGAAAAAGAATTACTTTATTCAGAAGTGAAAATATATACAAGCGGCTTAAAAGCAAGATGAATCCCCTTGAGGAGGAGAAAGCAAAGCCGTCAGAGCTGTGGGAGGTAGCTTTCAGGACACTACTTTATTTCTGGGCATCTATCCTTGACTAACCTTAAGGCCAAAAGAAGTGAAGTGAATTCTTCATTAGCAAGCATGGCTAGCACCCAAACAACACCATGTGTTCCACCCATTCAGAACATTGGGCTGACAGGAGTTAACCCCCAGTGGGCATGATTCACTGAGTATTAATTACAATTGCTGCTTGCTCAGATTTTTCTGAGGATAGGACAGGACAGGACAGCCCAGATTTCATCCAAATCCCAGAGGAACCTTTCCTCTAGAAACCGGATCCTGCCACATCAGACATGACAAGACTTCCAAGAAGGGACCAAGGCAGTTGTCCAGGAGACTGGCGGCCACTGGCCAGCTTTGCCAATACCCCCACGTGGCGGTCAGCATGACCAGCACAGAAGTGACAAGCTTTCTACAGCCTACCGCAGAAGCCGCACATTGTGTGAGAGGCAGAAGCCACCCAAGGCAGGGGAGGGCTATTTCAAAACACGAATTAGAACCAAACATGGTCAACTGTGGCCTAATTCCTAAACCTGAGTGATTCTGTCCTGGCTCATAATGGTACCCAGCCTCACTGCCAACCCTGCAAAGGCTTTTCACTGTTAAGAATTGGCTGCTTTAGATTCTAATGGCCCCTGAGTAGGGGAAGGCAGTGAACAAAGAGAATGGTCAGTGGGTCTTTTCCTGCCTTGTTGGTGAACGCATACTCAGTTGTGTCTGTGCGACCCTACAGACTGTAGACTTCCAGGCTCTTCTGTCCATGGAATTCTCCAGGCAAGAATACTGGGGCAGGTTGCCATTTCCATCTCCAGAGGATCTTTCTGGTCCAGGGATAGAACCCATGTCTCCTGCAGCTAAGGAAATGTTAACAAGGCTATCAGCAAGCTCCTTGAAAGCACCCATTTCTTGAATTCAGGCCTAATGCCTAAGGCCTAGTAGACAGTGGTTACCTTGCTCATTCCTGCTTCCTAAGCAATTCTAAAAGCAGGTGGGGGATACAACATGAATAGACTTTGAAGATATTATGCTAAGCCAAATGAGACAGTCACCATAGGGCAAATATTATATGATTCCACTTATATGAGATACCTAGCATAGTTAAATTTACAGAGACAGATAACAGAATTGCACTTACCAGGGTCTGGGTTTGGAAGGATGGGGAATTATTGTTTAATGGGTATGGATTTTTCAATTTGGGAAGATGAAGAAAGTTCTGTAGATAGATGATATGATGGTTAAACACCAATGTAACAGTACTTAACACCACTGAATCATGTACTTAGAAATGGTAACTCTTATGTGTATCTAGTTTATCACATTAAAATAAAAGCTCATCGTGTCCTCCCCATCAGTTCTGCCCCTTGGGCTGTGTCCTAACCTGGGTCTACCAGTAAGCTCAGCTCTAGGATTTCCAGAATGTATATTGGGCAACTCAGGTCCCTTTTTTTCTCTCACTTCCCTTAGCATACCTCCTTGTCATGTGATTTTCAACAGAATTATAGCAAAAGACTGCAGTAAAATATTAAAGAAATATTTCAAGAGACAATCCTGCACAAGATGGCAGGAAGAATGAAGGTAGATGCCAATCTTGGATAATACAGCCCAATGGAGTTTTCTGCAGAATCCCCTATTCCACTACTTCCTTCCTTCAGCCTTTTCCTCACCAGATAATTCTTCCCCAAACTAAGCCCCAGGTCACCTGCTCAAAAAAAAATCCTTTTCTGAGGAAGGAACCCAAAACACAATTTCATGGAGTTGTAAAGTTTTAATTTGTTAACTCTAGCAAGATACAAGATTTTATCAATGACCATGGGCTTGGGTGAAATCTCACTGTGGGATTTCATCAAGAAAATAAGAGAGGTGGTAGGGCAAAAGGTGCATAGGGAGTCTTCAGATACTCCTGAAGGAGTATTTAATAGCTGTCTACTTCTCATCAATTACAGACAACCTTGAGCTTTCCATCTGCAAAGATTTAACTCTGTTAGGGCCCACTCACAGATTCTTGAGCACACTGAAAAAGAGGAAGCCAGGAATTCTGGGAAAATAAATATAATTGCTACATTTTAAGTACTTGCTATGTAAGATACATTATCCTATTTAATCCTTATAGCAGTCTTATGAGGCAGAATATTACTATTCACATTTTACAAATATGAAAATAAACTCTGAAAGAGAAAGAAATTGCCTAATTTTAAATGTCTAATTAAATACAAATAGTCATTTTTTTTATTTTTCCTTTTTTCACATTTCCTTTTCTCTCCATTTACAGCTCCTTCTCTTGAACCCTAAATACCAGCAAACCCAGCACCCCCCAGGTATTAGACTAAAGAATACAAGAGCACAGTCTGAAGTCAGAGAGTCCTGTGTTTGAATTCACCATTTACTAGTTGAATAATGTGTGTGTGTGTGTGTTTGCAACATCAAATCATGTGTCTAAGAAAGCATGTGTGAAAACCAATTCTAAAAACATCCCTCATGTAGCATAAAAAAATGGAAACAGTGACAGACTTTATTTTCTTGGGCTTCAAAATCCCTGTGGACAGTGACTACAGCCATGAAATTAAAAGATGCTTGCTCCTTGGAAGAAAAGCTATGACAAATCTCGACAGCATATTGAAAAAACAGGCATCACTTTGCCAACAAAGGTCCATATAGTCAAAGCTATGGGTTTTCCAGTAATCACGTACAGATGTGAGAGTTGGACCATAAAGAAGGCTGAGCTCCAAAGAAATGATGCTTTCAAACTGTGGTGCCGGAGAAGACTTGAGAGTCCCTTGGACTGCAAGGAGATCAAATCAGTCAATCCATAAGGAAGTCAACCCTGAATACTCATTAGAAGGACTAATGCTGCCACTGTAGCTCCAATACTTTGGCCACCTATGTGAAAAGTCAACTCATTGGGAAAAGACCCTGAGGCTGGGAAATACTGAGGGCAGGAGGGAAAGGGGGCAACAGAAGATGAGATGGTTGGATGGCATCACCAACTCAATGGACATGAGTTTAAGCAGACTCTGGGAGATAGTGAAGGACAGGGGAGCCTGGTGTGCTGCAGTCCATGGGGTTGCAAAGAGTTGGACACAACTGAGCAACTGAGCAACAACAACATGTAACATAATTAATGGTCTTTAGAATAAAAATCTTTCAAAGATGTCTGAAAATGTAAATCAGAACTAGGCACTGGGAACACAGTCTATCTAGTTAGCTATGCATCAAAGAAAACATGCTTGCAATCCAGATTTTATCAGCTCCACACTCAACAACAAATCTTTGTCAAGCACTGCCATGGGAGAGGAGATACAAAAATGAACAAGATTCGGTCCTCATCCTCAAGATATTCACAGTCCAGCAAGCTCCAATACGTTGGTCACCTGAAGAGAAGAGCCGACTCATTAAAAAAGACCCTGATGCTGGGAAAGACTGAAGGCAGAAGAAGGGGATGACAAAGGATGAGATGGCATCACCTAATCAATAGACATGAATTTGAGCAAGCTCTGGGGAATGGTGAAGGACAGGGAAGCCTGGCAGGCTGCAGTCCACGGGGTCACAAAGAGTCAGACATGACTTAGTGACTGAACAACAACAAGCAAGTGATACTCACAAGCAGACAAGCAAATAAGCAGCAGGATAAGTTATAATACAAGGATGGACATCATGCAGTGGGGTCACAACAAAGAAGGTTCTGGATATAAAGAGGAACACACCAAGGAACAAAAAGCAGGAATGACCCCAGGCAGAAGGGAAGAGCCTGTGCTAGGACACAGTGGGGCTGAGTGAATTCACTCCCTGTAGCTGCAAGCTGTACACAGCTGGACAACAGGTGTGGGTGAGGCTGGGGACAGGGCTGGTTAGGTAGACCAGGCAGTTTAGAAGGCTTGTCAGTCTCTGAAGAATTTGGACATCCTGTAGGCAACAGGAAGCCACTGAAGATTTTTAAGGAGCAGTAATGTGATGCAAAGCTCACATCACAAAGATCCCCTGAGCTGTCCTGTGGGAACAAGGACTCAGAAAAGCAAGCACCAGGAGACCCTTGAGAGCTCCTGCAGTTCTTCAAGTGAGGGAGAATTAGGCATTGAATGCAGATTCAAGAGACTTTGTCTGGGAGACTGAACAGAATTTGGTGAAGATGGGAGGGTGGTATAGTAGAAGATAGTATTTAAATTTTTCCCAATATTTTGGACTTATTCACAGGTAAGAACTCATTTCCTTCAGGGAGCATTAAGAGCACATCAGGGATGCACCTGCACAATCTAAAGCCCCACCAAGGCCCATCTACAAAGTCAGGCAGCCCCATGAAAGCAGCCCTTAATTTCTGTGAGTGGTGTCATCTCCTTCCCGCAGCTCCCATTCTGCTCACAATGGCTCAATGTGTGGAAAGGCCTTCGTGAAAGCTGGTCCTTCTACACACCCTACTGTCTGTGCGCAATGCTCAGTGCACAGAGCAGGCTGTCCCCAACTCACTTGTGTGTGCTGCATAGAACCCTTTTCTTCAGTTTGCAAAGATGTCATTTCAAGTAGCTTATCATCATGTAGGGGCACATCTTTACTTTGTAAACCACAACGAAAGCCAGTGGGCCTCTCAAGACCCTTGAAACCTACATATGTCCTTAATAGATCACAGATCTCAGTGCTGCCAGGCTGGCCACCTGGGTCAGCTAAAACATATCCACACGTGACTTGCCTGCCCCAGCCTAAGCCACACAGTCGGCCAAGTTTTGTCAGTGATACTCTCTGAGAGCAAATGTTTGCACCTAATTGCCTGCAGGTCACAACCAGAGAGTACACATTTATTTCCCTTACCAAAGGGAACATTTTGTTTTATTAATTTTCCATCACAGCCTTCATGCTAATAAAGCTGTGCCACACACATTAGCTACCAAAATGTTCATCAAATCATTGTTCATAAGAGCAAAAAGTTACAAACCATCTGAATGTCCAACTATAGGACACAAAGACATTAAAGTCCATCTATATCGTGGAATAGTATATAGCTCTGAAAAATGCTTTTCCATAAGAGGATCTATGCGTATGACAGGATGCTCACTGCAGAATACTTTCTAGACTGTTCCATATGGGTAAGGGATTTGTTTTGTTCATCAACATACCCCCAGTGCCTCGGACAGGATCAGGCACAGGGTAGTCATGCTTTAACTATCTGTTGACTGAATCAATATAAGAAGTACAAAAAGTGGATGACAGAGTCTGGTTCCAATTCTGTAAAAAGAAACACACACACACACACACACACATACACACACACACAGAAGGATCTGGAAGGATATACATCAAAAGGTTATCAATAGTTTTTCTGGAAGAGTGGGCTTTTTTGTATTCTTGCCCTATCCGTTTTTTCTGTTCACAATAACAAAAGCCAAAACAAAAGAAACAAAAAAAATTATCTGGGGTAAAGAGGGGGTATCCTTTTACAAACTCAGCTCCTGTTCACCCATGAACTCACTGTTATTTCCATGCCAGAATAACATTAAAGTAACCTCAGTTTTACATGTAACCCGGAGCACTAATTTGCAATAACACAGATCAGTCCCCTCTGGCTCACACCAGACTGGGCGCCTTGGCTTTAACCTCATTATCAGCTTGGGTTCCATGCAGGGCCCTCAGGATCCCATCACTCTTGATAGAGCCTCATCCTAGTCCCTGTGACTGAGCTGAGTTTCCAATCCTTTTCAAATAGGAAAAGGACATTTTACTACTCGCATATAAACAGACTGCCCGTGTTTGCAGGGCCGTTCTCCTCTCCTCACTACACCAAGCATGAGAAGTGCGAACACTTTTCACCCAGTTTCTCCAAAGGCAGTTAAAAAAGCTCCCAAAGGCGTCACCCACTGGGGCCTCATCCGAGTTAAATCACAACTGCCGGGGGGGGAAAAGGGGTAAGCAAAACCACTAAAACTGTGTAAAATCAGCTTACGAAGTTGCCCTGGTACCAGAGCTGGTGTGTCTAATCCTCTCCTGGCTGAGCTAATTGGCTTAACTCACTGATGATTTTACAGCCCCAGAAGCCATTCTCTGATTGCAGGAATGAGAGCTGCCAAATGATCTTCAACCACAGCACAGACGGGCCCAGTGCCACGCGAAGAATATTTGGGGAAAGAGCCATTTTAAACGAACGCTCCTGTGGGTATAAGGATACTTTTCTGTCTAGACTCCTGGTAACACCTGTTGCTCACTCATCCTGCCCTCTGTCCACCTCCCCCTTGGCAGTGACATAGCCAAGACAAACCACGGCCACCTGACAGGGCCCGGGGATGCGGCCACGTGAACAGAAGTGCTGAGCAGCCCAGGCGTCGCATGCTCTGGCTCAGCCTGTCAGACTCAGACAGCTCCGCTGCCAGGTATCAAGGAGCTGTTTGTGGGCAGAGAGCAGGCAGGGCAGGCCAGCAGTTTAAACTCTCAGATGGCCAGGGAGAGGAGTCTTCTTCCTCAGTGCATTACAGCTCAGGTCAGCATGGAGCATGGAGAAGGAGACGATGGCAGGGTTCTTGTTCAGTCCCACCCTCTATACCTGATCATCGCCAATAAGTGATTGTCCGGCTTATCCTTGAATCCTTATGGTGACAGGAAACTTGCTACCTTATGCAACAGCTCATTTTATTGGGGAGCTGTCTTCCTTACACTGATACGATCCCTTCCTGTAGCCTTTACTCCCTTCATTACACATTAGAGAGTTACATAGAAAGAATCTCATGTCTCTCTCATGCAATTCGAACCAAGACAGGCTTCTGTGTAAGGAGTATAAGACAGTTCAGGTACATAGGGGTAAGTGGGTAGTGGAAGCCTGTGGGAATTTGCCAATTCCTTGCAGATAAGTGCCTGGGTTTTAATAAGTCCTAAAGGCAATGGCACCCTACTCTAGTACTCTTGCCTGGAAAATCCCATGGACAGAGGAGCCTGGTGGGCTGCAGTCCATGGGGTCGCTAAGAGTCGGACACGACTGAGCGACTTCACTTTCACTTTTTTACTTTCATGCATTGGAGAAGGAAATGGCGACCCACTCCAGCATTCTTGTCTGGAGAATCCCAGGGACTTGGGAGCCTGGTGGGCTGCCGTTTCTGGGGTCGCACAGAGTCGGACATGACTGAAGCGACTTAGCAGCAGTAGCAGCAGCAGAGATAAGACACTCAGCCTGGGCTTGGGCAGGGTTGGAGGTGAGATAGGAGATGACTGCATAAAGCTAGGATTCCCAAAGGGCAGTCCTCAGAGGAAAGAAGAAACAGTCCCAAACCAAAAGTCTGTAAAGACACTGTCTGATTCAAACTAGATTCTGGATGCAACAGGAAAAAAATATTTCCCTATAAATCCCTAAGCACAAGTTCACATTCTTTGAGATTAAATTCACACTCTATATGTAACTTAAAAACTCAGTTGATACCATCATTTTAAATAATTCTGAGCTGGTCATGCAAAAACAAAGTTAACTTTCTCTGGAGGAAAACAAAACTCAAGCCTCAGGAGTTCTCACAGACAAAGCTTCCAGTAATACCATCTCAAAATTCTCAAATCACCAAACACACAAGAAAACAAGCTACCATGATCCCAACTGAGAAGAAAGAAAAAATTGCTGAATCAGAACCACAAAGACTGCAGACATAATCATCAGATACAGAATATGAAACAAGTGCACTAAATGTGTTTAAAGAAATTATCTAGCTTGAGAGTATTTAATTTTTGATACTTTATTTCTATTTAAAGGGGAGAAAAGCTTATCAAAATTAATAATTCAGATTAAAAATGCCAAAATAGGATTCCTAGAAATAAAAAAATACAAAAATTGAAAGTATAAACTCAGTTGATGTGTCAAACAGTGTAAAACTAGAATGAGTGAGTAAATTGAAAAGTTAGGTTTTAAAAAAACATATATATATATATATATATACATAAAATACAGCATGGATATACAGAGGTGAAAAAATTGCCAGAGGTTAAAAGATATTGAGGCTAAAAAGAGAAGGCCCAACATAGGTCTAATCTGAGGTCTAAAAAGAGACAATAGAAAAAGGTAGAAGCAACATGACAGAATTTTCCCAGGGAAATTTTATCCACAGATTTAGGAAACACAATAAACTCCGATGAAGATAAGAAAGAAAAAAGAAAAAAAAAACAAACAACCTTGACCCATTACAGTGAAACTATAAACATCAAAAGCAAAGAGACTTTTAAATCAACCAGAGAGAAAAAACAGATTAAATAATTTCAATTAGACTGATAGCTGATTTCTCAATTACAACAGTGTAGTTTTTATTCCAATCCCAAAAAAAGGCAAGGCCAAAGAATGCTCAAACTACTGCACAGTTGCACTCATCTCACACGCTGGTAAAGTAATGCTCAAAATTCTCCAAGCCAGGCTTCAGCAATACGTGAACCGTGAACTTCCTGATGTTCAAGCTGGTTTTAGAACAGACAGAGGAACCAGAGACCAAATTGCCAACATCTGCTGGATCATGGAAAAAGCAAGAGAGTTCCAGAAAAACATCTATTTCTGCTTTATTGACTATGCCAAAGCCTTTGACTGTGTGGATCACAATAAACTGTGGAAAATTCTGAGAGAGATGGGAATACAGACCACCTGACCTGCCTCTTGAGAAATCTGTATGCAGGTCAGGAAGCAACAGTTAGAACTGGGCATGGAACAACAGACTGGTTCCAAATAGGAAAAGGAGTCCGTCAAGGCTGTATATAGTCACCCTGCTTTTTTAACTTATATGCAGAGTACATCATGAGAAACGCTGGACTGGAAGAAACACAAGCTGGAATCAAGATTGCCGGGAGAAATACCAATGAGCTCAGATATGCAGATGACACCACCCTTATGGCAGAAAGTAAAGAGGAGCTAAAAGCCTCTTGATGAAAGTAAAAGAGGAGAGTGAAAAAGTTGGCTTAAAGCTCAACATTCAGAAAATGAAGATCATGGCATCCGGTCCCATCACTTCATGAGAAATAGATGGGGAAACAGTGGAAACAGTGTCAGACTTTATTTTTCTGGGCTCCAAAATCACTGCAGATGGTGACTGCAGCCATGAAATTAAAAGACGCATACTCCTTGGAAGGAAAGTTATGACCAACCTAGATAGCATATTCAAAAGCAGAGACATTACTTTGCCAACTAAGGTCCATCTAGTCAAGGCTATGGTTTTTCCTGTAGTCATGTATGGATGTGAGAGTTGGACTGTGAAAAAGGCTGAGTGCCGAAGAATTGATGCTTTTGAACTGTGGTGTTGGAGAAGACTCTTGAGAGTCTCTTGGACTGCAAGGAGATCCAACCAGTCCATTCTGAAGGAGATCAGCCCTGGGATTTCTTTAGAAGGAATGATGCTAAAGCTGAAACTCCAGTACTTTGGCCACCTCATGCACAGTTGACTCATTGGAAAAGACTCTGATGCTGGGAGGGATTGGGGGCTGGAGGAGAAGGGGACGACCAAGGATGAGATGGCTGGATGGCATCACTGACTCGATGGACGTGAGTCTGAGTGAACTCCGAGAGTTGGTGATGGACAGGGAGGCCTGGCATGCTGTGATTCATGGGGTCGCAAAGAGTTGGACACGACTGAGCAACTGTACTGAACTGAGGACTTCAAAAATATAAGCGAAAGCTGAAGGAACCATGGGAAAACTGAAAAACTCACCACTGTAGAGGAAAATTTTATAATTTCTCTTTATTTGATAGATCAAATAACATAACACCAAAGTTTGGTGGATCTTCCCGCTCAACACTTATTCTAACCTGTTTGTGGTATGTCTTCCTGGACTGTGGCTAGACACCTAAAACTACATTTCCCAGGTTCCCTTCTATGACCCAGTTTTCCTAGGACAATCATATTTATGCCCATTTTCCTGATGACCATTAACAGCATCCTCTTTTTACACTCAAAAGTGTTTCTTATGGATAATAAATTATATAGTTACTCTATTTATATGTAAAACACCATAAAGGCAAAGGCTTTTTTCAAACATGCTGTTTTGGTGACTCAAATATCAAATGCCACATTTTGCTTTCAGGGGTATGATTTTTCCAAAAAGGTGAACGTTTCTTAACAAAGCAAATTATAACCTTCTCTTGGATTTACATGACAGTGACATTTCTGGAAAATTCTATGTGTGTTAAAATCATGAAAAATATCTTTTGTGTTTACATATAAAATGGAGATCAAGTCTGGACTTAGATCATTTTCAACAGGTTTTCCACCTAAACAGAAGTACAGAGGCAATTATGCAGGCTGGAAGACAAGCCTTCACTGCAGAAGGCTATTCTATATATTGCAGGATATTAAGCATCTACTGTTTCTCACCAACCAAGTGCCAGTTGTGCATCCCCCAATTATTGTGACAAATCAAAGCACCTTCCACATGGTGTCTTCGCCCCTGGTTAGTACCACTGAGTGTAGATGATGGAGGTAATTGCAAGCTACAGGTGAACATCCATCCAGAACTTGGATCATGTGTCATGGTCTCTGAGGCCTTTCAGTACCTATGGTCTTCCTGCAGGTAAAATGCCTTCCCTTAGACTCTGAAATAGTGTCTGGATTTACTTTATATTTGCTCTAGAAAGCATTTCTGAAAATTACCTTTGTATTAAAAAGTAAACTGTCCCAGAGCAGTTTTATATTGACAAAAAAAAAAAAAAAAAAGACAAGATAGTACAAAGTTCCAATATATTCCAAACCCAGTTTCTTCTATTATTAACATCTTACCCTGGTGGCACTAGTGGTAAAGAATCCACCTGCCAATGCCAGAGACACAAGAGACTTCGGGTCAGTCCTTGGGTCAGGAAGATTCCGTAAAGTTGGAAGTAGCAACCACTCCAGTATTCTTGCCTGGAAAATTCCATGGACAGAGGAGCCTGGCAGCCTACAGTCTATGGGGCTGCAAAGAGTTGGACACAACTGAGCAACTGAGCACAAATATATTTTTATATGTTAATATGGTACACTTGTTACAATTAATGAACCAATGATGATATATTATTAACTATATATAACATATAATAATTATATATATAATAACTGATATAATAATAATATATTATTATTATTAAAGTCCACTCTTTATTCAGACTTCCTTAGTTATTACCTAATGTCTTCTCTCTAATCCAGAATCCCATCCAGGACACCTCATTACATTTAATAATCATGTCTCCTCAGTCTCCTCCAGGCTCTGATAGTTTCTCAGATTTTCTTTGTTGTGATGCCTTTGACAGCTTTGCAGAATCCTAGTCAGGTACTTTGCAGAATATTCCTCAGTTGAGATTTTAATTAGACTGGAGTTAAATGTTCTTGGAAGGAAAATCTCAGAATTAAGGTACATTTTCATCATATCATATCAAGAGCACTCACTATCGACACGACTTACCACTGTGGATGTTAATCTTGATCACCTGGCTCCAGGTGGTATTGATCTGATTTCTCCGCCATGAAATTACTTGGTACTTCTCCCTGTCCCTGCCGTGCTTTCTAGAGTGCACAGCTCACACTAAAGTGTGAGGAGTTATGATTCCCCTCCTTGAGGGCAGAGTATCAACATAAACTATTTGGAATTCTTCTACAGGGAAGATTTCAGCTCTCTCCCAGTTATTTTTTTGTTTTAATATTTGTTTATTTGACTGAGCCAGGACCTGAGTTGCAACACTCAAGATCTTGGATCTCCACTGATGCATGTGGGATCTTTAGCTGCAGTATGCAGGATCTAGTTCTGTGGCCAGGGATGGAACTCAGGTCCCCTGCAGTATGAGTGTGGAGTCTTAGCCACTGGACTACCTGGGAAGTTGCCAAGTTATTTATTATTCAATTGTTTATATCAGTGTGAACTCATGGGTATTTATTTTATATTTTTGGTTATGAGCCAATATTATTTTATTTATCTTGTTTCTCAAATTGTTCCAGCTTTTGCCATTGTCTCCCATGTTCCTTTAACATATCCCAGTTGTTGGTGTTGGCAGGGGTTGAGGGAGTTCTGGGTTTTGTGGGGGTGGCGGGGAGTGGGGGGGTTAGAATTTCCTTCAGTTCAGTTCAGTCGCTCAGCCCTGTCCGACTCTTTGCGACCCCATGAATCGCAGTACATCAGGCCTCCCTGTCCATTACCAACTCCCAGAGTTCACTCAAACTCATGTCCATCAAGTCGGTAATACCATCCAGCCATCTCATCTTCTGTCGTACCCTTCTCCTCCTGCCCCCAATCCCTCCCAGCATCAGAGTCTTTTCCAATGAGTCAACTCTTCCCATGAGGTGGCCAAAGTATTGGAGTTTCAGCTTCAGCATCAGTCCTTCTAATGAATGCCCAGGACTGGTCTCCTTTAGGATGGACTGGTTGGATCTCCTTGCAGTTCAAGGGACTCTCAAGAGTCTTCTCCAACACCACAGTTCAAAAGCATCAATTCTTCAGTGCTCAGCTTTCTTCACAGTCCAACTCTCACATCCATACATGACCACTGGAAAAGCCATAGCCTTGACTAGACAGACCTTTGTTGGCAAAGTAATGTCTCTGCTTTTCAACATGCTATCTAGGTTGGTCATAACTTTCCTTCCAAGGAGTAAGGCGTCTTTTAATTTCATGGCTGCAATCACCATCTGCAGTGATTTTGGAGCTCAAAAAAATAAAGTCTGACACTGTTTCCACTGTTTCCCCATCTATATGGCATGAAGTGATGGGACCAGATGCTATGATCTTAGTTTTCTGAATGTTGAGCGTTAAACCAACTTTTTCACTCTCCTCTTTCACTTTCATTAAGAGGCTTTTTAGTTCCTCTTCACTTTCTGCCATAAGGGTGGTGTCATCTGCATACCTGAGGTTATTGATATTTCTCCCGGCAGTCTTGATTCCAGCTTGTGCTTCTTCCAGCCCAGCATTTCTCATGATGTACTCTGCATATAAGTTGCTTATTTTCTGGCAAAAGAAGATGCTGTAGAATCAATTTGTAAATATCCTCTCTCAGTGCTAGAATTAGCTGTGTCTTTATTTCTTATATGGGAGAATAGTGTTAGAACCAAGATCCAGCTGCTGGATGCTACAGGTTGCTACAGAGGTTGTGCTGCTTCCAGCCTCTCGATAGAGCAAGGAAATACATTATGTGGATACTATCCCATTGACACTTTACCATCCGAGCCACCAGGGAAGTCCCTGAATATAATGTTATCTATATAGAAATGTTACTACATGTAATCATCTATATTATAGTATGCTAAACATGAGTTCATAGTGACATCTCCAACTCTCTTACTATGAGAACAAGTCAAACCTGCTCCCCTTGCTTATATGTAACCAACTCCAACAGTTGAAAAAAAAAAAAAAAAGAAAAGCTGATTGCCACCATGCACATCTACTTAATCACTGAATTCCAGCATATATTATAGCAGGGTCAGAATTTTTAATTAGTACTTTCATGGGAAGCAACTTTATTAACTAGAGTACAATGCTTACGAACACTTTCCTTTGCCTTAAGTCCTACAGTCTCGGTTCATTTCCAAAGTTACTTAGGTCAGCACTTTTTCCTCCACCCCGTTTAGTGAATCGTTTTATATATTTGCAATACAGCTAGATGGCTCTGTCATATTCGTCACATTCTCCATTCCATCCTGGAATTCCCTGACTGCCTAAATCATTTTTTTAATTTTGATACATCAAGATTCACATTTTGTATTCTAAAGTTCTACAGGTTTTGACAAATGCATTTTGTCATGTACTCATCCATGACAGTGTCCTACAGAATAATTTGATCACCCTAAAAAATGTCTTATGCTTCATCCTTAAATCCCTACCCCTAAATTCCTGGCAACTACTGATCTTTTTTGCCATCTTTATAGTTTCACAATTTCCAGAATGTCAAATAACAGGATCATATAGTATATAGCCTTTTCAGAATGACTTCTCTCATTTAGCAACACACATTTAAGATTCATGCATGTCTTTTCATAAGCTGATAGCCCATTTCTATTTGTCACTGAATAATATTCCATCATATGGATGTCACATAGCTTTTCATCTATTCACATACTGAAGTACATTTTGGTTATTTCCATTTTTTGTTGCTTATAAATAAAACTGTTAAAAACATTCATGTGCATGTTTGTGTAAGGGCCTAAGGTTTTTAATCAGTTGGTTAAATCATATGTGAAAGCTATAATTAAATTTGTAAGAAACTCCTATTCTAGCTTCTAAAGTGTCTGAATAATCTTGCAGGGAATAAGAGTTCCTATTGCTCCACATCCTTGTCAGCTAGTGGAACTGTTAGATTTTTGGATTTGGGCCATTCTAATAGGTATGGAGTGGTATCTCACTGTTATTTTAATTTACAATTCCCTAAAAACAAATGATGTTTAGCATCTTTTCATAGGCTAATTTCACATACATATATCCTTTTTTTTTTTTTTGGTGAAGTATCTGTTCTGATCTTTCTTCCATTTTTCAATTGGGTTGTTTTCATATTGCTGGGTTTTTAAAGATTTTTGTATATATTTTATACAAGTCCCTTTTAAGATATAAGATAGGTGTTTTGCAAATATTTTCTGCCAATCTATGGCTTGTCTTTTCATTCTCTCAAAAGCATTTGCACAGCGCAGAATTATTGACTTTAGATTTTAATAAAGTTAAATGTATCATTTTCTCACAGATTAGGATTTTGGTCTTAGATATAAAAACTCATAACCAAACACAAGGCCATCCAGATTTTCTCCCATTTTTCTTCTAGAAGTTTTATAGCTTTGCATTTTACACTTAGATTTACAATATATTTTGAGTCAATTTTTGTGAATGGTGAAAAATCTATGTCTAGGCTCATGTTTTTGAGTATGGACATCCAAGTGTTCCAACACCATTTGTTGAAAATATTATCCTTTCTCCATTAAATGGCCTTTGTTCTTTGTTAAAGGTCATTTGACTATATTTGTGTTGGTTGATTTCTGGGCTCCTACCTGTTCCAGTGATCTTTGTGTCTGTTCCTCAGCATTGTGTTGGTTATTCCATGTAAACATTAAATCCATTTGTCAATACTTACAAAATAACTTGCTAGGATTTTGAGATTTTTTTTGAATCTATAGATCAAGTTGGAAAAAACTGATGTCTTAATAACATTGAATCTTCCAGTCCATGAACACAGACTATCTCTCCATTTATTTAAGATTTTTTAATAACTTTTAAATACTGATTTTTGTATTTTCTTAATACAGTTTCTGTACCTATTTTGTTGGATTACACTGAGTGCTTACTTTTACGCTACTGTAAGTAGTATTTTTAATTTCTAGTTCAAATTATTCCTATGTATGTGGGGTGCAAGTAATTTATAAGACTTCCTACTTCCTCCTTCTCATCTCTTATGAAAGCACTATCATTCATTTCATTTATCCATACATAATCACCCAATACGGGCTTCCCTGATGGCTCAGAGGTTAAAGCGTCTGCCTGCAATGTGGGAGACCTGGGTTCAATCCCTGGGTTGGGAAGATCCCCTGGAGAAGGAAATGGCAACCCACTCCAGTATTCTTGCCTGGAAAATCCCATGGACGGAGGAGCTTGGTGGGCTACAGTCCATGGGGTCACAAAAGAGTCGGACACGACTGAGCTACTTCACTTTCACTTTCACTTTCACTTTCAATCACCCAATACATAATTACTCTTAATACTTTAAATAAATGGGTATATTTCAGATCAATTAAGAATAAGGTAAATTGGACTTCCCTGATAACCCAGTGGCTAAGAATCTGCCAGCCAATGCAGGGGACATGGGTTAAACTCCTAGTCCAGGAAGATTTCATATGCCACCGGGCAGCCTAGCCCATGCACCACAACTACTGAGCCCACATTCTAGCGTCTGCAAGCTACTTACTGCACCCACGTGCCACAACTGCTGACGCCCAAGCACTGGAGAGCCTGTGCTCTGCAGCAAGAGAAGCCACCACAGCCACCCATCCGCTGCAACCAGGAAGTAGCCCCCTCTCATCGCACCTAGAGAAAAACCCACAGGCAGCAGTGAAGACCCGGCACAGCCAAAACTCAAATAAATAAATAAAACTAATAAGAAGAAATAGGTACATAAAAGGTTTTATCTTTATTCCTTTTCTAACACTCCTCTTTCTTTATGTAGACCCAAGTTTCTGACCCATTTCATTTTCCTTCTGCCTGAAAAACTTCTAACATTTCCTCCAAAGAAGGTCTGGTGGTCATAAATTCCTTCACTTTTTTCCATCAGAAAACACCTTTATTTCTCTACTTGAGAAGGATGATTTTAGCAAATATAAAATTCTAGGTTGATGGGGCTTTCTCTCAATACTTCATATATTTCATTCTAGCCTCTTCTTGCTTATAAGGTTACTGATGAGAAGTTCACTGTAATTCTCATCCTTGTTCCTCTGCAAGTACGGTATTCTTTCTTCTAGCATCTTTTGGAATTTTCACTTTGTCTTTAGTGTTCACTAAAGACTGCAGTTTGAGTATGATATGTCAAACAGGTATTTATTCTGACACTGTTTTATGAGCTTCTTGGACCTGTTCTTCAGTGTTTGTCATTAATTTGGAAAGTTCTTCCCCAATATACTTCAAATATTTCTTCTGATCTGTTCTCTCTTTCTTCTTCTGATATTCCAATTATACATCTGTTATACCTTTTGAAATAGTACCTATGGTTCTTGAGTAATGAGTTCTGATCTCTGTAGTTTTTCCCCATTCTTTTTTCCAATTTGAATTTCAGTTTGAGAGGTTCCTATTGACTTTTTTCAAGTTCAATGATTCTTTCTTTGACTGTGTCCAGTCTACTGATAAGACATCAAGACATTCTTCATCTCTGTTACAGTGGTTGTTTATTTATACCTCTCATTTGATTCTTCCCTAGAAATTCCATTTCTCTGCTTACATTAGCACAAAATCTTGTAGGTTTTCTACTTTTTCCATTAGAGCTCTTAAAATCATACTTCTTATTTTAAATTCTGTATCTGATAATTCCAACATCTGTGTCATATCTAAGTCTGGGCCCGATGCTTTGTTTTGTCTCTTCAGACTATACTATTCTTGCCTTTGGTAAGTCTTGTGGTGAGGCCTAGGGGAGAGGAAGCATTCTATAAGCATATGATTATATCTCAGTTTTAGAGGACTTCGGTCTCTGGGCTGTGACCTTCAGAAGTGCCACTTGTAGCTTTTCCTTGACTTAAATGAAAGCAAGGCAGGCTAAAGGAATCTGGAACAGGAAGAATGTTCTTTCCCCAGTGAGATAAGTTTCTGGCATTTTTCCCCTTGAAGGGTAGGTCTTGATTAGGGCACATACTCATGGCATATCTTAGTGATTATTCTTCCTTTCTCCTGTCAAAGCCATCTCTCATGAACCTTCACCATTAGAACCTGGTAGAGTTCCTGGAGGTAAAACCTACAAAATGTGAGTATCCCCTTAAAACCACAGCCTGAGGAGTTTCTCACTCTCAGGCTAGCTCACACTCAGCCTCCAGCAATTCATCAAAATTATCACTTAACAACCAAAATCACCAGCAGCTTCTACTTCAGATAAGCAGGTCCAAACTGCAGCTCTTGGTATTCACTTCTCTCCAGATTTCAGGGTGGTGATTTGTCCTGAAACTTCATTTCTCTGATAGACCTCAGAAAGGTCACTGATACACAGTTTATTTCATTGTTCCCTATAAAAACAGACGTGGTGTCTTCCAATCCAAAGAGGTTTCAGAACTGACACTGAAAGTCCAAAAATTATCTATTTTAACTAGACAAAATCAAGATTGGCAGGATGTAGTCATTGTTAAAGCTGGGTAATAGATTCATAGGGGTTCTTTACAGAATATTTGAAAATGTTCATAACAAAAGTTTATTTTTAATAAAAGTTATTGTTAAGTAACTGAATCGGGGGCTTCCTGGATGGTTCAGTGGGTAAAGAACATTTCTGCAGTGTAGGAGACACAGGAGACGCAGGTTCAACCTCTGGTTCAGAAAAAGCCCCTAGAGGAAGAAATGACAACCCACTCCAGTATTCTTGCCTGGAAAATCTTATGGACAGAGGAGCCGACGGGCTACAGTCCATGGGGCTGCAGAAGTCGGACACAACTAAGCACATGGCCCAGCACTATGTAAGTAATTATAAATTAATTATTGTACTAAGGGGTACACAGGAGGTTTTTCTCCTGGTGCTATGGAAACAGGTAACAGAGAATAGAGGACCTAACCTGGTCCAGAGGGCAAGAGGAGGTCGTCTCAAAGACTTTTAGAGGAGATACTGTGAAAGGAACCCTCATGCTGTTCCTGTCTTCGAGAGATCCAGTAGCCTGAGTGGAAGATACAACCTGAGGTTAATCAGGTTGGACCCAAAGGCTGGCCTTCAAAGTTTGAACGTGCTAACAATAATTTTAACAGATGAAAAGAGTGAGAATGTTTTGGAAGCAAAGTTTCTGAAAGTTGGACTCCCAAGTAACCTCTTACCCCTCCTGATCACCTCAATCTAGATTGGACAACCAAGTGCGATCTCCACAATTAAATCCAGTCTCCTATAATATTAACTTTGTAAGGACCTCTCCTTCCTCCGCAATCATATTCTCTCTGGGTACCGGTAAGCTCTGGGTTAACCTGTTCATGGAGTGATCCCATAGAAGAAGGATTGAGACTTCATGCTGGGTAGAGATAAAGCCAGAGGAGTGAGGCAATTAGAAAAAGAATTGTAATTTTGGAGTTCTGCGCACAGGTACGCCATAGTTGCAACATATAAACTAATGTGAGATGCATGTCTCTCGTGTGTAACATTTTTCCCAGCTGGAAAAACAAAAATTATGCCACTTACCAGCTCTTGTGTGGATTATTGCTAAGCAAACTGAACAATTTCATGTATGAAAACATTTTCTATCAATTTATTATATAGCTAATGATAACTTATGATGGTAATTATTAAAAAATAGATTGATATCAACATTTAGAGCAACATCTAAACTTCCCAAATTATTATTATCAATAATTTTTCAAATAACAGTAATTAATCATTATTATGGTTAAATGATGACTGATGATTTGCAATATAGTATATGTTTATTTCAAATAATAAGAGAAATACTAATCTATTATGGTGAAGATAATAAAATTAATAATGGAAGACAGATGACTGCTAATCACTTAACAGTATTGATATTAAAATATCCAAATCATCAAAAATCGGGCAAAATAAAATCTAGTGAGGCATATGGCAAAATAAGTGATCCATAGTCACCAAGTATTTCAAATCAGGATTCTAGACCAGTGGTTTGCCACACTGGCTACCCATTAGAAAAGACAAGACTGGGGGGTACCTTTTTAAAAATACCAATGCCCAGCTCCTCCCACCTCCCCACCTCCAAGAAACTGATTTAATCAGACCAAGTGTGGCCAATTTTTTTCAAGCTCCCCAAGTAACTCTAACATACAGTCAGAGTTGAAAACCACTGCTCTCGATGTTTGATTTTTATGCCTGAGTATAAAGATATATTTGCTCCTAGGGGCAAAATGGAATTCAGAAACCCACTTGCCTAGCCTCTGTCAATCAGTGCTGTGTATAGCAGAGGAATGAGTTGTTAGTTTTAGTTGTCAAAGAATTTTCTTCATGGAAAAGAAGTTCATTAAAATACCAAATCACACTATTTACATATTGCATGTTTTTTTCCAACTGTGTTCCCATAGCAACTAAATCCATTTGCTCCCTACTTTCTCCTGAGTTATTTTCCATCATGAGCCATGCTTTATTAGTGAGGCAAACAGTTTGCCCTCTGAAATGACTGTTTTGCTGTTTACTATTTCTTTGCCAAGGAACCCAACTCTAGTTAGCATTTTCTTCCCTCTTGTGCTATCCACATTTGATAAGCTGGCTGCTGGTTTGGGCAGAGATAGTGTCCCTGCCACTTGCCTCAATCTGGAGCAGTCCTTGAGTTCTTTCTGATGAGCTACTCAAGAAAACACAAGTGGAGAGGGAAGCTTCCCTCAGGAAACCTGAGACTGGAAAACGATGTGAGAAAGGGGGTCCATTGAATCCTTTAGTGACTCAGGCACTTAAACTGATGGTGGGAGAGGGTCACCCATCTCCCGGAGACCTCACTAGGCTTGGTCAGGCAGGGTCACTGGTGGAAAGGAGTCATGGCTTTGGAGCTGGATGCCCGCTAGCTAGGGAGAAAGTGAGTCCTGCTCCTGTATGAAAGCATTACTCAGTCCCCTGAGAGGAGGCCCCAGCAAGGTGCAGGACACTGAGATTTCTTTGTGATTTCACCCAGGCCACTTGGCAGACTGCACGGCCTGTTTGTTTGCATGTTTGAAACTACGACATTTCACTTGCTAATGGGGTTCTGCCTTTCAAGGGGACAGAAATGCCAAAGAAGACAGCAGGAGGGAGGCACCAGACGCAGTGCTTCAGCTCAGCTCCTCTCACTGACGCCTGACGCCAGGATGGACCTGGGCCGCCAGCCCCAGAGGAGAGACGACGGGCACCACTGACTGGGTGACACTTTGAAATCTCTTCTCACTTGCTGCCTCCTCCTGTGCCAGCAGCATAGTGAAGAAGACTTGTTTCCTCCTCTCTCTTAGGCTCCTATTAAAAGCCAGCGCTGTGGTGGGACAAGGGGGCTGGTAACCCAGGCAGTCTCGGATGGCAGCAACGGAAATCACACGTGGCCAGAGCTTCCCACTCACTGTCAGGATCAAGGGGCAGCTTATAGGTGTGCACCAGTTACACTGCTTTGCCAGGTTCTGGGGGCCACTGGAACAGTCCTTCAGGACTCTTCTACCAACATCACCTATTCAAGAATAACTCCCTGTATCACTGAGGATCCCAGAAGGAAAGAGATGCCATCCTTAAACCAGGTAATTTGAGGAGAGTTTAATTAAGGGACTATTTACAAAGCTATGATCAGGGATGCCCACAACATAGCACAAGAGATGGTGTGTTACCTGAAAGCTAGTAATAGCAGGGCACTGCTACCACCCAAGTCCCGAGCGGCAGAATCCAGAGGCAAAGCTGCGTGGAGCTGACAGGAGCTGAGGCCTCCAGTTGAGGAAGGGGGCCAGCTGCCATGAGCACAGAGGGATAGAGGCACGGAGACACCTGGACCTCATTCTCCTCTCTCCCTTCCGATTGCCAGCAGAACTCCCATCGCCAAACCTAACCAGAAGTTGAGGGCCAGGCATCTTTTTTCCAGCTTATACAGGTCAGCCTCCTAGGGCACAAAACAAGGTGAAGTGGGAGGAAAGGGTCTGGGAGGGCAGACTAGGGTATCAAACATCCAGTCTTACACACCAGAGCCTCCATGATACCCCAATACAGGGACAGATTTGTTCCACCATTGCCAAAGCCCTCCCAAATGTCAGTGAACCCCAAGACAACAATGTCCAGGGGGTCAAAAGGGGACACTGGGAGTCTGTAACACGTTCAACAACAAAGTAGGCAAACGGAAGCCTGATTTCCACAAGGACATAAAAGTGATCCAGAGAACACAGACTCAGCATCCCGGCCCTATTCAGTGGTACATCGCAGACTTACATCACATTGCTGATCACATTTTCCACTTTTCCTACTCAAAAGGAAATCAGGAGTATCCTGACATGCCCACTACACACAGAAAACCTGCCTGGTTACTTATGTAGACAGGAAAATGTAAACGGAGGCCCTATTATTCTAAAGTTTGGTGTCATTTGCAGCATTAATTCTAGGCAGGCTTCTTGAGTCTAATGATACTTGATTAAGGAATATTACTCAGCCAAGTAAAGAATGAAGTCTTGCCATTTTGGACAGCATGATTCTACAGGGTATTATACTAAGTGAAATAGATTAGAGAGAGAGAGACACCATATGACTTCACTTATATGTGGAATCTAAAAACCAAAACAAGTGAACAAACAAAACAAAACAAAATAGAGTCATAAATATAGAGACCAAACAGGTGGTTGCCAGAGGGGAGGGATGGTGAGCGAGATGAGGCAATAGATTGAGGGAGATTTACAGGTGCAACTTTCAGCGACAAAATAAATGAGTCATGGGGATGAAATGTACAGCAAGGAAAACAAAGTAATATTATATCAGTAAAGTAATATTAGTAATATAATAACTCTGTGTGGTGACAGATGATAACTAGACAGTAATCATTTTCATGTACAGAAATATTGAACTAACATAATGTTGTAGGTCAGTCAATAAAATAAACAAATAAATATAAGAAATTTTTAAAATGATACTTGGTTATTGAAACTGATGTCTAAGGAAAATCTGCAGGATTAGTGGTCCATGTTCTCGGTGGAGCTTGGATAAGAGCAGATGTACGGATGCACAGAAGATATGGAAGTAGTGACAAGATGCTCTTCTGCTCCCTGTGAATGGGGTGAGGAGAGGCAATAATGGTCATAACATCTGTCCTACCCCGTTTACGTGATCCATCCAACATTCTGTGTTTTGGTTTCTACTTGGTATTACAAGGAACCTGAAGAGTGCTATGTATGGCTCAAAAAAAGATGGTGTCAGCCGATGCCGATGGTGATTTCAGGAGGTAGCACAACTTTTTCTAAACTCAAAGTCATGTGCAAATTTGATGGTGCATTCATTCTCTATTGCAATTTATTCATAAAAATTCAAAATGTCTTGGATTTTAAAACTGGGTCAAAGATGTTCAATCACTTTAATACTAGCATTGGCCCCCACTTCAAGGTTATTAAGAAGAAGACAAAATTTACGAAACTGATCAGAAGATGACACCATGGTGGTAGAAATCAGATTCTTATTCATTTGGACTCTCCGTGCTTTGTACTGTTTTTATTCAATATATTAAATTTTTCATAGCTGTTTACTGACTAGGCATATTATGCACTGGTCATCTAAGAATCATTCTTCTTTTCAGGACATAGCTATGGTGACCATATTTTCCCAAGGAAAATTAAAATTTACCACCTTGACACATGCTAACCTGAAAAACATATGGTCACCATGGTTATGATATATACAGAGGCACACTATGGGTAACAGCATCCACAATAATAGCCAAAAATAGCCTTGCAAAAGCCTCTCTTTAACCCATGAACCTGTTCTCCCGGAAACCTGATTCCTGTGATTAGAGTGGTTCAGGGTAAGTTCAGACAAATGGAGGCATCTGTCACTTCCCTTGCACTTTCGTCTTTTTGCCTTCCCATAGCCAACAACTAGCCCTCTCCCATCCCAAAACAACAGTGCCAATGTGCTCAGCACACAAATACACTCCGCTATGCTCTCAAGCCATGGAATTCCTCCACTGAGGTCTCTGTACACATGCAGCAGTGTTATTTTCAGAGTGGTAAACCACTTTGCCCAGACAGCTGAGATCATGACTGTTCAGACAAGCCTCTTGGTTTTCAGCCTTTCCTCTCTTCTCCATTGCAATTGATGTTCAAGTCTCCACAGCTATGGTCTCCTTCCAAGACCTAGGCTGGTCATAGGAGGCACTTGGAGAGCCCCATGTCTTAAGTGGCTGCAGAGAAGGAGGATAAGGAAGACTGGGCCCAATGGAGAGAGGGCAGACTGATTATCCCCTATCTGCTGAGACTGGAGTTAGACACATGCCCAAGGATTTTTGTAATTTTTCCTACAGGTCAATGGGAACTATCACTGTTTTCTAAGCAGGGATATGAATTAATCAAAGATCATTTTAATGGCAATGGAAAGGATGAAATGGGAGAGATGGGGAGAGAAAATTGCAGATGGTACATCAGAAGACAGAAGATAAGAGTCCAATTCTGGCAGCAGAGAAGACAAAAATAGAGAATATCTAGAAAGAAGATTTCTCAACATAGTCAAATACTATAGAAAAGTTAAAGAGAATAATATTTTTTTAATTTAGCTATTTGACCTTGTGGTTGGTGTTAAGAAACCTGAAAGGACATAATCTCATTTCTCAGTAAATTGTCACTCTGAGAAGCTCAAAATGTCAATGAAGTTAAAGTATCTAGAGCACAATTTGGTGTCTATGAAATATTTCTTAAATGATGAAGATGTTCTTCAATAGATGCAGAAAAAGCCTTTGATAAAATTCAGCACCCATTTATTATAAAAATGCTTCCAAAAATGGGAATAGAAGGAACCTACCTCAACATAGAAAAGGCCATATATAAAAAGCCCACGGCAAACATCATTCTCAATGGTGAAAATCTAAAAGCATTCTGTCTAATATCAAGAACAAGAAAAGGGTGTCCACTCTCACCATTATTATTCAACATAGTTTTGGAAGTTCTAGCTATGGCAATTAGAGAAGAAAAAGAAATAAAAGGAATCCGGATAGGAAAAGAGGATGAAAAACTCTCACTGTTTGCAGATGACATGATACCATACATAGAAAACCCAAAAGAAACTATCAGAAAATTACTAGAGCTCATCAGCAAATTCAGCAAAGTCACAGGATACAAGATCAATACACAGAAATCACTTGCACTCCTATATACTAGCAATGAAAATTCAGAAAAAGAAATTAAGGCATACCATTCAACACTGCAACAAAATAAAAATAATTAGAAATTAACCTATCTAAGGAGACAAAAGAGCTGTATACAGAAAACTATAAGACACTGATGAAAGAAATCAAAGATGACATAAACAGATGAAGAGATATCCCATGTTCCTGGGTAGAAAGAATCAATATTGTGAAAATGAATATACTACCAAATGCAGTCTAAGAGTCAATGCAATTCCTGTCAAATTACCAAAGGCATTTTTCACAGAACTAGAACAAAATATTTCACAATTCATATGGAGACACAAAAGACCCCAAATAGCCAAAGCAGTCTTGAGAAAGAAGAATGGAGCTGAAGGAATCAACCTTCCTGACCTCAGACTATACTACAAAGCTTCAGTCATCAAGACAGTATGGTACTGGCACCAAAACAGAAATACAGACAAATGGAACAAGATACAGAACCCAGAGATAAACCTATGCACCTATGGGTACCTTATTTTTGACAAAGTAGGCAAGAATATACAATGGGGCAAAGACAGTCTCTACAATAAGTGGTGCTGGGAAAACTGGACAGCTATGTGCAAAAGAATGAAATTAGATCACTACTTAATACCATACACAAAGATAAACTCAAAATGGATTACAAACCTAAATGTAAGACCAGAAACTATTAAACTCTTAGAAGAGAATGTAGGCAGAACACTCAATGATGTAAATCAAAGCAAGATCTTCTATGACCCACCTCCTAGAGTAATGGAAATAAAAATAAAAATAAACCAGTGGAACCTAATTAAACTTAAATGCTTTTGCACAGCAAAGGAAATCACAAACAAGGTGAAAAGACAACCCTCAGAATGGGAAAAATAATAGCAAAGGAAACAACTGATAAAGAATTAATTTCCAAAATATACAAGCACCTCATACACCTCAATACCAGAAAAGCAAACAACCTAATCAAAAACTGGCAAAGAGACCTGAGGAGACATTTCTCCCAAGAAGACATACAGATGGCTAACAAGCACCTGAAAAGATTCTCAGCATCACTCACTATTAGAGAAATGCAAATCAAAACTACAATGAGATACCACCTCATACCAGTCAGAACGGCCATCATCAAAAAGTCTACAAACAATAAATTTTGGAGAGGGTGTGGAGAAAAGGGAACACTCTTGCACTGCTGGTAGATACTGATACAGCCACTATGGAAGATGGTATGGAGACTCCTTAAAAAGCTTGGAATAAAACTACCATATGACCCAGCAATCCCACTCCTAGGCATATACCCTGAGGAAATCAAAACTGAAAAAGACACATGTACCCCAGTGTTCACTGCAGCACGGTTTACAACAGCTAGAACATGGAAGTAACCTAGATGTCCATCGACAGATGAATGGATAAAGAAGCTGTGGTACCTATATGCAATGGAATACTACTCAGCCATAAAAAGGAACACATCTGAATCTGTTCTAATGAGGTGGATGGAACTAGAGCCTATTATACAGAGTGAAGTAAATCAGAAAAAGAAATACAAATATCATATATGGACACATATATAAGGAATCTGAAGTGTTGGCACTGATAAATTTATTTTCAGGGCAGCAAGGGAGAAACAGACATAGACAACAGACCTATGGGCATGGTGGGAGGAGAGGAAGGAGAAGGGGAGAAGTATGGAGAGAGCAACATAGAAATTTACAATACCATATGTAAAATAGATAGCCAACAGGAATTTGCTGTGTGAGTCAGGGAACTCAAACAAGAGCTCTGTGACAAGCTGAGGGTGGGATGGGGAAGGGGATGGGAGAGAGGTTCAGGAGGGAGAGGACATTGCTGTGCTGCTGCTGCTGCTGCTGCTAAGTCGCTTCCATCATGTCCAACTCTGTGCAACGCCATAGATGGCAGCCCACCAGGCTCCCCTGTCCCTGGGGTTCTCCAGGTAAGAACACTGGAGCGGGTTGCCATTTCCTTCTCCAATGCATGAAAGTGAAAAGTGAAAGTGAAGTCGCTCAGTCATGTCCAACTCTTAGCGACCCCATGGACTGTAGCCTACCAGGCTCCTCCATTCATGGGATTTTCCAGGCAAGAGTACTGGAGTGGGGTGCCATTGCCTACTCCGGACACTGGTGTACCTATGGCTGACTTTTTTGATGTATGACAGGAAACCACAAAATTCTGTAAAGCAATAATCCTTCAATTGAAAAAAAAATTTTAATGAAGATGTTCTTCCATCTTTTTTTCCCTCCACACCCCTTCACACTTTTTTTTCCTAGAGACCTGTATTTTCCCAAATGACAAAAGTTTGCCACAAAACAGTCAGTATTTTAGCTTATGAGTCCCCTTGACTTAAAGATGGTTTTCTTTCTTTAGGTTAGTTTGCATGCGTGCCAAGTCACTTCAGTCATGTCTGACTCTTTTGACCCCATGGACTGTAGCCTGCAGGCTCTTCTGTCCATGCGATTCTACAGGCAAGAATACTGGAATGGGTTGCCATTTCCTCCTCCAGGGGATCTTCCCAACCCAGGGATCAAACTTGTGTATCCTGCATTGCAGGCAGATCCTTTACCACTGAGCCACCAGGGAAGCCTTAGTTTAAACCTTAGCTTAAGATGTTAAGTAGTGAGTGAGTTTTATTGTATTTTATTATTTTAAAATTATACTCATATTTTTAACTTATTTATTTTTAATTGGAGGATAACTGCTTTACAATATTGTAATGGTTTCTGCCATACATCAATATGAATCAGCCATAGGTACACATATATCCCCTCCCTTTTGAACCTCCCTCTCATCTCCCCCCTCATCTCACCCCTCGAGGTTGTCACAGAAGACTGGGTTTGAGCTCCCTGCCTCACACAGCAAATTCCCACTGGCTATCTGTTTTGCATACGGCAATGCATATGTTTCCATGCTACTCTTCCGATTCGTTCCACCCTCTCTTTCCCCCACTGTGTCCACCAGTCTGACCTTGGCCTGCATCTCCATTGTTGCCCTGAAAATCGGTTCATCAGTGCCGTCTTTCTAGATGCCATACATATGTGTTAATATAGGATATTTGTTTTTCTCTTTCTGACTTCCTTCACTCTGTATAATAGGCTCTAGGTTCATCCACTGCACCAGGACTGAGTCAAATGCATTCTTTTTTTAACTGAGTAATATTCCATTGTGTGTGTGTGTGTATATATATATTTATATACCACAGCTTCTTTATCCCTTCACTGTCAATGGACTCTAGGCTGTTTTCGTGCCCCAGCTAATGTAAACACTGGTGCAATGACCACTGAGCAACATGTGTCTTTTTAATTGTGGTTTTCTCAGGGTATATATTCAGTAGTGGGATTATTGGGTCATATGTAGTTTTTTTATTATTTTAAAGAGCATTTCATTAGGAAAAAAGCATGGGCTGGAGGCGTTAAGAGATTCTTATGCTCCCTTTCTGGTTCTTTTACAATGCTATACCACCTTCCAGGTCCCAAAGAGAAGTATTTACTCTTTACAAGATAAATTCTAACTCCCCTGGAACAAAAACACAAATATGCAGCTACAAGTTAAATATTTTCCCCACAACTCCAGGTTTAAGACCATATGATCAGCTGAATTCCTAGAAGACACAGTTCCCCAAAGGTGATACCAGGCTGGTCCAAGAAGAGATGATAAACCTGTTGCTTAAAGTATTTGCAACAAAGCACAAAATACAGAGGTGTAAGGTGCTCAAGGTGTAAAGTTATTAAACCACAAGATTAATCCTGTAATAGCACACAAGTACAACCAAAAAAAGAGACAAACCTGTTTTTATTTTATAAAGCAGTTATCAAATGTCATAAAATCCTCTTACAGTCTTCTGTTTTCTACCATGAGCCTCATTTCACTAATATACCCCCAAACCACTTTGTGGAAATGTTTTACATGTCAACAAAGAAGCAAACAGTAACTAGAGCAGGCAACAGGAAATTTAGCTCAGACTTACAGGTTTATATATAGAGTCGCCAGACATTCTTTTCTTTATTCCGCCCTTTGCACTTGTATTCTCTAGACCGTGTGTCTAAATGCTATGATGGATGATCAAATGTCTTTGAATACAATACATTACCTCCTGTTGAAACCCACAGTATTCTCCCCTGGTTTTGTGGTAGACTCCCCACCCACTTTTACCAGTACAGTGGTGGATTTTGCTTTCATTCCTCAGCTACATACACTGAATTCCATCCAGAGCTCTTATTTGCCTGGCTTTTTTGGCATCTTTCCATGTGCGTCTGCATTCCTCCAAAGGTAACATCTTCATCCTTTTCCATTTCCCCTCTTTTCCATTTCCTATGGTTTTCTCTGTTTCTGTTCTTCGGCCAACCCTCCCTGCAGCTACATGTGTTTTCAAACCTCCCCCATATTTTTAAATTATCCTGGTATTCTTAGCCTTTGGGCTTTCAGGACTTACTCAAACTCTCTCATCTTTCATCTGCCACCATTCCAATTATTTCTGGATCTCATTTTGCATGGTCTACCCATAGCTTCTTTTTAAGTAAAATTTATTTTCTAAATAGTGAGATGATTTATTTACCAGGATACATGCTTTCTGTAACCTCTCTGCAGCACAAATTCAAAGTCTTCAAGATGAGTGATCCACCTGTCCATTTGCTTCCAGCCTAAACTATCCAGAGTTCTAGTTTATCTCCTTGTCATTAATAATACAGATCACATTCCCTATCAGAAAGTGTTCCCAGAATTGGAAACTTAGGCTAAGAGTGAGCATGTATCAATGGCAAGTTACCTGTATCTCTTCTGTTACCATCCTACATTGCTTGTCTTCCCCATAATCTCATCATCCAGGTAGCTGTTGCTCAGTTGCTAAATTGTGTTCAATTCTTTGCAACCCCATGAGTCACAGCACACCAGGGTTTCCTGTCCTTCACTATCTCCCAGAGTTTGCACAAACTCATGTCTATTGGGTCAATGATGCCATCCAACCATCTCATCCTCTGCCACCCCCTTCTCCTCCTGCCCTCAATCTTTCCCAGCATTAGGGTCTTTTCCAATGAGTTGACTCTTCACATCAGATGGCCAAAGTATTGGAGCTTCAGCATCAGTCCTTCCAATGAATATTCAGTGTTGATTTCCTTTAGGATTGACTGGTTTGATCTCCTTGCTGTCCAAGGAACTCACAAGAGTCCTCTCCAGCACCTCAGTTCAAAAGCATCAATTCAGGACTTCCCTGGTTAAGTATTTAAGACTCCCTGTTTCCACTGCAGGGAGCATGGGTTCATTCTATGCTTGCGGAACTAAGATCCCACATGCTTCAAGCCATGACCCAAAACAAAAAACAAACATAGTCTCATCATCCTTCCCAAAAGGACTTTCTGAACTTTACACCAGGAACACTCACTTAGAAGTCTGTTCACGACAAACCTAGACAGCATATTAAAAGGCAGAGACATTACTTTGCCAACAAAGGTCCGTTTAGTCAAAGCTATGGTTTTTCCAGTAGTTATGTATGGATGTGAGAGTTGGACTATAAAGAAAGCTGAGCATGGAAGAATTGATGCTTTTCAACTGTGGTGTTGGAGAAGACTCTTGAGAGTCCCTTGGACTGCAAGGAGATCCAACCAGTCAATTCTAAAGGAAATCAGTCCTGAATATTCATTGGAAGGACTGATGCTGAAGCTGAAACTCCAATACTTTGGCCATCTGATACGAAGAGCTGACTCATTAAAAAAGACCCTAATGCTGGGAAGGATTGAAGGCAGGAGAAGGGGATGACAGAGGATGAGATGGCTGGATGGCATCACCAACTCGATGGACATGAGTTTGAGTCAACTCCGGGAGATGGTGATGGACAAGGAGGCCTGGCGTGCTGCAGTCCATGGTACCACAAGAGTCTGGTATGATCAACTGAGCAACTGAACTGAACTGAAGGAGCAAGAAATTCTAACGCTATTTAATCTGTTAAAGAGACTAGAAAAGATCAAAATTTTCCAATTCAGTTTTAAAAAACAACTATCATAACCCTGGTACCAAAAAACTGGCAAATACAACACAGAAATCTATAGACCAACATCATTTAGGAATGTTTGCACAAACACATGAAAAATATTAGCAAACCACACCAGCAACAATTTTAAAAATAATAAGCTATTAACAATGACTCCAAATTCTTTGCTATTCCTATCACTGGAAGGTGTAACCTAATTCCCTTCCACCTGCATCTAAACTGACCTTTAGCGACTGGCTTGACAAATAAAATCCAGTGGAAATGACACTTTGAAATTTCTATGGTTAGGTCATAACCATAGAGTTGGAGGAGTCTTGCAGCTTCCATGTCTGGGATCATTTGCTTTTGCAAGCCAGATAAGATGTAAGAAATGTGATAACCCAGAAGTCACTATGACCTGAGAACTTCAAGTGAGAAAAAGTCACTATGCAAGAGACCTTGTGGAACAGGAGAAAGAAATCATGAGGTACCCAGCAAGCTGACACGTAAATGAAAAACCCATCTTAGGAATGGGTCCTTCAGCTCCAATTGCCCCAGCCGACACAATGAGGATCAGAGGTGAATGGTTCAACCAAGCCCTTCCTTAGCTCCTGACAATAAACAAAGAGGAATCATTCCACGAACACAAGTACTTTCAACACCAGTAAATCATTCACACCAATAAGTCCAAAGAAGAAAAATTGTATGATCATGTAAAAGTTGCTAAAAAGATATTTGAAAAAAAAACAAAATATACTCTTGATTTGTAAAGAGCACAGTAGAATATGAATGTGTTCATACTCTTTTAATGTAACTTGGTAAAGAGAAGTTCTCAATCTAATTGCTAATTTTATACCTAAAGATACAACAATAAAAGCATTCCATTAAACTGAGAAACAAGACAGGAATATGCCTGTCATTTAGTATCATTCTAGAAGAGCTTTGCAATTAAAATGGATAGAAAAGCAAAATAAAAGTATTGAAAATGAGAGGCAAAAATATAATTATTTATTTATTATTTGATCATCTAACTACGGACCTTAGACAACAACTGAAACTACTAAATTTGGTGGGAAAGCCACTTGAACAACCGTGGTTGTTGTCGTTTAGTTGCTAAGTCATGTCTGACTTTTGTAACCCCATAGACTGTGGCTCTCCAGGCTTCTCTGCCCATGGGATTTCCTAGGCAAGAGTACTGGAGCGGGTTGCCATGTCCTCTTCCAGGGGATCTTCCTGACTCAGAGGTCAAACTCATGTCTTCTGCTTTGGCAGGCAGATTCTTTACCACCTAGCCACCACTTAGCCACTTGTTCAAGCCACCTCACTTGAACAACAAATATTTTAAAAGCCATACTTTTTTAATATACCCTAAATAAACCACTAGAACAATTGAAGAGAACCACTCCCAACAGTAATAAAAGGTAATAATGCTGAAAATAAATAATAAATAAAATAATGCTGAAAGGGTAATAATGCTGAAGATCTAGGAATCAAGTTAATAAGAATATACAGGATTGATATGAAGAAAATTATTAAAATTTTACTGAAGGACATAAAGAAAAATATGAATAAATTAAAAGATATGTTTCCAGATAAAATTACCCAATACTGTAAAGATTTCCACCAAATTTATCTATGAACTCAAAGTATTTATACAGCAAAATATATCTCTAAGATATTATATTTTCTAATTTTAAAAATTTTTGCTTATATGATTTTTTAAATTTTTCTCTGATGAACATGTTACTTTTAAAACTTAAAACCAAAAATGCAGGCATATTTCTTAAGTATACCCACTGTCAAGTCAGCATTACATCCTTGAGTTAATTTAAGCCTTTGCTTGAATTCTATCATATTCTGACCTAATTGCTCTTAGAATAATGAATCATGATTTTACTATAAATATATAAAGCTGCACTTTCTTTTGTCTTCAAACTACCTTCAGGATATGTTCCTTACTCTTACTTTGCCGAGTTGTTACTCACCTACTTCATTCCCTTCACGACACTGTAAATTTTTTATCGCATCCCTCTCTACCTTCATCTTTCCAGATTGAGAACATTAAGTAGTCAGCCCATCCTCATAAAGAAGCACTCATTTGCTCCATCTCTGTTTTTACAGCATCGTTAAAATGACCACATGGCCAGAACTGAGCAGTATATTCCCAATTTATTTTTCCCTTACTTCCACTGTGTAAGAATTATTCCCCCAAATGTAAAATATCATCCTCCATATAATTTATAAGAGTATTGAGCCAAATATGTCTTCTGCACTATCCACTGGGAAAAGCGAATCTCTCTTTAGGTCAATTTCAGTGACAACATCTATATTACCATAGCTTTTTTTTCCACAAATACATTCGTCTAGACGAGGCAGATGTATCTGTATCCAAATTCACAAGGAAGGTCTTTTGTGAATCAATAAGTGAGATCCCAGAGTCATTTTTCTTGCTGTCAAAATGCCATAGTAAAGGGAAAAAGGTCCCAACCCAGCCTGTGTACATTGTTGGTTTTAGACTCTTTTCAAATTACTCTGTGTTGCCTATGAGGTGGGGGAGGGGAGCGCTGCTCAGGCGCAAGCACACAGAAAGTCTGGACCAGTCTGATCGATGTGCAGAGCTGCCTGGAAGACGTGGGAGATCTACCATTTGAATTTGGATGAAAGAGCCTGGCAGCAGGGAGGGAAAGGGACAAGACCAGGTGGCAGACGAACACATGGATGTTTGAGGAAAGGAGTCCAGGGACATAGCTAGCTAGCTTGGCTGCTAATGGAGCAGGCGCACGAATTTAAGGGCTCCTGTAGGAAGAGCTAGTGGACAGCCATGAGCCACTGACCGTCAGCAGGAGAATGCTCCCACAGACAGGTGACAAGTCCGCTCTTCCTAGGGCATGGTTAATGTCACATGGGAGGGGGATGTTGGTACTTCCCTTTCGCTTTTTTTTTTTCACCCAGACTGCCACAGCCTCCCAATACAGTTCCATTCCTCTCCACTTCCTCTTACACCTTGGTGTCAAAGTGATATGTTTAAATGCAGTTCTTATGTTATCACCTTTACAGTTTATTTAAAAAAAAAAAAAAGTCATCTCTTGGACCCTCCTGCTTCCTCTGCAAGCCTTTCAAGATAGAGCAAAAATTCCATCACTTGACATAATGAGGTCCTTCCAAACCAGGCTCAGCCTCTCACCCAGGACTCACACTATCCCAGCTCCCAAACTCTCCCCTCACCTTTGCTGAGCATCCTTCTGCATGGAGTTTTTGGCTTCCCACCCCTGCTTATACAAGTATCACCCACTCTTCTTTAAGACCCTCCCAGCATCCCCAACTGGGGACCAAACAATCAAGTTTTTCTCTTTACCTTTCTATTCTTGAAGTGCTTTCAGTGAATCTCAATAAATTTTTTAGTACAGTAATAAAAAAAAATAAGCACTTATAAAGTGTTCATTAAATATCTTGAGTATCTTGCTGAGTACTTGTCTTTTTTTTTTTTTAGTTTTTTATTTTTAAATTTTAAAATCTTTAATTCTTGAGATCCTCAGGTTGTGGGAAATGGAAGCTTGCCTGAGCCAAAAAAAAAAAGGGGGGGCGATATTTATTATAAAACTCAAGGCACCCAGAGCAAGATATACAATCAAGCTTCCAGAGGGAGTGAAAAGCGATCAGTTATAAGGAAATCTGTGCATGTGTCTGCCTCTCTGTCTCTTTATCTCTCATTTTGCATCGCCTCTTCCAGTTTGCTGCCTACTACAAGGGAGAGAGTTGGAATATCTTCCTTTGACCCCCTACCAACCACTACAAAACAAAACATGACTCCATTTCTATTCCAGACTGTTGACTAAATATTATTTATATATGCAGATCATTATGTATAAAAATAATTTTTGGAAAAAGAGCAAACGTGGATCATCTGTATTAGGTAAGCATACTCTATTTAATCAAGTCTACGACTCCGCTGATTGTGAGAAACACCTCCATTTTAGGTATCATCAAGAAAGAAAACTAGAGGAGTGAAAAGGCAGCCTTGAAACTCAACATTAAAAAAAACTAAGATCATGACATCTGATTCCATCACTTCATGGCAAATAGAAGGGGGAAAATTGGAAGCAGTGGCATATATCTTCTTGATATCAAAAATCACTGCAGATGGTGACTGCAGCCATGAAATTAAAAGACACTTGCTCCTTGGAAAGAAAGCTATGACAAACTAGACACCGTATTGAAAAGCAGAGATGTCCATATACAAAGCTATAGTTTGCCCAGTAGTCATGTACGAATGTGAGCATTGGACCATACAGAAGGCTGAGTGCCAAAGAATTGATGCTTTCAAACTGTGATGCTGGAGAAGACTCTTGAGAGACCCTTGGACAGCAAGGAGATCAAACCAGTTGATCCTAAAGGAAATCAACCTTGAATACTCATTGGAAGGACTGATGCTGAAGCTGAAGCTCCAATACTTTTGGCATCAGATGAGAAGAGCTGACTCATTTGAAAAGACCCTGATGCTGGGAAAGATTGAAGGCAAAAGGAGAAGGGGACAACAGAGGATGAGATGGTTAAATAGCATCACTGACTCAATGGATATGAATTTGAGCTAACTCCAGAGATAGTAGAGGACAGAGGAGCCTGCCGTGCCACAGTCCATAGGCTAATAAAGAGTTGAACATGACTTAGCAACTGAACAACGACAAGAAGAAAGAAGAAAAAAAATGCTACCTTTTATTATTGCTAAGAAGCTGTCAACTGTAAGACACATTCTTATTTTTAGAAATGCTAAAATGTAAGACAATGATTCTTAATGAAATAATATATATAGAAAACAAAGTGTAATCTTCCTTTGTATAGCACCTAAGATCTCAAAAGGAGAAGCTGTTTACACCACCTTCCAGGGAGATGGCCAAAACCCCAGTTATCTAATACATAGGCTTCCCTAGAGGCTCAGACAGTAAAGAATTTGCCTGCAATGCAGGAGATTTGGGTTTGATCCCTGGGTCGGGAAGATCCCTAAGAGAAGGGAATGGCTACCCACTCCACTATACCTGGCTGGAGAATTCCATGGACAGGGGAGCCAAGCAGGCTAGACTCCATGGAATCGCAAAGAATCCAACACAACTGAGCCAGCAGGGGGAGACCATATCACAATCTGTCAGAAACTCATCCCAAAGATGTCTTCAATGACAGTCAGTCAGTCAGTAATTAAAGGCCTGTTCAGCTCAGTTCAGTCGCTCAGTGGTGTCCAACTGTTTGTGACCCCATGGACTATGGCACACCAGGCTTCCCTGTTCATCACCAACTCCCGGAGCTTACTCAAACTCACGTCCATGGAGTCAGTAATGCCATCCAACCTCTCATCCTCTGTTGTTTCCTTCTCCTCTTGCCTTCAATCCTTCCCAGCATCAGGGTCTTTTCAAATGAGTCAGTTCTTCACATCAGGTGGCCAAAGTATTGGAGTTTCAGCTTCAGCATCAGTCCTTCCAATGAACATTCAGGACTGATTTCCTTTAGGATGGACTGGTTGGATCTCTTTGCAGTCCAAGGGACTCTCAAGAGTCTTCTCCAACACCACAGTTCAAAAGCATCAATTCTTCTGTGCTCAGCTTTCTTTATAGTTCAACTCTCACATCCATACATGACTACTGGAAAAACCATAGCTTTGACTAGATGGACCTTTCTTGGCAAAGTAATGTCTCTCTGTTTTTTAATATGCTGTCTAGGTTGATCATAACTTTTCTTCCAAGGAGCAAGTGTCTTTTCGTTTCATGGCTGCAGTCACCATCTGCAGTGATTCTGGAGCCCAAAAAAATGAAGTCTATCACTGTTTCCATTGCTTCCCCACCTATTTGCCATGAAGTGAGGAGACCAGATGCCATGATCTTAGTTTTCTGAATGTTGAGTTTTAACCCCATGAACAGTATGAAAATTGTCAGACTTCTTAATTTTTGCCCCTCTAGTAAAATGATGGAAACGACATACAGTTTACCATCATTTTATAAAGTTTAAACAATATGAATAATAAATTATATAAGTTGTATATACTTGTGCTAAACACAAAGCTCAGGATTGTAATTATATCTAAAAAGAGCAAAGTAATTAGATTATATTATGTAATATGCTTCAGGGACTTCCCTGGTAGTCCAATGGATAAGACTCCATACTTCCATTACAGAGGATGCAAGTTTGATCCCTGGTCAGGGAACTAAGATCTCACATACCACACCATGCAGCCAAAAAAATAACGATAATAAGACATATATAATGTACATACAATATACATACAGTTTATATATTTTTACTATTCAAATAACATAATAAAATACTATTTTAATTGCCTTATTCTCTATTCTCACAACATTGACACAATGACTGCAAATATCTTTAAAATTGCATTCTTACAGCCTCATTATCCACAGGAAAAAAAAAAGAAAAGATAGTTCTTCTCTTCTTGCTCCAGATAGAAAAAAATCTCAGAAAAGGGCTCTAATTGGCCTAAATTAGATCATGTGTTCAGCTCTGAACCAATTATTGCGGCCAGGAGTGATAAACACCGTGACTGGTCTGTCCTGGGTTGACCTCTGTGGTCAGAGAGATAGGATCTGTTGCCATAAAGGATGGGGTAGTGGCCAAGGAGTATGAAAAGGCAAAACACGATACAAACTGCAAATATTGGATCAACTTCTAAAGATCATACAAATAATGGGTAACAGAGCTGCCATTCAAACCCAGATCTGCATAAATCTGAGGCCTGGGTGTTAACCATTTCAATTCTAGCTTCTGCTGGATTCAAATATTATGAGTTTTCTCTAGTGTTATGCCAGAATTTTCTTAAAGGCTGGGACCCTGTCACGTTTACCTTTCTCTTCAAGTCCTAGAAATACTACCTGGTACTTTTTAGGTGTTTTTGGAATTGAGTCTCCAAACTACAGACTGCTTACTTGACCATATTCTTATGTCAACCTGGATGTGACCATTTCTGAGACCAGCTGTGTGGGCCTTGTGCTCAGAAGAGAACAGATGGGGATTCGAAGAGTGGGCAAGGGTGCAACATTTTAATTTCAAGAACATTTTAGTGCCACAAAAGTAAAAAGGGAAATAGAAATACTAGAAATGTTATACTCAAAGTAAAGTTGCCTGATGATCAAAAGTGAAGAGAAGAAGAGTAGCAAGGGGACTTCCTTGGTGGTCCAGTGGTTAAGAATTCACTTGCCAATGCAGGGGACACAGATTTGATCCCTGGTCCAGGAAGACTCCACATACCTTGGAGAAGTTAAGCCCCTGACCCACAACTACTGAGCCCACGTGCCGCAAGTACTGAAGCCCTCACACCCTCGAGCCCATGTTCCACGAGATAAGCCACAGCAATGAGAGGCCCACGCACCACAACTAGAGCATAGCCCCTGCTCACCGCAACTAGAGGAAGCAACAGAGACCCAGTGCAGCCTAAAATAAATAATTTTTTTTAATTTAATTTTTAAAAAAAAAGAGTGGAAAGGACCAGCTAGCCTGTATTTTTCTTACTGAGAAAAAGATGACTGTCTAGATTTGTTACTTCTATGACATTTTTTTTTTGTTTGATAAATACTTTAGGAACAAAAATGGCTTTGGGTGGGGCCAATAGGGACTTTAATGCATTATTATAATTATTGCAACAAAAATATGCTTGAGATTACTTGCAAATTTAAAAATTAATAATCACAGTGTAAATGCATGGATGAAGTCTCTTGGCAATAATTACCAGTTTTCGGTCTCTTTCCACTTCCCCCAGCTCTGGTGATGGGAAGGTATTGTTCAAGAAATGATCTTCATCTTCTTTTATTTTCATGTGGTCATGGCTGGTTTTCATCTTTTTATTCCACAGGATCATGTCTTTCCCTGGTACTTGTCTTTTATGTTTCTTTGTGAAGCCTAAAATAAAACAAAGAAAGAGATCATTTATTTGCTAAGTATAATCTTATTTCCCACTATTCATTTTGTCTTACTTTGGAATGCTTCTAGTCTCCTCTGGACTTTGGATCTACATATTTAAAACTTCTATTTTCATTTTAGTCTTTCAATCCTTTTGTTCTCCTTTCTTTGTTTCACACACAAAAAAAGTACATTTTATTTTAAATGACTCACCATTGTATTGCTTCCTTGGCTTTCATAGCCATTAAGTTGAATATAGTCTATTAATTTAGAGTGGTGTTTGCTGAAGGATTTCTATGTGGCTGCAATTAATTTATTTTTAAATATTTTCTTTCTTTCCCTCTGTCCTCTTTTCTGTATTATCCAATCTGATACCCACCAGAGCATTATACTCTGATCCAAATTGTGCCCCATTTCAAATTTCAACTTTTTTCCATTTTTCCCCTCCTATTATACTCGCTTGGCTTCTAATTCCAATCCAGCTACCCACAGGATTGCTTTACCGTAGGCATTAACACTGATGTTTATTCAGGTGATTTTGAAGTGAGTTTTACGCTGCATATACTAGGGAAAAGAAGGGAGCAAAGTGGAGAAACCGAAAATAATAATTGTTTCAGTCCTGAAACTAAATATTCCCTTTTGACTATGTACACTGTTAGGATTTTTGTGGGCCCTTATTTAATCGTCCCATTGCTTTGCCTGTATTGACTTGACAGCAGAGTAGACTCAAAATAGCAGTAGATGAATTAAGAACCCTGATTCAAGACCTCTTGGCCCCTTGCCCTAATCCTCCTCCCTTACCTCTTACTTAGCAAACATTAGATCCAAATCTGTCCATCTTCTTTGAGCAAAAGAAAGAAGTATGCTTTCACCATCTTCTTCTCTAGTCTAGCTGATGTAAGCAAAAAAACAAGTATGGTCGAGCTGGGCTTTGGAAACTTTTCAAAGATGGCATTACAGTCATGCAACAAGGGCAAGGTCTTAACGCACTTAACTTGCGGAAAGCCTTGGAGCAAGGAGCTAAGGCCAGAGGTTCAGATAAATTCATTAAATCTCCAAACTGCAGATGGTTTATTCAAACATATTCTTATATCAACAGCATGTCAGAGACCAGTTTTGTGGGTCTAGTACTCACAAGAGAGCAGATGGGAAGGAGAGCCCATCCCATGGAATGTCAGAAGGGGTAGGTCCTGGAGCATTCACCCACCCCTGCCTTGGTCTCCTCTGGGCTGCCCACCACATGTGAGAGTCATGTGACTACACCTACAAGCAAAATGAGTTTGCCTCCCAAAATGAGTTCTGTGGCCTCAGTTCCAAACCTCTGAAGCATTGCATTGCTAACTACATTGCAATGCCACGCATTCTCAGCTTCAGGTATCAGACTCATAGCAAATTTGAGGTGAAAATCGCCAAGAAACGGTTTTGTTGCATGTCTTGTGGAGACATAGGAAGGCCTATGGAAAAACAAAAGACATGCCATCACAGAGAAGTTGGGTCCCAACTCAAGAGCTCTGGCTCTGTGGCCCTGGTAGACTGGCAGGACCTATCTTGATGGCCATCAGACTTCACTGAGGCTGAAGTAGGCTGTTGCCTACAGGGTTTGTCCCTTGGTTACAGGAGTTTCCACTGTCACCCCCACCATGACTCACCGACACAAGCCTGCAAATCCTAGGGGCAGGACCAAATCTTACAGAAAGCTGATTGTGTCCCTAAGCCTCTTCCATGCAAAGCTAGTACTTCCTGTTGGTTAGAGTCTACGCCGATGAGTCCAAAGCTTGAGCTTGAACCAGTTTCTCACAGGGGAAAATTCTACTCCATAGTCAGAAACTAAACCTGTAAGTCTAGCCATACAGTTTGCAACTATGAACTTAATGAAATAAGTCAATTTTCTATTCAGTTTTTCTACTGTGTTAGTGAATGAATACATCACTTTACACTGCATCAGAATCCGTGTCTAAAGAAGTCAATGGCTGGAACAAAGTAGCCAGGGGCTATTGGGGGAGAACAAGATAGAAAAAAAATTCATCTGAAAAAGCAGAAAAATTAAAAGTAACAAAATCTGAAAAGCCTCCTATAATTATAGCAAGCCACAGGTGTATTCAAAGTTCTGTATTCTATAGCTGCAAAGGAAAATTGATGTGTTCTTGAGAGCTTCTGAATTTAGAGATGAGAAATTGAACTAAAGAAATACCAAAAGCCATTGCTAGAAGTGACGCTAAAGATAGTTCAGTTCAGTTCAGTCGCTCAGTCGTGTCCGACCCTTTGTGACCCCATGAATCGCAGCACGCCAGGCCTCCCTCTCCATCACCAACTCCCGGAGTTCACTCAGACTCACGTCCATCGAGTTAGTGATGCCATCCAGCCATCTCATCCTCTGTCGTCCCCTTCTTCTCCTGCCCCCAATCCCTCCCAGCATCAGTCTTTTCCAATGAGTCAACTCTTCGCATGAAGTGGCCAAAGTACTGGAGCTTCAGCTTTAGCATCATTCCTTCTAAAGAAATCCCAGGACTGATCTCCTTCAGAATGGACTGGTTGGATCTCCTTGCAGTCCAAGGGACTCTCAAGAGTCTTCTCCAACAGTAGGAGAAGATAAATCTCAACTCTTCTCACTAAAAAAATCTCCCTTGAAACAAGCTCAGGACATCCTCACACTGATAAAGGAAGTGAGACACATGACAGAAACTACCAGTGAATTGAGACTAAGATGAGGAGGGGTGGTCTGAGAAAAGAAAATTGCCTCATTCTCTATGATGGAAGCATGGATTAGTACATTTCTGGAAAGCAGTGGGGCAACATAGTTGTCAAAATCCTTCAAAATATGTATTACCTGTGACTTACTAACCTTACTTACAGGCATCTACCCTAAGAAAACAATTTAAAAGGTGGAGAATAGGCACGTCACAGAATTATTTATAATCCTGAATATTCATTGGAATGACTGATGCTGAAGCTGAAACTCCAATACTTTGGCCACCTGACTCATTTTAAAAGACCCTGATGATTGAAGGCAGGAGAAGGGAATGACAGAGGATGAGATGGTTGGATGGACATGAGTCTGAGTAAACACCGGGAGTTGATGGACAGGGAAGCCTGTCGTGCTGCAGTCCGTGGGGCCACAAAGAGTCGGACACAACTGAGCGACTGAACTGAACTGAGACATCTAAGAAGACAATAGGACAATACACACTATAGAAAAATTATGCAATTATTTAAGTTACACTTTTGAGATAAATCAGTAATATGAGAACATGCTCATAATATATTAGTTAATAGATGCAACATGACATAAGCAGAATTATCTTAGGTTTGTTTATGAATGTTTTTGAAAGGAAATACAATATTACTAGTGGTCTTCCTCAGTTGTGGATTTGGAGTTCATATTACCAAATTTTCTGCAACAAACCAGTATTACTTGTACAATCACCATAAAAGGTTTTTTTTGAAAGAAAATTTTAAAGTTTATGCCGCAATATTGGAGAGAGGGAAGAGAAGAATACAACACTGTATGAAGAAAAAAAGGGTCTAAAAGGAAACATTTAAAATATTAAGCTGTTAATTTTATTGTTTTAGATTGCTACAAAAATTTTTTTCTACTTTTTGGTATTTCTATATTTTTCTTTAAGGAAAATGAGTCTTTTTTTAAACTGGAAATAATGTTTCTAAATTTTCTCATTAAGGATAATGAAACCACTCAGGAAATATGTAAAGGACTTCTTTCTATTTGGTCTTTTATTGAAAGATGTAATAAGATGAGAGAAACTTTTCATGTAGCTTCTAAAATTGACTACCAGACCCAAAAAGCAAACCATTTGTTTGTGCCTCTGCCAAGTTCAGAATGTTTAATAAATTAATTACAAAAATTTTATTATCAAGTTTGCCTTGTATTACTAAGTGAATACATTCAAGCATTTCATAAGCAAATCATATCTATTGTACAATGCAATGGCTTTAAAATATAACTCAAATTATAAATATTTATAACCAGTAATCATTCCCTATGGTCTTCTTTTTAAGCTACCATATATACATCTCATAACTAAATTAGTGGCACAATATTTAAAATAATCACAAATCTGCATAATTTCTGAGAGAGGTAAGAAAGGAAGGAAAGCAAATATAAGGCATAGTCATTCCTCAGTATCCTTGGAAACTGGTTCCAGGAACCCCTTCAGATACCGAAACCCCTGGATGCAAGTCTCTTACCTAAAATGGTGTGCTGCTGCTGCTGCTGCTAAGTTGATTCAGTCGTGTCCAGCTCTGTGTGACCCCATAGATGGCAGCCCACCAGGCTTCCCCGTCCCTGGGATTCTCCAGGCAAGAACACTGGAGTGGGCTGCCATTTCCTTCTCCAATGCATGAAAGTGAAAAGTGAAAGTGAAGTCGCTCAGTCGTGTCCGACTCCTAGCGACCCCATGGACTGCAGCCTACCAGGCTCCTCCATCTATGAGATTTTCCAGGCAAGAGTACTGGAGTGGGTTTTATTTGCTTATAACCTACATTTGTTGTTATTCAGTCACTTAGTTGTATCCAACTATTTGTGACCCAATGGACTGCAGCATACCAGGCTTCCCTGTTCTTCACTATCTCCTGTAGTTTGCCCAAATTCATGTCCATTGAATCAGTGATGCCATCCAACCATCTCATCCTCTGTCACCCCCTTTTCCTCCTGCCCTCAATCTTTCCCAGTATCAGGGTCTTTTCCAATGAGTCAGTTCTTCGCATCAGGTGGCCAAAGTGGAGCTTCAACATCAGTCCTTCCAATGAGTATTCAGGACTGATTTCCTTTAGGATGCACTGGTTGGATCTCCTTGCTGTCGAAGAGACTCTCAAGGGACTTCTCCAGCACCACAGTTTGAAAGCAACAATTCTTCAGCACTATAACCTACATACATCCTCTTGTATGATTTAAATCATCTCTAGATGACTTATAATACTTAATAAGTATAAATGCAATGTAAATAGTATTATAGATACAAAGTACTTGCTATGTAAATAGTTGCAAATACTATGCAAATAGTTGCCAGTGTGAGGCAAATTTGAGTTTTGCCTTTTGAAACTTTCTGGGGTTTATTTTATCTTTTTCTGTCTTTGATCTGCAATTGGTTGAATCCATGGATGCAGAGCCCAAAGATACAGAGGACTGACTATAGTCTATTGCTGTCTCTTACTGAGTGAGCTGACCACAGATAGCCTCACCAAAATACACAACTGGTTTCTTCTTTATGCAGGAATCTCCAGAGAGACCACATGGAACCCCAGTATCTATGAACAGCCCATTGTGGGAGCAGGGCAGTGGATTCATCTGCCACATTCTTTCTGTCTACGGTCTCTACTAGACCAAGGGTTCCTCTACACTTCTGGGTATGTAAACTCCCCTACGCTTCTGGTGCATTAGTGTTACTCAACCTAATTAGCCTCTTGCATAGTCAGATCCCATGCCACTTTCCAACAGTTCCTCTGAGCTTGGACTTGGTAGAAAGGCACGGTTGCTGTCATTCCTACCTGGTGAGCATAGTGGAGTCACATACAGGTAGAGCCCTCACGCTGGAAAGGCTGAGACAGCTGTCAGTGTTAAAGAGAATGATGATGGCCAAGGGTTCTTCACTGAGCAGCCAGGGCCCAGAAGGTGGAGTCAAGCACATCTGAAGATGTCCATTAACTTGGACCTCACAGTCCTAAATCTAATGTTTGCACAGCACCCTTCCTATTATCTTGACAATTAGGTAACAGAATTGACTCATTCCCCCCACTGCTGTTAAGAAACAGCTACTTCTTTCCTTTTATCACTATTCTTAATCTTGAGTTACTCCATCTGGTTTACATTTCTTCCCAGAAAGCTCTTGATGCCCTTATTTCCAAACTCTTCTCTGTACATGAAGCTATTTCTTTCCCACCAATGTTTGTAATCCCTGCTGGAAAATACACCCAGAGCCCCTGGGCTTCTGCCTATTCTGCTTTTCATTATTGCAATTGCAATGTGGTTAAACCAGTAATGTGGAAACCGTGTGTGTACATCTGCACTGTATTCTACTCCAACATTTGATAAGCGAAGGTTTAACAAACACACAGGCACACGGGACACACACTTCTCTTCTGGGCAGTGCAGTGTTTGAATGAAGACATGGTGACATCTCTGGGACAGGAGGAACAGAGAAGAAATGTCTGGGTCTGAAGTATAAGGTTTCCAATTTCAAAATGGAAAATATTTCAAAAATATTTCACTAAACCCTTGTGTGCAGGTGACAAAAACCTTATGAGAAACATGAAAAATTTTAAAAAAAAAACAGGCCATTAATAAATAAAAACATTTTTCCCACAGACAAACCAGCCTTTGAGTCCTTTATCCAAGGCCCTCTTTTGACATTTCCAGGATTCTTGTGTTTATATTCAAGCTCATCAAAAAAAATCATCCCCAAGTTACCACACAATCACTTTTTGTGGTTTTTCTTCTTTCCTCTTGATTAGTTTTTCTCTTCAGACCTTTGGCTGACTGTTTTGCTACTGTTACCAGGGCTGAAGTTCCCACTGCAGTTAACGGAACAATGAGTAGCAATGCTGTGTTCTCAAATTTTTTTCACTGTGAGCAGGAAAGGACCATTTAGAGACTGGTCTCCCCATCAGAGAATCATGTCACCCAATCTCTCTGCTCTGCAACTTACCACAAGATTGATGGTAAATATAATATATATGAAAATGAAGGAGGAAATGTATGCAAAGCTCAAGTGGTGGTTCAGAGTGTTGGAAACGATGTTGTGTGGTACATCACTTCATTGGAATTTCTCATTTTCAGGACATTGATTCTAAAATTACTATAGTCATAGTGTTTAATGTTCCTGTGTTGGAAATTCCAGAGTTTTTTTAAAAAGTGATTAGAAGTCGGAAAAGCAAAACTGACTTATTTGGACCGAGACTATAGTGTGACCAAAAAATCGCAAGAAAATAAGAAAAGGTATAAACATACACACCCTTACAGTCAGCTTACTACTCTATCGGTAGAACATCAAGGAGGGTGTCAGGAAAAGAACAAAGAGCATAATAGTAAACTTATGAAGCTTAAGTTCAAAGGCCTTGGGAAAGGATCTAGCAACATGGTCAGAGGTTTTTATAAAATTTGCAAAAGTAAGTTATTTTAACCAAGATGATTAAGAATGCTGTCTCTCTCTCCAATTTCCCCTCTGTATTAAAGAAAAAAGAGAGAGGGCCCAAATAAGCACAATGAGAAATGAAAGATGAGAAATAATAACCAATACCAGAGAAATTCAAAAAAAATCTCAAGAGAATACTATGAACAGTTATATGCCAACAAACTGGATGATGTAGAAGAAATGGACAAATTTCTAGTAACATGCAATCAGCCAAGACTGATTCAAGAAGAAAGAGAATTTGAACAGCCCAATCTCTAGAAATAAAATTAAATTTTTAATTAAAAAACAAAAACAAACAAAGTGCTCCAAAGCACTTTCCAAAGCCAAACTTGTGCCAAAAAAAGGTCATGGTTACTGTTCAGTGGTCTGCTGCCCATCTGATCCACCACAGCTTTCTGAATTCCAGAGAAACCATTATATCTGAAATGTATGCTCAGTGAGTTGATGAGATGCACCAAAGACTGCAAGGCCTAGAGCAGGCATTGATCAAGAGTTCAGTTCAGTTGTTCAGTCGTGTCCAACTCTTGCGACCCCATGGACTGCAGCACGCCAGGCTTCCCTGTCCATCACCAACTCCCAGAGCTTGCTCAAACTCATGTCCATCGAGTTGGTGATGCCACCCAACCATCTCATCCTCTGCCTTCCCCTTCTCCTCGCACCTTCAATCTTTCCCAGTTCAAAAGCATCAGTTCTTTGCTGCTCGGCTTTCTTTATAGTCCAACTCTCACATCCATACATGACTACTGGAAAAACCATAGCTTTGACTAAAGTAATGTCTCTGCTTTTTAATATGCTGTCTAGGTTGGTCATAGCTTTTCTTCTAAGGAGCAAGTATCTTTTAATTTCATGGCTGCAGTTACCATCTACAATGATTTTAGAGCCCCAAAAAATAAAGCTTCTCACTGTTTCCCCATTGATTTTCCATGAAGTGATGGGACCAGATGCCATGATCTTCGTTGTCTGAATGGTGAGCTTTAAGCCAACTTTTTACTCTCCTCTTTCACTTTCATCAAGAGACTCTTTAGTTCTTCTTCGCTTTCTGTCATAAGGGTGGTGTCATCTGCATATCTGAGGTTATTGATATTTCTCCCAGCAATCTTGATTCCAGATTATGCTTCATCCAACCAGGCATTTTGCATGATGTACTCTGCATACAAGTTAAACAAGCAGGGTGACAATATATAGCCTTCACATACTCCTTTCCCAATTTGGAGCCAGTCTGTTGTTCCATGTCCAGTTCTAACTGTTGCTTCTTGACCTGCATAAGGATTTCTCAGGAAGCAGGTCAGGTGGTCTGGTATTTCCATCTCTTAAGAATTTTCCACAGTATGTTGGGATCCACACAGTCAAAGGCGTTGGTGTAGTCAATAAAGCAGAAATAGATGTTTTTCTGGAACTCTCTTGTTTTTTTGATGATCCAGCAGATGTTGGCAATTTGATCTCTGGTTCCTCTGCCTTTTCTAAATCCATCTTGAACATCTGGAATTTCACAGTTTTCTGTACTGCTGAAGCCTAGCTTGGAGAAATTTGAGTACTGATCAGCAGAATGGGCCCAATTCTCCATGACAATGCCCAACAACACGAAACACAACCAACGCTTCAAAAGTTGAACAAATTAGGCTAAAAGATTTGCATCATCTGCCATATTCACCTGACCTCTCACCAACTGACTACCATTTCTTCAAGCACCTTAACAACTTTTTACAGGGAAAATGCTTCATAACCACCGGAGGCAGAAAATGTTTTCCAAGAATTCATTCAATCATGAAGCACTGATTTTTATGCTATAAGAATAAACGAACTTATTTCTCATTGGCAAAAATGTGTTGATTGTGATGGTCCCTATTTTCATTAATAAACATATGCTTGAACCTAGTTATAATGATTAAAAATTCACAATCTGAAACTGCAATTACATTTTCATCAACTTAATATAAAGAACTAACACCTCTCCTTCCCAAACTATTCCAAAAAAAAAAAAAAGAAAGAAACAGGAGGAAACACTCCAAAATTCATCCTATGGGGCCACCATTATCCTGATTCTGAAACCAGGCTAAAACACTACAAAGAAAGAAAATTGAAGGCCAATATCTTTGATGAATATAGATGCAAAAATCCTCAACCAAATAATAGCAAACTGAATCCAACAATATATAAAAAGGACCATATGCCATGGTCATGTTGGATTTACTCCAGTGTCACAAGGATGGTTCAATGTATGCAGATCAATCAGTGTGATATACCACATTAACAGAAGGAAAGAAAAAAATCACATGATCAGCTTAATAGATGCAGAAAAAGCATTTGACAAAATTCAACATCTACTCATTCATCCCTGGATTGGGAATATTACAACCCACTCCAGTATCCTTGCCTGGAGAATTCCATGAGCAGAGAAGCCTAGTGGGCTATAATTCATAGAGTTGCATAGAGGTGGACATGACTGAGCAACTAACATTTTAACATCCACTCCTCATGATAAAAACTCTCATCAAAGTGAGTGCAGAGTAAACATATGTCAACATAATAAAGGCCACTTACAACAAACCTACAGTCAACACCATACGCAATGGTGAGAAGCTGAAAGCTTTCCCACTAAATTCAGGAATACAACAAGAATATCTATTCTCACTACTTCTGTTTAACATAGTATTGGAAGTCCTAGGTATAGACAAGAAAAAGAATTTAAATATTCAAATTGGAATGGAAGAGGTAAATCTATCACTATCTAGAGATGGCATAATACTTGATACATAAAATCTTAAAATTTTAATCCCAGAAGTATTAGAACTAATAAATGAGTTAGGCAAGGTTGAAGGATACAAGATTAATATATGGAAATCTGCAGCATTTCTATACAATAACACTGAAATATCAGAAACTGAAAAAAAAAACACTTAAAATTGCATCAAAAAGAATAAAATAATAGGAATAAACTTAACCAAGGAGATAGAAGACCTATAATCTGAAAACTATAAAGCACTGATTAAGGAAGTTGAAGGTGATAGAAAGAAATGGAAAGATATCCTATGTTCTTAGATTGGAATAATTTTAATATTATTAAAATGAACATAACACTTGGCTGATTCCCTTTGCTATCCACCTGAAACTATCACAATATTGTTAATCGGCTATACTCCAATATAAAACAAAATGTTTAACAAAATAAATTTACCCATCTATAGCGGGAAAAAAAGACCATACTACTGAAGGTAATCTATAGATTCAATGCAATCCCTATCAAAATACCAACATCATTTTTCACAGAGCTAGAACAAATAATTTTAAGATTTTTATGGGAATGTAGAAGACCCCAAATAGCCAAAACAATCTTGAGAAGGAAGAATGGACCTGAAGGAACCATATTGCCTGACTTCAGACTATACGATAAAGCTACAATCATCAGAATAATATGGTACTGGCACTAAAACAGACATGTAGGTCAATGGCACAGAAGAGTCCAAAGATAAATTCATGCACTTACAGTCAATTAATATATTACAAAGGAGGCAATAATACACAATGGAGGAAAAAACAGTCTCTTCAATAAGTGGTGCTGGTAAAACCAGACAACTACATGTAAAAGAATGAAATTAGAACAGTCTCTACCACCATATACAAAAGTAAACTCAAAAATGGATTAAAGACCTAAACATAAGACTGGAAACTATAAGACTACCAGAGAAAAACAAAATGGAACTCTCTTTGACATAAATTGCAGAATATTTTTTTGGATCAGTCTCCTAAAGTAAAGAAAATAAAAGCAAAAATAAACAAATGGGATCTACTTAAACTTAAAAGCTTTTGCACAGCAAAGGAAACCATTGATTTAAAAAAAAACCTATGGACTGGGAGGAAGTATTTGCAAATGATGTGACTGACAAGGGATTAATATCTAAAATATATAAACAGCTCATACAACTCAATATCAAAGGGAAAAAACAAATAATCTAATCAAAAATTAGCAAAAGACTTAAATAATAAACATTTTCCAAGGATGGCTAACAGGCACATGAAAAGATGCTCAATGTCACTAGGTTATTAGAGAAATACAAATCAAAACAACAATGAGATATTATATCACACCTGTCAGAATGATCATCATCAAAAAGTCTACAAATAACAAATGCTGGTGAGGATGTGGCAAAAGGAGAGCTCTTGCACACTGTTGGAGAGAATGTAAACTGATACATTTACCACCTGCAATGCCCAAGATATAGTTCAATCCCTTGGTCAGGAAGACCCTCCAGAGAAGGAAATGGCAACCCCCTCCAGAATTCTTGCCTGGGAAATCCCATGGACAGAGGAGCCTGGCAGGGTACAATCCATGGGGTCACAAAGGTTGGATACTACTGAGCAACTAAACCACCACCATTGTGGAAAACAGTATAAAGTTTCCTCAAGGAACTAAACATAGAACTATCATATGACCCAGCAATTCCACTCCTGGGCATATATCTGGAAAAGATGAAAGCTCTAATTCAAAAAGATACAAGCACCCCAATGTTCATAGCAGTGCTATTCACAGTAGCCAAAACATGGAAGCAACCCAAGAGCTCTTTAACAGGTGAATGGATAAAGAAGATGCAGTACATGACATATATGCAACGGAATGCTGCTTTTGTTGTTCAGTCACTAAGTCGTATCTGATTCTTTGCAACCCCATGAACTGTAGCCCTCCAGGCTCCTTTGTCCATGGGATTTCCTAGACAAGAAATACGGCAATGGATTGCCATTTCCTTCTCCACAGGATCTTCCTGACCCAGGAACTGAACCCACATCTCCTGTATTGCAAGCAGGTTTTTCACCACTGAGCCACCTAGGAAACCCCTAGATACTATTACAGATTATTTAGCTATGTAAAAACCACAAAAAACTCAGAAGAAATATGCTAGATTTGGAAGAAATATTAGCAACAAGCATAGCAAATGGTAATTATTTATAATATGTAGGTAGGGTTAAGAAAGAATGACAAAAAAACTCAAATGACCACTCCCTCTCCCTACAACAGTTGGCCAAGAATAGGAGGCAATTCACAGAAGAGTTCATCTGAAAGTCCAATTAAGTAATAAATACAAGATGTTCAACTTTACCAGTGGTCAGAGAAAAGAAAATTAAGGTAAGAGTGATGTGTCATTACCATATGCTTCAGATTGGCAAAAGCTAGAAAAAGCAGTATCTATTGCTGTAAAGTATGCAGCAACGAGGAGTTTCTCATATTCTTCTGATGGAAATGTGAATTGTTAGTCTTTTTGGAAGCACCTTGGCAGCATCTATGAAAAAAATTTTTTAAGTGATACCTTTAAAACCACCAGTCCAAGTACTGGAAACCCTATAGATATAACATCAAGATACAGATAAAAGAATGCTTATAGCAGTTCACATTGCAATAAATAAACAGGAGGCAAATTAAATGGGCATCAAAAGGGAAATGTTAAATTCATAATGGTCTATTTCTACTGTGAAATACTACACAGCTGTTAAAATAGTTAGAGCCAACCAAGGGTTGATAGAGATTGCTATCCGAATAGGGAAGTACAGAATACAAAGGACAAGACTCTGAGACGTATACACAACATGGGAAATTTGGAGTGAGCGGTAGGAATGAGAATGGGGAATGAGGGAGAGGAGAGGCAGGTGTGCATATGTGAGTGCAAATGTATGTGAGGTGTGTGTATCAACTGGTATGCGATACAGGAGACCTGGGCTCAATCCCTGGGTTGTGAAGATCCCCTACAGAAGGGAAAGGCTACCCACCCCAGTATTCTGGCCTGGAGAATTCCGTGGACTGTATAGTCCATGGGGCCGCAAAGGGTTGGACACGACTGGGCAAGTTTCACTTTCATGTATAAAAGAAATTTGGAAAGAAATTAGGGTTTGAGCTACTTAAACTGACTTACAGGCATTTTGGAATGTAAGACTTTGAAGATAAAGTAAGGACAAGGAACAAGATGTGGCCACGGTCCGGGGTGACTAAAGGGAAGCAGCAGTGAAAGCTGTCAGATCCCAGGGGGCGAGGAAAGACACTGAGGCTTACAATCTCTGCGGATGTTGGAAGCAGTTCAGGCCTTTGCTGAGAGTCAGCAATGAACTTGTGAGTCAGACAGAAGGCAAGTACAGGTAATGAGGGGCCAGAAGCTTACATAGCTCTTCAAGAGAATAGAACTTATGACTACTATAAATTAGATACAAAAGAACATTTAGAATGTGAAAAGACTGCCATGTTGATTTCTAATATAGTGGTTTTGCTGAATTTCTTTTTTTTTTCATAATTTTTTTAGCATTTCTTAGGCATTTACTTTTATACCTGACAGTTGACTTGTTTCTATCCAATTAAAAGTTGTTTGAGAGTTTATTAGAATTATACTAAATTCACATAATCATTTTGGATGATTTGACATTTTATGATATAATGTCTCCCTATCCAAGAAAGTGGTATTCCCTATCCAAGAAAGTGGTTCAGATTTATTACGTATATTTTTCATGTAGGTCCCTTATTTTTCTTGTCAACTTTATTTTTTAATACTTGGTAATTTATCACTATTTTGAACAACATACTTCACCCACTTCCTTTTTTAGGTGTCATTGGGAAGAAAAAAAGACTTTTTTCCAATAATTTTTGAATCCAGTCACTTACAAATATTTTATTAGTTTTTACAAGTTTTACTGGGACCTACTGTTTTCTGAGTATACTATGATATCATCAGCCAAAAATAAATAAATAAATAAATACACAAGTCATTTATCTCACTTCCTCTAGCACCAAGTAGTACCTTGTACTCAGCGAGCACTCTGTAAATGTTTTAGGAATGAATGAACCAATGCATAAATGGATGAACAAATGAAGTGGGCTAGAGATTATTCACGCGGTGCATTAAGGTTCTTTTCTATTGTAGCACCACTCCAGTGAATTATTGATCTTCCTTTTGAATGCCACAGCCATTTCTTACCTAGAAACCACCTAAGTTTCTATCTCTATGAAAACAGAAGATGAATAAGTATGATGACCACAGGGAATATGTTTCTGATTAGTGAAGGATCTTCCTAAGTGGCTTGTAGTGTACTCCCTGAGTTCCTCTTTTCATTTGAGCTCAGGGAGACTAAACTTTTTTGTTGTTCTGACCAGGAAAGAAGTAACAATCTGTCCCTTTACTTTAGAATATATTAAAAATGCTTAAGGAGGCAAATTAATGCTTTTATTGAATGAGGGAAGGAGCTACCCAAAGTTTCACTTGCAGAAGAATTTCAGTGAAAGATCAGGAAGCACAGACAAGAAAATAAAAGCAGCTTAGGAAACTTTCTAAATCTAGGAGGAGAGTCGAAGGAAAAAAAGTGCACAGATGATGACAGAGAAAGCCAAAGAGGTGCTAATTTATGTATAGGTGGTGTTGTGCACTTTAGCGGTGGTCCACAGTTACGCTTCCATAGTGTTGCCTCACAAATATTGCATAATGGAATTGAAAGCACATGCTCACCTATCTAACCTCTGTAGATCAACTATACTTAAGAAGAGCTAAACCACTAGGTCTATAATCTTAACCACAGCCAATCACCTTATGGCAGCAATCAGAGTTGTAAGTGTAATTTATTACTGAGGAGATTAACCATTATTGATGTTACAATCCCAAAATTCCAACTCAACTAAGTGTCAATCTGCATCATAATAAATAATAAATAGGCTCCAAGTGCTAAAAGCTTCTGTTCTGATGTTATAATAATATCACTTAATCCCGGAAGAGGTTTTTCAACAAACCACAGTAGCTCCCTGCTCTTTCACAAAATTAAAATATACATATACAAATGTATGAAAGCACATGAAGAATTTCCCACCACAAGAAATACTTTTGCCTTCAAAGACAGAAAGGATGATCACCAGGCTAAAGAACATGATACAAAGTGCTCCCCACAAATTACCAACAGGAACTCCAAGTACTAAGACAATGAGGAATAAAAGAGTATGTTCAAGCTGCAGAAATAAATATAAACTCTGGCACAGATTATAAGAGATGGTTATCCAAAGGGTGACCAAACTGTTCTTCAAGGGAAAACAAAATGTTTCTATTAAAGAATCTAAAAGAAACTCTCTCGAGAGGCAGAGTACCAATGCAGTAAGTGGCTGGATAATCCCAACTACTGCATCTGAGCTAATGCCATGAAGCCAAATGAGAATCATCAGCTTCTACACACACACCCCAGGCTACTGGGGAGGTCTGACGCTTTGAAGCATCTCTTCACATTTTTAGCTGGTGGAAGGTTTATAAAGAAAATGTATCCCTCTAAACAAGCCTAGTCCTGCACACACACGAGCGTACTGGGGATGTGGCTCAGGTCTCCAATTTGCTTTGTGTAGCAGCTGGCACCCTGAGGTTTGACCTTTGCTCACAAGGTTAGTGCTGATTGAAGTGCCCTTGCCCTTCCTTTCTGAAGACCTGCCTCCTTCTCATCTACTGTGTGTCTGCCAGACTCAGAATCACTTTCTTCCCTGGGCCATACCATGCTTCAATTATTTTGATCACAGTGACTTAGAATTTGAAAACACTATGAGACAGACCTCTCAAAATGGGTCATATGACCTTAATTCTTTACCAAAGGCAACGCTAGGAAGAGCCCAGTTACCTGTATTGCTGCCTGGCCTCTGCCTGGCAGCGAGAACATTCAGTCATCCAAATGGTCTGGAGTTCTTGAGATGGGCTTCTCCATGCAGTAATTGGGAGAGATAACAAAGGGTCTTCCTTGCAGCTTAGAACAGCACTCCTGAAGATGACCAAGGCAGTCACTCCAGCAAACTGAAGTGGTGATCATTACATTCTCAGGGACAGGACTGTGATTCAGATTAATGAAACACAATTAGAATTCCCTTTTCTGTGTAGACTCACCATCTCAACAATCCTGGTTTACACCTATTGTCTCTGCATAATTATTTATGATGCACCTTTGAACTCTCAAAAGTGTTCCACTGAGGAAAATGAGTTATATTGTCAACCTACTTATTCCAGATATCAAGGACAAATACCTTCTTGACCCACACAAGGCAGCATAAGCAACAACAAAGACAAATAGTGTTCTTAGGTGACCTGAAAGACCAGAGCGGGGACTTAGAAATGGTGCTCATTCTTCTCTGGTGTAGATGTCAAGCCTATCTTTCTGTGAGATTGCACAGCACTGAAAAAGATTAATCTGGGGGAGCTCATATAGTCCCATTAAAAGGAAAATTGTCTGTAAGACCGTATTGGTCAGAGTCCCAACAGGAAACAGATGACCCACCTAAACTAGGATCATTCAAAGAGAATTTATGACAGTGTGGTTATAGGGGGACCTCAAAGAGTAGTACCCTCACTGGGGGCTCAGATGGTAAAGCATCTGCCTGCAATGTGGGAGACCTGCTTTCAATCCCTGAGTCAGGAAGATTCCACTGGAGAAAGAAATAGCAACCCATTCCAGTATCCCTGCCTGGAAAATCCCATGGAGAGAGGAGCCTGGTAGGCTACAGTCCATGGGGTTTCAAAAAGTCAGACACAACTGAGTGACTTCATTTTCACTTTCACTTTCAAAGAGTACTACAGAAGTCTTGATGCTTCATGCTAACCAAGCTGACATCATCCCAGGAAGGAGAGAGAGCACCTTGTTAAAAAGACTCCTTGAGAGGACGAGAGACCCCTCAAGACACAGCTCAAGCCTCCTTCTCTTAGGATCCAATTCCACAAGCAGTTTGGCCCATGAAGATACCACCCTGCAGGATACGTCCAGCACTCACACACACTGTGTTCTTACACACCTTTTCACAGTACAAATATGTCCTGTCTTTTCATCTAGACCTTTAACTCTCTGAAGGCAGAGACCACATCTCTTACCTCTGTCTTGGAAGCACTGTAACACCAGTGGCTCTAAATCTTTTGTTTTCCCACCATAGCACATAATACCAATGACATTCACAGACAAGACTTTCCCCAAAGACAGTCCCCTGGGTCTTCCCCCAAAGACAGTCCCACTGGGCTCCACCATTTCTCTCCACTCAAGGAAGCAGAGCAAAATGAAGATGAGCAAGGTCAGATCATTTTACAGACGGTCTTGAATCCACTCTGACTTTTTTTTCCAATGTAATATTTTTTCTTTTTTTAAATTAGTTTTTATTGAAGTGTAGTTGATTGAGCAAAGAATGCTCAAACTACCACACAATTGCACTCATCTCACACACTAGTAAAGTAATGCAAAATTCTCCAAACCAGGCTTCAACATGAACTTCCAGATGTTCAAGCTGGATTTAGAAAAGGCAGAGGAACCAGAGATCAAATTGCCAACATCTGCTGGATCATGGAAAAAGTGAGAGAGTTCCAGAAAAACATCTATTTCTGCTTTATGGATTATGCCAAAGCCTTTGTGTGGATCACAAGAAATTGTGGAAAATTCTGAAAGAGATGGGAATACCAGACCACTTGACCTGCCTCTTGAGAAATCTGTATGCAGGTCAGGAAGCAACAGTTAGAACTGGACATGGAACAACAGACTGGTTCCAAATAGGAAAAGGTGTACATCAAGGCTGTATATTGTCACCCTGCTTATTTAACTTCTATGCAGAGTACATCATGAGAAACGCTGGACTGGATGAAGCACAAGCTGGAATCAAGATTGCTGGGAGAAATATTAATAACCTCAGATATGCAGATGACACCACCCTTATGGCAGAAAGCAAAGAAGAACTAAAGAACCTCTTGAAAGAGGAGAGTGAAAAAGTTGGCTTAAAGCTCAACATTCAGAAAACTAGGATCATGGCATCTGGTCCCATCACTTCATGGCAAATAGTTGGGGGAACAGTGGAAATAGTGGCTGACTTTGTTTTTCTGGGCTCCAAAATCACTGCAGATGGTGATTGCAGCCATGAAATTAAAAGACACTTACTCCTTGGAAGGAAAGTTATGACCAATCTAGACAGCATATTCAAAAGCAGAGACATTACTTTGCCAACAAAGGTCCATCTAGTCAAGGCTATGGTTTTTCCAGTAGTCATGTATAGATGTGAGAGCTGGACTATAAAGAAAGCTGAGCACCAAAGAATTGATGCTTTTGACCTGTGGTGTTGGAGAAGACTCTTGAGAGTCCCTTGGCCTGCAAGGAGATCCAACCAGTCCATCCTAAAGGAAATCAGTTCTGAAAATTCATTGGAAGGATTGATGCTGAAGCTGAAATTCCAATACTTTGGCCACCTGTTGCTAAGAGCTGACTCACTGGAAAAGACCCTGATGCTGAGAAAGATTGAAAGCAGGAGGAGAAGGGGACAACAGAGGATGAGATGGTTGGATGGCATCACTGACTCAATGGATGAGTTTGCATAAACTCCAGGAGTTGGTGATGGACAGGGAGGCCTGGTGTGCTGTAGTCCATGGGGTTGCAAAGAGTTGGACACAACTGAGAGACTGAACTGAAATGAACTGATAGTTGATTTAACATTCTGACTTTTAATGTAAATTACATACAAACTTTGATGATCTCTTACTATTGAGTGGTGTTTAGAAACGTCACAACTGCTACTGCATGCTGTGTGTTGTAATAGCAGAATGTGCTTGATGGTGAGATGCAGGAAAGGGTCAGCAAGGGGATAGGATAGGACGTATGAAAGAGAAGGCTGTCTCCATCACTTCAAGCACAGGTGCAGGACCAGAGAAGACACCCCAACCCTAGTATGCTATTGTTGGATCACAGAAGAGATTCCACATTTACAAAACCAGAAAAGGGGGCTAAAACGTGCCCAACACATGACCTAGTTCAATCCTAAATTTTACAGATGAAAAAAGCAGGTCATGTGATCTTCCTGTGATCACACAAGAAACCCTGAACTAAATTCAAGACGATTTAAGAAAAAACAAAATTCTTCTCTTGCCTGGGAACAAATGAATTCATCTGTACTTACCAAACGCAGATATTTACCAGGTGTCTGCCATGAGTAGGTAATGGAGGTACACAGTAAACAAAAACAAAGAAGGGCCTGCTCTCAGCTGGGGGTAGCATTTTATCTAGGTCAGCAAAGACTTTCTGATAAAGCGAGATAGGAGCAGAGAGCTAAAGGGGGGGAGGGGGAGTCACGTGGGCCCCTAGGGCAAGAGTGTTCCAGGAAGTGGACCACAGTGTGCTTGGCGTACTCCAGGTGAGAAGGCCATTGTGACCTGCCTGCAGGGGAAACAAGGGGCAATGGGCTAGAGATGAGATGAGAGATTCGAGGCAAGTTGGCCAGATCATGAAGGCTCTTGCATTCTGTGGCAAGTGGGATGGGACATCTCAGAGGGATTTTCAGCAGGAGTATAATCTCATGTTTTTTAAAATATCCACCTAGATAGTATGTGGAGAAGAGACTTGGCAGAGCAAGAGGAGAAGCAAGGGGGAAGCTGATGCAGTGATCTAGGAAAGAGAGGAGGCAGTTTGGACTTGGGTGATAGACTTGAGGCGATGAAAGTGGTCAGATGCTAAGCGTGTTGTTACAAGACTGCTGACAGGATTTGAGGACTGACTGAATGTGAAATGTGAGACAAAGAAGGGAATGACAGATGAGGCCCACGTTTTTGACCCGAGTAACTGAAAGATGGAAGTAGACATTTACCAAGAAAGATGAATGAGAGAAGGCAGGTTTGGAGAGGAAGGTCAAGAGTTTTTCTGAACACACTCGTTAGATCCGCCCTTTAGAAATCAAAGTGGATTGTCCCTCTATTCTCAAGAGTTTTTCTGAACATGCTAGTTAGATCTGCCCTTTGAAATTAAAGTGGGTTGTCTAGCAGGCAAGGGGACATGCAGGTGTGGGGGTCAGAAGAGAGGCCAGGGGGCATCAGCAGAGAGATGGCAAACTGGGTCATCAGACACTGTGCAGGGGCAGAGAGGAGCCCAGGACCGAGCCCAGGTTCAAGCACCAGGCTGCCCCTCCCAAACCCCACATTTGAACTGTAACTGAGGCTTTCTGCAGAAAGCAGCTCCTCTGTCTCCTTCACCATCAGCTGAAAGACAGCTCCCTGGTAGAATGTCAATGAGCCTCTTCTGTCCACTTTGAGCAGCAACCCTCCACTTTCAGCCTGCTCACCAGCCTTGGCAAATGGCCACAGCAGCAGGAAGAAGGGTGAAGGGCCCAAGGAAGCACTGAACAGAGAACAGAAACACTGCCCCTGTGGGATGGTACATACAAGAATGGAGGGACCCCTGCCGGACCCTCCCAGACATCGATAACAAGCCATCCCCAAATAGCATGGTTGATAAGGGAAGCAGACACAAACCAAGTCAGCAGGCAAGCCGACTTCTTCCTGAGGGGCACGTGCAGAGGAGGGCGGGCATCTGATCACAGTTCTGAGTTGTGATGATCAAGTCATTCACACTGTAAAGGACAATGGCTGGCAATAAGAACTGAGAGTTATAGATACTACAAGTTGAACCATTCTTGTTGCCAAGGACAGAAAAGAGCAGTAGGGCCTGATACTCAGCTGAGACCGGAGCTTCAGCTGGGCTCTGGGAAACCCCCTGTAGATCATTTAACTTCTCTGAGAGTTGGCTTTCCCTCCACTATGAGTTGGAAATGGTTAAATAGACTTTCTTCATGAAGAAAATTTTCTCAGAAATAACTTGTGAAGAATTAGTTTCTGGGTAAAAATAGCACTACCAAATTAAGTTTTAGAGAGTTAAAAATAGGTAAACTCCCATTGTGATGAACTCAAGGAACTTGCCAATTAATTTAATGAACTAAAGTGGTGCAAAATTAACACATTGCTAGAAACCAGGTTCCAGGTTGAAGAATCTGGAGGAGAGAGAATGCCAACATCCGGCTTCTAAGCAAAAGGAATTAAACCCAGCTGGGGAAAGACATGTCATGAATATACAAACACGTAATTTCCCCCTTTCTCTCAGTAGATGCTGGACTTCTGTTGTATGTGCCTTTTAAAATTAATTATTTGGAATATGAGCTGGCACCTAATTAGATGGCTAGTCCTTCTAGGTGGAAAATGATTTGCTGAAGAAACTAACTCAGTCAAATGGTTATTGCAAATGATTGACTGAAACCAGAGAAAGAAAGCACTGTTTGTGGAATATAACGAAATAGCCTAAGTAATCTTGTCAAGCCAGAGAGAGAGAGGTGTTCATATTTTATGCTCTACAGATTTCTAGCTATGTGACCTTGGGCAAGCTGCTTCACTTCTCTGTGTCTTGGTTTCCACTTCTATGAAAAAAAGATATAGCACTTATTTCATAGGGTTATGAGAACCGAATATGATGATAAAGGTACAGTTCTTAACACATGCCTGAAAACATCTACTTTTGCTTTATTGACTATGCCAAAGCCTTTGACTGTGTGGATCACAACAAACTTTGGAAAATTCTTAAAGAGATGGGAATACAAGACCACCTGACCTGCCTTCTGAGAAATCTGTACGCAGGTCAAGAAGCAACAGTGAGAACTGGACATGGAACAACAGACTGGTTCCAAATAGGAAAAAGAGTACGTCAAGGATGTATATTGTCACCCTGTTTATTTAACTTCTATGCAGACTACATCATGAGAAACGCTGGGCTGGAGGAAGCACAAGCTAGAATCAAGATTGCCGGGAGAAATAACAATAACCTCAGATATGCAGATGACACCACTGTTATGGCAGAAAGTGAAGAAGACTTGATGAAAGAAAGTGAAAGAGGAGAGTGAAAAAGTTGGCTTAAAACTCAACATTCATAAAACTAAAATCATGGCATCTGGTCCCATCACTTCATGGCAAATAGATGGGGAAACAATGGAAACAGTGACAGACTTTATTTTAGGGGTCTCAAAAATCACCGCAGATGGTGACTGCAGCCATGAAATTAAAAGACGCTTGCTCCTGGGAAGAAAAGCTATGACCAACCTAGACAGCATATGAAAAACCAGAGACATTACTTTACCAAAAGGTCCATCTAGTCAAGGCTATGGTTTTTCCAGTAGTCATGTATGGATGTGAGAGTTGGACTATAAAGAAAGCTAAGCACCAAAGAATTGATGCCTTTGAACTGTGGTGTTGAAGAAGACTCCTGAGAGTCCCTTGGACTACAAGGAGATCCAAAACAAACTCCAATACTTTGGCCACCTGATGCGAAGAACTGACTCCTTAGAAAAGACCCTGATGCTGGGGAAGGTTGAAGGCAGAAGAAGGGGACAACAGAGGATGAGATGTTTGGATGGCATCACCCTCAATGGACATGAGTCTGAATAGGCTCCAGGAGTTGGTGATGGACAGGGAGGCCTGGCGTGCTGCAGTCCATGGGGTTGCAAGGAGTCAGACACGACTGAGCAACTGAACTGAACTGAAAGCAGCTATGAACCATTCATATAATGAATCATGAAAAACATGGATTTAGTTTTACTGTCTAGAAAGCTTTCTTATAATAGTATTTATCGTGTTGGGATTTAAATGAGAAGGACAAGCAAGAGACATCTGAAATGCCAATGCAGCTACCAAGGTACTCTCTGATAAGTTCAGATCCTAACAGGCATATATAAAAGAAGGAAAGAAGGATACAGAACCAAAGCAAGCTGATTTGAGCAGCATAAACTAAGGACTTGGCAATAACATACAAAATGAACAGAGGCTTGCCTCATAGAAAAAGAGATCAGATTTGAGGTTACCAGAAATGGAAGGGCAGGACAAGGGGATTCGATGAAGGTGGCAAAAGGTATAAACTTATAATTTTAAGATAAATAAGTACTAGCGACAAAGACAAAAATGTTTTAATTATCTCTTTAAGGAAAAGGTATATCGATGAAGGACTGTAAGACACCATCAATATTCCAATTAAAACTTGCAACTTGAAATCTCAAAGATGAAATTATACTTCACAAAAAGCAAGAATTGGGAAAATAGGTTCAATGGCCAAATTTAGATTAATCTGTCTTCAATGTCCTGGGGAGAGGGAGGACCTTCTGGACTGAAAAAACATTGACAACACTGTGCATGCTAAGTCACTTCAGTGGTGTCCACCTCATCGCAACCCTATGGACTGTAGCCCGTCAGGGTTCTCTCTCCATGGGATTCTCCAGGCAAGAAAACTGGAGTGAGTTGTCATTTCCTCCTCCAGGGTATCTTCCCAACAGAGAGACTGAACCAACATCTCTGTGTCTCCTGCATTGGCAAGCAGGTTCTTTACCACACATATCCACATTCCAGCAAGGAGGGATGGCTGGTTGCTAGAAAGCTGTACAGGTAACCCCAGGGATTAACATATTATGATGCACATACCCACAAAAGTGAGACATTTTTGATCAGTGTTTAGCAAAATCATTATGTTAGAGAATCCATTCACTATTTTTTTTATGAATTATACACTGGTTAGGGTTGCCAGATTTAGAAAATAAAAATACAGGTCATCCAGTTAAATTTAAATTGCAGATAAGAATAATTTTGAGCACAAATATGTTCCATGCAATATATGGCAACCCAAACACTGGGCCATCAGTATCTTGTCACTTAAGCAGGACCGGATGCAAGGAAGGAAGCAACTTCCTTTGATTTTGGCAGAGAGCACAAGTTATGTGTGACATTCTGCATCCTGTTTCTGAGGAAGGCATTCAGCATTGATTACTTTTGTTGACTTTGTCCACTGGGTTCCAAACATACACACACACATGTGCACACACACACACACTAAATTATGTAGAAAACAACTTTTGATAAGAAATCCTAATACATTAAACAGATTTTTTCCCAGAGGAGGGTAAGGACCTCTGGTTGAATGCAGAAGTTAGGGGTATGATGAAGAAAGATGAAGGGTCTAGATCTCTGCTCACTTAGCCATCATCTCTGCCCTCAAACAGTCCCTAACATATCTCCTTGGGACAAAGGGACTGTACAGAACAGAAGGAGAACAGGAATCATTTATTTTGTCAGACCCACCAAATTTTACATAAAATTGATTGCTCAGAGCCACTTAATGTAAGCCTTACTTGTACATGCCCTTGCCTATGCCAGAGTTTCTCTTTACTGCCAACAATAACATTGAACTCCCACAAAAGAAACACTGGAGTTCTATTGAGTCATCTCAATCCTTCTTCTCCCATACTCATTCTGTTGCCTGAGTCTGCTGTTTTTTGCTTTGCAACAATTGTGCCTCTGTGACATGAAAGATGCAACTAAAAACAGAGTCCACCCAGCTTCATCTTATCCACATGTTAACAATAATCTAAAAACTGAAATAAATTTCCAGATGCTTTAAGTAAATATTCTAGTCATCATCTTAGATACCTATTAGCACAAAAACATAGGCAGCACTCTCCATGTTAGCCTGTCCTCTCAGAGTTGGCGTAGAAGAATGTTCTCATCGTGGGGACAAGAAACACTGCTGTCATACAGAAGTCTTTTCCTTCACCCATTCCTACAACCATCTGCAAGACTTCCATGCCATTTCCTGCAGACTTACCTCCATCTGGTATATAAGGAATGTCCTTGAACAGAGTTTCCAGGGTTTTTTTCAAGTATTTGTTGTTCTTGTCCACCATAATCTATTTTTAATGTGCTTCCCCCTGACCCTTGTCTGGGAGCAATCATTCACTATGATTTTACCCCAACCCATTCCTCACAAAAGACCTTATCTCTTTGAAAGAAGCACCACAGAGCCATTCCCAGAGCATGTGCAGAACATCCTGAAAGTGAGAGTGAAGTCGCTCAGTCGTGTCCGACTCCCCATGGACTGTGGCCTATCACACTCCTCCCCATGGGATTTTACAAGCAAGAGTACTGGAGTGGGTTGCTATTTCCTTCTCCAGAGGATCTTCCCAACCTAGGGATCGAACCCAGGTCTCCTGCATTGTAGGCAGACGCTTTACCGTCTGAGCCACCAGAGAAATCCAGAGAGCATCCTTGACCAGCTTAAAAAGCCAACTTCAAACCAATGGACACTACCTATCATTTAAGGATATATGCCCATTCAGTTTGCTCATTAAAAGGTATTCTCCTATTTTTAAAAAGCTACTGAAACTAATAAGTGATTTTAAAAGAGTTCTAAGATTCAAAATCAATACACAAAAATCAATTATATTTTTATATCCTAGCAACAGAGAATCACAGACTGGAAAATAAAAAATAGCACCATTTGAAATACCATTGCAAAAAACTCTGACAAAAGATTATGCAATATCCATAATGAAGCTGACAAAACAGTGCTGAGACCAATTTTTGAAGACCTAAATAAAACCATGTTCATGAATTAGAACACTCAATGATGTTAAGATACTAATTTTCTGCAAATTAATCTAGACAGTCAACACAACTCCAATCAAATCCCAAAAATCAGTACACAGATTCTAAAATTCACATGAAAATTCAAAGGACAGAACAGCCAAAACAACTCTGACCAAAAAAGAACAAAGTTGGAGAACTAATAGCACCTAATTTCAGGATTTATTATAAAGCCACAGTAATCAAGACACATGGTATTGGCGGAAAGACAGACAAATAGATCAATGGAATAGAACAGAGAATTCATAAATGGAGTCATAAATATATGCATTTTTGAAAAAGGTGAAAAGGCAATTAGTGGAAAATTGATAATCTTTTCAACAAGCAGTGCTGAAGCAACAGGATTGCCATATACAAAGAAGGAGGAGGAGAAGAATAAGGGGGGGGAAGAATTTTAATCCATACTTCCCCCATGTATAATAAGCTCAGAATGGTTCATTGACTTAAAACTAAACTGAAACTATAAAACTATAAAACGTTAAGAAGAAAACATACGATAAAATCTTGGGTTAGACCAAGTTTCCTTAGATAGTAACACCCAAATCCATAATTCACAAAGGAAAAATAAATCAATAAATTGGACTTCATCAAAATTAAAAACATACACTCTTTGAAAGACACCATTAGAGTAGTTAAAAGACAAACCACACACTGGAAAAAATATTGACAAATCAAATATTTGATAAGGACTTGCATCCAGAATATATAAAGAACTCTTAAAATCAGTAAGAATAAAAGCAACCCCATAAAAAACGATCAAACAATTTGAACATACCCATCACCAAAAGATATATTTATGTGCAAATAAGCACATAAAGATATGTTCAACATCATTAATCATTATGAAAATAAAAATTAAAACCACGATGGGATGCCACTATGTACATATTTGAATAGCTGAAATTAAAAAGAGTTAATATATCAAGGTGTAGTATGTGGAGAAAATAGAACATTTATATACTTCCAATAGGAATGTAGAATTGTTTTGGAAAATAGTTTGGCAGTTTCTTAAATAAATATATATCCACTATATATCCAACTACTACATTCCTAAGTATTTGCCCAAGAGAGCTTAAAGCACACACTAATACAAAGACATGAACATGAATGCTCATAGTAGGTTTATTGCAATAGCCAAGAACTGGAAACAACTCAAACATCCATCAGCAGATGAACAGACTAACAGGCTGTGGTATATCCATTCAATGGACTACTGGTCAGCAATGAAAAAGGAATGATCTACTGTAAATGCAAAAACATGACTAAATATCAAAATAATTATTCAGAATGAAATTAGTCAGGTTCCTCTCCCAAAAAAGGGTAGATGCTGTATGATTTCACTTGAGTTCTAGAAAATGCTAACCATTTAATAATGACAGAAAGCAGATCAGTGGTTGCCTAGGGACAGTGGAATAGGAAGGACTATAAAATGTTACAAGAAAACCTTTGGAAGTGATGGTTATATTCATCATCTTGATTATGGTGATGATTTCACACGTGCATACATGTCAAAACACATCAACTTATATACTTTAAAAATGTGCAATTTACTCTGTGTCAATTAAACTCTGACAATGCTGTTTGAATGAAAATAACTTTTTAGTGACAGTACCCTGGTGACTCAGATGGTTAAGAATCTACCTGCAATGTGGGAGACCCAGGTTCCCCCTGGGTGGGGAAGACCCTCTGGAGAAGGAAATGGCAACACACTCCAGTATTCTTGCCTGGAGAATTCCATAAACAGTGGAGCCTGGCGGGCTATAGTCCATAGGGTTGCAAAGAGCCAGACACGACTGAAGCTACTAAAACTTTCCCTATCACAGCTGATTTACAATGTTGTGTTAGTTTCTGATGTATAACAAAATGATTCGGCTATAAACATAAACAGCATATATATATTCTCCTTCATGTTCTTTTTCATTATCAGTTATTATAAAATATTGAATATAATTCCCCGTGCTTGTCATTTATGTCTTTTATATATAGTAATTTGTACCTGCCAATCCTAAATTCCTAATTTATCACTCCTTCCCTTTCTTCTTTGATAACCATAAATCTGTTTTCTATGTCTGTGAGTCTGTTTTATAACTAAAATCATTTGTACCTATTTTTTGATTCTACATATAAGTGATATCACATAATATCTGTCTTTGTCTGATTTACTTCACTTAGTGTGATAATCCCTAGGTCCATCCATATTGCTGCAAATTGCATTATTTCATTATTTCATGAGTAATATTCCATTGTATAAATGTACCATACCTTTATCCATTCAACTGTCAATGGACATTTAGGTTGTTTATATATCTTGGTTATTGTAAATGGTGCTGCTATGAACATTAGGGCATAAAAAAATTTTTTTAATGTTTAGGAAGAATTAACTCTATTTGGTCTGGTCTCTACAATGTCCTATTTCAACCGTTTGGCAGCCAAGAATTAAATGACAATAGTCTTAACCTTTAGTAAGGCTGTTGAAAACATCAAATGGAACCCAATTCATAACTGATAGCAAAACACCTTCATCATGCCCACCGTCATATTTATCTTACCCAGATACCCAGAACTGCCCATGAAGACTCTTTCCTTCTCTCTCTGAACTCCCTCATATCCTCTTTCTCGGTCTTGCCCAAAAACCTAACTGTGGTCTTTTCCTCCATCCTTCCTTATCTGCCTGGATGTATTCTCCAGTCACCCTGCCATCCCTTCCACCAGTACTTTCATTTCTTCTCAATTGTAATCTCCTAGTCCTTCTTTTAATAGTTCAGCATTTCTCTATTATCCTAAGCAGGATAAATAAAATCCCAGAAGCTGAAAAGTAAAAATCATCTTTCTTGGAAGCAGAATGAGTAGGGACAGAAAGGAATGCTCACACATCAATAACTTTAAAAAATTCTAACAGCTGGGGAGCAGAGGGGATATATTGTTTCTAAAAGACCCAGGCTCTGGTCTCCTCTCGGCATAGAGTCCCTCCTCCATACTGGCATACCATCCTCATTCATTCTCCCAGGCAAAGAGATTCAAGTTCACTTCACTCAGTCTTCGCATTCTGAGTCTAAAGTGCATCCCTATGCAGGAAAAAAAAAAAAAATTCCCATCCTAATTTACCCTTCCCATTACCTTTCCACAGCTGTGGCCAAAATAGCAACATGCCTCTTCTTTGAACCCATCCTCGAGCCAATCAAAGAGAAATGACCACTTTCATCCTTTCAAAACATCTTATTGTCACAATTCCTTCTTCTACGTGTGTCTTTTGACTTGAATATAATGATGCAAATTCTTTATGAATTTAAAGGCTCTGCTTGTTAAATCTTTTTCTGTCTTCACACAATTAATACAATTAACCTGTATGCCCACACCACTGTTCTCTGCAGAAAACTGTAAGGTTTTAGAGAAACAGGGATCCATCTGTTTAATCACCGCTTGCCTCCTGCTTCATGTCGCAACGGTATCAAACCAATTACAGTGCCCAGCCCACATCCCCAGTACACGACCATCCTCTTTCACCCACCCGAGCATTACCTCTGCCTAAAGCAGAAGCTGGCAAGTTTTTCTGTAAAAGACCAAAGAGTAAATATTTCAGGCTATGGGAGCCATATGGTCTCTGTCACAGCCACTCAGCTCTGCCGTTATAGCACAAATGCACACACAACACATAAACAAATAAATGTGGCTGTGAGCCCATAAATTCTTATTTTGAAAAACAGACAACAGGCTAGATTTGGCCTGTAGGCTGTAGTCTGCCAAACCCTGGTCTAAAGCATCCTGCCTTCCAACTCCCATCTGGCTAGCTCCTAGCTCTACAAGACTCAGCACAAGTTGTGTTCTGGAGAGAGCTTTCTCCTCTTCCTGGTTAGCTGCATCCTTTCTTTGAAGTCCCACAGGATACATACCAAAGTATTTTGCAGTGTAAGAAAAACTTCTTCCCCAAGCCTAATGTTCCCTTCCACGTGGAGGGAGTTCCATATCCATGACACTATTGGCTCATATCTATTCCCACCAAGTCCTCCCAGGGGAGACAGAGCAACATGGATAAGTCTTACCCCTCTTCTTGGGGGGAGCAAACTGCTCACAGAGGACACATTCCTCCCACTTCCTGACACACGCTCTGTCACTTCCAGGAAAGGCCTGTCTGTCCAGGGCTGCTCTGCCTGAGTGTGTAAATCTCTTTCCAGAGTTCTACATTATTGTTTCAATCAGTAACTGTAGTATCTTCATCACTCTCTGACTTTCTAATTATCTCTTAATCGTTTCAGAATTCCAGAGGAAGTCAGGGGAGCTATTTACTAAGCCTCACTCACCACAACACAGACTACTTGCCACAGCACTCAGCATGTTATTTAAAGTTTCTTTGTACATTTTCTGCATGTTAGTCAATGATTCTCAGGAGGGTCCTTGCAATGAGCATAAGCAGACCCAGAGATGCAAATCTTTCAAACTGATAACAAATGGCACACTTTCTACTACCTTTTATTTTTACCTACAACCTAATATTCCCTACTAATAGCCTACTGGTGAGTTATCTATACTTTCTACATTAGAGCTATGAATATAGTTCACTGAAGTTTTAAATTCAGTATCGAGTTAAGATTTCTGGTAGCTACTCATTTGAACATACTGCAAAACTTGCACATGAGCACACAGGACAGAATCTCAGTAGTTTTCAGGAAACAATTTGAGAATCATGTATCGTTAATGCTGTCTACAATTGATCATGGTTTCCAACATTACTATTTGCATTTGGCTTTTGTATTATACCTTACAGTCAGTGTAACATCTTTATGAATTTATTGGGTATCATTTGGGTAATTTGACAGTGTATATTAATGCATATTTGTCCATCTGGAGGACAGCATAGAGCAATAATTAGAGTACAGGCTCTAAAGTCAGACTGCTTGGTTTTATCCCAGCTTCACCACATACTAGCCGTGTAACTTCAGGTAAGTGACTCAACCCCTTGCACTTCAGTTTCTTCACCATTAAAATAAGAGACTAGTTGTCACTGTTGTTGTTGTTCAGTTGCTCAGTCATGTCTGACTCTTTACAACCCAATGGACTCCAGCACACCAGGCTCCCCTGTTCTCCACTATCTCCCAGAGTTTGCTCAAATTCATGTCCATTGAGCAGATGATGCTAGTACTTATTCCATAAAGATACTGGGAAGAATAAATGTGATGATCCATGGCTTAAACTACATAGTTAGCTATTATTGTTACTATTTTAGTACTATGCACAGGAATAGGACATTTGGCCTCTAATTTTCAGCAACTACACTTTAAGCTATATATAGATGTGGTTCAAATACAAATCATCCATAAATCTATTGCTAAAGGAGATATATCTGTAATCTTCCCAAAATTTGTTTACACTATATGTCTCATTGGTGGTATGTTTTTTAGCACATATTTATTTGTTTGACATCTATTATCCATGTCTCTACTAGAACCTCATATGGCCAGAGACCTTTCCTTATCTGTGGGTTCTCTACTAGAGCCCCAGTGTCCAGAACAGTGTCTTCTGGTGCATAGTAGGTTCTCAGTAGTTTCTTTAAAAAAATTCTATGCTAACTATGAATTTATACCATGAATATATAATTACACTCCAGTATAATATTGAGTTTGTTGTAATAAAATTACTAGATGATCAAGTTTTGGGTATATTTTTATTAAAACAACATGTTTAAGTTCATACTACCATTGTAATAAATAAATAATGAGTGCTTTGTTTATATGCTGCTTTAATTCTTTGCTATCAATGAATTATTTTCTGCTAAGAACACATACGATAGGTGACCAGCATTCTTTTGCAAGGTCTGAGTGGGCCACAGACAAATTAAGGATTGTGTTTTTCAATTCAACAATTCAAAAATATTTTAAATGATCCAGTAGTTACAGTTCTACATATATGCCCAAAATAAACACACAGAAAATTCCATCAAAAGACATGTACAAGAATATTCAAATAGCTTTGTTTATAACAGCTGAAAATTGGAAACAACCCAAATATCTATTATAGAATAATAAATTAATGGCACAATATTTATCCAATGGCAGAAAGCAAAGAAGAACTAAATATCCTCTGGATGAAAGTGAAAGAGGAGAGTGAAAAAGTTGGCTTAAACTCAACATTCAGAAAACTAAGATCATGGCATCTGGTCCCATCACTTCATGGCAAATAGATGGGCAAATAATGGAAACAGTCAGAGACCTTATCTTATTTCCTTGGGCTCCAAAGTCACTGCAGATGGTGACTGCAGCCATGAAATTAAAAGATGCTTGCTCCTGGGAAGAAAAGCTATGACCAACATGGACAGCATATTAAAAAGCAGAGACATTACTTTGCCAACAAAGGTCCATCTAGTCAAAGCTATGGTTTTTCCAGTAGTTATGTATGGATGTGAGAGTTGGACTACAAAGAAAGCTGAGCACTGAAGAACGGATGCTTTTGAACTGTGGTGTTGGAGAAGACTCTTGAGAGTCCCTTGGACTGCAAGAAGATCCAACTAGCCCATTCTAAAGAAAATCAGTCCTGAATATTCACTGGAAGGACTGATACTGAAGCTGAAGCTCCAATACTTTGGCCACCTGATGCAAAGAACTGACTCATTGGAAAAGACCCTGATTCTGGAAAAGATTGAATGTGGAAGGAGAAGGGGATGACATAGGATGAGATAGTTGGATGGCATCCCTGACTCAATGGACATGAGTTTGAGTAAACTCTGGGAGTTGGTGATGGACAGGGAAGCCTGGCATGCTGTAGTCCATGGGGTCACAGAGAGTCGGACATGACTGAGTGACTGAACTGAACTGATTTAACCAATGAAATATTGTGTAGCAATTAAAAACAACCCTAATATAAAAGAAAAATTAAAAAATAAAAATAAAAAAACAAACTACATAGTCTTACGTGTAGCAACATGGATGAATCTCACAGTAATAAAGGTAAGAAAAGAAGCCAGACACCAAAGATAACATAGTGCATAATTTCTTTTATATGAAAATTGACTTATATGAATTTATATGAAGTACATTTATTATAGACAAAATCAACCTGTGGAAAAAGTCAAAATAGTAGTTTATCTCTGTTGGGGGAATGTGAGGAGGCAAGACAAAGCCTTTTAGGATATGGAAATGCTCTATATTTTAATTTGAGGGCTAGTTCATAGGTGTGCATGTGTCTGTTACTCTGCGTATGTATATAAATTTATAGAGTTGTACAGTTAAGATCTATGCATTTTATAGAATTATGTTATACATGGATGTGCGTGTATTTTTTTTTAAGGCAGAGAATAATCTGCATGCCTGACATTTAGCTGGGCCCTTGAGACATCCTTGAGAACACAAGCCTGGCCTTCCCCTTAGTACAGTGTATCTCTAGTGTTAGCTCAGTGTCTAGGCTCAGTGGATTGGTGACCAGAACTGAACACTTTTTTGTACACTAACCAATTGAACTTTAAAAAAAATACTATTGTTTGCTAATGCTAATGGAAACTGCAGTGCTTCATATTTATTTGACAAACATATTCTGTTACATTTTATACTCCGAGGTCATCACAATGCCTCATTATGGAAAAATCCCAGAACCTTCTCCTCCCTCCAGCAAAAGGGCTCTATGCACTTTCATCTGCAGATTTCAGAACTGATTCTCTGTGCTGCTAGCGTTCCCTATATCCCAGGGAGTTGTGCATGAAAATCCAGAGCAATGAACACACCTATGAAAAATGATGCTTTCGAGCCTGCCCCACAGTGCAGTAAATTTGAAAGTACTCTTAATAATAATCAGGATCAACATTGACTTTAATGGTCCTCAAATCCATCACGTAATTTCATTAGCCACCCAGCACAGATGCAAGCAGGGGTGATGTCATACTTTTTCCTCTTGCTCTGAAACCCGAGTCAGGCGCCAGAGATGGAAACTAGTTTTAGAGACTCTAATCGGATTAAAGCTTCTGGCAGCCACTGATCAATAGGTGGGAGCCGGAGGAATCCCAAAATGTGCAAAGCCCTCTGAGACCCCTCAGGGGCACAGCTTTGCTCAAGCTGAAGGAGGTTCAGGTCGGCAAGTAGGAAGGTCAGGATGCTGTGTCCCAAGGGATGGTGCTCTTTCCAGTTTTCCCCAGGACCCAGGTTCACAAAGGAGAAAGGGGTTGTCCCTTAAGCAGCAGCCTCCAATCCTACTCTCTGATCTAAGAGAGTGGGAAAACAGCAGTTCCATCATATAGGAAACCAGAAGTTCAAAGCATGGGCTTTGGAGTCAGCCATGCTGCTGCTGCTGCTGCTGCTGCTAAGTCGCTTCAGTCGTATCCGTCTGTGCGACGCCATAGATGGCAACCCACCAGGCTCCCCCATCCCTGGGATTCTCCAGGCAAGAACATTGGAGTGGGTTGCCATTTCCTTCTCCAATGCATGAAAGTGAAAAGTGAAAGTGAAGTCACTCAGTCGTGTCCGACTCTTCACGACCCTATGACTGCAGCCTACCAGGCTCTTCCATCCATGGGATTTTCCAGGCAAGAGTACTGGGGTAGGGTGCCATCGCTTGATCTAAAACCTAGCTCTTCCATTGACTAGTTAACCCTGAGAAAGCAACCCTTTCTTTCTGAGATACAGCTTCCTCATCTGCAAGGTGCAAATAATAACACCTGACTCACAGAGGTGTAGTAACGACAAAGAGGTCCTGTGTGTTAGATGTTCATGACAGTCCCTGGGCCTATGTATTTATCTGCTCAGTAAATCCCTGATGGCTCAACAGGTAAAGAATCCACCTGCCATGCAAGACACAGAGGAGACATGAGTTTGATCCCTGGGTCAGGAAGATCCCCTGGAGAAGAAAATGGCAACCTCCTCCAGTATTCTTGCCTGGGGAATGCCATGGACAGAGGAGCCTGGCAGGCTATAGTCCAAAGGGTCTCAAAGAGCTGGACACAACTGAGCAAAAAAGCAAGAATGAAAAGAAGTGATCAGCTGTGATGAAGAGCTACCAACTATCATTCTAATTCATAAAAATCTGAAACACACCCCCCCACCCCCACAAAACCAGAAAGGAGAATTTTTTTAGCCTCTATCATTTTACTTACCTCAACTTTCCCATCTCTCAAAATTTAGCTGGAACAAGAAGCAGTGCCGGGATATGCTTTTAACATCCAAGTTGCTTTAACAAGAACTTCAATAACGTGGCAGAATACAATGACCTCATCATCCCAGTGTTGCAGCAGAAGAAAAAAAAATCAATGCTACTTAAAAAGCCTGACAATCAATCAAGGTCTAGCCAGATATCTGTAGAAGTCAAACAGGCCCATATAAAAACTGGTTCACCTAGGGATCTCATTAAAGGTCTGCAGCAGTATTTTCCTGATGTAAGCTGGGAGTTTTCATTTGGGTTGATTTTTTTTTCTTCGACTATGGAATCCCTGTGAGATCAGGGGTATACATCTCCCCTGCAGCTGGCTTCAGAGCACTTTATTAGTTGAATGTCCTCACTCACATCACGAATGCAAACGATCATTCATATGTCAATGTCATTCCTCTCTCCCTTGGTGACTGGGACGAGCTCCTACTGAAAGTACATTCTGCTATGGGCTGGAGAAAGTTCTTGAAAGAGTAATAAACACACTTTATTTTTATTGCATTATACAAAATAGTGTAGAAGTTATAAAAAGTATAATTTTAAGTGAATGCATTTCTATTCTATGTGCCTTTTTTAAAGCCTCATAATTCAAATATTAAAGTAAAACAACTTTCCTTCTTCTGAGCTCAGGTCATTTTAAGAAATAGCACCTATTTGGGGCCTGGCATTCTTCTAGGCACTAGAGATCTCAGATGGAGAAAGCACTTCTCCTCTCTGGGATTGTGTAAGACCAGCAAGCACAGATCCCACTAACTCCAGACCTAGCCCCTGCAAACAGAAAAGTGAAAGACTGAGCGTGACACACACCACTTTTTTCCCCCTCTAGCAGCGGAAAGGCTACTAAACTCCAGATAACCCACTCCAAAACAATCAACTTAGTGGAAACTAAACTAGTATGAAAAATGGGTGAGCCAGAATGAGATGCTCCACTGTTTCCAGCAGCTGCTGCTGCTGCTGCTGCTAAGTCGCTTCAGTCGTGTTCGACTCTGTGCAACCCCAGAGACAGCAGCCCACCAGGCTCCCCCGTCCCTGGGATTCTCCAGGCAAGAACACTGGAGTGGGTTGCCATTTCCTTCTCCAATGCAGGAAAGTGAAAAGTGAAAGTGAAGTCACTCAGTCGTGTCCGACTCTTCACGACCCCATGGACTGCAGCCCACCAGGCTCCTCCACCCATGGGATTTTCCTGGCAAGAGTACTAGAGTGGGGTGCCATCACCTTCTCTGGTTTCCAGCAGCACTGGCAACCTATTCTTTGAGAAACTCAATAAAAGTCAATCCAGGACCCAATTTTTAGCCTACTCCACATCTCATGAATACACAGTGAGAAAAGGAATTAGTCTACACATTACTTACAACACATTCTTTAGTTCCTCAGGAACACACCTTAATTTCTTTAACTGCCGTGCCAATTTAAAGCTGTGCTAAGTCGCGTTAGTTGTATCTGACTCCTTGCGACGCTATGGACTGTAGCCCACCAGGCTCCTCTGTCCATAGGAATTTTCAGGCAAGAATGCTGGAATTGGCTGCCGTGCCCTCCTCCAAAGGGTCTTCCCAACCCAAGGATCAAGCCCATGTCTGTTATGTCTCCTGCATTTGCAGTCAGGTTCTTCACCACTAGCGCCACCTGGGAAATCCCAATTTCTTAACTTAGTCTCCCTAACTATAAATATAACAATACCTATCCAGTAAGGCTGCTGGATAAAGAGCTAAATGAAACAACATATATAAAGTGTCTAGAAAAGCACTCAAAAAAAAAAAAAGAGAGAGAGAGAAGCCCTCAGCTTATATTAGGTTCTCACTGGATGACAGCCGTAGAAACTTAGTTCCAAAATATTAAAAGGGTTGAGACCACAAATGCTATGCTTCTGGCTAGCTTCTGCTTTTTCTTATTTTGAAGTAGAAAAAGTAGACTTTTCTCTAGCCACACCAGCCTAGAAGGATCTAAGCTTAGCTACTAGTACAAGGTCACTGGGGCAACAATTCAATCTTGAAAAGAGATCTAGAACAGTTCCAACAAGAAACATAAAGTTGATTAGAATATTAGTAATATCAGTAATCCCAACAATTCAAATAGGTTCCCTAGGTAAAAGGTAAGAACTTTCAACAGACAAGATATAGAACCAATCTAAGTACCCATCAACAGATGAGTGGGTAAAGATACAGTATGTGCGTGTTTATACATACACCCAAACCACAGACACACACACATATATATGTACACATACATTCCATATATATATATAAATCACAGGAAATACTCAGTTAAGTTCAGTTGCTCAGTTGTGTTTGACTCTTTGGAACCCCATGTACTACAGCATGCCAGGCCTCCCTGTCCATCACCAACTCCCAGAGCTGACTCAAACTCATGTCCATTGAGTCAGTGATGCCATCCAACCATCTCATTCTCTGTCGTCCCCTTCCCCTTGCCTTCAATCTTTCCCAGCATCAGGGTCTTGCCAAATGAGTCAGTTCTTCATATCAGGTGGCCAAAGTATTGGAGTTTCAGCTTCAGCTTCAGTCCTTCCAGTGAATATTCAGGACTGATTTTCTTTAGAATTGACTGGCTGGATCTCCTTGCCGTCTAAGGACTCTCAACAGTCTTCTCCAACACCAACAGTTCAAAAGCATCAATTCTTCAGTGCTCAGCTTTCTTTATGGTCAAACTCTCACATCCACACATGATTACTGGAAAAACCATAGCTTTGACTAGATGGACCTTTGTTGACAAAGTAATATCTCTGCTTTTTAATATGCTGTCTAGATTGGTCATAACTTTTCTTCCAAGGAGCAAGCATCTTTTAATTTCATGGCTGCAATCACCATCTGCAGTGATTTGGGAGCCCAAAAATAGAGAGTCTGTCACTGTTTCCATTGTTTCCCCATCTATTTGCCATGAAATGATGGGACCAGATGCCATGATCTTAGTTTTCTGAATGTTGAGCTTTAAGCCAACCTTTTTCACTCTCCTCTTTCACTTTCATGTAGAGGCTCTTTAGTTCTTCTTCACTTTCTGCCAGAAGGGTGGTATCACCTGCATATCTGAGATTATTGATATTTCTCCCAGCAATCTTGATTCCAGCTTGTGCTTCCTCCAGTCCAGCATTTCTCATGATGTACTCTGCATATAAGTTTAAATAAGCAGGGTGACAATATACAGCCTTGACATACTCCTTTTCCAATTTGGAACCAGTCTGTTATTCCATGTCCGGTTCTAACTATTACTTCCTGACCTCTATACAGATTTCTCAGGAGGCAGATCAGGTGGTCTGGTATTCCCATCTCTTGAAGGAAGGTTGGGTTGTCTGGTATTCCCATCTCATGAAATATTATTCAGCTATTAAAAAAAAAGATTGAAATCTTGTCCTTTTCAACAACGTGGATGGACCTAGATGGTGTTACGCTAAGTGAAATAACTACTGTATGACTTGACTTGTATGTGGAATCTAAAAGACAAAACAAATGAATAAGCAGAACAAAACAGGAACCGTCATAGATACAGAGATAAAACTACTGGTTGCCAGAGAAAAGAGGAGTGGGACTTATGGGAAATAGGTGAAGGCGATTAAGCGGTACAAAATTCCAGTTATAAATTAAATAAGTCACAGGGATATAATGTACACTATAGGAAATACAATCAGCAATGCTATAATAACTTTATTTGGTGACAGAAGACAACTAGGCTTATTGTAACGATCATTTTGTAGTGTATGTAAATATCAAATCGCTATGTCCTACACTTGAATCTAATATAACATTGTATGTCAATTTTACTTCAGATAAAGAAAAATAATAACTTCAGACTGATTTTGGTGGGGAGGGAGCCACAAGTACGGCATGAGAGATCTTAGTTCCTTGACCAGGAATCGATCCTGAGTCTTAACCACTGGACCACCAGACTGATTAAAAAATTCCCCAGACTGATTTTTAAAAAAAAGGTAAGCTCCTTCGGCATGCTATTTAAAAGTGATTTGTGTGTATGTTAATCACTCAGTTGTGTCCAACTCTTGGTAACTCCATAGATTCTAGCCCGCTGTATATGGGCTCCTCTGTCCATGGGGTTTTCCAGGTAAGAATACTGGAGTGGGTGGCTATTTCCTTCTCCAGGGGACCTTCTCAACTTAGGGATCAAACCTGGGTCTTCTGCATTGCAGGCAGATTCTTTACCATCTGAGCCACCAGGGAAGCCCAAAAGAGAAATATCTAAAATAATACAGAAAGGTTACAAATACACAGATGCCCAAAGACAGACCAAGCAAATACAAAAAGAAAGCACTATAATAATGTTAACATAAGCTCATACAGAATTCAAGACAAAAAGCTCCATACAGAACAAAAAGTTGTTTCATATAGATAAACAATAGATTCATCAAAATGCATAGCAACCATGAACCTTTTTGCTCTCAATATCACAGCTGCAGATATGTCAAAAGTAGTAGAGTGCTCACAATCTGTCAGAGGAAGATCTAGGCTCTTTACACATAGCGACTCACATAATCTTCCCAGTTCAGTTCAGTTCAGTCACTCAGTCGTGTCCATCTCTTTGCAATCCCATGAATCGCAGCATGCCAGGCCTCCCTGTCCATCACCAACTCCCGGAGTTCACTCAGATTCACATCCATCAAGTCAGTGATGCCATCCAGCCATCTCATCCTCTGTCATCCCCTTCTCCTCCTGCCCCCAATCCCTCCCAGCATCAGAGTCTTTTCCAATGAGTCAACTCTTCGCATGAGGTGGCCAAAGTACTGGAGTTTCAGCTTTAGCATCATTCCTTCCAAAGAAATCCCAGGGTTGATCTCCTTCAGAATGGACTGGTTGGATCTCCTTGCAGTCCAAGGGACTCTCAGGAGTCTTAATCTTCCCAAGTGCCCTATAAATAGATGATGTCACTTTACAGGTGAGGAAACTTGTTAAGGCCTGTGGGCTTGTGAGGGTAAGGCTCCAGTCCAAATCAGGCAAATGAATCAGCATCAACGCTCTTAACTTCCTACTATACTCTCTCCAAAAAGTAAAAAGAAGTATTCAGTTCAGTTCAGTCACTCAGTCGTGTCCGACTCTTTGCGACCCCATGAATCGCAGCATGCCAGGCCTCCCTGTCCATCACCAACTCCCGGAGTTCACTCAGACTCACGTCCATCAAGTCGGTGATGCCATCCAGCCATCTCATCCTCTGTCATCCCCTTCTCCTCCTGCCCCCAATCCCTCCCAGCATCAAAGTCTTTTCCAATGAGTCAACTCTTCACATGAGGTGCCCAAAGTACTGGAGTTTCAGCTTTAGCATCATTCCTTCCAAAGAGCACCCAGGGTTGATCTCCTTTAGAATGGACTGGTTGGATCTCCTTGCAGTCCAAGGGACTCTCAAGAGTCTTCTCCAGCACCACAGTTCAAAAGCATCAATTCTTCGGCACTCAGCTTTCTTCACAGTCCAACTCTCACATCCATACATGACCACAGGAAAAACCATAGTCTTATAGAAAAAGAAAAGTAAAACCCATTGGCAGAGTGGGAAAGGTTAACAAACCACTCCTAAATTTTTTCATGTCAAGATGACAAAAACTAAATAAAGAAAGCATTTGAATAACATCTACTATAAGCTTCTCTTCATAGCAAATTATTCTCTCTCTCCAAAGGGGAGCGAACACATTCTTTTCAAATGTCTGTGGAACATTTATTTAAAATAAAGAAATAATAACAACATTTACTAGTCATAAAAAACTTTCTCAGTAAATTCTAAATTTCTAAAAGCGAACTCTTATAAGATCCCCCTCACTGATTAAAATGGAATTAAATCTAAAACCTCACTTCTCTAAATAACTCTTGTGTCAGTGAGTAAATAAGTTAATTTATAAATTATTTGGAAATTAACATATGTTGGAACAGTCAATGGAAAATTCTATGGGATGTAGCCAAAATCTTACCCAGGAGAAAATTACATCCTTAAATAAATTTTTTCCTAAAACAAGAAATGTCTAGAATAAATATTTTTGGAACATTAGACTCAGAAGCTAGAAAAATAACAACAAAATAAACAAAGGAAACCAGTGAATTAGAAAACGTAAAACAATTAGAATTGCTAAGTAAAGCTAAAACTAGTTCTTTTTTAAAAAAGCGTTAACAGATGTTTAACAAATCTAACAAAAGGAAAAAAGTTTGAGAACATATATACATTGGCAATGAAAAATTATAAAATAAACGACAGATAGAGATCATTCTTATTAAAATAATACTTATCACTTTATGCCAATAATGTGAAAGCCAAAAAATAAAAAAATTTTGAGAAATTGCTTGATTTTTTTTTTAAGAACAGGAATTGAAAGAATTAGCAAACTCAAATCCCTAAAAAAGTTCCAGATGCTGGCTTCATAAAAACACTAGTAAAGCTTTCAAGAACTCAGTTCGCAAGGCTAGTTTAACTCTGACATCAAAATGGCCAAAATAGTAGGGGAAAGTAACCTATAGTCAAATTCAGATGAACACACACACATATATATTCTAAAAATAGTATTAGCAAATATATAGAATCAACCACACATTAAAAAACAATACAGTGCCTGTAACCAAGATTTATTTCCAGAATTCAAGGATGGATCAAGATTAGAAAATCTATCAATGTTATTCACAAGGTTAATAAATTACAATAAAAAGCCAAAAGATCACTTTGATAAATGCAGAAAATGTAGTTGATAAAATTCTATACTCAACTCCAGGTTAAATCTATGGGTAAACTAAGAATGGAAGAATTTACATAATATGATACAGAACATTTTTTTAAATCAACAACAGTCTCTAAAAAGTCAATAGTAACTGGAAAAAATTTTTGAGTGACTTGTTCTTTATTTGAAAGAAATGAAAGTTACCTATCACATATGAGTGAAATTTTATTGCGTCCTTGGTTTAAAAAATAATTATAAATAAAGGCAGCAATAAAATATATTTGGGGAAGAAAATATGCAACATACAGAGCAGTAAGAAGTTAGTATCCCTATTTTCTGAAGAATTCTTATATATCAATTTAAAAAGAGAGAAGTACTCTCCTCGTCCCCAAAAGTAAATGAAGACTCATGAACAGCACAATTTCAAAAGAAGAAACAAACTGCCAAAAAGAAAACACATGAAAAGGTATTCAACCTGATCAGTAATCAAGAAATGAAAATTAAAATAACAATGGATTATCATTTTCCACCCTAAGATTTGCAAAGGTTGGTGAAGGTACAAATACTCTACTTGTGAAGTACGCATTAGTTTAACTTTGGGGAGGTAATAAGTGAGACAATGCATACCAACAAAGGTGTTAATTGCTCAGTCATGTCAGATTCTGTGATCCCATGGACTGTAGCCCACCAGGCTCCTCTGTCCAGGGAATTCTCCAGGCAAGAATACTGGAGTGGATAGCCATTCCCACCAACATTTTCCATAAATATTCCTGTTGACCTAGTCAATAAGCTTGTAGAAATAAACAAATGAACAAAATTTAATATACATTATTTCTTTTTCCAGGTTAGCTTATTTTAAAAGTTTTAATTATATCCAAATGACAAATTAAATAAATTGTACTACAGCCATATAACTGCATACTCTTAAGCACTGGAAAAGAAAAACAAAAAGAAATCTATATGCAATAGCATAGAAAGATGTCCATGAAATATTTTAGGTTGAAAAAAATTATAGAAGAGTGGGTCTAATGTGATTTATCTATAAGATTTATCTGTGCTAATATATGTGTTTATTAGACACATCAAATGACTTCTGGAAAATCACACATAAATTATAGCAATGGTCATGTCTGTGGGTTAAAATTAAAAGGAATTTCACTTTCTGTAATTTATGTCTAAAATGCTTCGTATTCTATAATCAGCATATCTTATGTTTATAATCAGAAAAATAATACTAGCACATTGTAGGAAGAGAGAAAGAGGGACCCTGTGTCCCTTGCTCCCTAATGAAGGCAGAGTCCATGCCCCATCTCACTGGCTCCTCAAGGAGCCAAAGCCATGGGATTATAACAAAAACTAGATAGTTCTGTGCAAACCTTGCTTCGTAAAACTTCCACATGCCTGAGTCTTGAGTCACAGCACAGATTGGCCCCTCTTTAAGGTCACCTTTATTGCTACTGAATTAACTACTCCACATCTGGGAACAAGAAATACGTTTCCCTAAGGAAGCCCGTTTTTCCCAGTCTCCACGCTGGTTTACCATCAGTTTCAGCTCTTGGCCTCTGATGAACCATCTGCTCAGCATGTCTCTATCTCCTGCTAACAGCCCTCATCATTTTTAAACTGTTTTTAAGCCCAGATTCAGAGGCAAGGGCAACCATGACATCCCCTAAGTTCCTGAATAAATCAGTCCCCATAATCAGCTTCCATGTCCCCTCTGTGAACATGAGGATGATGGGGGTATTATAATCATCATAACATCTTTGCCCTGAGAATCAATACTTTAAAGCAGGTACTTAGCTGAAGGTGCCTGACAGGTCAATACAAGCAGAGGTTAAGGGGGACGTTGCCAAAATGATTCCAAGGAGTATAGAGTACATCTAGGGCTTCACATAACCAAGGGTGATTCAGGAAACAAGATCTAAAATGCTGGATTAGCAAGGAAAGACAGGCTCCAGGTAATTACATTCATAGCTTGAATACTGTGTATATGGGTAATTAATAATCTATAAATGTCCTGAATGAGTGCACATATTGAGTTATTCCATCATTAAAAACAGTGGCAGTGTTAATGTGGTTCCTCTGTAGGGTTCATTAACTGGACAGAGTGTCAAGTCAGGGTGGATTTATTTTTTCCCTCTCTCCATTTACTCTTTATTTTGTTCTCTTCCATTGTTCATAAATAGAAGTAGCAATTATTGAAAGGAAAGAAAAAATTTCTCAATTTCTTTCACTGGATATCATACGGAGAGGTGGAAATTATTTACCTACAATCATCTTGCCTAGTCTGCAGAGAAGTAAGTGGAAAGAAACAAGTAGGTAGAACATTTTGGAATTTAAAAGAGTCTGAAAAGTATAAAGTTCTAAATATTAGTAAGCTGTCATTTTTCATCTTACATTGTGTATGCTGCTACTGCTGCTGCTAAGTCGCTTCAGTCCGACTCTATGTGACCCCATAGACGGCAGCCTACCAGGCTCCTCGTCCCTGGGATTCTCCAGGCAAGAACACTGGAGTGGGTTGCCATTTCCTTCTCCAATGCATGAAAGTGAAAAGTGAAAGTGAAGTCGCTCAGTCATGTCCAACTCTTCACAACCCCATGGACTGCAGCCTACCAGGCTCCTCTGCGCATGGGATTTTCCAGACAAGAGTACTGGAGTGGGGTGCCATTGCCTTCTCCATTGTGTATATCTGACCTCAAAGTGATCTTCAGGCTAGGGAATCACTGGGTGGGGCAATTCAAAACTCCTAGCCTGCCCAAACATATATGACTGGAGAAAAGTTTTCCATACCTTGGTCCCACCTCAGAGTACTACAGACTTCCCCAGCATCCCTGGGGAAAAGCACTTAGAAGTAACTAAGAAATGAGTCTGGCTTCTAAGAAAAATTCGATAGACGAACAGGTGGGTGAGAGGACAGATGGATGAACAGATGAATGGATGAGTAGAAAGACACAGACGGGAAGGTAGGTGAGTAGGTAGGTAGGTAGGTCAGTCAGCTGTTTCCTCCCTCCCTCCCCTAACACCTGTGAATCCAAGCAGGACCAGTGATAACCCCTGCTTCAGATAAGAACCTTTCCTCTCCCCAGGACTGGGCCTTCCCTTGTCCTCTTGATCCCCCTTTCTGCTGTCCCCTCCCAAATCTGCGCCAGCATCTATCCCCTCTCTATTGAATTTTAATCTCTCTCTCAACAAGCGCTTCAGCCTACAAACATCTTCAGTTCTCCCGTGCGCTACAGTGACAGTGAAAGTGAAGTCGCTCAGTCGTGTCCAACTCTTTGCGACCCCCTGGACTGTAGTCTACCCAGCTCCTCCGTCCATGGGATTTTCCAGGCAAGAATACTGGAGTGGGTTGCCATTTCCTTCTCCAGGAGAGCTTCCCAACCCAGGGATTGAACGTGGGTCTCCCGCATTGTAGGCAGACGCTTTACCGTCTGAGCCACCAGGGAAGTCCCTCCCATGTACTAACATACACACAAAATTCCCCCAACCAATTTCCCCTCAGGCTAAATTCCATTTCACCCCCTCACAAGCTTCTTCTGGCCAGAATTCTCCACATCCTGCAGCTCTTCTCAGTCACCTCCACCTCCCCCCTCACCCCCCAACAACCTGTCCTGCACCCTCCCTTCCACCAGCCCTCAAAGGCCCATAACCCCTACCCCATCAAGCGCCATGGCTTACTCTGCCTTTAATATGTGACTGCTTTACTTTGTCTTGAAACTTTATCCTCCCCAATCTTCTATGTTAGCTTACTCCTCAAATCCTTTTTTCCTCATCTCCAACAATCTTTCTTGATTCACTCACTATTTAATTTATTCAACAAATATTTATTGAGAATTTATATTGTACCAGGTCCTGAATTGGATATTTAGGGAACCCAAAAAGACCCAGATCTGGACCTTACTAAAGATCCTAAGGGCTTCCCTGGTGGCTGAGCTAGTAAAGAATCTGCCTGCAATGCAGGAGACCTGGGTTCGATCCCTGGATTGGGAAGATCCCCTGGAGAAGGGAACAGCTGCCCACTCCAATATTCTGGCATGGAGAATTCCATGAACTGTATAGTCCATGGGATCACAAAGAGTCGGACACAACTGAAAGAATTTCACTCACTCAGAGTCTGAAGAGAGATATAGTTGTATGAACAGATGAATTACAATAAAACATGGCAAGTATCATCAATCATTCACTCATTGATTCAAAATAATATGGAACACTGACTACATGCCAAGTAAGTCCTGTTCTATGTGTCCAGGATACAACCGTGAACAAAACTGATAAAAGTTCTACCTTTATGAAGTTTATACTAAGAGAGGAAAAAAAACAAAATATATGAGTAAGAAATATACAGTAGGCCAAAATGATCATGTTATGGAGAAAAATAAAACAGGAGGAAAACGGGATGGGACGTGCTGGGGGAAAGGCAGGTTTACAGTTTTCAATGAAATGGTCAGGGAAAAGCTTACAGGGAAAGAGACATTTGTACAAAGATTGAAGTTGATGAGGGACTAAGACATGGCTATCTGAGGGAAAGCACCCTAAGTAATGAGAGCAGCAAATGCAAAGGCCCTAAAATTTGATGAAGGGTAAACCACACAGCCTGTAATCTATCCAAGGACTTTGAGTGAGATAGGAAACCACCAGACAGCCTGAACAAAGGAATAACATAATTTGCACTAGATGTTAAAAGAATTTCTCTAGCTACCACATATAAAAAAACTAGGGAACATGGGTGCAGAAACGGGGAGATCAGTTAGGAGGAGACCACTGCTGTAATCTAGAAGAGAGCTGGTAGTGGCTTGGAGCATAGGGAGCAGTGGAAGAGACACTAATTGGTTAGATTTGGAAAAGTTTTTGAAGGCAGAACAGATTTAATGATGGATTGCAAGTAAGAGCTTCCCAGAGGCGGATACTCAGAGATCCCAGAAAGTGCCCCAAATCAAGTGGGCCCATCTGTGGAGTCAGCTGCCTTCTGATGACAGCACTCATCAAGTAAGGCCTTTCCTGGCTCCATCCTGCTGTTCCCCAGCCCCTCGCACCTTCTACCTTGAAACTGATCTGAAATAGGGGATTTCATCTCAAAATAAGGAAGGAAGGGTATGATGCACATTAGAGAAAAAGAAGAAAAGCCAACCAGATCCCCTTTTGCTCAATGCCTCCAACCAGCCTTGAGTAGACCTGAGCTGTACTAACCTATAATGAAATATACTGATTCTATTATACTAGCCTGGCTTTGAGAATGCCTTGGACTGCAAGGAGATCCAACCAGTCAATTCTCAAGGAAATCAGTCCTGAATATTCATTGGAAGGACTGATGCTGAAGCTGAAACTCCAATACTTTGGCCACCTGATGCGAAGAACTGACTCTTTGGAAAAGACCCTGATGCTGGGAAAGACTGAAGGCAGGAGGAGAAGGGGACGACAGAGGATGAGATGGTTGGATGGCATCAACAACTTGATGGACATGAGTTTCAGTAAGCTCTGGGAGTTGGTGATGGACAGGGAGACCTGGCATGCTGCAGTCCATGGGAGTCACAGAGAATCGGACATGACTGAACGACTGAACTGACTGACTGACCTTCTGTTCATTGAAAGTGGCCAGAAAGCTACTAGGATTTGCCCTAAATTTTGTCTTTCATCCAGGGGCAGAGAAGAGCTAGCACAGAATAAGTATAAAGGGCCAATAGAAGAAAAGCAATAAAGTTATTTCATTGTTATAAAGTCATGTTTGTGCCATGGAACATTTGCTTTTGGAGTTTAAGACTTAAATGGTCAACAGCTGCCCTCTATGGCAAAGGCCAGTTAAAGAAGTAATCTTATGTCCAACTAATGATCTATACCTCCAACCCCGAGCAAACCCTGTGGGAGCCCCTCTTTCAGGGTTAAATTTGCAATGAAAGGCAGGCAACTGAAAAAGTCTATCTCTAAGACACAAAACCGCTAGAAGTTGGTTAGAAAACAAAGGGTTTTGCTGGGGTTTTTTGTTTTGTTGTTGCTGCTTAAGGCTTTGCGAAGCAGAAATCCAGCACTAAATTTATGATGTAAATAGATTGTTCACAAGTAAAGATAATCCTTCATTTGACATTTCTTCACTTGGCTGTTTTTCCATATTGTTCGTATTGAGCCTCGCCAGTTGATTTATTCTCACCATAATGCACTTGTACATTTGCTGTTTTGATTATTATCTCCTTTTAAAGCTGACTTGGCACTTTCTTCCTGGGCCCTGATTTCCAGCAGCTTATAAATTTTATGAACAAATTACTTTTTATTTATCAACTTCTTTCTCTGCCCAGCAGTGAATTTTTTGGAAGGTTGGCAGAGAAAGCGCAAATACTACTGTTTAAATGAGACAGTCTAATGAAGAAAGCCATTGTCTATGGTGGGGGGGAGGCCAGAAGAATATAAGCCAAGATGGTGCTTTCTTTAAAGTATTGCATTACTTATAAATAAAGAGATAAATACAGTTTAGGAAATAAAAAGCAAAATATATGTAGTAATCCTCCAAAAAACAAAATTAATTCCTTAGAAAATGTATTTTGCCAGAATTTCACTTCTGGTGTATAGCTTCTATGCTGGAATTCTTCCAGAATAGTCATAATTCTCTAGCCCCATCAGGTTATGTGAAAATGTATAATTTTGGAAAGTTCACTATGATTTCAGGATGACATTTAACTTACATCAGAGTGATACGCTGCCAAACCCCCAATTGACAGCATGCTACACAAAGATATTGAGGTCACCACAATGGGGACAGGGTCCATGTACATAAACTCCATACAAGCAGGGATGCAACATTTACTGAGTACTTTATAAGTGGCAGTTTACCTTTTGATCTCGTTTAATCTTCACTGGCTATACAACACAAGCACTGTTATTCCTACTTTGCTGAGAAAAAACACTGGAGATCAGAGAAGTTGAGTAACTTCCCCAAGTACACACAGTCAGTTTGGAGTTTGGGTCTGAACCAAATCTATTGCTCTGAAATATATCATTTGAATTTTAGATAATACTTTTGAATGTCTCTTCCTTCCCATCAAACATCTACTACCAATCATTTTTTAAAAATAGCTGATAGGCAGGTACAATAAATACAGAAAAGACTGGAAGTCAAGAGCTTGGGTAGCTGGATTTCTGGATAGTGGTTCTGGAGGTAGGAAGCATGGCTACAGTGTCCAGGAGTCAGAAGACTCCAGTTTCCTCCTCCGTGTCTATTTCTCCTCTTTCCTCAGCATCTCAAACACTGTCCCAGCACCTAGGAGTCCAACCCAAGCAGGATCATGTCCACTCATAGAACAGTAAACTGAGACTCTCAATCATCTGGATTTACACAATGAATTCTATCCCAACTTCTTCATAACTAGACAACAGTAAACCTGCATTAACCTATATCTGAAACTCCAAACGTCATGCTTATTGTTAACACTTAAACAACATGGTGGGGCAAGGGGCGGGGAGGTGTTGTTAGAGGTACCAACCCTCCACTCAGCCAGGAAACCATATATATAACTCCTATGTCTGCACTTCTGCACATGCAGAGTTCAGCAGCCATGATTTCAACCTACCACGGACCATGTAGTACTGTAGTAGTGCTTAGTGGAAAGAATCCACATGTAAGTGGACCCACGTGGTTCAAACTTGTCTTGTTCAAGAGTCAACTGTATCTGGAACTAAAGAAATCCAGAAAACAGATGGCTTCCCTGGTGCCCAGTGGTTAAGGATCTGCCTTCCAATGCAGGGGATTTAGGTTCTATTCCTGGTCAAGGAACAAAAATTCCAAATGCCGTGAGGCAGCTAAGTCCACATGGCACAACTAGAGAAGCTCACGCACTGCAACTATGACCCACTGCAGCCAAAATAAAAAATTTTTGAAAAAAGAAATCCAGAAAATAGAATGCCCAACTATGTCTGCAGTTGCAAAAATGCCACCTGTCTTTAATAGACTAAGGGTAAAAATCCTGAACTTCTCAAAGATTGCCCCCCAAAAAAAGATTCCTGTGAAGCTACAACAAATAGCTCTGAATGTTCCTTATTTTTAATAGTGCCAAAATAGCCACACTTCAATGATAAGAGTATTAAAGAATTTTACTGCGGACAAAGAACACCCCAGAGGTTTTGATTTTGACACTTCAGAAAGAACTACCTTATACTGCAATTGCTCAGGCTGCCCTCAACTTTCTTAGAAAGAAACAAGGAATTGGGCTTATATCAGGGCAGATGCAGGGAAGTAGGTGCCAAGATACGTCCTGGGATATTATGAGCTTAGGGGATTTCCTAGTGACTCAGAAGGTAAAGACTCTGCCTGCAACGCAGATCTGGGTTGAATCTCTGGGTCAGGAAGATCCTGCAGAGAAGGGAAGGGCAACCCACTCCAGTATTCATGCCTGGAGAATTCCATGGACAGAGGAGCCTGGTGCCCCAGACCATGGGGTCCCAAAGAGTTCGACACGACTGAACTTAACCCTAAGTGGGCATCTGACATTTTACCTTAGCTTTCCTATAAGGAGCCCCTTCTCTTTGTGGGGAATTGCACACATTATGAGTGCTGATGGGTAACAGCCAACCCCATAGAGGAGATGAAAATGTTAGCTATCCCTCCCATGAGGGCACACCCATGAAGCAAAGCTTCAGAGCATCACTTCAGACTCAGTACCAAAATCTCCCTCACACTGAGCACTCTCAATCCTTCTTTCTCTCTTTTTCTCTCTCTTTTCTCCCTCTTCCTCTCCCTTTCTCACACTGACAACAGCTGAAGCTGCAAGATGAAGTTGCCAGCACAGCAAGAACATACAATGGATTAAAGACAATCTCTTTAACAAGTGGTGCTGGGAAAACTGGTCAACCACTTGTAAAAGAATGAAACTAGAACACTTTCTAACACCATACACAAAAATAAACTCAAAATGGATTAAAGATCTAAACGTAAGACCAGAAACCATAAAACTCCTAGAGCAGAACATAGGCAAAACACTCTCTGACATACATCACAGCAGGATCCTCTATGATCCACCTCCCAGAATATTGGAAATCAAAGCAAAAATAAACAAATGGGACCTAATTAAACTTAAAAGCTTCTTCACAACAAAGGAAAATATAAGCAAGGTGAAAAGACAGCCTTCGGAATGGGAGAAAATAATAGCAAATGAAGCAACTGACAAACAACTAATCTCAAAAATATACAAGCAACTTATGCAGCTCAAGTCCAGAAAAATAAATGACCCAATCAAAAAATGGTCCAAAGAACTAAATAGACATTTCTCCAAAGAAGACATACAGATGGCTAACAAACACATGAAAAGATGCTCAACATCACTCATTATCAGAGAAATGCAAATCAAAACCACAATGAGGTACCATTTCACACCAGTCAGAATGGCTGCGATCCAAAAGTCTACAAGCAATAAATGCTGGAGAGGGTGTGGAGAAAAGGGAACCCTCCTACACTGTTGGTGGGAATGCAAACTAGTACAGCCACTATGGAGGAAAGTGTGGAGATTCCTCAAAAAATTGCAAATAGAACTGCCTTATGACCCAGCAATCCCACTACTGGGCATACACACCGAGGATACCAGAACTGAAAGAGACACGTGTACCCCAATGTTCATCGCAGCACTGTTTATAATAGCCAGGACATGGAAACAACCTAGATGTCCATCAGCAGATGAATGGATAAGAAAGCTATGGTACATATACACAATGGAGTATTACTCAGCCATTAAAAAGAATACATTTGAATCAGTTCTAATGAGGTGGATGAAACTGGAGCCTATTATACAGAGTGAAGTAAGCCAGAAAGAAAAACACCAATACAGTATACTAACACATATATATGGAATTTAGAAAGATGGTAATGATACTGCTGTATGCGAGACAGCAAAAGAGACACAGATGTATAGAACAGTCTTTTGGACTCTGTGGGAGAGGGAGAGGTGAGATGATTTGGGAGAATGGCATTGAAACATGTATAATATCATATATGAAATGAATAGCCAGTCCAGGTTTGATGCAGGATACAGGATGCTTGGGGCCAGTGCACTGAGATGACCCAGAGGGATGGTACGGGGAGGGAGGAGGGAGGGGGGTTCAGGATGGGGAACACGTGTTTACCTGTGGCGGATTCATGTTGATGTATGGCAAAACAAATACAGTATTGTAAAGTAAAAAATAAAATAAAAATAAAAAATAAAGAGCACCAAAAAAATATAATATTGTAAAGTAATTATCCTCCAATTAAAATAAATAAATTTATATTTTTAAAAAATAAAAATAAAAAAATAAATGTTTGACATGAAATAAAAAAAAAAAAAAACCTGTGCTACCCAATAGCTGCAATGGAGCTTCCCATACAGGGACAGGTCTTTGACCTCTCTTAAAGTATTATTAATATTTCTGGACGCTTACCCTCAAGAGTGGGTATCTCTTGTCAGAATGGCCATCATCAAAAAGAACAACTACCAAATGTTGGTGAGGATTTGGAGAAAAGGGAACCCTGATACATTGTTAATAGGAATGTAAATCGGTGCAGCCACTGTGAAAAACAGCATGCAGGTTCCTCAAAACACTAAAAACAGAACTACCATTTGACCCAGGAATTCCACTCCTGGGTATATATTCAGGGAAAATAAACACTAATCCAAAGAGATACATGCACCCCAATGTTCACAGCAGCATTATTTACAATTGCCAAGATACAGGAGCAACCTAAGTGTCCATCAACAGATGACTGGACCAAGACAATGCGGTGTATACATATACAGTGGAACACTACTCATAAGAAGAGTGAAATAACACTGTCTGCAACAACATGGATGGACTGGAGGTTATTATGCTAAGTGCAGTAAGTCACAGAAAGATAAATACTGTGTGATATCACTTATTTGTAGAATCTACAACAGAAGTAGACTCATAGCTTTAGAAAACAAACTAGGGGTTACCAATGGCGACTTGGGGGAGGAGCAATATGGCAGTGGAGGAGAGGTACAGACCATTGGGTATCAGTTAGCTGCAAGAATGTACTATTCAACACCGGGAATATGGCTTATGTTTATAATAACTGTAAATGAAATATCAGTTCAGTTCAGTCGCTCAGTCATGTCCGACTCTTTGCGACCCCATGAATCGCAGCACGTCAGGCCTCCCTGTCCATCACCGTCTCCCGGAGTTCACTTAGACTCACTTCCATCAAGTCCGTGATGCTATCCAGCCATCTCATCCTCGGTCGTCCCCTTCTCCTCCTACCCCCAATCCCTCCCAGCACCAGAGTCTTTTCCAATGAGTCAACTCTTCGCATGAGGTGGCCAAAGTACTGGAGTTTCAGCTTTAGCATCAATCCTTCCAAAGAACACCCAGGGCCGATCTCCTTCAGAATGGACTGGTTGGATCTCCTTGAAGTCCAAGGGACTCTCAAGAGTCTTCTCCAACACCACAGTTCAAAAGCATCAATTCTTCGGTGCTCAGCCTTCTTCACAGTCCAACTCTCACATCCATATATGACCACTGGAAAAACCATAGCCTTGACTAGACGGACCTTAGTCGGCAAAGTAACGTCTCTGCTTTTGAACATACTGTCTAGGTTGGTCATAACTTTTCTTCCAAGAAGTAAGCGTGTTTTAATTTCACGGCTGCAGTCACCATCTGCAGTGATTTTGGAGTCCCCAAAAATAAAGTCTGACACTGTTTCCACTGTTTCCCCATCTATTTGCCATGAAGTGATGGGACCAGATGCCATGATCTTCGTCTGAATGTTGAGCTTTAAGCCAACTTTTTCACTCTCCTCTTTCACTTTCATCAAGAGGCTTTTTAGCTCCTCTTCACTTTCTGCCATAAAGGTGGTGTCATCTGCATATCTGAGGTTATTGATATTTCTCCTGGCAATCTTGACACCAGCTTGTGTTTCTTCCAGTCCAGCGTTTCTCATGATGTACTCTGCATAGAAGTTAAATAAGCAGGGTGACAATATACAGCCTTGACGGACTCCTTTCCCTATTTGGAACCAGTCTGTTGTTCCATGTCCAGTTCTAACTGTTGCTTCCTGACCTGCAGACAGATTTCTCAAGAGGCGGGTCAGGTGGTCTGGTATTCCCATCTCTTGAAGAATTTTCCACAGTTTATTGTGATCCACACAGTCAAAGGCTTTGGCATAGTCAATAAAGCAGAAATAGATGTTTTTCTGGAACTCTCTTGCTTTTTCCATGATCCAGCGGATGTTGGCAATTTGATCTCTGGTTCCTCTACCTTTTCTAAAACCAGCTTGAACATCAGGAAGTTCACGGTTCACGTACTGCTGAAGCCTGGCTTGGAGAATTTTGAGCATTACTTTACTAGCATGTGAGATGAGTACAATTGTGCAGTAGTTTGAGCATTCTTTGCCATTGCCTTTCTTTGGAATTGGAATGAAAACTGACCTTTTCCAGTCCTGTGGCCACTGCTAAGTTTTCCACTTTTGCTGGCATATTTGGTGCAGCACTTTCACAGCATCATCTTTCAGGATTTGAAACAGCTCAACTGGAATTCCATCACCTCAACTAGCTTTGTTCATAGCGATGCTTTCTAAGGCCCACTTGACTTCACATTAAGATGTCCCTTTAAAAATTGTATAAAATATAAAATTAAATGTCTTCAGCCCTCTATACAATTGTTTGAGTACCCTCTATCCTTGATAAGCTAAAGTCTATTTCTGTTGCTTCCAACCAAGAATTCTGACTGAATCAAAATCCATCTCCAAAAACACTGCCTGTACAACCCACCAACTTTCTTTGATGGAAGGCCTACATCATGAAGAAAAGTTTCAATTATATTTTATATACTCTACTGCTAATGCTGCTGCTAAGTCGTCCAACTCTGTGCCACCCCATAGACGGCAGCCCACCAGGCTCCCCCGTCCCTGGGATTCTCTAGGCAGGAACACTGGAGTGGGTTGCCATTTCCTTCTCCAATGCAGGAATGGAAGTGAATTCGCTCCATCACGTCCGACTCTTAGCGATCCCATGGACTGCAGCCTACCAGGCTCCTCCATCTGTGGGATTTTCCAGGCAAGAGTACTGGAGTGGGGTGCCATTGCCTTCTCCATTATATACTCTAGTGACTAGGATATAGAGTACAGAATTTATTTTAGAAAATTTCCATTTAAAACAGAAAGTTAGGGGAAAAGGTTTCGTGAGTTAAATCAAGCTATCCACAATAACAATCATCCAAACACTTTATGCCAAACCATACCAGGATCTCGAGGTTTTACTGTAATGTGATATATAATACAAGGTATAATCATATTCTATATGAAAGAAATCCTCAGAGAGTATATATGTGGCATGCATTTTGTATATCTTTGTGTTGGGGGGAAGCAGGAATAGCAGAGGAAAGGTATGAGAAGCAGGAAATGGCTATATACACCTCCATCATGGATTTGAGTCATTTGAAGAATTTCCAATATTTCCAAATTCAAAACTCTTAAGTGGTACCCCAATGTGACTCGTGATTACTGATAACTAATATAAGGGCCAGATTAGGCTGAGGGTTGGAGAAATGATTATAAAATATCTCTTATTATAATTTATACCCAGTTTTTAAAAAGAAAGAAAAAAGTTTATCAACAGTAAATCATGTAAGATTAACTGAATCATTTACCCCAATTTGATTATATCAAAACACCTTAAGTTCAAAGACACCAAAAAAGACAAGTATAAGTTTTATAAAGTTATAGACAGACTTCTCTATAGCACATATAAACATACACACACACACACACACACACACACACACACACTTTTTCCTTGTTTTACCACTAGGCAGAGATTAAAAAATGAGAAAATCCTTGCTGTCCCCTCAAGCAATAGGAGTCTGTAATAAAATGTAAAGCATAATCTGCTCCAATATTCAAGAAAAGTCCATACCTTAAAAGGAACTCCGAGATCAGTTTAAGGCAAAAGGAAAGGGAAAGCATTGAATAAAAAGGAAATGAAGGAAAGATTGGAGGAAAAAGGAAGACAAGTCATCATTTGTCATCAATGTTTGGACTGAATTCATTATTCAAATTAATCAGAGTTCAATGTTTGTTTTTTTAAAAAAAGGGACTTAATTTTTTGATGAAACTGACTAGATAATTAATTAAGTGGATGGTCAAGTCAGATAAAGCAGTCCAAGCATGTGGGCTACATGCAGCAAGAAAGCTCAAAAAAAAAGATCCTAAAAGGAGCAGAAAAACCGAATGAATTCAGAATGTAAAACAAGGCAGAGGAAAAAGAAGACAGCAAGTGATGGAACAATTGCTCCTGGAGGGATGTGAATTGTGTCGGGCAAATGAAGACTTCTGATTAGCTCCTGGCTGTGCTGTTAATAAGGTAGAATTCTGCAGATTACCTATGATTGCAGCAATTTTCAAAGCATCAGAACCTACACATGATGAGTGAAGGATGGGTTTGAGGGAGTGAATGAAGAGAGTCTATATTTTTAACAAAAAATGAAGGTGAAAACCAGCCATGAAACAATGTCAAGAAATTTTAAAATAAGGCAACAGAAGGGGTTTCCAAAACGAAACGCTCCAGGCAGCAACATGTAGGCCACCTAGAACAGAAGAGCTCCCCCACACCTTTTCCTAGCTATGTTTCAAAGCAAATGCTTTGAAATAATTAATCCTACTTTTTTTTAATGCAATGTGTGTTGCAGCACAGTGTGTCACACAAAGATATTTTCTGGGGCGATATCAAATTATGTGACATGGAAAGATGGTGGCATAACTGCTGCTCCTTTCCTCCGCCTGGCCATATACAGTGCATGTTCCCCTGTGAGATCCATGCGTAGCTCGCCATTCAGCAGCCAATCAGCAAACATGTGTGGAGCACCTACTCTGTGCAAGCACTATGATGGGGGCTGGGATGACAGCAGAGAACAGAACCAACAAAAATCTTTGCTCCAGTGAAGCAAATATTCTAGTTAAGCCAGGGAAAGACAGGCAAACAACACAGGCAGGAAGTCAGATGGTGCTAAACGCCGTGGGGAAGGAGAGAGCGGGAGTGGGATGGCTAGGATTGTGGAGTAAGGAGTAGCTCTGAAGTCATATACGAGAATGGGGGTGAGCAACAAGGGGCTGAAAGATGACCCTGGGTCCTAGGAATCTTTAAGGTTTTAACTGTAGTAACTACACAGAACATAAAACTTACCATCTGCACCATTTTTAAGTGTACAGGTCAGTAGTATTAAGCACATTCAGAGTTGTGCAACCAATCTCCAAAACTCTTTTTGTCTTGCAAACCTAAAATTCTCTTTCCATTAAACAACTCCCTAGACCTTCATCCTCCCAGCCCCAGTGACCGCCACTCTACCTTGTGTCAGTATGAACTTGGTTATTCTAGATATCTCACATAAGAGAAATCATTTGGCATTCATTTGGTTCTGGGCTTCATGGGATGCCCAGTGGAAACCATGGCAAAGTATGTGATGCGATTACTCCTGAGGTCCTCAAGATAAACAGTGGTGAGGCTCTGTGTGTTGGGTTGAGAGGTATCTGAGCGGTCTGCCAGGCACACACAGAACTCTGGGGCCCCTTTTCACAACTGCGCATGTGAGTGCTCACAGACTGTGGGCTCTCTTGGCTTCTACAGACGGAGATAGTCCATCTGTAAGGGTGGAGCCAAGAAAGTCCAAGGATCATCTTCATACCAGCAGTAAGTGGGACTCTCAGGCTCCCTCCTGACTGCCCAGAAATGCAGCTATGAGAGGGCAGGCAAACTCTCACAGTGCCCACCGCATGGAGAGCCTCCTCCAGGAAGTTACACAGAGCACTTGATTTGGTTTGCTGGGAAATCACACCGCACTAGCAAGTAGATCAGGTTCGACTTCTGACTCCTACACTAGATTCCTTGTGTCCTTGAACACACCCCTTCACTTCAAGGCTTAATTTTTCTCATCTTGAAAATGAGTTCTTTGTTCTTTGTCTATCTTCTCCACTAAAGTATAAGCTCCTGGGCATCAGGGCCTCTATTTTGTAGACTGCTATCTCCCTAGAAAGTAGAAGAGTACTTGGTGCATAAGATGATGCTCAATAAATATTCCAGGAAAGAATTTATGAACAAATGAACCCCTGTTATCTGCTTAGCAAGCTGCAGGGCAACATGGCGAAAATATCTGGGACACTTGGAATATTGAGAAAACAAGTCATTGAGAGAGTAATATTGAAATATATGCATGCCATGTACAGAATAGATGGCTGATGTGAAGTTGCTGTATAGCGCAGGGAGCTCAGCCTGGTGCTCTGTGACGACCTAGAGGAGCGGGATGGGGGGGATGGGGGAAGGCTCAAGGGAAGGGATATATGTATACTTGTGACTGATTCTAGCTGTTGCATGGCAGAAGCCAACACATTATAAAGCAATTATTCTCCAATTAAAAATAAATTTTTAAAACAATGTAATTCCAAACACCTGACTCATTGGAAAAGACTCTGATGCTGGGAAAGATTAAGGCAGAAGGAGAAGAGGGCAACAGAAGATGAGATGATTGGATGGCATCACTGATTCAATGAATATGAATTTGGGCAAACTCCATGAGATGGTGAGGGACAGACAAGCCTGGTATGCTGCAGTCCATGGGGTCGTGAAGAGATAGACATGACTTGGTGACTGAACAACAATCCAAACTAAATGCTACTAACCACAGACCTTACTTAGGACCACCTAGAGTTGCTGTCATGGATAAACAATCAGTAATTCAGATAATGGAGGGAGAAATGTGGCTATTTCATAAGATGATACCACAGAAAGGTAAGATTTAATCTGGGCTCTAACGGGGAGGTAGGTTTTGAGTAAGAAAGAAGAGGGAGAAAGTTCTCTTGGGTTTTTAAAAATACATTCAAGCATGGCATGAACAAATGACAAGGAGAAATCCTTCCCAAAGTTCTTCTTTCATTTCTCTACACTCTCTTCCTAGGAGTTCTGTTTGGCACATGTTGGATTTGAGGTGCCTGCAGGAGACGTCTAGCTTGCGTTTGGAAATGTGAGTTTGGAGCTTGGCCTAAAGGTCGAGAATTGGAAGTCATCCATCAAGAGGTAATAACTGCCATGGATGCCATCCAAGAAATCACAGCTTTCCTCAAAACTTATCCTAATACCCTACAGCTTTGGATCTTTCAAACAGAAGATGGTATTCATGTTGAGAAACAATCCACATATTCAATCTCAAACCAGCATGTAGCCATATTGCAAAACCAAGCAGATCCCGAGTGTCCCTCAGGTTTGTGCATGCCCCATCTTACTCAAACACAGGCACCAGAGACCAGTCTGGACCAGGAAACAGGGAGGCAGGATGACCTTACATCGCAGTCTGCTTTAGCATTGTTCTAGTTTATATCTATCGTTCCAGCACAATTATCAACAGTACCCCTTTCACTCTCAAAAAGTCCCAGTTTAGATGATAAATTACAGTCAATCTATTAATTTTCCAAATAACCAATTTCTTGAATGACCTGTTCCCCAAATGACCAATTTGCTTGACGTGATTAAGTGTTTTAACTTCGTAGTTCATAATACCACTTTAAGAAATGTTTAAACTGTCTCTTCCCCAGCTCTGTAACACGTGAGCTTGAAACTCGCCTCTCTTAGTCTTCCTCTTTGTCTGTGCCTCAGTTTCCCCCATCTCCTAATTCTGTCCCCATCTCCAGCAGCAACAGCAGGGAGCAGGCACAGAGAAAATGTGAATGCATCCTTATGAATATATTCTCCTCATGAATATATTGTTTTAGGAATGTATTCAAGGAAAATATTCTTTTATGAATATATTCTTTGTAAATGGTGCCTTCTTGCTTATATTCTTCAATGTGAGTTCACATTAATGTATCATCCTTATGAATAAAAACAATGAAAATGTATTTATAACAATCCTTCCTTTGAAGAATGTATCCTTAGTAAAATGTTTTGTGTTCCTCAGCACCACTCACCCACACCTCTCAGTTTCCCCTGCTTTCTGTACCTTAACTTGTTGAAAACACCTAAAAATTCTGTTAGAAAATCAAACTGAGAACCAAAACTAAATAGTATTAATGACATAAATAAGCTTGGTGAATTCATCCTTCAGTGAAAATGGCCATGAAACAAATTAGTTTTAGGCAAATTAGGTTTCAATTAATTGACTTTTAGCCACCTGACCTATGTGACCTTCCTGACTAGGCCATCTAAAATAGGTTGGCCATTATCCTTCCCATCACCTTCACACCACCAAAATTCTCTCTCAATGACTTGTTTCATCTCTTAATAGTCTTAGCAAAACAAAATATAATTGTATTTGCTTACTATTTTCTATCATCCCCACTGAGAATATTCTCAGGAGGGCCAAGGCCCCTTTGATTTTGTTCCCTAGTGATTCTATAGCCCTATCACAATCTCCTGCACATTTGTAGATGCTCAGTGAATGTGTTGCGTAAACCAACAATGAATGAATGAATGGACAAGAGATCCCAAGAGAATCTCTAGATGCGTGATAGAAACAAGAATGGATATAAATGGTATGCTTATCCCTAATCTCAGTTCTAAACACCATGATCCCAAGCACCCTCCTTTTCTATCGAAAGCTAAAGAGACCCTATTAAGCAAAACTTTTAATTGGATATGAAAAGAAGGGGGAGGAAAAGTGATTCGAGAAACGAGAAAACTTTAAACAATTTTTTAATCAGACAGAACCTGTTTGACCATCTAAAATCAGAACACACTGAAGAAACTCTCTACCCCAGATGTTACAACATTGCCCATTTAGTACAGTGCTACTTGAGAGCAGATGGTGATGAGTCAGGACTTAACAAAGACCTTAATGGCTCTCCTGCCAGCCCTTGGGCCATCATTTGCATAGGAAGCAGATCTGGCTTGGCTGCTGATGGTGATCGCCTCTCACCCACTTGGACATGACCTCATTTTCATGTCTCCATTTTCCATCTTTGCCATATGCAGTCATAACCTTCTGGGAAATACTGTGCCACGAAAAATATAAAATAAAAGCAAGTCCTGATCATGGGAAGCACTATTTTAATTACGATTTTACTGACATACCTCCTCATCAGAAATTCATTTTTAATCAGCCTAACACATTTGAATTAGTGTGACATGGTTTCTTTTTCATTCATTTAATATCTCAAGTCAGAAGTTTATAGCATTGCATCAGGGCAATTATATGAAGGGAGGCCATTTTTAAAGATGCATATAATTTTATTGTGGATTCACACTGTTTATGAATTAGGTTTATAGCCTCACTTCGCCTCTAGATGCACTTATAATCACCAGAAGGAGAGAAAAAAAGACATTTCACAAATGAAAGCATAACCTCGTTCCCATTTGGAAACAAATCACCTCATCCTAATAAACACAAAGGCATTTATTTGCACTTAGATGATTTACCTGGGGGGATGGTGGTGGGGACAGGAACAAGGTCTTCATTTATCTGCCATTTCAACTCACTGAGGTCCAGCCAACAACATATTTCCTCAGGAAAGGGCAGGAGACAGAGGGACTGGAGAGTGATATTATTAAATGTACTTTCTGAGAGCAGAAGTTCAAGGGACACAGCAGGAATCTTGGAAAGTCTCACTTTCTTCCTCTCAAGTCCCTCGGAATTATTCAACCCAAAGTTCCAATAACTGAGTCCCACCACTCTCCAACTTTTAAATACCTAGTGTTCCAAGCCACTACCTTAGTGTTCTAAGCTTTAGCCTGTCTCCTTCCTTGGTTCTAGAAGTCTTAGTAGTTAATTAATTTATCAAAGGAGGCAAAGTAAATTATATCATAAACATTTGAAAAGTCTCCTATTTAATAGTACTGCTGCCTGTAAGGATGCTGACAGCTATACACAAGACACTATTTTTGAAAGTGTAATTCAAAATCCATTAGAGGACGCTGAATTATATGTTTTTAATGAAATAAACTAGGATAATGTAAAGTAGAAAATACTAAATTGTGTTATATACATAATCCATTTCTACTTCACATATTATGTATGTGGAAATATATGCTAATAATAATAAACTTATTATTTGCAAACACTCATACAATGCTTGATTTGTACCAGGGAGTATACCAGAGGAATTTACATGCATAAACTCATTTAATCTTCAAGATCATCAGATGAGATAGGACTATTTTTTACCCCAGTTTTACAGTTGAATAAACTAAGGCACAGAGAATTTAGGTGATGTACCCATGACGGTCCAGCTAGCAAGCAGCAGACAGGATTTGGACCTAAGTAACCCCACCATGGAGAAGGAGATGGCAGCCCACTCCAGTACTCTTACCTGGGGAAGTCCTGTTGACAGAGGAGCCTTGGTAGGCCTCAGGTCATGGGGCTGCAAAAGAGTCAGACACAAAGACTAAACAGCAACAACAAACTCTGCCCTCGAGTCTTTGGCCTTCATACAGCCAGTGCAGTGGTAAAGGACTCGCCTGCCGAGGCAAGAGACAGAAGAGACTCAGGCTCATTCCCTGGACTGGAAGGATCCCCTGGAATAGGGGATGGCGACTCACTCCAGTATTCTTGCCTGGGAAATTCCATGGACAGTGGAACCCAGGAGGCAAAAGCCTGTGGGGTTACAAAGAGTCAGACATGACTGAGCACAGCACGTGTGCACACGCACACACACACACACACACACACGGCATCAGCCTGCCTCTCCTAAATATATTTCTTGATATAGGTTTTAGTTTTTTTTTTTTTAATTTGATAAACAACAGTTTAAGGGGATTATGTATTATATAATTCCTAGGTTAGTTCCAATTTCAAACATTCTATGCAATAGTCCTTATACCATAGGTCATATGATCTAATACTTTGCTCAAGAAATTTGGTCTTTATGTCATATATTCCAGTATCACAGATGACACCACTCTTGCCACCAATTAGAAACCAGAGAACTTCTGCCTTTGTTATCCAGTCCCTGGGATAGCTCTTATGTTCAAACCCCATGGTACCAAACCCCATGGTTAATAAAAAATAAAGAGAGAGAGAGAGAGAGAGAGAGAGAGAAAACACAGCTGTTTATATTCTGGCAAAACTATTATACCATAAGCAGTGAAACTTAAAAGTTTTGATAGGCCACTCAGCCTTGGGGTGGGAGAAGCTATAGAATTAAGTCATTAAAGCTATAAAATTACGTCAAAAAATAACCACTGCGAAGTTTATTTTCCTTGTCCTAGCTTACAGAGAACTAACGATAAGGGGACCATATAATCCAAGGAAAACATCCTTAAACTTCCAGTCACAAAATCTGACCTCTGATCCATCAATATTATATAATTCAGGCAAACTGCTGATTCACAACAGCCAACCTTATTTAGGATTTTCTACTCTCCAGAGGATTTTCTACTCTTTAGACTGAGGCTGAAGCTGAAACTCCAATACCTTGGCCACCTGATGCAAAAAGCTGACTCATTAGAAAAGACCCTGATGCTGGGAAAGATTGAAGGCAGGAGGAGAAGGGGACGACAGAGAATGAGATGGTTGGACAGCATCACCAACTCAATGGACATGAGTTTGAGCAAGCTCTGGGAGCTGACGATGGACAGGGAAGCTTGGCATGCTGCAGCCCATGGTATTGCAAATTGTCAGACACAACTAAGTGACTGAACAACTCTCCAGAGCTAGTAAGCGCTCCCTGAGGAAGGCAGAGATGGCTGTTGTAGAGGGGGCCTTCCACCCTCCTTGATGCATCTACCCTCTGCCGACCTCCCATCTTTCCCTCCCATCCATAGCGCTCCTTTCCCCAGAAGACGAGAAAGAGCAGGGCCTTCACCAAGGATGTTTCACCAGCAGGGAGAGGGAGGTCAGCACCCTGTGAGAGTCACTCTCTCACTTCCTGCACCTGTGCGGGGAGCCCAGCTCAGTTTTTAGATCCTTAGTCATGTCCTAAGGTTTGGGGTTTTATAAATATCCTCTCCTCTCTTGCTCTCCAAGAAGATGCTATGAGAGCTCCACCCAGATCCCCTAGAAGCACCTGTACCAGTTCTGTGCACCATCCTCCAGCTTCTGGGTGCTGCTTTGCCCCTCATGACCCAGGCTGGGTCCTTCTTCAGAGGATTAGCCAGTAACCACTTCACCTGGATGTACTTAGAGCTGTGGGTGCCCAGGAGTTCTTGACCCCTGCCTCTCCCCCCACCACAACCCCAACCTCAGGTGACTGAGGCATCAGCTTTACGTGGAGTGCCCCACAACATCTGGAGTCTGGGGTCCTCCTGGGATGGTTGCCTCGCTGGGCTGCATCTTCCCTGTTCTCTCTGCCCATTCCCTTGCAGCTTCCCCTGAGGGCACTTCACTAGCATCTGTATAACAGCCTCAGGGTCTGCTTCTGGGAACCCAAACTGAACTCTCCCTGTTGTGGGCCCAGGCCTGTCTGAGGAGATGAGCCTGACCAGGTTTTTTCTCTCTTTCTATGTGGGCTTCTTCTTACCTGACACTGGGCTGAGCCATGCCTGTTCCTCAGAGTGGCAGCCGTCTAGATTGAAGGAGGGCCTGGAAGCTTCCCGTCAACCTCCAGGCCTTAGCTGGATTCCCCAACTCAGTTTCTATCCGAGCCACGCTTGGGTGGTCAGTACTCACTGGTCAGCTAATAATATCAATTTAGCTATTGATCTTAAACTTCTGCCTGGAGGAGTGGTAAGCGATTCAACTATTCCTGGTCCCCTAGCCCTAAAACCGTCACAATAGCAACGGAAACCTCACCTCCAGCTTCCTTCAACTGTGTTAGCAGCCTTTTTAGACGGTAAAAGTCAACTCACGTAGCTTAAGAACTGGAAGAAACCTTTGAGATCTATCCCTTAGTAAACAGATGAAAGAACTAAAGACAAGACCAGGCATTTTCCCAAGGTCACATCATTTACAGTAAAGGTTTTCACTGAATTTAAGTCTCTGGACTCAGAGTAGGGTGGTGGGTATTGAACCAGGCTGCAGAGTGAGAAAAGGGCAAGGTAGGTGAGTTGCCTGCTGTCCGCCCAAATCCCACCCCCGAAAGAATCGCTGGATATCTCTAAACACATTCATGACAATTGATTGGTTTGAACTGCTTGATCTTTCCCCCATTAAGATAAACAGCATGAAATGTAGATTAACTCTCCTCACCCACCTTGAAGAAAACATAATCAATAGTTCCTTAAGGAGACTCTTAGTCACATCATGTTCCATCCACCCAGATCAAGCACAATTCCTGTCCTATAAAAAGCACTCAGATCATTTTTTTTAGGAAATTCATTGGACAAAAATTCATAGTGAGCACTCAACTATGGTTGCAATAATCCTCAGATTTATTCATGAGGAGACCTGTGATAGAGTTACAGCAACATATCATGAAAGATTGATATATTTAATTCTACCACACAAATTATAAATAATTTTACTAGCAGTAAAATGTGACTATAAGATACATATTTATATTTCTGCATTCAAGAAACAATAGTGCCATAAACTTTTAAGATATTACTTTTCAGGTTTGAGTTTTCTACTGTTTTTGCTTACTTTATTCACAAGCTAGTCCTTATTACCAGTGAAGCAAATTAATCCAATACAAGAAAAATTTTAATTGAAAAAATAATCCATTCATTAATTCACTTTTTCTTAAAAGCAGGATAACAATCACTATTATTTGACTTTTCCTTGAACCAATGGTCCTATTCATATAGCAACATTGTTCCTTAAGAACATTAGTTTGAAATTACCACAATAATGCAATCTTCCCAAGAATAAATTCCAGCACAGATTAGAATTAAGCAATCTTAAAACAGACAACTGAATCAAGATCTGGCCCAGACACATTTAACTGTTATTGATTTCAAAGTAGGGAAATTTCCATAGTCATAAACACATGGAAATGTTGAAATAAGAAACACTAAAAACTCAAGCAATGTTGACAAATTCAGGAACAGTAGATTAGACTGAGTTCTCTGTAGACAATAAACTTGCAAAACATCAAAAACAGGACCTATACAGTATATTCATGAATAGTGTGACTGATTACTCTTTAAGTGTTTTCAAACTTTAGATGTAATTCTATATGTGTCAGGAGGAAAGCAAAGTGTCTAACAGCACAAGTGAAGAGTTTAAGGGAAGAAATTCTGGTATCTAGACTTTTCCCTTTATTGAGATGGTGCCCAAGGTCAGGCATGGGAGATTAGGAAGGGAAGAAGTCCAAGCTATGATACAATGGGAAGGTAACCCAACCCTGAGGGCAAGCTGTGCAGGGCCAAGGAAGTTGATTCAAGTTCAGTGGGCAATAACTGTCTCCCTTGTGTCAAGCTGGGTGCTACGTGCTGAAGCTAAAGAGATGAATAAAACACTACTCCTGCCCCAATTCAAAACTAAATTGAATAACATTAAGAGCACTTAGAGGAGAGAAGGCATAATAGAAGTATAAGTGGGAGGCCCTTGAAAAGCCAGATGGGCATCCCTAGGCTTTATCTTGGTGGTGGGTAGGAAAGGAAGACGATCTGATTATGCTTCAACAAAAGGCTAGTCCTCAAGCTCACTTGCGCCAGCTGACAGAGCCACTGCTTTCCATGGTCTTCTACCACGTCATTAGTTAGCAGCCATTCCATGGAGCAGTATGAGGAGCAAGACCACGGACAAAATCACAGGCTATAAGAAAGTACTGCATTTCTGTGAGTCGTCGTCAGTTTCCTCTATCAATATTTTATAGTTCTCAGCATATAGATCTTTCACTTCCTTGGTTAGGTTTATTCCTAAGTTTTTTTATTTGTTGGTTTTTATGATACAATCTTAGCAGGATTCTTTTTTTTTTTTTTTTTGCTTTCATTTTCTGGCATTTCATTGTTAGTGTAAGAAATGCAACTGATTTCTCTATGTTAATCTTGCATTCTGCTACCTTGCTAAATCCATTTATCAGTCTGAGTAGTTTTTGTGTGGAGTCTTCAGAGTTTTGTATATATAGTATCATGTCATCTGAATATAATGACAGTTTTACCTCTTCCTTTCCAAGCTGGATACCTTTTATTTCTTTTTCTTGTTTGATTTCTGTGGCTAGGAGTTCCAATACTATGTTGAATAGAAGTGGTGAGAGTGGGCATCCTTGTCTTTTTCAAGATTTTAGCAGAAAGGCTTTTAGCATTGGGTACTGTATTGGCTGTGAGATTGTCATAAATAGCTTTTATTTATTGAGGTATGTTCCCTCTATCCATTTTGGTAAGAATTTTTATTATGAATGGATGTTGGATTTTATCAAATGCTTCTTTTGCATCTGTTAAGACTGCAAGGAGATCCAACCAGTCCATTCTGAAGGAGATCAACCCTGGGATTTCTTTGGAAGGAATGATGCTAAAGCTGAAACTCCAGTATTTTGGCCACCTCATGCGAAGAGTTGACTCATTGGAAAAGACTCTGATGCTGGGAGGGATTAGGGGCAGGAGGAGAAGGGGACGACAGAGGATGAGATGGCTGGATGGCATCACTGACTCGATGAACATGAGTCTGAGTGAACTCCAGGAGTTGGTGATGGACAGGGAGGCCTGGCGTGCTGCAATTCATGGGGTCGCAAATAGTCGGACACGACTGAGCGATTGAACTGAACTGAACTGAAGATGATCATGTCTTTTTTTTTTTTTTTTGTCTTTCCTTTTGTTGACGTGGTGTATTACATTGATTGACTTGCAGTGTTGAACCATCCTTGTGACCCTGGGATGAATCCAGTTTAATCACAGTGTATGATCTCTTTTATGTGCTATTGAATTTGGTTTGCTAATATTTTGTTGAGAATTTTCGCCTCTGTATTCATCAAAGATATTAGCCTGTAATTTTCTTTTTTGGTAGAGTCTTTGTCTTCTTTTGCTATCAGGATGATGGTGGCTTCATAAAACGACTGAGAGTATTTCATCCTCTTCAAACTTTTGGAATCTCTGGGAAAATATCCCATGCTCTTGGACTAGAAGAACTAATATTGTTTAAATGATCATACTACCCAAAACAATGTACAAATTTAATGAGATCCCTATCAAACTCTCCATGATATTTTTCACAGAACTCGAATAATTCTAAAATTTATATGGAACCAGAAAAGAGCCAGAATTGCCAAAGCAAATCTGCAGAAAAAGAACAAAGTTGGAGGCATTACCTTTCCAGACTTTAGACAATACTAAAAAGCTACAATTAACAAAACAGCACGGTATTGGCACAAAAAGAGATATATGGGTCAACGTAGCAGACTAAAGAGCCCAGAAATAAACCCATGCACCTATGGTCAATTAATCTTCAACAAAGAAGACAAGAATAATGCAATGGAAAAAAGACAGTCTCTTTTAGCAAGTGGGAAAACTGGACAGCCACATGTAAATCAATGAAGTTAGAACACACCCTCACACCATATACAAAAATAAATGCAAAATGGCTTAAAGATTTAAAGACATGACACTATAAAACTCCAAGAACAGAACATAGGCAAAACATTCTTTGACATAAATCATAGCAACATTTTCTTACATCAGTCTCCCAGTTCAGTTCAGTCACTTAGTCGTGTCCAACTCTTTGCGACCCCATGAATTGCAGTACGCCAGGCCTCCCTGTCCATCACCAACTCCCGGAGTTCACTCAGACTCACGTCCGTCAAGTCCGTGATGCCATCCAGCCATCTCATCCTTGGTCGTCCCCTTCTCCTCCTGCCCCCAATCCCTCCCAGCATCAGAGTCTTTTCCAATGAGTCAACTCTTCGCATGAGGTGGCCAAAGTACTGGAGCTTCAGCTTTAGCATCATTCCTTCCAAAGAAATCCCAGGGTTGATCTCCTTCAGAATGGAAGCCTCGGTAGCGTAGCGGTTAGACGGGCAGGTAGGCAGGCAGGCTAGGGTCTGTAGGTCAGGAGTTCAAGTCCCACGTCAGTCTCCCAAGGCGATGGAAATAAAAGCAAAAACAAATGATACAAAAGCTTATATTCCAACATATAAGCTTTTGCACAGCAAAGGCAACCATAAGTAAAATGAAAAGACAACCTATGTACTGGGAGAAAATATTTACAAACAATATGACTAACAAAAGCTTAATTTCTAAAATATACAGACAGCTCATATAATTCAATAAAAACAAACAACCCAATCAAAAAATGGGCAGAAAACCTAAACAGACATTTCTCCAAAGAAGACATACAGATGATCAAAGGGCATGTGAAAAGATGCTCAACTTCATTAATTACTGCTGCTGCTGCTGCTAAGTCGCTTCAGTTGTGTCCAACTCTGTGCGACCCCATAGATGGCAGCCCACCAGGCTCCCCGTCCCTGGGATTCTCCAGGCAAGAACACTGGAGTGGGTTGCCATTTCCTTCTCCAATGCGTGAAAGTGAAAAGTGAAAGTGAAGTCTCTCAGTCGTGCCCGACTCTTAGCGACCCCATGGACTGCAGCCTACCAGGCTCCTCCGTCCATGGGATTTTCCAGGCAAGAGTACTGGAGTGGGGTGCCATTGCCTTCTCTGTCACTAATTACTAGAGAAATGCAAATCAAAACTATAATGAGATACCACCTCATACCAGTCAGAATGGCCATCATTTTAGATTATAATATGAGCTAAGTATGTATTTTTACCCAAAAAAGTTCACTAATTGTCCCAGTATTCATTAAAAATTTTTCAATATATACCAATAGCTATTTATATCAGATGTTAAATTCGTTAACACCATAGAGATTCTTGCATATCCATGTGGTCATGTTGAACTGAATACTAATCTTGAGCCATGACTCTGCTACTATAACTTTATAATAACAGTTTGGGGACTTTTTTACTACAGTAAAATATGTGTAACATTATAAAATTTATTTTAACTATTTAAGTGTACCATTCAGTGGCATTGAGCACGTTCACAATGTTGTACAACCCTAACCATCCTCCATCTCCAAATCGTTTTCAACTTCCCAAACTGAAATCCTGTACTCATTAAACTTCCTCTCCCTCCAGCTCCTGGCAATCACTGTTCTATTTTCTGCCTCTATGAATGTGACAGTTCTAGGTACCTCATATTAAGTGGAATCATACAACATTTGTCCTTTTATATCCACCTTATTTTATCAAGGTTCATCCATATTGTAGCATGTATTGGAATTTCATTCCTTTTTTTTTTTTTTGGCTGATCCAGGTCTTAGTTGCAGCACATAGTATTTTTTTTTTTTTTCCAGTTGCAGCATGCAAACTCTTAGCTGTGGCACATGGATCTAGTTCCCCGACCAGCAAGGATAGAACCCCAGGCCCCCTGCTTGGGAACATGGAGTCTTAGCTACTGGACCGCTGGGGTAGTCCCTTCATTTCTTTTCAAGACTGAATGATATTCCCTTGGATGTATATACCACATTTTGTTTATTCATTCATCTTCTGATAACATTTGGGTTGTCTTGACCTTTTGGCTATTATGAATAATGCTGCTATGAACACTGGTGTACAAGTATTTGAGTCCCTACATTCAATTCTTTTGTGTATACATCCAGAAGTGAAATTGCTAGATCAAATGATAAGTTTTATGTTTAATCTTTGAGGAGCTGCCATATTGTTTTCCATAGCTGCAACATCTGACATTCCCACCAGCAATCAACAAGGATTCTAATGTCTCTACAAGCACACTAACTCTTGTTTTCTTTCTTGATACTAGCCACCCTCCTGATGTGAAGTACTGTATTACATTTTAATACATGATAGTACAAGTATTCTCTCATTATGATTCTTTATCAAAGAAATCTTTGACCATTCTTTATTTTCCCTCCCAGAACAATTTTGGAATAATTTCTATGCCCCCAAAATATCTTACATGAATATAATTAGGATTCTAGTAAACTCATTTCAAAAAAGCATAATTCATCTCTTTAAGATATCTAACCCCACCCCTACAAAGGAATAAAATCTTCTCTTATTTCCTTTAAAAATTTTAGTTTTCTTCATATTGAAACTAAACATTTCTTGTTAAGATTATCCCTATGTAATTCATGCTGCTGCTGCTGCTGCTAAGTTGCTTCAGTCGTGTCCGACTCTGTGCGACCCCAGAGACGGCAGCCCACCAGGCTCTGCTGTCCCTGGGATTCTCCAGGCAAGAACACTGGAGTGGGTCACCGTTTCCTTCTCCAACGCATTAAGGTGAAAAGTGAAAGTGAAGTCGCTCAGTCGTGTCCGACTCTTAGTGACCCCATGGACTGCAGCCCACCAGGCTCCTTTGTCCATGGGATTCTCCAGGCAAGAGTACTGGAGTGGGTTGCCATTGCCTTCTCCAGTGTAATTCATACTTTTGTGCTATTATGAATGGAATAATCAGCCTCCTTTTAGGAGATAATTTTTAGAGGAAGAAGAAGCCCCATAATTGACAATAACTCATTTTTGAAATACCTACTATTTTAAGATCAGTAATAAAGGTCAACAGTGCCTGTCTTCTACATGGAAACCTACTGTAACAGAAAAAGGAAACACTGGTTAAAACTACATTGGATTGCCTCTTTTAAAGGCCCAGAGCATCACTCCCAAGGAGGCATGTAAGTCAGTCCTACGTAGGCAAGAGAAATTGTGGGGAATTTAATGTTTAATCAATGTTTGTAACAGCTATCTTTAATCTGGGGCCAAATTCATGATGCCTGAGTTGTTTCTGTGTTGTACGTGTACTTGACATTCATTGGCTGCTCCTTGGGGATTTAAACCCATTTTATTACTTCATTAATTTGCTATTTAAATTATTTCTGAAGTTTACTCCTGTGTCTCACCTCTACAATATACTTATATCTCTGTGATTTATTTGCTATCAACTCTTCAGTCAGAAAGATAATATTTAATATTACTATGGCTCCTAGGAGGAAATATGATACACTTTATAAAAGTTTAAGACATTCTACTCTACTATGCAGTTACCTGGCTTATTGCATAGAGAAGCTCCTATTGATAAAATTCTTCCCTTGCTAAGGGAAAATGTCAACTCTGTTCTGGGTGCTGAGTGCACCTAATAATAATACACATCAAAAATACATGGTTTATGAAATTGAATATCCATAGCCTGATCCCCTAGTAATGCATGAGTTTTCCTGTCCCCTTTCAGAAAAGGCCTACAAAGAACAAAGACACCACCTAATAAATCTTCCTCCCTGACGTTTTTTCCTTGACAAGGGAAGAATTTTGTCAACAGAAGCAAACATCACTTGGCGTCCTGATGAAGTAACACAGCAGCCTTGTTTACCCTCATCTTCCGCTCAGCATCACCATTTCATGGTCCATGGAAAGTACATGGTTTGTGGCTTCTCTAGTTTTTAAGATTCATACACTGAGCCAATAAAGAGGAACAAAGGGTATTTTTATATTAGAGGAAAAAAGAAAAGGAAACAGAAACCTACCCTGGTGAACAATGGACTTCAGTCAAGTCATTATAAACCCTCTGCCTCATGATACCTATTTTAATATACCTGCTCTCCTTCCCCAACCAATACTCTACTCTCTTTCCAAGCCTTTATTTATACACACAAAAAGGTCAAGTCACATAACTACTGTGGATGATTCATAGCATTTTTTTCCATGCTGCTACTGGGTCTCTTCTAACTATTAAAATCTCCATCTTGGGGAATATATTCCAATTTAGGACTGGCATATATTTTATCAGATATAACAGTACTATTATTTATTCTTCTGAGGAAGCAGATAGTATCAGTTATTATTGATTAGGGCAAGGAAAAAAGATTCAAATCAACTATTAACTTGCTTTTAGTGCTCAACTCTTTATAAAAATAGCTACCAAAGTTATATCTATTTTTGGCTTTGGGTTTGGAAAGGCAGTCTCAAACTAAGGACTACTCAATGGCATAAACGAGGGAGAAAAGTCATCTAAAAGAAGTGAACCCATCTCCTTAACTTCCAACAATTCTAGTTAACAGGAAATCTTATGTCTCCACTAAATGGCCTCAATGGTCTGTTTTTGCAACGTAAATCTAACCAGAGTATTTTCATGAAGTGATCTTAGCACTATATAATTTGATTTGTCTGGATCGTTTAAAAAGCAAGAGAGTTCCAGAAAAACATCTATTTCTGCTTTATTGACTATGCCAAAGCCTTTGACTGTGTGGACCACAATAAACTGTGGAAAATTCTTCAAGAGATGGGAATACAGACCACCTGACCTGCCTCTTGAGAAACCTATATGCAGGTCAGGAAGCAACAGTTAGAAATGGACATGGAACAGCAGACTTGTTCCAAATAGGAAAGAGAATATGTCAAGGCTGTATATTGTCACCCTGCTTGTTTAACTTATGTGCAGAGTACATCATAAGAAACGCTGGACTGGAAGAAACACAAGCTGGAATCAAGATTGCCAGGAGAAATATCAGTACCCTCAGATATGCAGATGACACCACCCTTATGGCAGAAAGAGGAACTAAAAAGCCTCTTGATGAAAGAGGAGAGGGAAAAAGTTGGCTTAAAGCTCAACATTCATAAAACGAAGATCATGGCATCTGGTCCCATCACTTCATGGGAAATAGATGGGGAAACAGTGGAAACAGTGTCAGACTTTATTTTGGGGGGCTTCAAAATCACTGGAGATGGTGACTGCAGCCATGAAATTAAAAGACGCTTACTCCTTGGAAAGAAAGTTATGACCAACCTAGATAGCATATTCAAAAGCAGAGATATTACTTTGCCAACAAAGGTCCATCTGGTCAAGGCTATGGTTTTCCAGTGGTCATGTATGGATGTGAGAGCTGGACTGTGAAGAAGGCTGAGCGCCGAAGAATTGATGCTTTTGAACTGTGGTGTTGGAGAAGACTCCTGAGAGTCCCTTGGACTGCAAGGAGATCCAACCAGTCCATTCTGAAGGAGATCAGTCCTGGGATTTCTTTAGAAGGAATGATGCTAAAGCTGAAGCTCCAGTACTTTGGCCACCTCATGCGAAGAGTTGACTCATTGGAAAAGACCCAATGCTGGGAGGGACTGGGGGCAGGAGGAGAAGGGGACAACAGAGGATGAGATGGCTGGGTGGCATCACCACCTTGATGGACATGGGTTTGAGTGAACTCCAGGAGTTGGAGATGGACAGGGAGGCCTGGTGTTCTGCAGTTCATGGGGTCGCAAAGAGTCAGACACAACTGAGCGACTGAACTAACTAACTAACTAAAGCATAAATTAAATAGCAAAAAAGAAAAAAAAAAAAAAAACCCTTGACTTCTAAAGAGAGAATGGCTGTTGTATAAGAACTAGCAAACAGCATAAATAAACCTTAAGGCTTAGGATCCCCCATGAGTTGTAACCACTTTTAAGTTAACGTATCTCTTACTTAACATTTTACACAGCCAAGGCCTCTTTCAAGTATCTTGCAACATTTCTGTATCAATCAGGATAGTCTAAGATCTGCTGAGGTAACAAGTAATCCCCACAATCTCAATGGCTGAAAAATATAAATTAATTTCTTACTCACACTGTATGCCTATCATGGGTCAGCTGCAGCTCTGCTCCCCGCTGTCTTCATAATGGGATCAAGGCTGACAGAACAGCCTTCACTTGAAACATTATTTCTTGTTGGGGAAACAAAGGCATTACAAGCCATTACTTTACAAACAGGGAAAGGAACTGGTTTTCAAAGCTTCTGCCCTAAAGTGACATGTGTCACTTTGGACCATTTTTCATTGGCCAAAGCAAGTCACATAATGTCACCTGGGTTAAAGAGGACAAGGGTATATAATCATCTTCATATGGATGGCTGGTCTCCTTATCTCTAATCTACTTCCCATCAGAGCCATCTCCCCCATTGTTCCCTGGAGCCCTCTTCCAATCTGCCACATTTCTCCTATGCCCAGAAATTTCTACAGCTGTGCGTCTCCTGTTGTTGCATGTATCAGTACTGGAGTGTGTGGCAACAGGCCCAGGGAGTTCTGAGTAAACATTGTGACTTTTCCAGAATGCTGGTTTTACTTGTAGATTTAGAAATACATTTTTAATTAAAATAAATGAGTATATTATTGAGAAAATAAAAATCAGTAAGAGTCTCAAAAGTATAGGTGCTTGACCCAGTTGAAAAATAGGCGGAAAACCAACGGAAAAAAAAACAGGCAGAAGACCTATATAGACATTTCTCCAAAGAAGACATAAGATGTCCAATAAGAACATGAAAAGATGTTCAACTTCACTAATTATTAGAGAAATGCATACCAAAACTGCAATGAGGTATCACCTCACACCAGCCAGGATGGACGTTATGAAAAACTCTACAAATAATAAAAGCTGGAGAGGACATGAAGAAAAGGCCTACACTGGTGGTGGGAATAGAAATTGGTGCAACCATTATAGAACACAGTAGGGAGGTTCTTTACAAACCTAAAATTAGAGTTACCATGTGATCCAGAAATCCCACGCCTGGGCATATATTCAGAAAAATTCAGGGCATATAATTCAAAAAGGCACACATACCCTGGGAGTTTCCTGGTGGTCCAGTGTTTAAGAATCTGCCTTCCAATGCAAGGGACACAGATCTGATCCCTGATCAGAGAAATAAGATTCCATATGTCATAGGGCAACTAGAGAGCCCATGCTCTACAACAAGAGAAGCCCAAACCCTATACAGAGAAGGCCCACGTGCCACATCAAAGAGCCTACATGCCACAAACAAAGACCCAGGGCAGCCAAAAACAGTGTACACACATCCCAAAGTTCACTGCAGCACTGTTCACAATAGCCAAGGTATGAAGTCCAAGCTGGAATCAAGACTGCCGGGAGAAATATCAGTAACCTCAGATATGCAGATGACACCACCCTTATGGCAGAAAGTGAAGAGGAACTAAAAAGTCTCTTGATGAAAGAGGAGAGGGAAAAAGTTGGCTTAAAGCTCAACATTCAGAAGACGAAGATCATGGCATCTGGTCCCATCACTTCATGGGAAATAGATGGGGAAACAGTGGAAACAGTGTCAGACTTTATTTTGGGGGGCTCCAAAATCACTGCAGATGGTGATTGCAGCCATGAAATTAAAAGACGCTACTCCTTGGAAAGAAAGTTATGACCAACCTAGATAGCATATTCAAAAGCAGAAAAACATTACTTTGCCAACAAAGGTCTGTCTAGTCAAGGCTGTGGTCTTTCCAGTGTCAGGTATGGATATGAGAGCTGGACTGTGAAGAAGGCTGAGTGCCGAAGAACTGATGCTTTTGAACTGTGGTGTTGGAGAAGACTCCTGAGAGTCCCTTGGACTGCAAGGAGATCCAACCAGTCCATTCTGAAGGAGATCAACCCTGGGATTTCTTTAGAAGGAATGATGCTAAAGCTGAAACTCCAGTACTTTGGCCACCTCATGCGAAGAGCTGACTCATTGGAAAAGACTCTAATGTTGGGAGGGATTGGGGGCAGGAGGAGAAGGGGACGACAGAGGATGAGTTGGCTGGATGGTATCACCAACTCGATAGACCTGAGTTTGAGTGAACTCTGGGAGTTGGTGATGGACAGGCAGGCCTGGCGTGCTGCGATTCATGGGGTTGCAAAGAGTCGGACACGGCTGAGTGACTGAACTGAACTGAACTGAAGGTATGAAAGCAAACTAAATGTCCATCAACAGATGAATAGATGAAGATGTGGTACTGTATCCATAAACAATGGAATATTATTCAGCCATAGAAAGAATGAAATAATGCCATTTGCAGCAAATGGATGAACCTATAGCTTATCATAATCAGAGAAAGAAAAATATCATATGATATCACTTATGTGCAAAATCTAAAAACTGACCCAAATGAACTTATTTATAAAATAGAAACAGACTCACAGACATAGAAAACAAATTTATGGTTACCGAAGGGGAAAGTGACTTGTGGAAGGGATAAATATGAGTTTGGGATTAGCAGATACAAACTATCATTTATAACATAGATTAACAGCAAGGGAACTATATTATATTCAACTTCTTTTTTAAAAAACTATAATGAAAAAGAATGTGTTTGTATGTGTGTGTATTGTTGGTATTGTTTAGTCAGTAAGTCATGTCTGACTCTTTGCAACCCCATGGACTATAGCTTGTCAGACTTCTCTGTTCATAGGATTTCCCAGGCAAGAATACTGGAGTGGGTTGCCATTTCCTTCTCCAGGGGATCTTTCCAACTCAGGGAGTCATCTCCCTTCATCTCTACTGGCAGGAAGATTCTTTACTGCTGAGTCACTAGGGAAGCCCATAAGTTATATATATATATAACTTAATCATTTTGCTGTACACCAGAAACTAATACAACATTGTAAATTAACTCCTCTGTCCATGGAATTCTTCAGGCAAGAATACTGGAGTGGGTAGCCATTCCCTTCTCCAGGGGATCTTGCTGACCCAGGGATTGAGCCTGTGTCTCCCACACTGCAGGCAGATTCTTTATCATCTGAGCCACCAGAGAAGCCCCAAATTAACTACACTTCAATAGGTCAAATGAGAATAACATTTTTTTAAATGTTGGTATTTGAATTGGGTCTCATTGGGCTACCCCATATCTCCTGTTGCACGGGTGCAGATTCATCCACTCTCAAGTGTTCTTCAGTGGAAGAGGCTGAGAAGTACCAGGACCTACGTTTGCTGGCACGTCCTGCCTCTCTAGAGTGGCACAGCCCATTGTGCTAACCAATGACTACATGAAGCTACTGAGAACTTGCCTCGCGGCTAACGTGACTGAGCAGGGTGAGCATGGCCCTTAGCAGGCAGCCATTGCTGTGCCTCGTTACCCGGCACCCTGTTACTAGGCAACAGGCCTTACTCAGCCATTGCTCAGTGCCTCAGTGGGCCCCGCCCACAAGCAACAAACCCTCAATGAGCGGCTGTTAGCTGTCCTGCTCGGCTACTGTTCAGCACCGCAGTGGGCCTTGCCTACGGTAACTGTCAGTGAGGGACCACTGGGGAAGTGATTCAGTCAAGGGTCGGTGGTATGGTGGTCATCAGGTGGAGAGTGAAATAAGAGGCAGATTCAGGCCTTCCCCGGGAGGCCCTCCAGCTTACCCAGCCTTGGGCCAGTGGGTGAGCTGGAGAGATGAGGGACTATCTCCTGCAGGGCTCCAGAGCCCTCACTAAGGCCCTCTATAGCCATGGCCCAGGCCTTGAGGAGCAGTGAACCTCTCCCCCATCCCTGTCTCTGCAACCCACTAGCAGTGGCTGGCTGGCTGGTCACAGTCTATGAAACCTGGTCTCCCCATTTGGGCAGTCTGAGGAGACGGAGGGGCAGTCTGAGGAGACGGAGGGCCAGTTGAATTGGATGCCTGTCTCCCTTAGAGATGACTGAGCAGGATACGGGAACCTGGCCCTGAAAGAGCTGCCAGCTGAGATCTGCCTCATCTTAGCCAGGACTGGAACCGTGGAGGGTGAAAGTTGTACCTTGGGACTTGGCCCTTTCTGGTCAGGATAAAGAATAACATTCACCTGGTAGAGATTTACAGGAACATTGTTACCTAACTGACTGGACCTCAAGAACAAAGGATCTGATCCCGAGAAGTCTGCAACAATTAACCATGCCCATCCCTCACCTTTTGCTTTTAAAGGGACTTGCTGAAAGCTTTCAGTAACTTTGGGGTTTTTAGGGCATGAGCCACCCATCTCTTTGTATGAACTTGTAATAAACTTTCTCTGTTCCAAACTGTAATGTTTAGTATTGATGGACATCACTGTGTGTCAGGCACACGGACTTGTGATTTCGGTAACAGAACTAGACATTTTTCTTTTAATTAAATTTAAACAGCCACATGTGGCTAGCGGCTACGGGATTAGACAGCATTGACGCTGAACATTTCCATCATTGGTAGACAGAATAATGGCCTTCCAAAGATGCCCATGTCTGCATCCCCAGAATATGTGCCTATGGCAAAGAATTAAGCTTGCTAATCAGTTGACCTGAAAATAGGAAAATAGTCCTGGATTACCCATATGAGCCCACTCTTCTCTGGGTCCCGGTCCAGAACCAATATTCTTTTCTTGTTTCCCTTAGTACAATGGAGGTAAGCAGTTGGATTCAAACAGCATTTATTTAAAAAAAAAAAAAATCTAAAGAGCTGGGGGAAATGAGTAAAGAAAATGCACATAGGATCAATCAGTTATATAAAGGAATCTTACCCCAAGATTCTCAACAAAAGTATGAACCCACATCTCCTCTCCTCCAGTTAACTGTTCTTGAACCACAGACCACTTAGTGCAATGTACCCTCATATCACTTACTTAGGGTTCTTCTCTATGGATTCCCCTGCCCCTGGATCAAAATTATAGCTTATTAGTATTCTTCATAATATGAGGGCTGTCTGTAGAGCTACATCACGTACATCTGGGTTATAAACCACAAGAACAAACCCAGTTCTGAGTTTCTCTCCCAGGATCTTTGCAACCTAAGGAATGATCCTATACCCTCTGGCCAGTTATTATCCCCACCCACTCACTCATTCGGCCCTGTGACTCAACCCTTAGGTCTTTACCACCCTCCGCCCCAATGGCCCCTGCTTCAGGAAACGGGTCTTTTATAATTAGAGTTTAATATTTAAAATTAGCTTATGCATTCAGTGACACATAACACAAATAGGGTGTAGTAGGTTATGCTCTCCCAAGGCCTTTCCTGGGTATTTATACAAGTCTTCCTAATATAGCAGGCTATTTAATAAGAGTGATCCAAATATGTTTTAACTCTTTAGGACCTACAAGTGTGCCTCGTACAGCCAAATACATACTCTTACCCTTTATCTGTAGACACCTAACTGGCATTACTCCAAATGGAAAAAAAAAAAAAAACCTTTAGCAAAAGCCAATAGCTAAATGTCATTAAGAACTATTCTTATCTTTCATATAAAAATGTTTATTTCACTTTTCTATTCCAAATTGACTAGTTTTCCTCCATAATGAGAAACATCAGACTATTAAATCATATAGATCTGACATGACTGGACTTAGAACACATAATTTTTAAAAGAACTGATAATACATACTGACTCTTAATGTCAAAGATTGAAATTCCCTGGGAACACATGTATCCATTAAGCAGCACTCATTCTCAATTATTAAGAAGCAAAGATCTGTATTCTTTATAGAAATTAGAAATGGCAGCAAATAACATCAACATTCATAACTGCTACAATTAGGACCAATAAACTTTTTAAATCAAATTAAAATCAGAGTGATGATAATAAGAGTAATGAAATTTATGTAGCACCATGTGGCTCTCTTTCCTCAAAGAAACCCCTGAGTCCATTATTTTACAGGATGAAGAAATCAGTCGTTACTACTCACATTTTCCAGTACCACTAGACTAAAGATTCATGTGTACCAACAGGGAAACACATCAAATATCATGGAACACCATGCCCTTGGCTACTGCCTCTCCAGCTCCACCAGAGCACCAGCCCCTCAGTTTCACCCTAATTGTTTGGTTCTGCCAGGACAGGTTGAGCCTAGGAAATGCCTGCCTTGCTACTGGTTCCTTATTTCCCCTGCATTCATTTGGCTCTCTTGGGTTCCTATTCTGAGTAACCTGAAACCGAAGGGAACAAGAGTAGGAGGAGGCTTTAGAAACAGTCAACCTTCTATAGTTTAGCACATCTGTGGTGGCTGCAAATATTTGTTTGTAAAGACTTAGTGAAGATCCCACCCTGTCCACATAATACACCTTTCTCATAATCCTAAATTCCAAAATCAATAATGGTTACAGTAGTGGGCTTCCCAGGTGGCACTAATGGTAAAGAACCCACCTGCTAATGCAGGAGACATAAGAGACACAGGTTCGATCCCTGGGTTGGGAAGATTCCCTGGAGAAGGAAATGGCAACTCACTGTAGTATTCTTGCCTGGAAAATTCCATGGACAGAGAAGCCTGGCGAGCTGCAGTCCAAAGGGTCACACAGTCAAAAATGACTGAAGTGATTTAGCATGCATGTGCGCTTACCCTTACCCTCTAACCCATTTAAGACCATAATCGGGCTTCCCTGGTAGGTCAGCTGGTAAAGAGTATGCAAAATCTGCCTGCAATGCAGGAGACCCCAGTTTGATTCCTGGGTTAGGAAGATCCCCTGGAGAAGGGATAGGCTACCCACTCCAGTATTCTTGGGCTTCCCTGGTAGTTCAGTCGGTAAAGAAAGAACCCCCCCACAAAGTGGGAGACCTGGGTTTGATCCCTAGGTTGGGAAGATCCCCCAGAGGAGGCCATGGCAAGCCACCACAGTGTTCTTACTTGGAGAATCCCGTGGACAGAGGAGCATGGAAGGCTGCAGTTCATGGGGTTGCAAAGAGTCAGATATGACTGAGCAGCTAAGCACAGCACAAGGCCGGAATCACCACGAAAATCTAGCAGCTGCCTCAAACCTTCTATCCAAAAAGTGTGTTCAAAATTTGCTCTAATTTTTTTTTTCATTCAATTTCAAGAGGTATGCAAACCTATCAAAGCCCAGCCAGACCCTTAGTGGACCTACAAACTAATTTCAGACTAAAAAACCTGCTTTAAAGTCTTTTTGCTTTTCCTTGATGCTCAAGATTAACATTAATTGGCTTCTCAGGAATACAAATACTGTATGAGCTCACATATGTGTAGAATCTGAAATAGCTGAACTCATAGAAGCAGTGGATTGAATGGTGGCTGCCAGGGGTCGGAGGAAGAGCAACAGGGAGGTGATGGTCAAAGGTACAAGTTTCAGTTACACAAGATAAATTCTAGAGACCTACTATTCAGCACAGTGCCTCTAGCTAACAATTCTGTATTGTATATTTAAAATTTGCTAAAAGGATTGATTTTATGTTAAGCATTCTTACTGCCAAAAAAACTAATAAAAAGTGGGAGGAAACATTGAGAGGAGAGGGATATGTTTATGACCTTGAAGATAGTGATGGTTTTCCTAGTATACACTTAACCCCAGATTCATCAGGTTGGATACACTGGATACATATGGCTTTTCACATGTCAATCCTACATCAATAAAATGGGTTTTTTTCCCTTCCATAGTTTAAGTGCTAAATCAATATAGGGTGTTGCTTATTAATGTTACTGTGTATACTGGGCAGGACAGATGGACACCTGGACCCTGGTATGAGTATCATTCTTGGGCAGTTATGAGCTTGATAAGAAATAATATAGTTCCATGGAATTATCACTAGTTCAGTTCAGTCACTCAGTCACATTCAATTCTTTGTGATCCCATGAATCGCAGCACGCCAGGCCTCCCTGTCCATCACCAACTCTCGGACTTCACTCAAACTCATGTCCATCATGTCGGTGATGCCATCCAGCCATCTCATCCTCTGTCATCCCCTTCTCCTCCTGCCCCCAATCCCTCCCAGCATCAGGGTCTTTTCCAGTGAGTCAACTCTTGGCATGAGGTGGCCAAAGTATTGGAGTTTCAGCTTTAGCATCAGTCCTTCCAATGAACACCCAGGACTGATCTCCTTTATGATGGACTGGTTGGAGCTCCTTACACTAGACTCCTTATCACTAGACTGGGCATCTAGGTCTCACTCTGATGAACTAGTCTGTCCTGTCTCCTGTCCCTGTGCTGATAACGTGTCTTAAGCACAGCTGGCAGGGAGAGGCGACTCATATATCAAGAACCCAAGCTTTGGGTGCCCCTCCCCTAAGAACAGGGTGCACGGTTAGGGTATCTCCCCAAGGTTGTAGATGTCATAGGTGTTTAAAACACATTTTTAAGCCATATCTAATTTGACTTTTTAAGCACAAAGGAAATGGGTTTTTTTAATTGCACCTGAGGGTCATAGAGTCAAAGTGTACTCATCACACAAGGTGGGACTTCTCACCTTTAACCTTCTTCAGCATCAAAAACCATGGAAACCCATGAAAGGATTCTCCCTTCCTTTTGGGCCTTTGTTTCAGACCCTTTGTTTCAACTTTAAGCAGTTGATTTAGGTGTTTCTCCTCTTTCTGACTTAGATTTAAGTCAAATATGAAGAAATCATGGGTGATGAGGTCAGAGAAGCATAGAGGAAGAATTTGGGACTATGGTGCCCATTCCCTGCAGCGCTTTCTCGGCCCAGGATAAAATTATGCGGAGAGAGTGACAGCTTCCTCAGGGAAGCATCTGCACTGCGCGCCCAGTTGCTTCACTCGTGTCCAGCTCTTTGCAGCCCCACAGACCTCCGCCCACCAGGCTCCTCTGTCCGTGGGATTCCCAGACAAGAATACTGGAGTGAATTACCACTCCCTTCTCCAGGGGATCTTCCCGACCCAGGAACTGAACCCACATCTCCTGCACTGCAGGCAGATTCTTCTCCTGTGAGCCACTGGGGAAGCCCCAGGAAAAGCATAGTTATCACCAACAAAATTCTTTACTATTATAACCACAGTAACATTTCCCTCCCACCTCTCTTTTCAGCTGTCAGATCTCTCTAAATGACTCTGGTTATTTGCATTATATTTTTATGGTATTTCAAGCCATTTGCAAGGAAACATTAGATAGACAGTCAAGAAATAAGATCTAAGCATAGAACAAGAGAAAAGGGGCAATAAGGGAGCCTAAAGGAAACAAGAAAGTGAAACTAACAGGTGTGCTGGAAGGAACCTGTCCTCCTAAGTCCATGAAGCATCAGAAAGTCCTGTGAATACTGCTTTGAGGGTGGAATTTAAAGTGAAGCCATTTGTGAAAGTGTAAGGCTTTGATGAGTCCCTGCCCAGAATGGATAACCATTATATATGAACTCCAATTATTTCAAGGCTTTATACTAAGTTCCATTCCAAATTATTTAACTTTAAGAATTCATTTAAAAAGCTTCACATACACTCCATTAGGTGGTTATCATAAAAAATAAACCAAAAGATTTGAAAATCTAATCTATAAAGCAGTCAGCAGTTCTCAACCCTGGCTACAGTTGGAATCTCCTGGGATCTACTTTTCAAAAGTTTTATTTTGATGCCTGATACCCAGGCATCAGTATTATTTGTTTGAGAAACTCAGTTTGGGAAGTTTTGATAAAAAATGATTGCAGCCATGAAACTAAAAAACGCTTGTTCCTTGGAAGGAAAGTTATGACCAACCTAGTCAGCATATTAAAAAGCAGAGACATTACTTTGCCAACAAAAGTCCGTCTATGGACTATTTGTCAAGGCTATGGTTTTTCCAATAGTCATGTATGGATGTGAGAGTTGGACTACAAAGAAAGCTGAGCGTAGAAGAACTGATGCTTTTGAACTGTGGTGTTGGAGAAGACTCTTGAGAGTCCCTTGGACTGCAAGGAGATCCATCCTAAAGGAAATCAGTCCTGAATATTCATTGGAAGGACTGATGCCAAAGCTGAAACTCCAATACTTTGGCCACCTGATGCGAAGAACTGACTCATTTGAAAATACCCTGATGTTGGGAAAGATTGAAGGCGAGAGAAGGGGATGACAGAGGATGAGATGGTTGTACGGCATCACGGACTCAATGGACATGAATTTGAGTGAGTTCTGGGTGTTGGTGATGGACAGGGAGGCCTGGCATGCTGCAGTTCATGGGGTTGCAAAGAGTCCGACACAACTGAGCGACTGAACTGAACGGATGTACATAAATGTATCCTTTTTAATTTCCCAAGGACCGTCCCCACATCTCTTTGCTCTTGACTTCTAACTTAAGGTTTCTGCATCCTAGAGTGATCAGGATGAGAGAAAAAAGTGAGTCTCTTGCTGGAGGCAGAATGTTTCCCACAGTGGTAGCAAGAGGCCTCACTGAGGCAAGGATGAGACACAAGGTCTGATTCCTCCCCAGTCTTACATCCCTGCTCACACCTGCTCATAGTCTCAAAAAAATAAAAGGGATATGCCAAAACTCACTTACATCCCCATTATTCCTGCTTTATCACTGTTTGTAAATGACATTTTTCTTTAATTACCTAAAAAGAGATGAAGACAAGAGAAGACTAAAAAGGCTAATGCAACATTCCAGAAGAATCACTAGAGCAGAGCATGGGATGGTCTTGTTAACTTCACTGTGGTTGATGTGTTATTGTATCAAATGCAAATTGCAGAAGGGGGCAGTAATTTGTTAATAAATATGCTAATTAGGCAGTGTAAATGCCATAATGCATGGAGCATGGGGAAAAAAGTCACTGAATGTAAACTCCATGCACAGCAGATTTCAGAGGGCAAAATGTAGTTAATAAAACTACCTTTATGTTTTATATTGCTGCTTCTTAGCATAAATAGCTAATAACCAATTTCCATTAATGGCGTGGGCACAGATGTAAATTAGCCCCTTTTTGGTTTACATTACTGTGATGGAATCCTAATGCTAAAGTGTTGCTTTTGGCGATTTCATTAAGGGGAACGATCTGAGAACCCGATACAGTCCTAAAGCCTGCTTCAAGGAATTGGAACATGAAACCAAAATTACACTGCACATCCTTGTTCACCACGTGGGAGTTTCCAGAAAGGGCTCTGCTATCAAATATTTTCCCCATCCTCGTCTATGTCCACAACCCCGGGGCTCCTGTGGGTGTTCAAAGTGTCCTGCTTGCCAAGAAAGGCCTCCCGAGCCTGAGGCTGCAACAATATGGCCTTGTGCCACCGCAGCCTGGACTTCGGCTTGACTTGCTTTGCTTGCCGACCGGTAGCAGCCCTGACTTGACAACCAACAAAGAGCCCCTTGTATCAGATGGACTTTCACGGGTCCAGGTGGCTGGAGGAAGGAAGAGAAAGGGACCTTCAGGGCCTTCTGAGTCTCTGTTCCCACTAGCCACAAAGACGGAATGCAAATGCGAACAACACGCATTTGTGCTGCCTGCACCGGTGGAAGTTTTCCATTTCTAGCCTCATTCATCTGCGACCTCTCCTGCTCACAGGGTCTTTCTTCAGTCATGCTGTGCAAGCAGCTACTGTATAGACCCAAAGTTAATTTTACTACACACTTCAGTGTGTCGCTGGAGGTGCAATAAATCACGAACCAATTTCCAATTTTGTTATGCCCTACTTGATAAGGACATGAAGCAGTCTCTCCCCCAATATACATGTTTGTAAAACATAAGGATTAGAAGCAGGAACATGTCTCCTGATGCACGCTGAAACTATAACCTTACTTTTCAAGAGAAGTTGACCCCTGCAGGTCCTATTAGAATAAAATATCAACTTAAGCTTTTTTGAGTTTGGATCTTGGGTCCAGAAGATACTGACAGGCCTTTCTGCTGTTGAACACCTCTGAAGATAAGTTTTGTTTTTTTTTTAACAACTTCAGCAAATAAATTCTTTCAAATGAAGTACAAGTTGTTGGAACAGTGTTATGCTGAACTATGCTGTGCTTTTTTTTTAAGGTACAGAATAATAGACACATATCTTTAAATTCTCATACAGTCATATTCTTGAAGATGCAAAAAGAGACTTTAGTACCCCTTCTCCAACTTTTAATCTTAATTTGAATATTTTCAGCGTTAGCCCATTGCTATGGTGGATTAATCTAATTCCAGTAGATTGGGTTGTTTGATTTTAGGGATTTTTTTTTTTATATTGAGTCAGGATTCAGAGGTTAGATGATAACAATTAGCCCTTCATGGTCACCAATTCCCCTTACTGCTTTGTTTATTCTCACAATGTTAATAATAGAGTGCATTTCTTGAGGTCATTTTGAGGTCTACATAAGAGTTTACATCACTAATTGGCAACCACTACAGTAATAACTGTTTTAGGCGGGAATCATCGATGAGATTAAAACTAGCAGGTGATAGTTGGGTGAGAAACAGAGTGTGGCATGGTCTCAAGGAATGTCTTCACAGGAAACTGGAAGGATGGCTACCCACATTTCATGGTAGTTAGTCTGAGGAGCAAATGAGTATGGGGTGCCAAGATTTGGATGGGGGACCTGTATTACTTGAGCCTCCAAAAAGTGGTATTAAGGTTTAGGAGGAGGAGGGAAAGGAGGAAGAGAAGAAGAAACATGGCATTGCAGCAAAGACTAAAGGAAACCAAAGAACTAGGTTCTTCATTACCACCCCATGAACACAGTACAGCCCAAGCTACCCACGGACTCATCTTCACGTTTAGGCTCAGATTTCTGCCATCGCAAGACATACATGCAAGGAGGTTATGTACCTCAGGTAAAGAGGAGACAGGACATAAAGCAACAGGAAGTGCACAGGTTTGAGATAGAAGTCCTAGCTTTAAATCTCAGCCCATCCTCTTGCTGAAAACACACATCCAGAAAAGAAATGGACGTCGATGAGTAAAGCAATACAATTCTAAAACCTATTGATTGCCTATTATATATATATACAACCCTGGGACAAGTTCTTTTTATTATTTAAAAATAAATGTTAAAAGGATACAGCCACTTTAAAAGGATATAGCCACTTTGAAGAACTATCTGGCAATATTTAGAAAAGTTTAAAATATGCATTTGCCATGACTGAGCAGTTTCATGCCAGGATATACATCAATGCCTTAGAGAAACTCACACAATTACATGAGGAGGCATGTACAAGATTGCTCATGATAGTCTGTGGTGACAAGAACTGAAAACAATCTATACATCAGAAAGAGAACTAATGCGCACATTATGATATATTCATATAATGGAATATCAGACAGCTATGACAATGAATAAACTATAGTTATATGTATCCATATGAATGATTTTTATAAAACTGAGTGAAAACTCAGGACAGAAAAGCCTAGATGATATGATTTCACAAACATACTGTTTAAAAGCATTACTATGTCTTGCTTAGGATACATAAATATAATCATAAAGGTATAAAAAGTGGGCATGGGAACTAAATTTAGAAGAGCAGTTACCTCTTAGAAGGAGATGCAGTCCGGAGGAAGTATTAAAATACTTGCATGACGAGAGTAGTAAGAGGAAAGGTGCATAAGTATAAAGGGCGTTTATACTTATTCACTTTATTAAATTGAAGGGTGGGAACACGTATCTTTGTGACATTATTCATAAATGATATACTTTTTGTATGTCTTATTAATTACCTAATTACTAATTGCTTAATTTCAAACAAACGATCTACATATATACAAATATACACATTGGAAATTTATGGACAGAATCAACAGAAACTATTGACAGCGTGTAACTTTGGAGAGTGGAACTGGGGGTGTGGGTGAGGGAATAAGTTTTGCCTTTCACTACTGCTCCATTTCATTATTGCACAATTTCAATTGTACTGCTTGAAATTATGCCACGCGTAAATGCCATTCTCAGAACACTTTTTCTAACAACTTAACAAACATGGGTTAATTGGTACTACCTACACACAGCTTTTATTTTTTTTTGAATGTTTTTTTTTTAATTTTAAAATCTTTAATTCTTACATGCGTTCCCAAACATGACCCCCCCCTCCCACCTCCCTCCCCACAACATCTCTCTGGGTCATCCCCATGCACTAGCCCCAAGCATGCTGCACCCTACGTCAGACATGGACTGGCGATTCAATTCTTACATGATAGTATACATGTTAGAATTCCCATTCTCACAAATCATCCCACCCTCTCCCTCTCCCTCTGAGTCCAAAAGTCCGTTATACACATCTGTGTCTTTTCCTGTCTTGCATACAGGGTCGTCATTGCCATCTTCCTAAATTCCATATATATGTGTTAGTATACTGTATTGGTGTTTTTCTTTCTGGCTTACTTCACTCTGTATAATTGGCTCCAGTTTCATCCATCTCATCAGAACTGATTCAAATGAATTCTTTTAACGGCTGAGTAATACTCCATTGTGTATATGTACCACAGCTTTCTTATCCATTCATCTGCTGATGGACATCTAGGTTGTTTCCATGTCCTGGCTATTATAAACAGTGCTGCGATGAACATTGGGGTACATGTGTCTCTTTCAATTCTGGTTTCCTCGGTGTGTATGCCCAGCAGTGGGATTGCTGGGTCATAACTAGTACAGCCACTATGGAGAACAGTGTGGAGATTCCTTAAAAAATTGCAAATACACACAGCTTTTAGAGTTTCCCTGGTAGCTCAGCTGGTAAAGAACCCACCTGCAATGCAAGAGACCCTGGTTCAATTCCTGGGTCAGAAGATCCCCTGGAGAAGGGATAGGCTACCCACTCCAGTATTCTTGGGCTTCCCTAGTGGCTCAGACAGTAAAGAATCCACCTGCAATGCAGGAGACCTGGGTTCAATCCCTGGGTTAGGAAGATTACCCCTGGAGGAGGGCATGGCAACCCACTCCAGTATTCTTGCCTGGAGAATCCCATGGACAGAGGAGCCTGGCAGGCTGCAGTCCACGGGGTCGCAAAGAGTCGGACACGACTGAGCAACACAGCACAGCACACATAGCTTTTGCATTAACACTGGCCTAACTCATTGCTATGTGTGTTTAAGCAGTAGACAAGCTCAGCTCCCCTTCGCAGGAAATGTGACATTACCCCTGTAGCATAAGTGCCACAGGTGTCATAAACTCAAGCCACACCATTACAGATTTCATTCTATGAGTGATGTTTCGTAATCCCTCCATTAAACCCTGTGTGTGATCTTATGAACCTTCAGGATAGTGGAAGAAATAGTCTCCATATATCACTTTGTGATAATGACAGTTGATATTCTGGGCCATGAAATAAAGCTTAGTGCCACTACAAATTCTGTTCAACTCAATTCAAGAAATGTTTATTGAATTCCTACTATGTTAGAGGTTACAGCAGAAATGTGAATAAGACGTAAGTTCACATTATTGAGGATGGAAACATATTCTAATGAAGTACAATTGACTCTGTTGTTTTTCAGTTGCTAAGTTGTGTCTGACATCTTTTGACTCCGTGGACTGTAGCCCGCCAGGCTCCTCTGTTCATAAAGTTCTCCAGGCAAGAATACTGGACTGTATTGCCATTTTCTCCTCCAGAGGACTTTCCTGGACCAGGGATTGAACCAACATGTCTTATGTCTAACCTGCATTGGCAGGCGGGAGCCACCAGGGAAGCCCCACAATTGGCCTTAGTTTATCTTTAAAATGAATCATCTAGACTTGTGGGGTTTGGGAGCAGATACTAATCATCTTTGCTTGCTTTCTCTCTTCCCTCAACCCGTCAGTGACTCGCAAGTGTCTTGCGATGGTAACTCCATTGTCCTCAAGGTGTGAGGAAACGTCCATACTCTGTGAGCAACTCACAGAGACTCAGCAGATGGGCACGGTGATTAGTATTGGAATTGAATAAATCTTACAACCAAGTTGAGCTGGCACATGTTTGATGATATGCATAATCATTATCATGCAGGCTGGTAATTAAGAATAATTGGTAAATAATTCATTTAAATTATTGTAATTGATATAGCTCTGCAGATAAGCCAAGATTTTTAGGGTCATCTAAGTGGAGAAAGAAGAATTAAGTTGCCTCAACTGAAAGCCCCCTAATCAGCTAGCACAGAGGAACCCCAGCCTTTTCTTGCCCTCTTGGAGTCATCCACTCTCTTTTGTTCCCCAGGAGCCCCAAGCAGACAGCCAAACTCACCCCAACCCCTGCAAGGATTCCAATTCTGACACTGCTGAGGTTTACCGTCATACTTGGTTTCCTTCAGGGATTGGGGTTTTCTTCCATTTACAGAGGAAAATAACAAAAGTCAACAAAATTAGCTCAGGCCTCAGGCTTTGGACCAGAAGCTTATGAAAGCGGAAGGAAGCAAGACTAACCCCTTCCTTCACCACTGAAGGGACGAGAAGTGGGTGTGTGAAGGACTGTGGCCTTAGCTGTCCTTTACCACTCCCTTCTTAAGGCCAGACCAAATTGAGGGAAAACATCAAGAGATGTAATTCCAGAAAAAGCCTCCTGCCTAAAGGTTCTTCCCTGAAATTCTCCTAATCAGAGGGGCATGCAGACTGAGAGTGCAGCGCAGGCTCTGAACCCTTGGCATCATCCATCTCTGCATGGTTTTGTTTACTCAGCTTGGTTTCCCTTACCTGGCTGAGGATACAGAAAACTCTGATGGGGTAGGGATCATAAATGAGAAATGATAAGTGGAACAAAGGAATATGGGTGAAAACAGGACCCAGGAATGGGCAATTGGTCACTGGGTACCTTAGCAGCAGAGAATCCAAAAGACAGAAGAGGAACTAAAACTTCACACAAGCTTCATTAAAAGAATAAAAGAATATACTGATACACACAGGCAGTGATAGAGCAGGACTTCTTGTGGCCCAAGCTCATTTCGCTTCTCAGTTCATTATGTAATAAAAAGTCTATGAGTTTCCTGTTTGCTGAACTTAGAGCCTGAGTCCTTGATTTCTAGCAGTGATGAAGCTACTGTAGGTTTCTCGGGCCTATACTAGCGCTCAGCTCTAATCTTGGTTACTATCCCAGATTTGGTCAGTCTCTCTGTGCGGGTGTAACAGTCATGTGCGCATTCAAGGAGTGCTCTCTAGGAATAGACCTCAAGTGCTTTGTGCCTCGGGGCTCCTTGCATTGATAATGCCAAGTGATTTGCCCATGTTCTTGATGCCTAATGGAGGTATCAAAGTCACCTAGAAGTCCCTGGGAAGCACTAAGGAAAGGATAAGCATTTCAGAAACATTGGAAAGCACAGATAACATTAGAAAGGTTGTGGGGAATGGAGACACGGAAGAGTTAAGATCTATAGGACAGAAATCAGAATTGTCCCTCTGTGAGAAGTCACCAGAACCTGCTTTTATGATTTCCTAGGCATGGACAATAATGGGTCCTCACAGAGCTACTAACGATTTCCTCAAGCGCATCGCCAGAACACGAGTTCCGTGGACTCTTCGTAGAGTCAGTGATCAAATAAATTTTGGACTCTTTGGTTTAAGTAAATGTAAACATATTCTCCTATTACAGGACTTCTCAGAGTCTTTGATATGTTACTATATACTGTAGAAATCCAAGAAAGTTTCCCAAACTTACAAGATGCCTCTGTAGAATGCAAGTCCCTATTTTCTCCCTATCTTTTCCCTTTTCCCTTCTGCATCAGAGGGAAAAGCAGGTTCTACTCTTTCCTGCCTCAGGAAAGAACCGTGGCAGTGTTTCTTGATTCTATTTCCAAATCCAACAGGATTAGAGGAAAGAGAGGTTTAGGGATCCCAAGAGCTAGAACACATGATCACTATTCCCTCCCAGCCCCCAGTGTCGGAGAGTTGAGTTTCCCACCTCACCAAAGACCCCATGCCCCAAGCACAGTACAGCAGCAGCCCAGATCCCATCTGAAGAGATGGTGATGGTTGGGGCAGCAGGCACCACTATCCCAGACATCACCGAATTCTGATACAACTCCTGGAAAGAAGAAGAGGAAAGAACTCCTTTATTATTAACTCCAAGTATTAATATGTCCAAGTTACAATTTCCTATCAATCTGGAGGGATGGCAGATAAGAGTCAAAATCAAATTGATTCACAGCAAATAAGGAATTGCAATTTATTTCACCATACAACCAAGTATACACACTAAGATTCCTATCTGCAATACGTGCTTGCCCTTGGAGCCCCTTTTTTGTCGAGTATCTTACAGGGCTCGTTTTTGCAGAATACACATAAGAAGATACAAGGGTAGGTTATCCCATTTTATAAAAGAGAGTGAAAGTGTTAGTTGCTCAGCTGTATCTGACTTTTTGTGATCTCATGGACTTTAGCCAGCCAGGCTTCTCCATGCATGGGATTTGCCAGGCAAGAATACTGGAGTGGGTTGCCATTTCCTTCTCCAGGATATCTTCCCGACCCAGGGATCAAACCCAGGTCTCCTGCATTGCAGGCGAATTCCTTACCATCCGCATGCGAATTCTTTACCGTCTGAGCTGCCAGGGAAGCACCTTAGAAGAGATTAGCCCCAATAATCCTGACTCAAGAACTGCTGGCTCCATGGTCTTCAAATACATCCAACAGAGAATCTTCAGACCCCTTCAGTTAATATCCAGAGTGCTCAGAGAGCTATAAGCCCTTTCAAAAAATATATTTGTGGGAATGGTGATGTTCAAAACTCTGTTCTTTGAAAAAATAAGTCTGAATGGCTTGTGACCAGCTAGAATTTTTAGAAAAGTCATAGGAACCCCCAAGCAGGTGCACACTAGAACAGAAGGAAATCTTCAGGGGCAAAAGCCAACTCCCCTAATAGCTCCCCGACCCAGCTCCCTGCCAGGGAATGAGCAACACAGGGAACAGAACCTGCTCCCTACATGCACTGGGAAACTTGACTTGGCTTCTCCCTCCCTCGAGAGTGTGGGAAAATCAAAGGAGATGAACCTCAGAAGGCATTTAGCAGGGTACCAGGCCTTGGCAAGCACATAGAGCCGTGGGGCTGTGGTGGTGCTTGTGGAACCATGTATAACTGAAAGGATACACTTCCTCTTGCAGCAAAGTTCCTAGGGGAACCCGGTTGTAATTTAGGTACATTGAACTTGGAGTGTTGTTAAAGTTATAGGAAGAGAAGCAAGGCATATCTGGGCTGGCAGCTCACCAGCCCAATTCAGTCCCCTAACCACAGAAGGGAGTGCATCTAATTTCTATCTTCCAAGATGTGTTTCAGAGTGTTAGACTATCACTGCTAATGACGTTAGATATTATCACTCATTTGTCAGAAATAAATCTTTGAGCACCTGGAAACTGCATATGGAGAAGAGATTCTAATGAGATGAATTTCTATGTTTTTGGATGACTTCTCAAGCCTGCATGAGATATGACAGCATAAACATCTCTGACCCAGTGGCTATAGAGCTGATACTATTTTCAAATTAATTTCTTAATCTTTAGCATCTTTCAAAAGTACAGCAATATCTTTCCCTTTTCCAGATTCAAATTACTCCTGTAAAATAACCCTTTTATGACCATCAAACTACTTAGTATTAATATTTTTAACAGGCATAATCCCCAATTTTCCACCACCTACTCCCCACAATGGGTTTGTTCTTTCTTTCTTTCTTTTTTTGCCATAATGAACCACCATTACTTACTCATTTCCACACAGGGCAGCCACCTGGAATGAAGCAGTGAAGAAAGATATTGCTCGATCAGAAATCTCCCTCCTGCACGAGGTAAGTGAATGCAGAACTGGTATTTTTTAGCTTTTAAGTCTTTTTATCAGAAATCTCTCATTATCTAACTCATCTGTTCTAAGAGACATGCAGCCACATCAATAATTTTATGGCTTTTCCTTTGGAACTCAAAATAAGTTTAAAACCCATTAATTTTCTTCTATGACCACCTCTCCTCAAAGTTGACAGCCTGAGTCCCATACAAATTGTCTACAAAGCAGTTCAACTAATGACTCTTTCTTTGTATAGTATCTCAGCTACAGTGTTGGCTTTAATATCATCCAGCATTTGTCCCCTTGAATGACAGTCACTTGGTTGAAAATCAAACACGTAAGTAGGTGTTAGATGATCCTTTACCAAAGGATACAAAGTGCTGTGGTCAAGAAATCAGACCAAGTCTGGTCATATCCCAGCCCTGCCATCTACCAACTGGAAGATCTGACCAAGTTACCTTATTTCTTTTGTTTCTTTATCTATTAAAAAGCAATGTCAACTCACTTCAAAGAGGACTTCCCAGGTGGTGCTCGTGGTAAAGAACTCATCTACAATCCAAGAGACATAAGAGATATAGATTCAGTCCCTAGGTTGGGAAGATCCCCTGGAGGAGGGCATGGCAACCCACTCTAGTAGTCCTTCCTGGATAATCCCATGTGCAGAGAAGCCTGGCATGGGGTTGCAAAGAGTCTATGACTGAAGTGAGTTAGCACGCACCTCAAAGAATTGCTATGTACATTTTAAATGTGCTAAATAAAACACTTAAATCAATTCCTGACACATAGCAAATACTCATATTTTAACTCAAGCGTGGATTTAGAAAAGGCAGAGGAACTAGAGAACAAACTGCTAACATCCATTAGGTCATAGAAAAAGCAAAGGAGTTCCCCAAAATCCTCTACTTTTGCTTCACTACTACGCTAAACCCTTTAACTGTGTGGATCTCAACAAACTGTGGAAAATTCTTAAAGAGATGGGATACCGGATCACTTTACCTGCCTCCTGTGAAACCTGTATACAGGACAAGAAGCAACAAGAACACAACATGGAACAACAGACTGGTTCCAAACTGCGAAAGGGGTACACCAAGGCTATATATTGTCACCCTGCTTATTTAACTTACACACAGAACAAACACATCATGCAAAATTCCAGGCTTGATAAAGCACAAGGTGGAATCAAGATTGCCGGGAGAATTATCAATAACCTCAGATATGCAGATGACACCACCCTTATGGCAGGAGGCAAAGAAGAACTAAAGAGCCTCTTGATGAAAGTGAAAGAGGAGAATGAAAAAACTGGCTTAAAACTCAACATTCAAAAAACTAAGATCATCACATCTGGTCCCATCACTTCACAGCAAATAGATGGGGAAACAGGGGAAACAGTGACAGACTTTATTTTCTTGGGCTCCAAACCCACTGCAGATAGTGACTGTAGCCATGAAATTAAAAGACACTTGCTCCTTGGAAGAAAAGCAATGACAAACCTAGACAGAGTATTAAAAAGCAGAGACATCACATTACTAACTTTTTGCTAAGGTTTTTCCAATAGTCATGTACAGATGGGAGAGATAGACCATAAAGAAGGCTGAGCACCGAAGAATTGGTGCTTTCAAACTGTGGTGCTGGAGAAGACTCTTGAGAGACCCTTGGACAGCAAGGAGATCAAGCCAGTCAATCCTACAGGAAATCAACCCCGAATATTCATTCGAAGAACTGATGCTAAAGCTGAAGCTCCTATACTTTGGCCTGTAGCCTGCGAGGCCAGGCTCCTCTCTCTATGGGATTCTTGAGGCAAGAATACTGAGGTGGGTTGCCATTTCCTTCTCCAGAGAGTTTGGCCACCTGATGCAAAGAGCACACTCATTGGAAAAGCCCCTGATGCTACGAAAGATTGAGGGCAGGAGCAGAAGGGGTGACACAGGATGAGATGGTTGGACAGCATCATCGACTCAATGGACATGAGTTTGAGCAAATTCCAGGAAATAGTGAAGGACAGGGAATCCTAGCATGCTGCAGTCTGTCAGGTCACAAAGAGTCAGACATGACTGAGTGACTGAACACAGCAACATTAATATTCATAATGTTGATTGTAGCTATAATATTGATTTCAATATTACCATCCCCCCAGAATGCATATAGCCAAAGCTAGTCTATGGATGACTATGAATCACTGTTCTTCACACATACAGTTGCTAATTTTCATTTTGTGTGTTGCTGCTGCAGCACACATTGGTTCTGCTTGAGAAATTCAAGAATACTGGAGCGGGTTGCCATTTCCTTCTCCAGGGAATCTTCCCAACCTAGGGATCGAACTCATGTCTCGTGCATTGGCAGGCAGGTTCTTTACCAGTGAGCCACCAGGGAAGTCCAGAGACAGGCCAGTTTCCATCCACACAAATATGTATGTGAGAACAGCAAATGCCAGTGCAGCTTTACAATCACTCAGCACAGGTTTTGTCACTGGCTTTAGGACCTATTTCCTGATGATGCATTGTCTCTCATAGCAGAGTTACTGTGTTCACTATTAACACAATATAACAATCAACACAATGGATGCACCTCTACGACATTCACGCTAAGGCTGTCTAGTAGATTGCTTAGCATAAGACAAAGAAAAGCAATCTCAGTGGAGTTGACCTACTAGTCCTATTTCTGAGAATAAGAAAATAATTAGAAGGTTTCCCTAGGGGCTCAGTGGTAAAGAATCTGCCTGCCAATGCAGGGATGCAGGTTTCATCCCTGGTCCAGGAAGATCCCATGTGCTGGGGATCAACTAACCTGTGCACCACAGCTACTGAACCTGCACTCTAGGGCCCATGAGGCACAAGTACTGAGTCCACCCGCCACCGCTACTGAAGCCCGCATGCCCAGAGCACGTGCTCCAAAGAATAGTCCCCACTTACTACAGCTAGAGAAAGCCTGAGAACAGGAACAAAGACCCAGAGCAGCCATAAATAAGAACATATTTTTAAAAAGGAGACAGGGTAAACACACACACACACATATATACGTTTACATATATATAAACATGTTGCCTATGCAACCAGCAATAGGGAGATAATTAGAGAAATGATGATGTATCAACTTAATAGAACAGTATGGTGTAATTTAAAAATAATTGTGACTGTATAACAACATTTTTTCTGTGATTAGTCGCTCAGTCATGTCCGACTCTTTGAATCCCATGGACTGCAGCCCGCCAGGCTCCTCTGTCCATGGGGATTCTCCAGGCAAGAATACTGGAGTCAGTTGCCATACCCTCCTCCAGGGGATCTTCCCAACCCAGGGACTGAACCCAGGTCTCCCATATTGCAGGCAGATTCTTTATCATCTGAGCCACCAGGGAAGCCCAACAATACTGGAGTGGGTAGTCTATCCCTTCTCCAGGGAATCTTCCTGACCCAGAAATCCAATGGTGTCTCCTGCATTGCAGGCAGATTCTTTACCAGCTGAGCGACCAGGGAAAGAAAGAACAGAACACAAAATGTTATCCAGTTCTTTACCACCTGGTTTGTAAAAGAAAGAATGGGAAATCTAAATGCTACCAATAGTTAAATACATGGTGATACACACATGCTAGCAAAATTATGCAGCCCCCTGAAAAAGAATAAGGAAGATCTAAACGCACTGACAGGAGCCGGTCTCCAAGACATTTGTTAGGTAGACGATACAAGCCATAGAACAATATATGAAATAATACCCCATTAAATCCAGCTGGAGTACGTGTGTGTGTGTGTGCATATATGAGTCTACACAGAGTGTGTGTATGGAATCAAAGGTCTGAAACGTTACACACTTAACGTGGATAGGGGTTCGGTCTGGGGAGGAGAAGAACATGAAGGTGAAGGAAAACTAAAGTCCATTCTATATCCTTCTATGTTGTTAGAACTTTTCAAAATTAGCATTATTACCTTTATATTTTCAATGACTTTAAGACTTTATACTATTATTATACCTAGGTTTAAAAACCGATCACACATGGATTGGAGAAAAAGCAATTTATTAATTTTGGAGTGTGAGACTGTCCATTTTTTTCTATTTTGGCTTGTTTCCTCTATAACTAATATATTATTGGGTGGGAAATAAATCAAAATTTGAGAATAGTAATGGCCACTATTAATATTATTTGCATACTGCAGGGGATGCTTCCATTCCCCCATTTCTGTGACTGTCAGCAGAAAGCTCACAGCTGTCTCCTTCTCCCAGGAGCTGCTTCAGTGTCTTCACACCACCCTAGGAGCAGAGCTCATGAACTGACTAACGGGAATATAAAGGCTAGCCTCTGACCTCAAGGTGGGGCCAACTCTGTGGTATAATTATGCTCCGGAGCTCCCCATGGGATCCTGCTGAGGCTGATGTCCACTGAGACTACATCTTTGCTTAACCTTCCCCACAATGTATTAGTCAGGGCTCTCCAGGCAGCAGAGAGAAAGAAATTTTTACTATAAGGACTTGGCTCACACAACTGTGGAAGCTGAGATGTCCCAAGCTCTGCATTTGCCAAGCTGGAAAGCCAGTAGATCCAGTGGTTCACTCAGGAGATCCAAGTGCTTCACTCAATATGCCAGTACATTTGAAAAACTCAGCTGTGGCCACAGGACTGGAAAAGGTCAGTTTTCATATCAATCTCAAAGAAGGGCAATGCCACAGAATGTCCAAACTACTGCATAATTGCATTCATTTCATATGCTAGCAAAGTAATGCTCAAAATTCTCCAAGCTAGGCTTCAATAGTAAGTGAACCGAGATCTTCTAGATGTTCAAGCTGGATTTAGAAAAGGCAGAGGAACCAGAGATCAAATTGCCAACATCTGCTGGATCATAGAAAAAGCAAGAGAACTCCAGAAAAAAACATCTACTTTTGCTTCTTTGACTACGTCAAAGTCTTTGACTGTGTGGATCACAATAAACTGTGGAAAATTCTTAAAGAAATGGGAATACCAGACTACCTTACTTGACTCTTGTGAAATCTGTATGCAGGTCAAGAAGCAACAGCTAGAACCAGAACAACAGACTGGTTCCAGATTGGGAAAGGAGTACGTCTTTTCTTATGTGTATTGTCACCTGTTTATTTAATTTATATGCAGAGTACATCATGCGAAATGCCAGACTGGATGAAGCACAAGCTGGAATCAAGAATGCTGGGAGAAATATCAATAACCTCAGATATGCACATGACACCACCCTTACGGCAGAAAGTGAAGAACTAAAGAACTTCTTGATGAAAGTGAAAGAGGAGAGTGAAAAAGCTGGTTATAATTCAACATTCAGCAAATTAAGATCATCGCATCCAGTCCCATCACTTCATGACAAATAGATGGGGAAATAATGAATATAGAGACAGACTTTATTTTCTCGGGCTCCAAAATCACTGCAGATGGTGACTAAAGCCATGAAATTGAAAGACGTTTGCTCCTTGGAAGAAAAGCTATGACTAACCTAGACAGCATATTAAAAAGCAGAGACATTACTATGCTGATAAAGGTCCATCTAATCAAAGCTATGGTTTTTCCAGTAGTCATGTATGGATGTGAGAGTTGGACCATAAAGAAAGCTGAGCACCAAAGAATTGATGCTTTTGAACTGTGGTGTTGGAGAAGACTCTTGAGAGTCCCGTGGAAAGTAAGGAAATCCAACCACCCAATCCTACAGGAAATCAATCCTGGATGTTCATTGGAAGGACTGATGCTAAAGCTGAAGTTCCATCTGATGCTTAGAGCCGCTTCATTAGAAAAGACCCTGATGCTGGGAAAGATCAAAGGCAGAATAAGAAGGGGAGGACAGAGGACAGATTGTTGGATGGCATCACCAACTCAACAGACATGAGTATAAGCAAGCTCTGGGACAGGGAAGCCTAGTGTGCTACAGTCCATAGGGTCACAAAGAGTCAGACACGACTGAGCAACTGAACAGCAAAAACTTAATTGATTTGTTGGGAGGACTCAACTAGCCCCTCCATAAATATTTGTTGAGTGAATGGAAGGAGATAATGCATCACCATGTTCACATATCAGCCTTGGGTACAGAGTAAAAGCTTAATAAATATTGTCTACCAGTAAGACCTACGAAAATCCAAAGTTCTCACCAGCTTTCTGCAAGTTCCCAAGGGCTCCCATTCTCATCTGTCTCCTGGGCACCTGTGTCATCTCATTGGTCCAGACCACCTCCACTTGCATAATACACCCACATCCTAACTTCCATGAAACACTAGTGAATATAGCCAACATTATCAAAAATTGAGCCAGGAGCAGCGGAAGGCAAGTAGACCAGCTGAGAACATGGAAAATAGAGACTTTCACAGCTTCACACACACACCAGCTTAATAAGTCAGGGAGCACCCTGGTTCTTAACACACCCTCTGGCCCTCCACCTCCTGTGCCAGAGCCCCCTTGCCACTGCACCAGCCTCACTGCCTTCCTGCCTCCCTCCTTCCTCTTGTCTCCTCTCACCTCTTGCCTTTCTTCTCTCCTGGCCCCATTCTTCCCCCTCTTTTGAAAACAAATGCTTCTTTCACTTCTCCGCCAATTCCAATTCCTAGACTTTGACAACCCAAGGCACTAGCAAAACAAGGGGCTTCCCTTTAACCAGACTCACCCTCCTTGGAAAGGAGCTTCCATTTAAAAAATGAAATTTCAGTTCCTATAACACTACATGTGTGAATCCAATGACAATGAATTTTTAACCTCATTTTATATATGAGGAATTGAGACTGAAAAAGACTAGATTCCTTGCCCAGGTCAAAGGGTAAAACTAGGATTTGAACTCAGGTCTGCTTCATTTCATGGCCAGCCCTCTCAAATGCGACTACAAAAAGAGTACCAGGAGGCTACCTGGCAATATTCAGGTCTGTGACAACAGTCTATGCTTTAATTTTAGCCAGCTGTCCCTCGGAGATATGCCAGTGCTTTCAAGGGGCTTGGGCAAAATAGCATGAATTTTTCAGCACAATCAGTCCCATTATGGAAACAATGCAATGAACATAAATCCGCCATCTTCTGTGAAGAGTGATTTTCATATTCACTTGCGATGTGCTATTCTTTTTATTTTATTTCTATAGGTAAGTGGTTTGTGCATATAAGCTCTTAAAGTTTCTTTTCCTTGGAATGATAGAACATAATAACCCAGTGAATAACAAAATATGCGTTTGATACGTATTTGATGATTAACTAAATGAATGGCAGTGACAATGTTTTGGGAGTGTCCAGTACAGGCTGGGTGGAAGGAGGTGCTGACGTTGAAGGGATTTTATTCCCAATTTCACATGAGCCTGAAAGAAGTGAATTCATTCTTCATTACTTAATAATAATCCTATAGACCCAAACAGAAGTTCATTTCACTATGATTCTGTGAGAATTAATTTATTCCAACAGACAAAACATTTTTCTTTCCTATTTTTTTAGTGAAAATTTTTAGTTACTGAGTTATTTCAGGCCCTTACCAAAAAAAAAAAAAAAAAAAAACAAGGACTGCTCAAGTGACAGTGAGCTAAAGGCTTCAACAGTGTTAACCTAAAATAAGATTTGAAAAAATAAAATAAGATCTGAGGGTCGACATCAATTTTTTACTTCACATCTGCATTCTCTTTCAAAGCAAACACCACAATTCTGCAAACATTTGCAAAGAGAGAACTACTCAGGGGCCAAATTTTTCATTTTGCGACTCCAGAGTACACAGGGACCTTCCTATAAGGCCAGTGGTCACTGTATATCCTCACTGCTCATCAGACCCTTTGGTGAATTTCCTGAGAAGTACAAGAACCTTTTAGATGGCTACTGACTTTAAAGAATTTTCCCATGACGTTCAGCCCATTTTCATCTCAAATGTGCCACAGATCGGCAATGCGGCTTTGAATAAGTCGTTAAATGACTGTAAGCCTTAGTCTCCTCCTGGGTGAGATGAGAGACTGGCACGCGCGCTCTCGAGAGCTCCTAGCGCTGATATGTCATGATCCAATCAAACTCAAGAGAAGGAGATGACAAACTGCGATCACCCAGGAATGGCATTAGGTATAAAGGCACATTTCTGGAAGCTAGAGCTGTTGGTTGTGGGGCCCCCAGACCCCCATCTCTGAACTCAGCTTTCCCCCTACACTGTACAAGGTAGGTCCCATACGTGAAGAGCAGAGGCTGCCATCCCCGCCTTGTGTGTGCAGTATCCCCGTCCCCCCATGCCCAGAGTGGCCTCTTCTTAATGCACTCAAAGGAATGTTCTGGGCTCCTTTGAAAGGAAAAGCGAAGTTTAACAACAATGTACCTTTGGGTACCAGCCTATCTGCTAAGAGAATGTCAAGCCCAGATACAAGAGGATCTATAATTTCCTATTCATCTCTCTCATCTGAATGATAGCAGCAAAGCCAACTTCAACAAAAAAGGAAAGAATTTCCCTCTTAGAAAGATTTTGTGAGAGAAATCAATGTAGGATATAAAGGACAGTTATTGATGAACAGGTCTCCGAAGATACTGAAAACGATTCAGATATACATCCATCATTTCAAGTTTTTCTGAGATGTGTCAGGTCTTTTGAATATCCAGCCCCCACAGGCTCTCCCACCATCCAGGGAGTCACTCTTTCCTCTTCCTGTTGTAAGCCTCTTAACCCGGTGCCTCAGATGAACCTGGGAACACCTAGGAGAAGTCCACACCACACAGTGAGTGAGCCAAGCCCGACACACCTTGGACTAGGGGTGTGGAGAAGCCAGGTAACCGAAGACAGGCAATGGCTGGCGGCAGGGCACGGCCATTTCCTCCATCACTCCACTGTGCAGCATCTGGGGCCACATCCGGGACAGCCAGGACTTCCAGCTCCTCTCTAGGATGTGAGGGAAGGTCTCTTGAGGAGGTGATATTGAAGCTGCAGCCTAAGCAATGAGGAATCAGGCCTGGGACCTACAGGACAGCATATGCAAAGAAGCCCAGAATGTTTAGGAAACGTAAAGAAGAGCCATGGGGTCTGAGAACAGTTTGTGGGTTCTAGTGGCTCCAGAGGGAGAAGTGGGCAGAGACCAGAGCAAACAAGATCTTTGGCTCATGCTGAGTCCTCCTGAATCAGGCCATAGCAAGGATCTGAATGCAAGTTGTTTTGTGTAGGAATCACGCTCAGAGAGCGGGAAAGGGAGACAGGAAGAGAGGCAGAATAGGGTGCCTGAAGGAGCAGTTTACTGCTGTGGGCAACCAGACCCGGTTCCAGGGCTCGAGGGTGGGGGTAGTGAGAAATCGGGGCAGAGATCCTCCGAAGCCTGCAGAGCACACCTCAGAGTTCCATGAGCTGAGGACCAGGAGAGTCGGGGTATTTATGCACCAACTCTTGTCCATTACCGGTTGAGACCTAGGGCACTAACTCCCAGGAGCATTCTGCCCAGCCAACTGCAGTCCAAAACAAAACCTCAAATAGAGTTGCAAGTGACTGCAGAAGAAAACTGCCCCAGTTCAGATACACAACTGCCCCAGTTCACAGAATGAGTCCCAAGGAGGTAAGGGGAGGGCACCAAAGATAACTGCTACAGCCTTGCAGACAAAGGTGAAGACTTCAGATTATATTTAAGTGTAATAAAAAAAAACCCTAAAAGGGGTTAAAAGCGAGGGGTTACCACTTCCCAGGGTACACTGAAGATGGCTGTTCTTGCTGCAGGAGAATGGGGGAAGCGGGGTACAGCACAGAGGGGAGGGGTCATTCATTCTAAAGCCCAACGTAGCTCAAGATTAAATAATTCTCCCACACCTTGCTCATAGAGACTGATCCCAAGCACCTCCTGACCTTATCCACCCTTTCAACAGTCCCTTCCTAAAGTCTCCCTTCCATTCTCTTTCCCACAGATGCTTAATTCCCTCAGCTCTCACCGTTCAGATTTAGGTTCTTCCAGAAAGACATTTGGCCCAAGCTTTTTCCTCACCTAACTGACCCACAGTTTGTCATTTATGCAAGGATTAGGTCCTACCTTGCCTCATGGCAACAACTCTACACCCACCAGCAAGTGAGAACAAAAAACAAAGATTAGACTTTCCAAAAGCAAGTGAAGCAGTATTAAGCCAGGTAGCCTGGGTTTGGAGAAGGGAATGGCACCCCACTCCAGTACTCTTGCCTGGAAAATCCCATGGATGGAGGAACCTGGTGGGCTGCAGTCCATGGGGTCGCTGGGAGTCAGACACGACTGAGCGACTTGACTTTCACTTTTCACTTTCATGCATTGGAGAAGGAAATGGCAACCCACTCCAGTGTTCTTGCCTGGAGAATCCCAGGGATGGGGGAGCCTGGTGGGCTGCCGTCTATAGGGTGGCACAGAGTCAGACATGACTGAAGCGACTTAGCAGCAGCAACAGTAGCCTGGGTTTGAAGCCCAGCTCTCCTACTTACTCCCCACAGAAACTGTGACAAACTACTCCACTGAGTCTGCAAAGTATGGATAAAACTTCTTCTACCAAGAGTGGTGAGAAATACATGAGATCTATAGACACAAGTCCATGCAAATCCTGGTACCTAGTAAGTGATCAGTAAGCGTCCAGTACTATCATTATGCTAGCGTATAGTGAACATTCAATTGTACCCTCACCACAGTGTCAGAAAGAAAATAAAAGTGAAATACACACACACACACACACACACACACACACACTCCTTTTTTATTTTGATGATCTGTCTGGCTAGGAGGAACCCAGGCCAAGGTTTTCATCCATTATCCTGAAAAATTATGCATTTGGCTGTATGCACTGTTCCCTGAACATCTAAGAAATCACCTGACTTCTTATTGCCTGGGCACTTCAGAATGTCAGCATGAAGCACGCCAAGCAAAATTTAAGGAATATTAAGTAAACACCTGATATTCCTAGTGCTGAAGGGAAAGAGAAGCACTTTGTTCCTATTTTAAAGCTACTTCAGAGGGAGAAAATAGTGATTGGGCCTGGAAACTCAAGTGTTATGAGCAAAACCTATAAATATGATGTGAAGGATGGGGTCCCACCCACTCTTCCCCCATGGAAGTGAAGAGCATGACTACGGCAGCAATTAAAAGCTAAGGGCTTGCCAATGGTGAGTTCTTCCATCAAAAAGATAAATTAGAGATTTTGTGGGGCTTGTTTGGTTTTGACTTCACCCATTCCCCAGTGACCACAACTAAAAATGGGCCAAACATCTTGTTCCCCATTTATACAAACAAAGGTGGAAAATTACGGTATGACCCATGTATAGATTGACCTTTTTAACAGGTATGATATTTGAAAAACTAGGGGTGAAGACAGAGCTTCTTATTTGATGACTCCCCTTTTCCCTGCCAGGCCCCATGATTACTAAACTTGCAGACTGTGTGGAGACACTTCCATTAGGGAGTAGTTTAAAGAATCTTGAAGTTGGAGCCAGGCAATTCCATCTTTGGACTTCAATTTTGTCATCTGTAAAAAGAAAATGTTGCACTACCGTATGCCAAGAGATCTTAGGATTTAAATATTTTATGCTGTGAGGTGCTGCTAAGGGAACTCAACCAAGGCCATCCCCCTAAAAGGTAAGGGGGGTTTCTAACCTTTTCTAGAAAGGAATAAAAGGGATGGAGAAGGAGTAGGAGCGGGGCATGGAGGGAGAAGGGCACAGGAGCCAGTCTCACTATGAAGCTCTTAGGAAGTCACTATGAAGGAACTAGGCTTGATATTTTGCAAACACCCATTAGGAAAAAGAAGAATCTGGTAAGTCAACTATGCTTCAACCAGAAAAAAAAAAAAAGTCCAGAAAATTTTAATAAATACATAAAAGAAGTTACACAGAATAAGTGAGGAGTCACTCAGGTGACACAGCCTCCCACCGTCTATGGGAGAGATGAAGAGAAAGGTTCATCTTCTCCACAACTCTAAAATATCCAAGCTTTACATCACAGATTTAAGTTTCAAAGTACTTTCAAAGTCGTTTCAATACTTGTCAACACACTCAGATTCCTTCTGAATATCTAATAAATTTTAGCATCTTCCTGCAGAGTTTGTATGTCGGAGCACAACACTTTCCTGAGTGTTTTATTTCAGACTGTTCTGTGTCTGCACACTCCAACAGTACAAGGACTGTGGAGATCTGGGATTGTCCTTGACAATTTCTTCTTCTAGTTCCATGTTCGTGCAGACCCATTACCAAACTGTCAATTCTATCCCCTGCACCAAAAAACAAAAACAAAAAGCAGACTGTTGTAAAAGTTCAGAAGGATGATCACCATTAGCAAATTCCTTCTGCCATTCTCATCTCAACAAATGGCCAAGGACAGAAGAGATATAGAGGTACAACCAATAAATGCCCGAGCTCAAGCTGTCAGGCACACTGCAGAAACGATTGCGCCTGTTGCCCCACAGGGGCTTTATTCCTGGCACCGTGAAGTTAATATAGGGCAGTGGTTCTCAAACTTGAGTATGCATCCAAATCACCTGAAGACTTCTTAAAATATAGATTGCTGCCCTCCACTCACCCCCCAAGGTTTCTGACTCAGGCCCTCTAGGGTGGGGCCTGAGAATGTGTACTTCTCACAGGTCTGTCTGCACCTCTGAGGCTCAGGGTCCAGAAAGCACACTTTGAGAGTCACAGGCATGGGGAAACCTATGAGCATCGGTGAAGCTGGAGCCTGCTCATCCGTGAGATTGAAAGAAGTCAGAGAAGGAAATCTGGGCTCATTTTACTTCTTTAAATTCAGATCCACTTAGCATTTACTGAGTTATATGAGACAGGGGGGTTAAGTGCTTTCAAGCACTTTTAATTCTCCCAATGCCCTATGCTATTGTCATCCTCATTTTAAAGAGAAGCAAACTGAGAGATTTGCTGCAGAAGGATTAAGAAACTTGCCTGACCTCAGAGCTAGTAAGTAGACGAGCCAGAATTCAAGCTCAGGTCTTCTGCCTCCAAGTCTGTCGGGTGACCTCAGTGATGCTGTACGTTCTCCGTCTCTAGGAGGCTGCCAGAGGACTCGGGGCAGAGGTTGTGAACCACATTGATGGAGGATTTTATAGGGACTCTTGCCATGCACATCTGGCTCAGTGGGCAGACAGACTAACTCTCTTCCCCATATCTCAGCTCTGCCAACTGTGAAACTGAAGACCAAAATAGTTGCCACCTACCCCCCAGCTTGTTCCCAAGAATGAGATAAGAGCTCTCAGCTATTATATAAGAAGCATTTTTTTTTCTTTCCAATTCCTCTGCTTGCTGAGTAGGCTGAAAGTCTCCAGATCTTATAAATGATGGGATTCACCTTTACTCTCTTGAACCCTTTGCAATGATCACCCTGTTCTCCCATCCTGACTCCCATCTCCCCCATGGCCTTTACATCCACAAGCCAGGAACTCCAAGTTCAAAACATGTGCCTAAAATTCCGTGCATTTCAGACGCTCCATTTGTTCCTGCAGAGTGACTGGTGGAGAATTGTTCTGACAGCTCCGCTGGACACATTTTTAGGTGTTCCTCAGAGCCGCCCTCACGCTGTACCTCATGGGTCCTACATATGCTGTAGGCTCTGCCTGCTGAGAAGCTGGCAGGAGATATGCTGCACCTACTTTGTAAGCTTAGAAGCACTGTGCCAAGAGCCTTATCCTCTTAGAATGAAGACTCCTTGGTGGTGCTTCGCTGGTCTCGTCTATTGAACTGAGAGAAACATCCTAATTCCACATTGAGAGTCAAAGGCTGAACGTTCCAGAGAATACATAAGTATTCTGGAGCCCAAGTGAGCAAATAAAAGATTAATTTCTTTTCATTTCATTTTCTTGGCTTTGTGTCTCAAAAGGACGGCCAGCCTCCCTCTTCCTCAATCTCTTCTTGTGGGTGTTTGTTTATTAGTGGAGCAGAATGAGATCCTGAAAGCCTTCCCCTTGCTCTGATGTTCTGACTGTAATGGAAACAGTCTCCAGGGGGTGAAGTGTCACTGTGGTTATCTAATGATCAAGGACAGCATGCCTGAGAGAGAGAGAGCAGCCAGGGTCCCTGGCTGTCACCACACGGCTTATTCTCCCCCTCCTCTCTCTTGCCCTGCCAGTGACTAATTGATTTATGAAAGCCCTTGGAGGTGCTCTGAGGGAGAAAGACACTTTATATCTGCTTACAACAAATCCTCAGAGGAACAAAAAAATCCATTTCATGCACAAATTTCCCTGCTTGACTCTTTCCTCCATTCAATTCCCAGTCAGCTAAATCTTCAGCACCTAAAGAATTCAGTAGACAAAAAAAAAAAAAAAAGAAAGAAAAATCTTCTGATGGCTGGTTCCTGCCAAACAAAGAGATTCGCACATGAAGGAGAGAAAGCAGAATCAATAATAAAAATGAGGGACAGAAAAGTAGGCAGTAAAGAAGGAAAGTAGTTCTGTGTCCTTGAGGCACTAATTTAAAACAATCACTAGATCCCAAAGTCAACAAGTTCTGTTTCTAACACTGGCCACTAGTGAGTAGGACTCACGAAAAGCCAGAATCTTACAGTGCAGCCTCTTGGCAACTCCATTTATCATAAGTAAGTTCTAATAGACTGATTCTTTTTTTAACCTCTGGCAACCAATCTAATGTTTCTATAGATAGACTCAAAAGTGCTGTCAACCTTTTGTATATCCATCCTACCAAAATGTACCAAAGGGTTGATTTGGGATGTCTTGCTGCCCAACAGGGACTGAACCTTGCATTCTGACTTTCTGATTCAGCTTCTGCCTACAGTGCATTTGCTTTTCAAAAGGAGATTGCCAGGGCTCCAGAAAGAGTTGAAGGAATATTAATAAGAGAACTGAGCTTTTATCAAAAGCGGCTTCTTGTAAGTGAACTTGGCCCAATTCGGAGTTCTTCCCCTGTTGCTGATGGATCCCAGGGACCCTTCGGTAAAAGCCAGAAAAGTCATTCATGGGACTTTCTCCCATGCAGATGTTAAGCTCTTTGGACAGCTGGAATAAGGTTAAATTCATTCATTTATTCACTGAGTATTTATTAAGTACCTGAAATGTGCCTGACTGGTAAGTAGAATTTATTTATTTTTTGTTTTGTTTCAATTGTTTATTAACCAGATTACAAAAATAATCCTGGCAGATACCTTAGTTCATCCTTCTAATAAGTCTGTTGATCTGGTCTTCCCTGTCGCCAGCATCTCCACCTTCTACAAAATGGGTGGTCTTTTTCTTCATTCCACCTCGTGGAGAAGACAATTTAAAGGGCCACAGGAAGTTGTTTGCTTCTTTGAAATGTTTTCCAACGGTATAGATCTCATGAATCAGATCCTCCATGCAGATGATTCCATATTTCCCAAGAGATCGAGCAATCAATGCATTGTCTGTCAGGGAAATTCGCTTTTTGTTGATTTTGCCATAACCACGCTTGTAGATCAATTCATTTACAGACTTCAGATTGGGGTACCCCCATGCAATGTATGGCTCCACAGTTCTCAGCATATTAATTGATGCCTTGTTGAGCTTCACAAAGGTGCTGTTGAAGATCTGCCGGAGGCGAGGGAGCTGCAGCACCTTTTGAACCTTTGGGCTCACACCGTTGAGACCTCTGATCCTGATGACAAACGCCAATTTGGGTTCCACGGGTACATAGAAGTTGCTGGCTTTTCGTGCCATCCTAGCCATTCGAATTTCAGTTCTGTACATCTGCCTGTATTCCTCGTGGTAATGCTTAGCTTTTTCATAGATAAGCTTCCTCCTTGCCTTTCGAAGCATCTTTTGGGCAAACTTCTTTCTCAGTCGCTTGATCTTAAGCTCTGCGAAATTCTTCCGTTTTTTCTTAAGGGTTTCTGGCACAGCAGGAACCTTCCTTTTCTTCTCTTCTGCACCCTCCATGGTTCCAGCCGGGAAAGAGCAGAATTTATTTTTTAATCATTAATTATAACGTTTGATCCAGAAAGGCAATGGCACCCCACTCCAGTACTCTTGCCTGGAAAATCCCATAGACGGAGGAGCCTGGTAGGCTGCAGTCCATGGGGTCACAAAGAGTCGGACACGACTGAGTGACTTCCCTTTCAGTTTTCACTTTCATGCATTGGAGAAGGAAATGGCAACCCACTCCAGTGTTCTTGTCTGGAGAATCCCAGGGACGGCAAGCCTGGTGGGCTGCCATCTATGGGGTCACACAGAGTTGAACATGACTGAAGCGACTTAGCAGCAGCAGCAGCATAACATTTGATCTGCAGAAATAATCGGTCCAGTGTTTGGAAGAAGTATACCAAGAGACAATGGGTAGGGAGAGAAAAAAGAGGAAACTACTTTGCTCCCTTCTTCACAGCCCCTCGGCTAAGTTCCATGGGGAGGAGAGTTCTGAAGCACCGAGCCACTTTCAAGTTGCGAGCTACAGTGAATTACTTTGGCAAGTTCTATTTCATTGGTTTAAATCTGGTATAACATAGAATAACACATAGCTTCCTAGAACTGTCTATATCCAGAACCTATGTCAGTTGCTTAGAACGTTTTCTAAAATCCATCTACATGGAAGAAAAGTTTTTAAATGAATTTTAAACACACCCCAAGGTTATCCTTCCTCCACTTCAGGGTTTGTTCAATGGCTGCAGGCAACCAAGCAAATGCCAAATCAGACATAGACCAGAATAACATGGCTGCCCTTTTAATCTTTTGCAAATTCAGTCAAACAGCAGTCATTCTTATTCTATAAAATGGGTATTTTTTTGTCCAGCTTCACAAGATTCAAACTTATCCTTCATTGCTGCATAGAAAAATAATGTAATTATAAGTTTTTTAAATTGCATTTGTACAATCCTTTGCTATTGCTATTGCTAAGTCACTTTAGTCGTGTCCAACTCTGTGCGACCCCATAGACGGCAGCCCACCAGGCTCCCCCATCCCTGGGATTCTCCAGGCAAGAACATTGGAGTGGGTTGTCATTTCCTTCTCCAATGCATGAAGGTGAAAAGTCAAAGTGAAGTCGCTCAGTCGTCTCCGACTCTTAGCGACCCCACGGACTGTAGCCCACCAGGCTCCTCCATCCATGGGATTTTCCAGGCAAGAGTGCTGGAGTGGGGTGCCATTGCCTTCTCCTGTACAGTCCTTACTAATTCATAAAACATCTTATGGTTTATAAAAGGATTTTCTCATTTAATCATATGATTTTAATATTCAGTCAACAAACAATTATTGACCTAATAGATCTCTCTGGTGCCTAGCTTAGGGCTTAGTGGATGAAGAATAAAATATAGTCTTTGCCCTTATGTATGGCAAAACCAATACAGTATTGTAAAGCAAAATAAAGTAAAAATAAAAATTAAACAAAAAAAAAAGAATTGATGTCATATCCTGGTATAGTTCCAACTCCCAACTATCCTGGAAACATCTCTCATCCTAGCCAGACAGTCCATTGGTTCACCATAGAGCCAATATACACACAACCACACCAAACAACCACCACAAAATATTAGTAGTGACCAACTACGTGGTAACAAGTCATGTGCTAAAGAACGGACAACCAGCGGCCACTCAGAGGTGAACCACATGCCTAGAAAGCAAAAAGGAAACCCTTTGCTCACACCTGCCTTAGATTAGTTGAGCACCATTCGCATGAACAGGAGAGGCAACAATCATTTTGAGGAGGGTGAAAAAGCCAGGCAAGGAAGGAAGAAACCAAACACGGATTGAAAGCACATGACACAAGCCCCTGGCTCGTGGAGCCTCACAAGAAAAAGCATGAAGTAAGCGTCTTGCAGCAGGGCGACTATCAGAAAGACAAAATGGTTGTAATCAATCCTAACAAAAGCCAACAAAAGAAAATGTTGGACAGCTTGTTAGATAAATATTCAATAAGACTGATCCACCTCACTGCATTGTTGTAAAGACCAGCTAATAAAAAAAGGTTGTCAAGGACACTGCAAACACAGAAGAACTAACCAATAATAAGAACATTAATAATAAGGGAGGGCCTAGGAATAAAACCAGTTCCATCAAGACCAAAGATGTTGAGCAACCAGCACAGAAATAAAGAAAACAGATACAACTGCCTGGAGGTTGTCCAAACAAACAAGAACCAAATACTTTTTTTGCTCTTAATTTTGAAAAAGAAGACAAGTTTACAGGGTATAAGACTATAAATAAATATTGGCCAATGGGTTCTTGCTTTTCCCTGGAGGCAGCTCCCTTTGAAATGACTTCCTGGACAGAAGGGGTGGGAGGGAGTTGAAGGCTCCTACCCTCCTCCCTAGAACTCAATCTGCGACAGGAAGGCTTCCCTCCCTAGTCTTGATGATTTGGGGTTGGGGGAAAAAAAAAAAAAAAAAACACTGGAAGGAATCCAAAGCTGTGGTTCATTTCATTCTTTCATTTCCTGCCTTTGCCAAATGCTGACAATTACAAACAAATGTTGTCTTCACAACAACTTTCCTCTAGATGAACATTCTGCTTATTTCGGTTGCTTTTGTGTATGTGACTTGAGAAACACTTTCTAAATCCCCAAGGTGACAGGAGTTCCACCTAATGATAATGATTATTTAATGTCATCATCACGATGGGCTGCCTGGGCGAATGAAAAGCTGGCTGGGTCTAAAGCATTCACTCAAGTGAGGTAAATTAACACTTTCCAGGGTACCAGATTTCCCATCGGGACCCTAAAGAAAGCAATTCATTACCCAGGCATTCTTCACTTTCAACATTGCTATCCACCAGCAAGTTCTTCCATTGCTTAAACTGTCAGACTTCTCAAACAGTGAGGGGAAGACCAGGAGAGATAAGAACATACTGAGAAGAGCCAGGCTGGGTGGATAATTTTAGTCATCTGAAGATAGTCCAGGGGTGATAATCATCACCATCATCACAGCCCACGTGAATGCAGTCCATGTTACTTTTCAAAGCACTTTCATCACATAAATCATCCCTTTGATCCTCACAACAATCCCTGAGGTATGCAAAGTAGGTATTATAGTCTGCACCTGGGTATGGCAGCAAGATGTGCACAGCTGGCATGGAGATAAGCCTAGACGACACAGGGAAGAAAGAAAGGCTGAAGCAGGAAGAGAGGCAAGTTCCCAAATCAGTAGCATCAAAAGCACAGAGGGTCTGGGACCAGGGGCCATGCAGAGTGAGGACATAGGATGGCACACACAAGCAGAAACATGAAGGAGTGTGGGTGTTTGATTGGATGGATGAGGTTTAAAAGACTCCTGGTTATCTGCTGAGTCAAAGATCAGTATTTCTAAAGCCAAAATCAAGAAATATGACAGCTAAAATGGACAAAGTATCTACTATAGTAATTCCCTTGCATTCAAGCCTTCAAGCTGAGAACTCTCAAGATGCAGAAGCTACAACAAGGAACCAGAACCTGTGCCATTAATGTCAAACATGAGTGAAATTGCAGCTTGCCAAGCTGACAGTCCTTCAGCTCCACCATCTCCCACTTCCTCTCCCTCCTCCAGTCAGTAACTCTTCTTGCCTGTTCACTCAATGCCAGCCCCTGTGTGCCAGCTGTTGTACTGTACTACTACACTTTTCAAGGTACTATAAGATTAAAAACGTATAGTTTTTATGTTTGTTTTTTATGCATTATTTGTCTGAAAACTATTACAAACCTATTACAGTGAAAGTCGCTCAGTCGTGTCCGACTCTTTGCAACCTCATGGACTACGCAGTCCATGGAATTCTCTAGGCCAGAATACTAGAGTGGGTAGCCTTTCCCTTCTCCAGGGGATCTTCCCAACCCAGGGAGTGAACCCAGGTCTCCTGCATTGCAGGCATATTCTTTACCAGCTGAGCCACAAGGGAAGCCCAAGAATATTGGAATGGGTAAACTATTCCTTCTTCAGGGGATCTTCCCAATCCAGGAACTGAACCGGGGTCTCCTGCATTGTAGGCGGATTCTTTACCAACTGAGCTATCAGGGAAGCCCATTACAGTACAGTCCTATATAGCCAATTGTGTTAGTTGGGTACCTAGGCTAACTTTGTTGGACTTAGAAATGAATTGGACTTACGAATGTGCTCTTGGAAGGAAACTCGATCATATGTAGGGAACTTATTGTATTTGCCAATTGTGTTCCTGAAAGATATTAACAGATTTAACCTTCACAACCAATCTATGCAAGATAGACATCATCAACCCTTTATTTTTTTGACCATGCTGTGCACCTTTCAGGATCTCAGTTCCCCAACCAGGGATTGAACTGGGATTAGGTTCAGGCTGAGGGAAGGGCAGAAATGGTAGAAGCAGAATGGTCAGAGCCAATGAGACTTAAGAGGGCCTTGGGAAAGTGAAAAGGAACTCTATGATTTCTCTGCCATGGAACCTGGGACAAGACACTTCTCTGAACTTCATCAGTAAAAAAGAATCAACAAAATCCACCTCACAGTAATTCTATGAGGATTGAATTTTATACACACACACATATACATATATATGTAGTTCTTAAGCTTTAGCAAGATTTCATGTTGAGATAGATGGTCTCTGTGGAGGGTAAAGTGACAAGCAAGAATAGCATTTGGAACGATCCCTTCTTTGCATGTAATAAAATATTTCCATTGAAAACCTACTTTCCCCAATCCTCGTGAATTCAAGCTACATCATAAGTGAGATTTTTTTGATTCTAAGAAGCACATAGAAAGCCATTTCAGTGATCTTTTCCTTCTGTGAGACTTATTTAACATGTTTCTTATGACCCACTATGAACCCTTCTGCTTTAGGTAAAGAAGATTCTTGCTGGAGGAAGAATGAATTAAGGGCAATAACATCCTGCCTGACCCTGATTAGCATGTCAGAGTCACGTGCAGTAACAGCCCATAAAGACTCAACAAGATTGCCCTCAGTTTCTCTAAAAGATTTGCCCAAGAGAGCCCATCCACGTTCAACTCTGCAGTGACTCTGGACATCAAAAACATTCCCAAGGAGAGGTGGCAACAGTGAGCCATGTCATTTGTACAGTTCCCTGCAAAGGTGCTTAGAAATTTCAGCTTTCAAAAACGGAATAATTCAGGGAATTTTAGAGTTTGCAAGAAACCCATTGCCCACCTGATCTCACCCCCAACTCTAAGCCCACTGGTCAGTGTCTTCCTGTATAAGGAAGCTGACACAGGGTTTCCTTATACAGACCTGGGTCTGGGGAAGTTATTTCTAGAAAGTGCCCAGAGGACAGTTGGATATAAACACAATAGTATCAGGAGCCACTAAATGGCTCATTCAGAATGTCTTCAGTTTCTCTAATCCTCTCATTCTATTATGACTTGTCAATGTCCACATTTTATATTAATGTACTCTTATAAAATGCACAAAACCAGAGCACGGTCATAAGCAGCTTATCCCCTTGAACCGTCAGCAAACCCTCTTGTCCGTCTCTCTCTCCACCGGGCACTCTTCTCAGGCCAAAACACCAGCTCATCTTCAAGATACAAATGCATTGTGGGCTGAGAACACTGGCCACAGAGATGGCCTTTCCATGCCCCCCTGTCACTCTCCAAGGGGGACATGACTGGGCTGAAGTCTTAAAACCAGACTAGCTGAACCTGAACTTAGCCCTGGCCCTGCCCTTCAGTCCCATCACCCCAACTGGAACCGGGCCTTGTGCATGCACACTAGTAGACTTTGAACTTGAGATGGAAGGCTGCCTGGCTGCTGGGATCTAGGAGGAAAGAGGACCCCTCGCAGGTTGTAACCAGCCTGCAGCAAAGCCTGAGAGCCTGAAAGGGGCTACAGAAGGGAACTTTGACCGCCCGGCTTTCCAGTCGAACATGTGAAGCCTGGTGTTTCCATCATGAGGTTAGGAGAGCCTGTGTGATTCTGTTACAGTGAGAAGCTGGTCTTGCGCCCTAAGTCCATTTGATAGGTTAGCCAGGAAAATGTCACAACAAACATTCAGTGGAATTTGTTTTGAGATTCCCAGTCAGGGCCACCAGCTATTAAAATGAAACAAAGTCATAGCTTGCTCTTTAGTAAGTCTTGTCTTTGTGTCGCCTCAGGATTTCCCATGATAGGAGGCTAAGGCTTATGTAACACTGGCTTCAGGTGACTTAGTCATCATCACCAGTGAAGACGGGGGTGGGGGGAACCTTACTGGGCTATCTCTGCCTAAATGCCCCAAAGCAGCCACCACTTGGCTGGACTTAACTAAAGCAGCAAGGGGTTTTTTCTTTTCCTTTTTTTTTCTTTCAGGAGGAGCTGCTCTTCACTCTAGAAACGGGGAAGGACTACTCGAGAGTAGGGGGTAGCACCAAGGCAGCTGAGAACTCTGCAGCAGAAACCATCCTCCCAGGGCTTAGTTGCTCAGTCTTGCCCAACTCTTCACAACCCCATGGACTGTAAGCCACCAGGCTCCTCTGTCCATGGGATTTCCCAGGCAAGAACACTGGAGTGGGGAGCCATTCCCTTCTCCAGGGGATCTTTCTGACCCAGGGATCGAACCTAGGTCTCCTGCGTTGCAGGTGGATTCTTTACCGTCTGAGAGCTACCGGGAAAGCCCATCCTCCCAGACTGCACCACAGAAGAGAAGCAGCACCGTAGAACATCAGCACACAGCCTTACACAGAACAAACTGTGGGACCTACAGGCTGCAGGGCACTGGAGAGGCTGGCTGGAGGTCTCCCCTGCAGCCCGCGCAGAGTCCCTGTGGGTCACCAGCGGTTCTTTCCTGCCCCCCAGTGCCCTTGACTGCCCAAGTCCCTGACATCCTTTCTCCAAGTCAGCTTCTTCTGTGCCTTACTCCCTCAGGCAAAGCACTGCATTTTCCAAGGTAACACCTAGCTAATCTAATACAATCTAATCTGAAAGCGTTAGTGAGTATTATTGGATTAATGCGCTATTACTCCTAGAAAATACAATTTGCATTCCAGAGACACAGGGCCTCAAACCGAAGGAGTGGGAATTTCCATTACACTGGCAGGCTAGGAAGGAGGCAATTTTGCAAGGGGTGGGAATTTCAAGACCAAATTTAAAACCTTAAAAACAGCCTTGCCTATTCCTACAGCTGGGAAGGTTTGGAGTTTCATGTTTTAAAAGCTACCACGTAATCTCCCTTCTAACTTTTTCCCCACCTCCTCACTACTGATGTGCTCAGCAACCTTGAACTTTCTTTTAACCTCAGGTGAGCCTGGGCTCTACCTTATCAGTGGGGGTTTCAGCGCATCTTTAAAAAAAAAAGAAAAGAAACCTACCTCCCCAGTTATTTAAAGTAATCATGCCTAATACTTCATTCTTTTTACTTTGGTCTATTCTTGGTAAACCTAATAAGGTACTTCAGAGATACACAAGAACTCTTAGAAGAGCTACCATTTGGTGTATAAGTGCTATACGTCTGCCTATGTTCCAAACCAGTTATATACATTGTCTCCCTCCTCATAACAATCCAGTAAACTAGACGCTATTATCCCCATTTTTAAAATGAGAAAACTGAGGTACATAAAATTTAAATAAATTAGCCAAGTTCACATAGTTGATAGTGTTGGAGGAGGAATCCCAGCAAGATTCTCTGAATCCAAACTTGCCCTAACCCTAACCCTATCTTCTCCTAGCAGATTTAAAGCAACAATATTCCTACCATTTTGAGTTTTACCGCCTCACAGTGCTGAATAAGTCTTAACGCATGGTCCCCAGACCAACAGCAGCAGCATCCCTCAGGAAACTTGCTGAAAATTGCAAAATTGGGGTCTTGACTTGAAAGAATCAGAAACTGTAGGGGCGGAGCCCAGCAGTTACATTTCAACAAGCTCTCTGTGTGATTGTGGGGCACACTCAAGACTGAGAACCACCAAACCAAGCCATCAGCCCAGATTCTTGAAGTTTTGATAACAGGTCAGTAGTAGCTGCTTTTTAATAACTTCCATTCCTGAAATAATTCCTTTTCAGTGAGAAACTTCCATGTGATTTCACTAATTCTAGGGCGATGTGGACATATGAACATTGTTGGCACATGCTTGACAGGTGTGCAACATTGGGAATGAAAATGAGGGAATCGCTGCAGAAGATAGTTTCTCAAAATCCTGCACAGGGCTGAGTGTAAAAGCCATGTAAGGAGTATTCTTGCATTTAAAGTGCGGGGGAAGGGGAAGGTTATCTAAGCTGCGGCCGCTCGTCGGCTCCTGGTGCATGCCTACCTGCTCAGTTTCTGCAGTCGCGTCCTATTCTTTGCAACCCCATAGACTGTAGCCCGCCAGGCTTCTCTGTCCGTGGGATTCTCCAGACAAGAATACAGAGTGGGCTGCCATGCCCTTATCCAGGGGATCTTCCCAATCCAGGGATCAAACCCACGTCTCTCACATCTCCTGAACTGGCAGCCAGGTTCTTTACCACTAGCACCACCTGGGAAGCCTCCGTCTGCTCCATACTTGTGCAAAATCACAGAGAATGCCAGGAAAAGCCCCTGGGGGATTCACCTGACCGGCATCTGAACAGCTTGCCTCCCTTTTTTTGTTTTTCATCCTATGCCGCTAAACTTTCTTAAAACAAGACTGAGGCACCCAATTTGGCCTAGAAAAAGCCCATTAGGCTGAGGTTGCCCCGCTCCCTCCCTCAGCTGGAAAACCTGTGCCCGGAGGACAGGAACACAGCTGTGGGGACGTCTGTGCCTCACGACTTGGGGCTGAGAATAGCCCATTTTTCAGTAATCAAGTTCCAGCGCTCAGTTTCTCAAACCCCATGTGTCTTGGAGCTGGTTCAATACTAGCCTAGGTGTGCCTACAGAAAAGAACAGAGAAATTCGTGGCCATCATTCTGCCTTGATCTGAAGAAGAAAAGTGATTTGAGTTGATTTTCAAATGGGGCCAGAGGCTAGAAATAGGGGGACCCTTCCTCACTGAAGCTGGGTCAGGAACCTCAACCTTCTCAAACCAGAGTCAAGCAGTTCCTGCAGGGCAGGCAGGGGGCTGTTCTGGTGGAAAACAAAGCTTGGATTCTGTGTCACGTTGGCCCAGCTGCACAGTCCCAGCCAGGGAACTTGCTAGCTCCTGCATGGCCATTCCTAGCTGTGTGACTCTGGGAAGCACACCTCATCCTCTTGAGCCTTGGTTTCCTGAACTGCTTTGGAAAGGAGGATGTGGGGAGTCCAAGAGTCAGGAATGATGACCATCAGGTGGGAATGAAGAGAAACAGGGCCTCGTAGCCTAACTAGGCTCCACCTACCACAGGAGCTGCTCAGTGAATGCAGGCTCTCTTCCTGGTCCCCTCTGAAGTGCCCAGGTGGATGCTCACCTGCCTGATGGGAGCCCCAGCCTCCAAGAACCAACACCAGGGGTTATATAAACAGGGCTTGATATCCAGGGGTTACATGCCCTGTTAACAGGTCTCACAGGCATGGTCCAGAGATCCCAACATAGCAGTGAGGGGTTTCTAACCTTGAAATACTGAACAAGACCGGGCTGCCTCATATCCTAAAGCAGGAAAAAGCTATAATCCCCTAGTCTGGGTCAGATCACCAGCCTTCCCCTAAATCCCCTTGGGAACCCACTTCCTCCCCACAGCTCTTCACTCATAAACACACCCTGAAAACTGACAAAGGCAGATTCAGTTAATCCCTAAATATTCAGGGGTATGACACACCATTCAACTACAGAGCAGAGAAACACCACACTGTGTCTGGGTATTAATTATGCTTAAAACCTTTCCCGCAGACATTTATTTTTTCCCTAAAGGAGAGCGCCCTCTACTGGCGAATTAGCATGCTGCTGGGGAAGGGCATCTGTGTTAGAGGACATTAGGGACGTTGCTGCTGCTGGGGCTGCTAAGTCGCTTTAGTCGTGTTCAACTCTGTGCGACCCCATAGACGGCAGCCCACCAGGCTCCCCCGTCCCTGGGATTCTCCAGGCAAGAACATTGGAGTGGGTTGCCATTTCCTTCTCCAATGCATGAAAGTGAAAAGTGAAAGTGGACGTTAGGGCCCCCTTTTAGGGTAGCAAAAGTGTCAGTTATTTTCAAATAGCTAAGTTTTTATCCTTACTGGGAACAAATGCGGGTATGAACTAATGAAGGTTGATGTTTAAAACCCCAAACCCCTGAAACCCTCTCAGCTGACCTGGTTACAATTTACTACAGCAAACGGGCTAAAGAGGTACAAGAAACTTTTCTCCTCCCTAATACATGGATAATCTTCTAGAAATATTTCACACAGAGACAGGGCTCCACCCAATATTTAGGCTGTAAAGGTGTCCCATCAGACATTTTTAAAGTGATTACAAATAACCTAAATATCCATCACTGCACATTTAAACAATGGAATATTATGCAGCTTAAGAAAAGTGAGAAAGCTTGTCCAATCCCTGTATGGAAAGAGTTCCAAATCTTGTAGTTTAAGAGGAAAAGCAAAATACAAATGGATAGCCAACAAGGGCCTACTGTATAGCACGTGGAACTCTGCTCAATGATTTGCAGCAGCCTGGATAGGTGGGGAGTTTGGAGGAGAAAGGATACATAAGTGTGTATGGCTGAGTCCCTTGGCAGTCCACCTGAAACTATCACATTGTTAACTGGCTATACTCCAGTATAAAATAAAAAGTTTAAAAAAATCAAAAACAAAAAAGCAAAGTATGGAAACCATATATATAATACACTACCATTTGTGTAAAATTAAAAGTAGATTTATATTTGCTTCTACATGCAGAAAGTAAAATATTTCTGGAAGTCTGAACAATGAACTAGTAACCGTGGTTACACTTTATAGGCATCCAAGAACTATAGGAATGGCAGACAGGAGTGAGGAGAAACTTTACTTTGTTGCATATTTTGACCTCCGATGTGAATAAACCTGTTAACTAGTCAGAACATTAAACGGATGGTTTTCCAAACAACAGCCTGAACGGGCATGCAGATTTCCTTTACTCAACATTTCAATACTAGTCATCTTTTATTTAACACTTATTATGTGCCATGCACTGTGCTAAACATGTTACAAGTATTAACTTATTTATTTAACCCTCCCAATCCCTCTGTGCAGTTTTGTAATCCATATTCTAGAGAAGAGGAAACTAAGGAATGGAAAGGTTAAGCTACTTTCCCAAGTTCACACAGAAAAGGCTCCAGCAAGGCTGATACCAGAGTTTCTGCACTCAACACTGCTACTCAGCTGCCAGGGAGAAAATTTCTCCAACACAGCAAAACTGGCAGCAGAGAGGGTTGTAAGTTAAAACCTTGGGAGACCCAAGTAAAAGTCTGGAGAAGCCCTTTACTAGCGGTCTCAACGTGAGATTTTGACTGGACAAACACACACACCCTTACACACACACACACACTCACACCTTCTCATACATAGTCACACACACAAACATACTCTTGTATTCTCATAGTCACATATGTTAATATATTCTCACACACTCCTGTACATAGAATCTTCCATTCTCATAAACATCTGTTTCCACACACTGATAAACATTTTCACACTCACACACATATCAGTGACTTTCTCTGGCTCCAGCCTGACCTCTCTGGCACAGCCCCCAGTGTGGGCCCTGTGACACTCCAGCCAAGGATCCCTGGACCTCTCAGGCCTGCTCACCCTTGCCCATTCACAGGACCTCCTCTCTAGGCACACACCTTTCCCAAATGAAATATGGGGACTTATATTTCTACCTCATCCAACCCATTCTTGCTCCTAAATATGCTCCACGCTGTCCAACTCAGTCTTTCATTGAGTCCCCCTCAGGACAAAGATTTTCTCTTCCTCCAGACCTCAAGAAGGAAAAAATGTTTTTTCATTATACTTATGCTTCCAGCCTCTCTGCTTACCCAGTGAATAAAGAATCTCATGCAATTTGATTTTTGACTAGAAAGAGGTATAATCTTCCATCTACCTGGGAGAGCAGGCACCCTCTAAGCATGAGTATAAACACATTTCTTCGTCAGCCCTGGAGGACACAGAACCACTGTGAGACTGACATTTGGGGCTGCCAACAAGACGTTTAGTGTCCCTGGAGCTCTGACCTGCAAATATTCTAGATGAAAGACATTTCAAAAGGAGAGTGAGATACAGTGTTTGACATGTACTCTTCACTCCTTTTTGGGTCTGCCCCCACTTTAGAACACAACAGTTCTGAAACATTCTACTGCTGCCCCCCAACTCCTTGTTGCCGTAATGTTTTAAATACTGGGGGACAAGATACTTTTCTATCTATGAGGTAAATTGTCAGTAACTGTAAAATGAAATAAAAATTCCAGTCACTCTTCTGAAGTTTTCATTTGTAATAATAACATTAGAGAGTCCTTCAAAGTCATTATTCCATTTAATCCTCAGTGACAGTGATACGATTCTTCTTCCCATTTTGCAGATGAGGAAACTGGTGTCATTGGAGTGCAAGTAACTGGTCCAAGTTTATATAGCTAGGAATTAGCAGAACTAGGAGCTGAGGCCAGATCTATTTCATTATAAGTCCACACCACACTTAACTGCCCTTGGGGGCCCGACTCAACTTCTACGTCTTGGTCCAAGCTCTTGCAAACTAAAACAAAGCAATCGATATTTTTTAGAATCACCTCTCTGCACAGCATGACAGCGTGTGCAGCTGCTCATTCCATACCTCTGGGTTCAATTACTGCTCGGTATTATTATCTTTCATATACAGTCACATAAACTCTAAATGTTAATCAAATTATTAACTATTTACAGAGCATGCCTTTTCCATCTTTATACCCAGGCCTACCTAGAAGAGTTTTTGTACATTTCGGGCTTGCTGACAGTGGCTTTATACTCCCTAGGTTTTTCTAGAAAATATCTGCCTCTCTGCCTGTAAAATACATGGACTAAAATATGTTTCTTACAATATGTTGTGACAAACATGTTTCTCACAACATCCTCTCTCTATAAGAACAAATAGGAAGCAACCCAAATATCCCACAAGGGAAGAAGTTATATAAACTATGGGGCAACTGCATGAGAGACTGTTACACAACTCTTAAAAATCATGTTTTCAGAGATGATTGACTAATATAAGAAAATACTGACCAAATATTATGATATAGTTTACCTTTATAGCAAAGAAAAAACCTTAGAGAAGATTCACCAAAATGTCAATTTTTTTAATCTCTAGAAAAGGAGATGAAACTACAGAGAACTTTTATCTTTTCTTTCAGAACATCAACTCCTTTTCTGGTAATCCTAGGGGCCTCTCATTTCAATCTGGTGAGCTTCATTTTTATCTCTAATATAGGAGTAGTATCAGTTTCCTCACAAGGCTCTTATAAATAGTTAAAAATTTTCCAATAAGAAGTGCTTTATAAATGAGTAACAATGGTATTAAGTTATACAGTAAATGATTATATGATCTTTATGCAGTTTTCATAGCAACGATTTTAGAAGGAATGATACCTTGTCAACAAATAGTTGAAATTTTAGTGGAATTTATATCTTTCAAAACTCTAAAAATCTCTTCTTTCTTGAAGAAAATAAACTAAGCCAATGTTTATCTTATATTCAGTGAATTATTATGATGATTCAAGAAAAAAAGAAACCTATCTACATCAATAACTTAAATAGTCCAGCTTTTCTTTTTAAGCGAAATGAGAACTAAGTTTATCAAAATAATAACCTCAAGGCGCCTCCTGCTTCGCTAGTTACTCAGTCACTGTGGCGCAGAAGGGCAGGCATGACAAGGGACTCCTAATCTGGCTGCTGAGGTACCACTATGGCTCTACGTGGGCAGGGGTAGGTCACACAGGCATGGTTAGTCTTCTTCACATGCAGCCAGTCTCCTTGCCTACAGAAAGAACCTCTAGGGTCAAAATGCCACACGAAACCGCCCTTACCAGGGGAGCAGGGGCTCCTGTGAACAGGTTCCATTTCAGAGACTTAGCTTAGAACCTGGTCCTGCCCAAGCTCCCCAAGCTGCCGTTTCCCCCTCCATCCTCAACCATCCTCCGTCACACTCAGCTCCAAGTATGACGGCCAAAGCACTGGATGAAAGTCTGTCTTAAAAAGAAACTCCCTTCATTTCACACATATGCGTTCAACCCATTCCAAGCCCAGAACCAGGCACCTCCACACTTTCTTTCAAACTGGAGTAATTTTTACATCTGCTTTCCCTACTCTCCACCCCATCTCCTTGCTCCTTTCCATCCAAACCAACGATGTCATTGTCAGGGGCCAATATCTGCATATCTCACCAGATTTAAGCTCTGGAAACCGGGAGGAGAAGAACCAGTCTGACCTAGTAAGACTTCAGCCACTCAGAATCCCTTCAGAAAAGCCAAACTTGATACATGATTGCAAGTCCTAGTCCTTTAAGCTTCAGAACTTTTTAGGACACTCATGGTTTTGAATGGAAATCATTCTCCATTACAGTCTATGCTCTCTGCCTTCTTAAACAGATTACACTGAATTGAACATCTTCTTGATGACGCATCTTCACGCACATCACTGCCCCCCTCCATGGGGACTGTTGCATTGCCACACTTCTTTCTTCTGAGGTTTTAGTTTTTCTGTTTCTTTTATTTGAGAAGCTCAGTGTTTCTGCTTTCCTCCAGCCTTCCCAGATCCCTTTTCTAATCCGTTGCTACTGATCAAAATTTGTTAGCTTCTGTACCTTAGTAAGCATAGGGTTTGAGAGCTTCGCCCATGAATAAAATGCCCACACCTCAGCTCATCAATTTGCTGCTGCCTCTAATCGGCTGCTCTGAGCTTTATGGGCCCCCTTCCTGGTTCTGTGTTCTGAACAGATGGTTCAAAACAGACGTTTCAGAAAGTTGAAGCTTTCACTGCATTTCAGTTCATACCTTGGAACTATAATTAGTAACTTTCCTAATAAATGCTGGAAAATGTGTAGAGAAAAGGGAACCCTCCTACACTGTTGGCTGGGACATAAATTGGTACAACCACTATGGAGAACAATATGGAGATTTCTTAAGATGCTAAAACCAGAGTTGCCACATGATCCTGCAATCCCACTCCTGGACATGTATCTGGAGAAAACTCTAACTTGAAAAGATACGTGCATCCCAATGTTCATAATGTTCATAACAGCACTATTTACAATAGCCAAGACATGGAAGCAATCTAAATATCCATCAATAGATGACTAGATAAAGAAAATATCACACATACACACACACTGGAATATTACTCAGCCATAAAAAAGAATGAAATAATGCTATTTGCAGCAATATGGATGGACCTAGATATTGTCATACTAAGTGAAGTTTGCCAAAGACAAAATATCGTATGATATCACTTATATGTGGAATCTAAAATTGTTACAAATGAACTTATTTACAAGATAGAAATAGACTCACAGACATAGAAAACAAATGTATGGTTACCACAGAGGATGGGGGAAGATAAATTAGGACTTTGCAATTCACATATACACATCACTGTATATAAAATAGATAAACAAGTTCCTATTGTATAACCCAGAGAACTATGTTCAATATTTTATAATAACCTATAATGGAAGAGTCTAAAAAATTATATATATATATATTTATATATATATATAACTGAATCACTTAGTGGTACACATGAAGCTAATACCTTATAAATAAACTATATATCAATAAAAAATTAATAACCTTGCAATAACCTTTTGAGGTGAGTTGAGAGGACTGGAAAGAAAAGATTGGAAATTTTTGTTAATAAAGAGAGAAAGAGAGCAAGAGGAAGATTCTTATATTTTCTTATCTTCCCTAGCTGACTGGTTGCTCTAAATTTTTAAGTATTTACCTCTTCACTTCAACCCTGTTCCATAACCTCAATCAGAGGGTTAAAAAAAAAAAGACTATCCAAGTACATAATGGAAAATTGGAAAAGTTCATTTGGAGCTAATGTAATAAAAGGAGATAAAGATGATTCCAGACATAAGAGTGGGCATAATGTATTCTGAACTCATTCAATCATAAAAATAAAATTTTATTTTGTTTCAGGGCTAAACGGAATAAAAGGGCAAGACTTGTTGCTATGAAACATGCTCCCAGGCTTTCAAGCTTTACAAACTCTTCTTTAGGGACAAAGTTGTGTTTCCCAGGTGTCTCCTCAGACTTCAGAGCCATTTGTTTTCCCTTCCATCTTAACAAAACGCCTGGCCCTTTGTTCATATAGTGGCGCTTACCCACATTTACCAGGTCCTCCTACCTGCCTGGCATTTCCTGAGGTGTGGTCACAGCAGCCCTTCCCTCAGCTTTCTCCTTCTGACTGAAGATAATCAAAGGGTCTTTAGAAAGTTTCTTAACATTTTTTCTCTTGGTTCACAAACTGGCCCCCATACATGGAGGGCAAGGAGAAACCAAGGAAATAGGCAGACCACTCCAGATTGGTAGGTGGCAGATTTAATAGGCAAAGGAACTTGCTTAGAGGCTTGTCTTGTAGGAGGCTGTAAGATAAGTAGATTTTCACACACACTTGCCAGGATCTTAAAAGTATGTAGAGAGGCCTTTATCAGGGTTCAGTCATGGATTCAGTCTAGATGGTCTCAACAATATCTACTCTCTCAAGCCTGAATCTGAAGCTATGGGAATGGTGGGCAGACAGGGGACGGGGGAGGAGCCTCCAACTGCCTGGTACCGGGTCAGGGGTCAACCAGTAGTCACATCCTCTCAATGACCTCCTCCAACACTAACAAATGAACAAAAACATATGTATAAGTATGTTTACTTCAGTATCATTTGAAGTAGCAGAACAGAAAGAATCTAAAAACAGCTAATTGATAGAAAGGCCCATAGTTATTGACCCAGAAACAGATTCACCTTACATTAATAAATGAGAAAAAATAGGGACTTTCCTTGTGGCTCAGTGGTAAAGAATCTGCCTTGCAATGCAGAGGACACAGGTTTGATCCCTGGCTGGGGAACTAAGATCCTACATGCTGCAGAGCACCTGAGCCCATGCACTGTAACTACTGAGCCCACACCACAACTAGAAAGCCCGGGAGCCACAGCTACTGAAGTCCACGTGCTCCAGAGCCCGCATGCCAAAAGTATTGAGCCCAACATGCCGCAACTAGAGAGGCTGTGCACTGCCTCAGAAAAAATAGATTCCACATGGTACAACAAAGATCTCACATATCGCAACTAAGACTCAACACAGCCAAATAAATAAAATTTTTAAATAAACGAGAAATATACATACCTCACAGACTGATAACCACAGCATCACCACTTTTATAGTAGTATATCATTTACAAGCGTATAGACACATTTGAGGACCTAAAAGAATATACACCCCAAAATGGGTGACAAAATTGTGAATTACTTTGCTTTCATTTTGCTTTGTCTGTATTTTCTAATGTTTTCCTAAATGATTATGGTATATGTGAAATCAACAAAAAAAATTGTGAAACAATTTCCTCTATCAAAAGAACCAGTTCCATTGTCTTATTAGTCACTGAAAATCTTACTAAAGTTTGAGAGCACCTCTTCCAAAAACCAAATACATGAAATCCAAGGGATAGAGACAGAGGCCCCAAGACTGAACAGTCTGTCCCTTTATACCACTATGCTATACTGACACATAAAACATGAATGGTTGATGCATAGAGCTATCCAGATTTAAACAACGAAAGAAGGATTTTTGGAGAGTGATTGCAAATGTTACCAGAGAGCAGACTATGAATGCACTGAATGATACCCTAAAGGGATTCAGCCATCAACTTCCAGCTGTAGAACAATGAGACCGCAAAAGACCAGAACCTCCCAGAGAAGATGATACTAGCTGAAAAGGATCTGCATTCTTCAGAAACCTCAAAAATGCTAACCTAGAAAGTAAAGCACAGATAGGTGACTGAATGTAATTGACATCTATCAGCTGACTGTTTCTGTCCTACATCTTAAATAAATATTTTAAGCCTATGTAAGTATACAAGTTACAAGAAAAAGTTATAAAGACTTCAGAGAAGTAGTTGGTAAATAAAATAACAAATACTAATTTCCAGTCAAGATGATGTAAAGAGTTTATGCTTTGATAAACCCCTTTATGCTCCTAATATATAGTAATACATGATAAAATATAAAAAGAGAAAAAAAGTTTCAGATTTGAAAACAAGAGAAACATTTCCACTGAACAGATATATGCAAAGTAGAGAGGCAGGCTGAAGCTGTCTGGGCTAACCAGGAGCTCAGCTGTTCAGGAGCCAGAGTTTGAAAAGCTCCACAGAAATTCTACACAACCATTTTAAAAAAGAACAAAATAATGCCATTTGCAGCAACATCAATGTAACTAGAGAGTATCATACTAATTGAGTCAGAAAGAGAAAGACAAATACGATGTGATATCACTTGATGTGGAATCCAAAAGACACAAATGAACCTATCTACGAGTCAGAAACAGAATCACAGACATAGAGAACAGGCTGGTGGTTGCCGAGGAAAAGAGGTTTGGGGCGGTGGGGGATGAAGTGGAAAACTGGGGTTAGCAGTTGTAAGCTTTTATATACAGAATGGATGATCAACAAGGTCCTATTATATGGCACAAAGAACTATATTCAACAACCTATGATAAACCATAATGGAGAAGAATTTTTAAGAAAGAATGCATATATTGATATATACATATATGAAAGTAGAGCTGAATCACTCTGCTCTATATCAATAATCAATACAGCACTGTAAATCAACTATACTTCAATAAGTAAAGAAATAGCTCTATAGATGATGGGGAATAAGGCTCACTAAGAGCCTCAACAAAACGTAGCTGACTTCTGCCTAGAGCTGTAATCATGTTTGTCAACTTATTTTTCATCATTATCCCCCCTAATGAAAAAAATTTTTGGTGTTTTTTTTGAGGGGGGGCAGCACCTTGCAGCATGTGAGATCTAAGTTCCCCAACCAAGGATCAAGCCTGTGCCCCCGCAATGGAAGCACAGAGTCTTAATGGCTGGACTGCCAGGGAAGTCCCAAGAAAATCTGAATTTAAATTTTAAAGAGAAAAATTAAATGCTAAGGAATAAGGGTTGAGTTTTGAAGGGCCGCTGTAATATCTAACAGTTTTCACCTTATTGAGGGCAAATGCATGAGCTGTAGTTTTAAATCCCACTCCCTTACCAAGAGAACTGGGCCATACTGCTAACCGACCATCTGACTGGCTCTCGGTGCTCCACCATCACTATGTGGAAGGAGCCCCAACGAGAAATTTAAAGCCTGACTACAGATGAGGGATGTGAAGAATGTTTGCAGTGGAGGGGATTGCCAAAATGCTGGACACAGAGGCACATGGAGAAAAACGGGAGAAAGAAAAATGAAAAACAAAAATGTCTCTTCTAAAATTGCTGGTAAAGCAAAATTCCAAAACAATAATTGGCTGCTAAGAAAGAAAATTAACACAAATAACAATCAGGTATTCATTCTGGAAAATTAATTTCACAGACAGCTTCACAAAGACTTTAAATTAGAAACATTGAGCTCTTCAAAAAAAAAAAAGAGAGAGAGAAAGATAATGCAGCATAACCTCCACTTTGTAAAGTGGATGAATACAAAGTTGTTCAACAAAAACACATAAAAATGATAAAACAACAGTAGGTGGCTATTTAAAGAAGCAACTAGAAATTAAGAAAGGAAATACAGAGTGATTGAGTTGAAACACAGTAAACAGGACTGGGTTGTTCTCCATTCTAGATAGAGATACATTTAGTATTTCTTTGCAGGTAGTTTTGCCTTTTGGGTTATTTTCTCAAGCTTTATATTGAGATACAGTTGACAAATAAAATGCATATACTTAAAGTATACAGTGTTATGATTTATATACATGTACCTTGTGAAGGACTGCCACGATCAAGTTAATCAATACATCTATCATCTCACACAGTTACTCTGTGTGTGTGTGTGTCTGTGTGTGTGTGTCTGTGTGTGGCTAGAACAGTTAAGAAATACTTTTCTAGCAAATTTCAAGTACACAGTACAGTACTATTAACCATGTTGTAATAATCACCATGTTGTACTATTTTTAATTTCTAAAATAGGTATTTCTCTTTTTAATTTTTTGAGGAAGCTCCATACTGTTTTCTATATGTTACGTATATGAACTTAATCAAATAACTCACCTCTTTAGATCTTTTTTCTCCATATGAAAAAGGAAGAAGAGATAATATCTAATTTCTATTCCAGCTTTAAATTCCTACTATTTGAATACTTATTAGACTAATCTAAATATATGCCATTATGTTCAGAACGTGGCAAGAAGAGATAAAAACTCTTCTCAGTTTAAGTGGCTGATGTTCTTACATAAGCAAATCAGGCATGAAGTGCATGAAACGACATATGTAGTAAAACTTATGAACTTGGACTAATTTCTTAGGGAGTGCTAGATAAGTCAAAATTTGAGAGTTTTTAAAGCAATGATATTTACTCCCTTCAAGGACATACCTGAGTTCAAAGTAGGATGAGGAAAGCGATTATATGTAAATGAGTGCTTATATAAATGTTTGAAAGGGTTTTCCCCTTAAGAAAGTTGAACATACTTCCTCCCACTTCCTGAACACCGTCCAAGAGCCTAGCAAAGTCTCTGAGGGGTGGAAAGAGCTGCAGGCCTTTCAGGCATGGCACTCTCTCAAGCCCCATCGCTAAGAGCACCTTCAATGTAGGACAGAAATCCCTGCTTGGCCAGAAGTCAGTGCTTTCACAGGGGTAAGATTAATGTCATTTAGTTAAGCAGGAGAGAATGGTTCTGTAAAATAACTCAAGCCCTCACAGGGCAATTCAAATTATCAGCAACCTCATAAATAAATGCAGTCATATCAATATTCAACTGGCAAACCATCAAAAAGTGATGTCTGAACTGATCTTATTATGCCATTAGGCTTCAGCTCTCAGCTTTATGTAAACAGAGACACATTAATTGGTTAATTAGTAATCTTTTAAGGATGGAAGAGTCAATTTGCTATCAATATTAATTTTACTAAAATTTTATCATCCCTTCCATATACAGAAACAACTATATAAATTCAGAGTTACTAATGGTTCTGGTAAAGAATAAGTTACTAGCTCATGTTGGTTATTTTTTTAATTCCTCTTCCTTCCTACAGTAAAAACATATCTAATGTTGCACCCTTGAATCAGTTGGGCCTCTTCCCTCTCCTTCACCACATATCCATCAGTTCAGTCACTCAGTCATGTCAAACTCTTTGTGATCCCATGGACTGCAGCATGCCAGGCTTCCCTGTCCATCACCAACTCCCAGAGCTTGCTCAAATTCGTGTCCATCCAGTTTGCAATGCCATCCAACCATCTCATTCTCTGTTGTCCTCTTCTCTTCCTGCCTTCAATCTTTCCCAGCATCAGGATCTTTTCTAATGAGTCAACTCTTTGCATCAGGTGGCCAAAGTATTGCAGCTTCAGCATCAGTCCTTCCAATGAATATTCAGGACTGATTTCCTTTAGGGTTAACTGGTTTGATCTCTTTGTAGTCCAAAGGACTCTCAAGAGTCTTCTCCAACACCACAGTTCAAAAGCACCAATTCTTTAGTGCTCAGCTTTCTTTATGGTCCAACTCTCACATCCATACATGACTACTGGAAAAACCATAGCCTTGACTAGACGGACCTTTGTTGGCAAAGTAATGTCTCTGCTTTTAAATATGCTGTCTAGGTTGGTCATAGCTTTTCTTTCAAGGAAAAAGCATCTTTCAATTTCATGGCTGTGGTCACCATCTGCAGTGATTTTGGGGCCCAAGAAAATAAAGTCTGTCACTGTTTCCATTGTTTCCCTATCTATTTGCCATGAAGTGATGGGACCAGATGCCATGATCTTAGTTGGTTTTGTTTTTTTTTTTTATGATCTTAGTTTTTTGAATGTTGAGTTTTAAGCCAGCTTTTTCACTCTCTTCTTTCACTTTCATCAAGGCTCTTTAGTTCCTCTTCACTTTCTGCCATCAGGGTTGTATCATCTGTGTATCTGAGGTTACTGATATTTCTCCTGGCAATCTTGATTCCAGATTGTGCTTCATCCAGCCCAGCATTTTGTATGATGTACTCTGCATGTAAGTTAAATAAGCAGGGTGACAATATACAGCCTTGACGTACTCCTTTCCCAATTTGGAACCAGTCCATTGTTCCATGTCTGGTTCTAACTGTTGCTTTTTGACCTGCATACAGATTTCTCAAGAGGCATGTCAGGTGGTCTAGTATTCCCATCTCTTTCAGAATTTTCCACAGTTTGTTGTGATCCACACTGTCAAAGGCTTTAGCATAGTCAATAAAGCAGAAGTAGATGTTTTTCTGGAATTCTCTTGCTTTTTTTATGATCCAACAGATGTTGGCAATTTGATCTCATCACATATAACCAGTCACCTATATAAGTCATAAAATCTTGCCACCACTTTCTTTTCAAATATGTCTAGATTCCAACACTTCACTCTCAAAACCACCATCCTAGGCCACGCCCTCATCAACCCATGCTTGGTTTAGCACAATAGACACACAGAGCATCTACTATGGCTCACCATGTCTTCTAAAACCTACTAATCAATCTGATGTGGCAACCACCTCTTCATCTTCATATCACTGTAAGTCTGACCCAAATTCCTTCTACTCAAGAGGGTTTTCTTAAGCAGGTTCATGAGACAGGGACAAGAACTAAAGTTCTCTCCTGCAAGCATACATGCTAAGTCGCTTCTTTGTGACCCCATGGACTGTAACCTGCCAGGCTCCCCTGTCCATGGGATTCTCCAGGCAAGAATACTGGAGTGGGTAGCATGCCTTCCTCCAGGGGATCTTCCTACAGATCTTCAAATTCCCACTAATCCATTGCTTGACACTACTTTGGTACACACAGTCCTAACCCACCTACCTGTACCTCTCTCCAGCCCACATTCTTCCATATTCCATTTTTCCCATAGAAATGATTTCGTGAAACTACTAGCTAAAGCTCGAGTAACCCAGGGTCTTCCGTGGTGGTCCAGTGGCCAAGACTCCACACTCCCAGTGCAGGGGCCAAGGTTTGATCCCTGCTCAGGGAACTAGATCTCACATGCTGCAACTAAAGATCTCACATGCCACAAGGAAGATCAAAGACCCTACATGCCACAACTAAAGACCCAGAACAGCCTAATAAATAAGTAGTTTTTAAAAAATTTGAGTAACCCATGTCTTCAGCACTTCCCACACCAACTACTCCTGAGTCTCGTGTGCTAGCCCTTTCTTCTACTGACCTATAAAAGATGCATTACCCTAGACTCAGCATTCTTCTCCTTTCTATAGTCACTCCATCTCTAGATGATCTCATCCAATCCCATAAATATCTTTATACTGACAACTCCATAATTTATATCTTCAGCCTCGCTCTTTCCTGAGTTCCTGACTCGAATAGCCAACTGTACACTCAGAATTTTTCTGGGCAATCAAATACAGCATGTTCAAAGGCTTACCCATCTCAATAGAAGATTATCACCATCTGTCTAGTTATTTGAATCAAAAGCTTTGAACTCATTCTTTGCCCTTCCATTCCCTTCCTCCCAACATCCAATCCCATAATATATATCTCTGTCTTTCTGAAATATCTCCCAAATCCAACCTCTGGAACCATCTCTATGGCTGCCACCCTAGTACATGTCATTAACATTTCTCATCTGGATTATTGTCATAGACACCCAAATGACAATGAAATTCTGACATTCCTTTAGAATGATAAGCCTCATCAAAGAAGAAAAGGTTAGCTTGACATAATATACCTTTAATGGAATTCTATTGCTGTTGAAAGTGACCATCTTGTTCCTTCCTTTCCTTACGCACTCTCTGAACTTTCCTCCTTGTGAATCTCCCTCATCTTCTAACTTCTTTTCCTTTACTCTCCCTCTTCTCAATATCTTGTTTCTCTTCCTTTCCCTCTTGCTTAACTGAACAACTAGGCACACATTATAGAGGAAAATGCTAGCAGTTACTTGTAAGCATCTCTTCCTATTGTCTATCATGGTGAAGGAGGTAATTATGACAGTTTATATTTCTGGCCCTCAGCTGCCTCATCTATTAAATAAAGGCATTATACTAGATGGCCTCTGAGGTCCCTTAAAGGTCTAGAAATCTATTCAAGTTATTTATTGAGTAAAGAGCTATGTTCCATGTTCTTAAAAGTAGGTAGATTCAATATTTTATATTTCCCAGAGGGGAAAAAAGTAAATTAGTTTTTTAACAAGGGCTTCAATTGATCCTTTTCTATCAGGGGTCAATGTCTCTCAATAGAAAAAAAAAAAAAATACACTTCTCCCTTGGTATAGTCTGAATGTTCAATACCTCTGTAGTTATTTCTGTCTTTGAGCCCTTCTTGAGACAAATGGTTTCCAAGAAGAGGCCAATAGGTTATTTAATATGAAAGTGAAGTTGCTCTTTGCGACCCCATGGACTGTAGCCCACCAGGCTCCCCTGTCCATGTGATTCTCCAGGCAAGAGTACTGGAGTGGGTTGCCACTTCCTTCTCCAGGGGATCTTCTTGACCCGGGGGTTGAACCCAGGTCTCCCACATTGTAGGCAGATGCTTTTACCATCTGAGCCACCAGGGAATGCTTTCAATATGAAGGCTATCATTTATTAGGCACTTATTGTGTTCCAGGCTCTGTGCTAAGCCATTTTTAATTAAATCTCAACACAAGTCTACATAAGGCAAGTATTTTATTATCACTCCTCTTTTACAAAATAAGAAGCTAAGGTGTGAAGAGGTTATCAAATTTGTGTAAGGGCGCACAGCTAACAGATGGTGGAGCCAAAATTTGGACCCAGATCTATCTGACAGCAGAGGATACGATGATTAGATATCATCACTGACTCAGTGGACATGAACTTGAGCAAACTCCAGGAGATAGTGAAGGACAGGGAAGCCTGATGTGCTGCAGTCCATGGAGTTGCAAAGAGTCAGGCACAACGTAGAAACTGAACAACAACTATCTGACTTAAAAGTCCATGCTCTGGAAAACATATACACTACCATCTGTAAATAGATAGCCAGCGGGGATTTGCTGTATGACTCAGGGAAATCAAGCTGGTGCTCTGTGACAACCTAGGGGTAGGATGGGGTGGGAGGTGGGAGGGAGGTTCAAAAGGGAGGGGACATATGTACACCTATGGCTGATTTATGTTGATGTATGGCAGAAATCAACACAATATTATAAAGCAGTTATCCTTCAATTAAAAATAAATATTTTTAAAAAAATAAAAAAGTCCATGCTCTGAAAGATTATAATACTATATACCTCCCTCCTGAAATGCTGGACCCCCAAAGTCTATCTTGCAGGTCTCTGTATACTCTTGTGACCTCTGATGTCCTGAGGGTAAAACCCTAGTCTCTACCTGACCCAACAAGGTCAACTTCGCTACAGGATTTTAAGAGCAGAGACTCATAATTTCTTATGGTACAGATCCCACTCAATAAACACTCTTGACTGAGGAAGGCCATGGTAAGAAGCAATGGACAAAGCTAGGATGGCCTAATGCAAGTTCTGGTGATGCAAAGTAAAAGTTAAAGATGAGATTGTGCTAGGACTAGAGATATAGTCAGGCTTCCTATGAAGTTTAATTTCTATGACCTCATTATCATTTGCCGAAAGTAGAGAGAGCTATTGATACCCCTAGAGAACTGCTTTAGAAAATGGCTAAAAAAATTGGTTTAATTAAGACTCTAGATATTTAAGTGGAATGTCAGGTCAGCACATTTTTGAAAGTATTTCCTTTTTTAAAATGCTTCCAAAGATCTTCAGAAGTGGGATTGCATTGGCATGACCACCTCCTGAGCAACATCAGAGCAGAATCAGCTCTCAGGGAGTCTTTTGTACCTGAAGAATTTATGGATTTCCCAGCCAAGAGGACCAACTGGCAGAATCTCTAAAACTCTGCCTTCATCCCTTCCCCCATCTCTAAGAGAACTGTGTTTGGGTCAGTAAATTCTCTTGCTGAAGCAGAGGTTTAAGAGGCACCTAGATGTCTTCCTGGGTCACTGGTTTGATTCTAATAAAAATATGACATTTTGTAGCACTGTGTGATGCCATTCAAATGTCCTTAACCCATCCTTGGGATTGGCTGTCCAAATTTCCTTAAAACCAAGAGTTTTAGGGGACTTCCCTGGTGGTCCAATGGTTAAGACTCCACACTTTCACTGCAGGGGGCTTGGGTTCCATCCCTGGTGGGGAAACTGGGATCCCGCATACAGCACAGCCAAAACAAAACAAAAACCAAGAGTTTTAGAAGGACAGAAAGATCCAGACTACCCCTTGGGACGTTCTTCACTTAGAGAACTGTAACAGGAAACAGAGGGGAAAGGGTGAGTAGGTAGGCACGAGGTCATGAAGGGGGTGGGCAGGAGTTCCCAGGGGAAGCCCAGCAGCCACCAACAAAGATCAGTAGGGGTGATAGCAGAACAGATGTCTGAGAGGCTGAGTCTTCACAGAGACCATGGGCATCAATCAGGACCAGGCCAAAGAAAGGGAGGGAGCTCGGAGAGAGGAAAAGACAGGGAAAGGCCAGGTCCTAATGATTCTGTCCACTAAGTGTTCAAGGCCAAAATTATATGTGACCATCCCCCTCACCTCGATGTTCCAAGCCTCTCCTTTCAGACTTATGTGAGCTGGGAAAAGAGAGTTTAAAAGCATTGTCAAGTATCAGTACCATATCTACAGATGAAATTTTGATTCTGGGTATTTCTTCCTTTTGTTACACTTCCTTGGTAAGAACATTTGCACAGCCTATCTAAGATATGGCACCAATGGAGCCTATTTCTGATTTATAGTCAACAGCAATACACAACTAAAATAAAAGAACTTGACAAAAAATAAGATAAAATAAACCAATGACATCAGGCATGGAATTCAGGTTAACAAACAGAGTTTTCTTCCTCTTCACTCAAGAAAACTAATATTATTGACTCTACACACCAAGAGAACATTAAACACTTTATCCCATCCCACAGAACTCTCATTTTTTTCAGCCTTCTTTTTAAAACAAACTTTTACATCCCTATTGTCTTGAAAGTGTCTCAAAACGCGACATTCTAAGCAATCACTGAAAGTGTAGGGAGAATATAATCACTGTAATTAGCTCTGTTTATATACCAGACAGACTTATATTTCACTATAAATATTCCATATGAAAATCTTTGAAAGAGGACCAATTACGCTGAGAGGTTTACCTACATGCCATTTGTCAAAAGAAAAGAAAAAATATGCCACAGTTCCTATTTGAAAAAAAATATTTCCTGGGATAATGCAACATGGTACACTTACCAAAAGGGGGGGGGGGGAAATGAGGAGGAGTCTTGAGCTAAAATAATAAGGTACATCAACTTTAAGCTGCAGGCCTCTTCCCCTGCAACCCCTGTCCTACCAAAAAAACAAAGAGTACATACAAGAGGGTTCTGGTTCATATCATCTTAATTCTAACACTAGCACTGGTCACTGAGGGAATATCAGCCGAAATAGAAAACCCCCCTATCACATGTGCTCTGTGACAGGAAAAGTTCATTTTGTTCCCAACCTTACAGCTCAAAATGAAATTACTATTTGAAACTAAAATCTGTCTTAGCCTTATAATTCTTACTTAGAATGTGTTGCATTCATTTTGTTCTTCCTCTGCAACTTGTCACAGATTGTTAATCTTAGTTTCTAAGGGAAGAAAAACAAAATTTTTCAGTGTTCCTGTTTGCTTTTCTATCCTTTGTGCCCACAAGGCTCTTGAATACAAATGAGGCCCTCAATCAAAATTTAGCAGAAGAGTTTTGCATGAATTTTGATCATATATTTATGCGTATATATGGAATCTATGCTTCCCTGGTGGTTCAATGGTAAAGAATCTGCCTGCCATTCAGGAGATGCAGGTTTGATCCCTGGGTCAGGAAGATCCACTGGAGAAGGAAATGGTAACCCACTCCAGTATTCTTGCCTGGGAAATCCCATGGACAGAGGAGCCTGGCAGGCTACAGTCCATGGCATTACAAAAGAGTCAGACATGGCTCAGCAGCTAAACCACCACCACGGAATCTAGAAAGATGGTACTGATGAACCTATTTACAGAGTAGCAGTGGAAACACAGACATAGAGAATAGATTGTGGACACAGTGTGGGAAGGAGAAGGTGGAAAAAATTAAGACAGTAGCATTGAAACATACATTATCATATGTAGAATAGATAGCCAGTGGGAATTTGCCATATGAGGCAGGGAGCTCAAACTGGGTGTTCTGTGATGACCTAGAGCTGGGGAATAGGGTGGGAGGTGGAATGGAGATTCAAGACAGAAGGGACATATGTATACCTATGGCTGATTCATGTTGATGTATGGCAGAAATCAACACAATATTGCAAAGCAGTTATCCTTCAATTAAAAATATTTTTTTAAAAAGAGTTTTGCATACATTTTGCAATGCTAGTTATAATTTGTTATCTGGTCCTTCAGAGTCCCTAAAAGTCCTACTAATTCAATCTTGAAAATCATTTCCTTCAATCTAGGTATTTCTGAAAAAAAATATATATATATATACACACATATATCCATGTGGACATGGTAGGTTATCCTTGGAAACAGGGAAAGGACTGCAAATCACTGGTATAGTCTGACCAGCTGTTTTCAGCATCTGTTCTGATCGATTACAGCTTCTACCTTGATTGGTCACCTCAACTGTTACATATCTTTTAACACACTGAATATAAGTCAAATAAAATCTTTATCAAGCTCAGCTATCAAGTGTTTCAAGAATAAATACTTGATAAACTCACCTAGATATAACTCACCTAGAGCCAGACATCCTGGAATGCAAAGTCAAGTGGGATTTACGAAGCATCACTATGAACAAATTTAGTGGAGGTGATGGAATACCAGTTCAGCTATTTCAAATCCTAAAAGATGGTGCTATGAAAATGCTGTTCTCAATATGCAAGCAAATTTGGAAAACTCAGCAATGGCCACAAGACTGGAAAAGGTCAGTTTTCATTCCAATCCCAAAGAAAGGCAATGCCAAAGAATGTTCAAACTACTGCACAACTGCACTCATCTCACACGCTAGCAAATGCTCAAGATTCTCCAAGCCAGGCTTCAACAGTACGTGAATCATGAACTTCCAGATGTTCAAGCTGGATTTAGAAAACGCTGAGGAACCAGAGATCAAATTGCCAACATCTGTTGGATCATAGAAAAGGCAAGAGAGTTCCAGAAAAACATCTACTTCTACTTTATTGACTACGCCAAAGCCTTTGACTGTGTAGATCACAACAAACTGGAAAATTCTTCAAGAGATGGGAATACCAGACCACCTGACCTGCCTCCTGAGAAATCTGGATGCAGGTCAAAAAGCAACAGTTACAACTGGACGTGGAACAATGAACTGGTTCCAAATTGGGAAAGGAGTCCGTCAAGGCTGTACATTGTCACCCTGCTTATTTAACTTCTATGCAGAGTACATCACATGAAATGCCAGGCTGGATGAAGCACAATCTAGAATGAAGATTGCCGGGAGAAATATCAATAACCTCAGATATGCAGATGACACCACCCTTATGGCGGAAAGTGAAGAGGAACTAAAAGCCTCTTGATGAAAGTGAAAGAGGAGACTGAAAAAGCTGGCTTAAAACTCAACATTCAAAACACTAAGCCCACGGCATCCGGCCCCATCACTTTCTGGCAAATAGATGGGGAAACAGTGGAAACAGTGACAGACTTTATTTTCTTGTGCTCCAAATCACTGCAGATGGTAACTGCAGTTTTCAAATTAAAAGATGCCTGCTCCTTGAAAGAAAAGCTATGACCAACCTAGACAGCATATTAAAAAGTAAAGACATTATTTTGCCTACAAAGGTTCAGTTCAGTTCAGTCACTCAGTTGTGTCCAGCTCTTTGCAACTGCATGAATAGCACCCCACCCTGTCCATCACCATCTCCCGGAGTTCACTCAAACTCATGTCCATCGAGTCAGTGATGCCATCCAGCCATCTCATCCTCTGTTGTCCCCTTTTCCTCCTGCCCCCAATCCTTCCCAGCATCAGAGTCTTTTCCAATGAGTCAACTCTTCACATGAGGTGGCCAAAGTACTGGAGTTTCAGCTTTAGCATCAATCCTTCCAAAGAACACCCAGGGCCGATCTCCTTCAGAATGGACTGGTTGGATCTCCTTGCAGTCCAAGGGACTCTCAAGAGTCTTCTCCAACACCACAGTTCAAAAGCATCAATTCTTCAGTGCTCAGCTTTCTTCACAGTCCAACTCTCACAGCCATTCATGACCACTGGAAAAACCATAGCCTTGACTAGACGAACCTTTGTTGGCAAAGTAATATCTCTGCTTTTGAATATGCTATCTAGGTTGGTCATAACTTTTCTTCCAAGGAGTAAGCGTCTTTTAATTTCATGGCTGCAGTCACCATCTGCAGTGATTTTGGAGCCCAAAAAAAATAAAGTCTGACACTGTTTCCACTGTTTCTCCATCTATTTTCCATGAAGTGATGGGACCAGATGCCATGATCTTTGTTTTCTGAATGTTGAGCTTTAAGCCAACTTTCTCACTCTCCTCTTTCACTTTCATCAAGAGGCTTTTTAGTTCCTCTTCACTTTCTGCCATAAGGGTGGTGTCATCTGCATATCTGAGGTTATTGATATTTCTCTTGGCAATCTTGATTCCAGCTTGTGCTTCTTCCAGCCCAGCGTTTCTCATGATGTTCTCTGCATATAAGTTAAATAAGCAGGGTGACAATACACAGCCTTGACGTCCTCCTTTCCCTATTTGGAACCAGTCTGTTGTTCCATATCCAGTTCTAACTGTTGCTTCCTGACCTGCATAGGTTTCTCAAGAGGCAGGTCAGGTGGTCTGGTATTCCCATCTCTTTCAGAATTTTCCACAGTTTATTGTGATCCACACAGTCAAAGGCTTTGGCATAGTCAATGAAGCAGAAATAGAGGTTTTTCTGGAACTCTCTTGCTTTTTCCATGATCCAGCGGATGTTGGCAATTAGCTCTCTGGTTCCTCTGCCTTTTCTAAAACCAGCTTGAACATCTGGAAGTTCACGGTTGACGTATTGCTGAAGCCTGGCTTGGAGAATTTTGAGCATTACTTTGCTAGCGTATGCTGCTAAGTTGCTTCAGTCGTGTCCGACTCTGTGCGACCCCAGAGACAGCAGCCCACCAGGCTCCCCCATCCCTGGGATTCTCCAGACAAGAACACTGGAGTGGGTTGCCATTTCCTTCTCCAATGCATGAAAGTGAAAAGTGAAAGTGAAGTTGCTCAATCGTGTCTGACTCCCAGCGACCTCATGGACTATAGCCTACCAGGCTCCTCTGTCCATGGGACTTTCCAGGCAAGAGTACTGGACTGGGTTCCCATTGCCTTCTTCGTATGAGATGAGTACAATTGTGTGGTAGTTTGAGCATTCTTTGGTATTGCTTTTCTTTGGGATTGGAATGAAAACTGACCTTTTTCCAATCCTGTGGCCATTGCTGAGTTTTCCAAATTTACTGGCATATTGAGTGCAGCCCTTTCACAGCATCATCTTTCAGGATTTGAAATAGCTCAACTGGAATTCCATCATCTCCACTAGCTTTGTTTGTAGTGATGCTTCCTAAGGCCCACTTGACTTCACATTCCAGGATGTCTGGCTCTAGGTGAGTGATCACACCATCGTGATTATCTTGGTCGTGAAGATCTTTTTTGAATAGTTCTTCTGTGTATTCTTGCCACCTCTTAATATCTTCTGTTTCTGTTAGGTCCATACCATTTCTGTCCTTTATCGAGCCCATCTTTACATGAAATGTTCCCTTGGTATCTCTAATTCTCTTGAAGAGATCTCTAGTCTTTCCCATTCTGTTGTTTTCCTCTATTTCTTTGCATTGATCGCTGAGGAAGGCTTTCTTTTCTCTTCTTGCTATTCTTTGAAACTCTGCATTCAGATGCTTATATCTTTCCTTTTCACTTCTCTTCTTTTCACAGCTATTTGTAAGGCCTCCCCAGACAGCCATTTTGCTTTTTTGCATTTCTTTTCCATGGGGATGGTCTTGATCCCTGTCTCCAGTACAGTGTCACAAACCTCAGTCCATAGTTCATCAGGCACTCTATCTATCAGATCTAGTCCCTTAAATCTATTTCTCACTTCCACTGTATAATGATAAGGGATTTGATGTAGGTCATACCTGAATGGTCTAGTGGTTTTCCCTACTTTCTTCAATTTCAGTCTGAATTTGGCAAGAAGGAGTTCATGATCTGAGCCACAGTCAGCTCCCGGTCTTGTTTTTGCAGACTGTATAGAGCTTCTCCATCTTTGGCTGCAAAGAATATAATCAATCTGATCTCGATGTTGCCCGTCTGCTGATGTCCATGTGTAGAGTCTTCTCTTATGTTGTTGGAAGAGGATGTTTGCTCACCAGTACGTTCTCTTGGCAAAACTCTATTAGCCTTTGCCCTGCTTCATTCTGTACTCCAAGGCCAAATTTGCCTGTTACTCCAGGTGTTTCTTGACTTTCTACTTTTACATTCCAGTCCCCTGTAATGAAAAGGACATCTCTTTTGGGTGTTAGTTCTAAAAGGTCTTGTAGGTCTTCATAGAACCGTTCAACTTCAGCTTCTTCAGTGTTATTGGTTAGGGCATAGACTTGGATTACTGTGATACTGAATGGTTTGCCTTGGAAATGAACAGAGATCATTCTGTCTTTTTTGAGATTGCATCCAAGTTCTGCATTTCAGACTCTTTTGTTGACCATGATGGCTACTCCATTTCTTCTAAGGGATTCCTGCCCGCAGTAGTAGATATAATGGTCATCTGAGTTAAATTCACCCATTCCAGTCCATTTTAGTTCGCTGGTTCCTAGAATGTCGACGTTCACTCTTGCCATCTCCTGTTTGACCACTTCCAATTTGCCTTGATTTGTGGACCTGACATTCCAGGTTCCTATGCAATATTGCTCTTTACAGCATCAGACCTTGCTTCTATCACCAGTCACATCCACAGCTGGGTATCGTTTTTGCTTTGGCTCCATCCCTTCATTCTTTCTGGAGTTATTTCTCCACTGATCTCCAGTAGCCTATTGGGCACCTACTGACCTGGGGAGTTCCTCTTTTGGTATCCTATCATTTTGCCTTTTCATACTGTTCATTGGGTTCTCAAGGCAAGAACACTGAAGTGGTTTGCCATTCCCTTCTCCAGTGGACCACATTCTGTCAGACCTCTATGGTTTTTCCAGGAGTCATGTATGGATGTGAGAGCTGGACCATAAAGAAAGCTGAGCCCCAACGAATTGATGCTTTTGAACTGTGGTGTTGCAAAGACTCTTGAGAGTCCCTTGGACTGCAAGGAGATCCAACCAGTCCATCCTAAAGGAAATCAGTCCTGAATATTCATTGGAAGGACTGTTGCTGAAGCTGAAACTCTCATATTTTGGCCACCTGATGTGAAGAACTGACTCACTTTGATGCTGGGAAGGATTAAAGGCAGGAGGAGAAGGGGACAACAGAAGATGAGATGGTTGGATGGCATCACTGACTCAATGGGCATGGGTTTGAGCAAGCTCTGGGAGTTGGTGATGGACAGGGAAGCCTGGCATGCTGGGATTCATGGGGTCACAAAGAGTCAGACATGAGTGAATGACTGACCTGAACTGAACTGGAACACAACCGCCAAGACATGGAAACAACCTAAATGTCCATCGACAGATGAATGGATAAAGATGTGGTTATATGTACACAATGAAATATTACTCAGCCTCAAAAAACAGTGAAATAATGTCATTTGCAGCAACATGGATGGACTTAGAGATTATCATATTAAGTGAAGAAAGTCAGAAAGAGGAAGACATACCATATGATATCACTTATATGTGGAATTTAAATATGACCTAAATGAACTTACCTACAAAACAGGTTCACAGACATAGAAAACAGAGTTATGGTTGATGGCTGGGGGTGAGGAAGGGATGGATTGGGAGTCTGGAATTAGCAGATGCAAACTATTATGTAGAGAATGGATAAACAGCAAGTTCCTACTGTATAGCACAAGGAACTATATTCAATATCCTATGATAAACCATAATGGAAAAGAATATGAAAAAGAATGCATATATACATATAAATGAATCACTTCACTGTACAGCAGAAATTAACATAGCACTGTGAATCAACTATATAATACTTCAATGAAATAAATTTTTAAAAAAAAATAAAACATACCTACCAGATAGCTGATTGATTTGCTCTGGGGTTAACTTCAATAGCAGTGTTAGTCGTTCAGTCATGTCCGACTCTTTGCAATCCCATGGACTGTAGCCCTCCAGGCTCCTCTGTCCATAGGATTTTCCAGGCAAGAATACTGGAGTGGGTTGGCATGTCTTCCTCGAGGGGATCTTCTTGACTCAGGGATCGAGCCCACGTCTCTTACATCTCCTGCACTGGCAGGCAGGTTCTTTACCACTAGCTCCACCTGGGAAGCCCCTAACTTCAATAGAGCTTCATTAAAACCCTTCCAATATTAACTCCATTAAATAAGAAATAAATAGCAGTTTTTCTGCTATTTAAAAATTTTTTTTCACATATTTATTATTTATTTACTTAGTGGCACTTAGCTGTGGCATGCAGAATCTTTTACTTGCGGCACGTGGGATCTAGAACCCTGACCAGGGATTGAACCCAGGCCCCAGGCCCTCTGCATTGAGAGCATGGAGTCTCAGCCACTGGACCACCAGGGAAGTCCTACTATGTACCTCTTTAGCTACCATCACACATTCACAGCATAGCTTTGGGCAAGACGTGTCTACAGGGACTACCTTTACCACCTCAGCTTCCATTCACTCTTCCAACACCATCCCTCCCTGTTGCGTCTCATCTCCTACTAGCATCTACTCCTATTGCTCCCTTGAAAGTGTTCTCATAATTTCCAGATTGCTTAATTCGCAGACCCTTTTCTGTCTTTATCTCAATTGATTTCTCTGCAGCGTTTCACCCTGTTGGCCACTTCCTCTTTCTTGAAATTCTCTCCTCCCTCTGCCTTCTGTGCTATTTTCTCTTTTCTCATATCTGCCTCAACCTTATAAACTTCTCCTTTCTCCACCAACCCCTGTAACATTGGTACTGCCCAGATCTTTGCTCTCTCCACACCCTCACTTGGGAATGCTTGTGTCTGCCTCTCTATCAATGCGCAGTACTGCGAATGTACAAAACTGAACTGAGCTTTTCTATCTCGCACTCTCTCTGCAACTCCTAGTTCAGACTTCTGATCCCCCTTTAATTCCCATACTCACGGGCTCAACAGAAAATTCCAGTCTCTTCTCCCTTCATTTTATGACCTTAATCTCCCATACCGATTCCCTTACCCTCTATACAGCTTCAGCTCAGTCCCTAACATTTCTCCCATCTCTCTCCCATGGAAACATAGACCAGCTTCCTAATGGGCCTCTTTGCTTTCTCTTTATTCTCCCAAGTGATGCCATAATGATCTTTCTGAAATGACTCCGTACACATGCGCACACACACACACACAAATCTAGGGAATTCCCTGGCAGTCCAATGGTTAAGACCCTGTGCTTTGACTGCTGAGGTGAAACTAAGATTAACTAACACTACAACTAAGAGCCTACAAGCTGTGTGGTATGGCAAAAAAAAAGAAAAAAAATCTAGGATTTGCTTTTTGCTATAGACTCTCACATTGCTCTGTGCATAGCATCATCCTGACACTTATCAGCCTGTATTCTAATAAGCTGAGAGTTACTTGTGTTTTCTCAACGAGACTATTAGTCAGTTGAAGGCAACTTCTAGCCTGAGTGAACTTTTTGATACCATGCCTGATGTGGTAGGTGCTCACTTCACAACTGTTGAATGAATTAATGAAAAATGCTACTGATATTAAAGGAGAAGATTTTAAGAAATAAAAAGGAAAAAGTTTGGAAAGGAATATAGACACAAAGTTGCCTCACTGAGACTTTGCCATGAAAAGTGGAAGAAAGACAACACAAGGCTTCGTCATTTTTGGACCATGCATCGTTTCAAGAATCTGATAAACATTAAGGGCTCGCCTCACAGGATAAAATACACCTACACACATCACAGAGGATTCTGCATACAATTTCAGGGCTTCTCCATACGGATGTCCCAAGGCTCCAGAAATCTAAGGCAACACAGGGCCATATGTGGGATGGATCAGAGTTGGGTATGTCTAGAATGAGAATTTGTTCCAGAAAAAAAAGGAGTTTTCCTACCTCACACATTACACCAAACGATATAGTAAATTCATTAAAAAGATAAATAGTTTTTCAACTGTAAAATATTAGGGAAACTATTTTTATAATGTGGAATAGGTATAAAATAGTTCATAAAATTTATGAACCTATAAAAGAAAGGACTGACAGGTTCGACTATACAAACTTCTGAAAAATAAAACACCATGGATAAAGGGAAAAAAGGCAAATTTCAAAATATGTAAAATATGTGAAATGTTTAAAATCCAAGTAATTTATATCCAGAAAATACATAAGGAGTGACTGTGAGAAAATAAAATAACACCACCACAGGGAAAAGGAAGTGCAACAGAAAAGAACAGACATTTCACAGAACAAATGCAAATGATTAATTAATACAGGAAAAAGTACCCAACTTTTACTAATCAAGGAAATATAAATTAAAACAACTAAGTCATTCCTCTTCATCCACCACACTGGCAAAAATTAACAAGACTGATGATATACAGGTTGCCAAGGATATAGGAAAAATGAATATTCTCAAACACTGATGTTGGGAATGAAAATCAGTATTCTTTTAGGAAAGCAATTTGGCAACATCTGTCACTATGGTAAATACACATAAAATTCTACCCAGAAATTTTACCAGTAAGCCTCTCTTCTAGAGCAATGCTTGCAACTGTGCACAAAGAATCATAAACAAGGATATTCACTGAAGTATTATTTATAGTAGAGAAAGCCAAATGTCCACCTAAGGGAAAATGACACTACATTTTTTTATAAAGTGTAGCTTATCTATTTATATTCTCTAAGACATAATACTAAATGACAAGACAATGTATATAATATCCTATTTACTTAAAAAAAATAGACACTTGAATACATACATATACCAGGGTATAAAAGGGCTATACATTTTAAAATACACCAAACAGTGAGTACCTCTGGAAAGAGGAGTAAAAATCACAAGAAATGAGAAGTTAGGATGTATCATTTTATTCTGTATTTTTTTTTAATTGTTTGAACAGTTTGGAACCAGGATAAATGGAAGTGGAGCACATTTTTAAGGCACATATTCCATCATACCAGCCAATTTCCTCATTCATTCTGGCCTCTGAACTATCTCACAGTTTTGCCTAATTTTTACTGCTCACAAACACTTCATTTAATCCACAAATTGTATACTCTCTCCTAGTCAACACCAGAGCCTGTGGGTCCATGTGGGCGGCCATCACCAGCCTTGCCTCGCAGGGGCGGGAGTCTCATTACTCACCAGATGCAGTCATGGCTGCCTCATACAGCAAGGAGGGACCTTGACCTTGTGTTCTGTTTAGGCTATTTATTTTGTTCTGTTTGAGAATTTTGCAGAGGGAACCATGATTCTGTATAAATGGGTAATGTTCAATGACAGGTCTATATTTGGTTGTAAGTTAAATGATATTGCTTTCAGAACTTAGTGTGTGGGCTGTGAAAGATGCAAGTTTATGAGAATGTTCTCATAACCAAACGGGAAACAGAAATGATAAAATAAGCCAAACTGCTACTAGTAGAGATCACCATGCTAGTAGTGTTGCCCTTAATCCCTCTCCATTGCAGGAATTAGTCATTAACTTCCCCTCTGGACTTCCTCAGGACAATCAGGTCCAGATACATAAGAGTTCTTTTCCTCTCACTCCTATTACCATGTTCCTTTTGAAGTTCTTGGAAGGCATGTTCCTGACAATGCTTTAAAATGTCTGGTCCACCCCACCCACTCTTCTATGAATACTGTGGCCTCTTAATAGTTGTTAAATAATACACACCCACATATACACACTTAGAAAAGTGTTTCTGAGTTACTTGTCAATCAGCCTGATTTCCCCGCATATTAACTCTTCTATTAAGATCTGATTAAAAATCCTTATGATGGGACTTCCCTGGGGGTCCAGTGGTTAGAAGCCCACCTTCCCACAGGGGACACAGGTGCAACCCCTGGTTGGGGAACGAGGATCCCATGTGCCATGACGCACTAACTCTACAGCAGCAGCTATGGATCCCACATGCTCTGGAGCCCGCATCCCACAGCTGGAGAGAAGTCCAGGCACAGCAACGAGAAGTCTCACGTGCCACAGCGAAGAGCCATGTCCTGAAGCTAAGGCCCAATGCAGGTGAATGAATAGATAGATACGAAAAAGAAACACAGGTTTTATTTTTTAAAATCTTATTATTTTCAAAAACCTGAATATATATCATGGAAACAAGAAGTACTGCAGTCATCTGTGTGGGGATTATGTCTCAACATTAAGGGTACTGTCATTGTTAGCATCTCCTTTCATGAGGAAAAAAAAAAACAGAGACAGGTGAAGTCTTAGATTCCCAGAAATCACAGCAAACTCTGAACCTCGAAATATTAACCAGGTCCATTTTCCCCCTTCCTGCCCACACAGGGCCCCAGCGTAGTCCCACTTCCCTGATAGTCCTCAGGCTCAAGCCTGTACTGACGCTTACCAAAATATTCACTGGGTCTTGGCAAAACACAGCTAATGGCCCAGGAAAGGAAGAATAGAGAATCTCAGGCTTTTCACCTTTGTTTCGCTTTCTGGACCTGAGCCTTCTCAGGGCAGGACATTGGAGGCAAGTGCATTAATGTAAAGGCAAACAGAAATCTCCCTTTCTCCACACTTATTGCCAGCTCATGGTTTGTGTTCCTAATCTACCCCATAAACACAGCTAAACCGTGCCCTGCCAAGAGGCACCTGGGAGAAGATGGGAGTCCTTAGTCGTGTTTGCCCCGGCTGCAAAGCTACAGTGATTCTAGTGAGCCAGGATCAGATCCAGCTTGCCTAGTGCAGCTTTATGCCCGCCTCATTTACGCAGGTCACTCTGTGTGGTACATGTTATTATAAGCAATGCACCCACCCGCCACAGATTGTAACGCATCCCAGAAAGCAAATTACTGTCAATGATGAGTTATATGACATTCCAGACCAAATTAGTCGGTTATTCATCTGAAGATCAACAAACTCAGCCTCTACTGAACCATGAAGGAAAGGGAAAACCGCTGAATGATTACATAGATGTTCTACAGTGAAGGGTTGGGACAGGACTGTATTGAAACCCTTTCCTTAGCATGGAAAAGCTGAGAAAGGTCTGGAGAGGTCATTCAGTACACCCCCTGCCTCAGCCTGCTGCAGACTCCAGGGATCCATTAGCATCGCCCAACAGAACAAAAAAGATATACCAAGAAAAAGCATGTCTTGTTACACATTTGACAGCTACAGTTTTCCTAGGGCTACTCCACTGGAAGTAGAACAATATGTCAAGAATAACTTAGGAGAAGTTGGGGAAAAAAAGTCCTAGGGATATGTAAGAAAGTTGGTGATGACATGAATAAATGAAGCAGTATAAGACAAAAAGGCAGCTCTCAATAAGCTCAGATCACACCTCATCTGCCTCATATCACACAGGATACTCGCCAGCTGATTCCCACACAGTAGCGGGCAGGTGAAGGAGAAACAGGATTTGGGAGCTTTCATTTCTATTTCCATACTTCTGATTGTTCTTAAATTCCACTCCCTAGGTGTCTTAAACATTAACAGGCTAAAGCTATGCCCTAGCCTTACACTGGGGTCACACAGAGTCGGACACGACGGAAGCGACTTAGCAGCAGCAGCAGCAGACTTACACTGGGGTGCTTATGCTCTTTGGCTTCCAAAGGACAGAAATAACTTCACTTAGGCTACCTCAAGTTGTGAGGGCTCATGATTCAGTTACACAGGGTAACATGTGGCTTCTCCCTTTTCTACCTATCTGCCCCAACTGTCATCCTTAAGCCTCAGTCTGGCTGGCTGATCCTCTCTATATTCCTCAGACCAAATTCCAGAGTCTGTTTCCTACTGTAATCACTTAACTCCTATTGGTCAGAAGCCTTACCTGTCAGCCACCTACGAGCTCACCAGCCTATGAACTGGCTGCCTCTGAGTCAGGTGTCTACATCTGGTCCAATCATCAGGTGCCCACTGCACAAGATAAGGTTTAGAGTAGCTTCTTTGATCAGGGGCTATGGACCAAAGCAACTTTTTCCAGAAAAGAATGACTGGAGCTGGGGGTGAGGTCTCAAGCACATGTCTTAGTCAAATTGCCACCAAAAGCTTAAGCAGAAATAAGCCATTGATTTAGAGGCAGGGTCTTTAAAGGAGCAGGACCAGTTTCATAAGCTTATGCACAGGTACACAGGGTCCCTGCACTTACAAGGGCCCACACCTGGCTTAATGCTCCTTTGTAGATATCTTAACATTCTTAATAATCCTTGAATAGGGGGCTCTACATTTTCATCTTGTATGAGGCCTTGCAAATTATATAGCTATTCCTCTCTGAGAACTTTTATTGTAACAAGTGAAGGCAGTTTCATAGAACTAAATAATTTTGGATTCAAAGATTCTTCAGAGATCATTCATTCAAAATACTCATTTGACAAACAAGAAAACTGAGCTCAAAGAAAGGCTGATTGCTTAATCAAGATCCCACAGTGAGCACTGGCAGTGTCAGACTAGAAACAGATTCTTATCGCAAAGTCCAATCTTCTCGTTACTCCATGTGGCAGGCTTCCTAGCAGAGAGGACTGCTTGACAATCAGTCTATTTTGCCAAAATATTTGGTAAACTATTTAGAAATCTCATTTTATGAGGCTGATGTAAAAACACAAATATCCATCTTTCCTTGTTCAATCTTGCATCCTATTTCCTCACCTGTGACCTCCAATGGAACAGATTCCATTGACAATCTCCAGAATCTAAAATGAGAGCTGGATAGAGAAATATAAATTAATAGAAACTCCTGGAGAATTATCTGATAACAGATATAAAAATTACAGTGTCCATACCGCTCACTCCACAATTCCATTTCTACATAGTGTCTCACATACACACGAATATTATTGCACACCAGAGACTATTCATTGTGGTGTTGCTTATAATAGCAAAAGATTAACAATCTAAATATCTGTCAATAGGAAACTGGTTTAAATTTATCTATATATGCATATAATATGTATATAAATACATGCACACATATAGATATATATATGATACCATGTCCATGCAACAAAATATTACATAGCTCTTAGGAAAAAGAGGTTAATTTATATTTACTAATATGGAACAATATCTAACATACTGCTTCACAAAAAAGCAAGGTATAAAAAAGTGTACAGCATGCTTCTCTTTGTGGGGGGAAAGGATACAGGAGTCCCCCCAGCCACCACCCCCGGCCACTATCTGTAAGAGAGAAGTTCCAAGTGGATGTCTAAAACCACAGATAATACCAGACCCTTTACATACTATGTTTTTCCTATACATTCATGCCATACATACTATAGGTATGAATGTATAAGAACTATGATAAAGTTTAATTTATAAATTAGGCACAGTAAGAGATTAACAACAATAACTAATAATAAATTGAATAATTATAACAACATATTGAAATAAGTTATGTGAATGTGGTCTGCCCTCTTTCTTTCTCTCTCTCTTTCTCTCTCAAAATATCTCATGGTACAAGTGTAATGCCTTAAAAGGAAGCACTTTACAGCATACCCGAATTGCCAGCATCTCTATCCTTGCACTCTGGGCCCATTATTAAGTAAAGTAACAGGAACAGTGCAATCCGGCAACAGTTATTTCATATCAAGACGGACACTAGAGAGGATGCGATGATTCACATCCCTCATGGAACAGAGGGGACAGTGCAAGATTTCATCACGCTACACAGAACAGTGCGCAATTTAAAACCTACGAATTGGGAGTTCCCTGGTGGTCTAGCAGTTAAGAATCCGGCTGCCAGTGCAGGGGACACAGGTTCAATCCTGTATCCCTGGTTTGGGAAGATCCCACACACCACAGGGCAACTAAGCACATGCACCCATGAGCCCTAGAGCCCACGGTCTGCAACAAGAGAAGCCCCCGCGATGAGAGCCCTTTGCACACAGCTAGAGAGTCGTCGCCTGGCTCTCCACAGCTAGAGAAAGCCTGCATGCAGCAGTGAAGGCCCGGGGCAGCCAAAAATAAATGAATAAACACATAAAACTTATGAATTGTCTATTTCTGGAACTTTCCATTTAATATTTTTGAACCTCAGTTGACCACAGGGAACTGAAACCTCAGAAATCAAAACCACTGATAAGGGGGAAAACACCACTGTATTTAGTTATATTCCCTATAATTACACAAACATATGCTGGAGTATTTGTTCTTGCACATAATCTATCTAGAAGTACATTCAAAACAGAATGACTGCCTTCAAGGAGACTCAGGGATAGGAATGTGGGGAAAATTTTTATTCTATGCCCTTTTGTTCCCTTAAAATGTGTGCAATTGGCATATATTTTAAAAAATTAAACAGTTATAAATTAGGAGGTTGGGATTAACCCATACACACTGTTGGATATAAAATAGATAGCCAATAAGGGCCTACTGTATATCACAGGGAACTGTAGTTAACATTTTCTAATAACCTATGAGGGAAAAGGATCTGAAAAAGAACATATATATGTATGTATGTATACAACTGAGTCAGTGTGTTGCACATCTGAAACTAATATAACATTATAAATTAACTAAACTTCAATAAAATAAAATAATTAGTTCCATTGAATGAGTGTCTGAAAGAGGACCCTATGACACTGCCAGTATTGATTCATGTCTATAATAGTGGCTTTGCTCGTAGCTCAGTCAGGAAAGAATCTGCCTGCAGCGCAGGAGACCTGTGTTCGATTCCTCGGTTGGAAAGATCCCCTGGAGAAGGCGATGGAAACCCACTCCAGTATTCTTGCCTGAAGAATCCCATGGACAGAAGAGCCTGGTGGGCTCTAGCCCATGGGGTCTCAAAGGGCTGGACACGACTGTGACCAAACCACCACAATAGTGAAAGCACACTATTGCTACCTTGTTTACTAAGGCTTTGGCTAGGATCTTGTATTGAACTTACAGACAAAGGCAATTATAAGCAGTTACATCAAACTGGGGGGAAAAAACACACAATTCTCTCTTTTCCCCCTCCTCTGCTCTATATAAAAAGAAAAATCTGAAAAGTTTTCAAAACCTGCTTAATCCATTGCTTGTTTAGTCATTGGCACAGCTGTGTGACACAGTGGAGAAAATGAGAAATGTTCCAACTCTTTCTTTGGAAATTTGCCAATATCCTCTCCAAAGCATCCTTCAGAATATCCACTAATGTTTTACCAATGCACCTACCAATTGTGTTGCTGAGCACTTTCACAAGAGCTTTACTTTGAACCAAAAGCACAAAGGGGGACACAAACGTCAGTACTGCCCTCATTCAGCAGAAGTACATTTTCCTCAAGTGGCAACACAAATGGTGACTTTAACTCGCCCAGTGAGCCCAATTCCCTTGGGAAAACCGATTCGTAGTTAACAAGCAGAGACAAGGGAGAGTCCCCCATCAGCCTCATATGCTCTATTCTTCCACTTCGCATGGTCTACATTTATGCAGCCCACATGTAGTGGACCAAGAATAGCCACACATTATTGACACACCTCTCCTTGGGAGGTAGGATCTGTTTCCACTCTTCGAGACTCTGGGTTGCCCTGTGACTTCTTTGACCAATGGGATATAGCAGAATTGGTGCCATACCAAGTCTGAGTCCAGTTTTTAAGAGACTAACTATTTCCTCCTCTTCTTTTCAGCGTCCTAAGCAAGGCACTGTGTAAAAATTCAATTGCCTTCCTAAGGAGGGCAGGTGGAGATGCTAAAACAGCATGGAGAGGGAAAAAGGGCCAAAGCCATTCCTGTCAAGACACCAAGCACGTGGAGAAAATAATCTAAACCCTCAGCCCCTACCAGCCACCAACGGAAGAGCACCAAGTAACCTGTGTCAATGTTGGGTGCAGCGGAAGAGCCACCCAGCCAAGCACTGCCCAGATTCCTGACCCAAAAAATTATGAGATGTAGTTAAATGCAGCAACACATAACCAGACTACCATCCTAGGGGCTATTAAACACTGACATCTTCAAATAGTTCATACTCAAAATTCAGTCTTTCCTAAATTACCTTAGAATAATAATAGAATTATCTCATGCCAGGCAGCCACCACTCCTGGGAGAAGGAGCCAGGTTCAAGCTGAGAGAATAGAAGGGTCTCCTCCCCTAGCATCTCTTCCTATGATTTCTAGAGATGAATCTACATGGCCAAGGTGAGGGACCATCATCTGTCACTGAGGACTCCAGAGATCACAGGTCACAGAGCCTGAAGTTTGCCAGCTCACACAGGATCCCCATCCCTGAGGATGACCAACCCTATCCATGGCACTGCTCGACCAAACCCACATCCACCATGTCATGGCGGTCACAGGTGGTTATTCTTGGAGGTGGGATAAGAACCAGTCCTCTCACTGCAGCCCTTGCCCTTCCAGGCTGAGCTGAGAGGAAAAGCCAAGTCTTGGAAGGAGAGATTCCTGGATTAACTTCCCCAAACCATCACTGGCAGCTGCCACCCACTCCAGCCCATGTGCCTGTCCTCACCCACCCACAGGGTTGCCAAGGCCTGAAGGAGGTGGCTCTGTCAGAAACCATAATTAGGGATTTCATCATATGCTTTAGCTCCCTGAGAACAAATTCTTCCCTACAGCATGCAAATCTATTGTTCAAATTTCAAACACCCAAATGACCTTCAAACACATTATTGGGAATGCATTAGGTGGAAAAGTAAAGACACCACCTCTTCTGAATTACAGACATGGTCTCGAAATGCAGAAAAGGGCATTTCTAAGGTTGAAGCAAGAATGAGCGACTTTAAAACAACGTGATGAAGGAATACAATGAGACTGACAAATACAACTTCGCAGGGTCCAGGTTGTACAGAGGAGAGCATGCACAGAGATGCTGTGAGAGAGGAGAAAGGGGAGGTGAAAAGAGGGTCTTCTCCCCTCCTGGTTCCTGGCTCCAAAGGAATGAAGTCTCATTCAGTGTCACTGAACACCTTCCCCCACTGTCTGTAGAGACAAATATAAATAGTGAGCTGACCATCTGAATAATCTATTATTCAGAAAATCTGGATATTACTAGGGAAGAAAGGTGTTGGTTTAGAGGAAAGCTTTTTTTCCTCCCAAGCCAAAGGAAGAAATTTAGGACTTTTCTAAATGATCTCAATAATTTTCTCAATTTTTTACTTCAGATAATGACTCTTCCCAGAACACTCTTGGGTCAGGTCTATAGAGGCAGAGGAGGGAAGAGAGAAGGGGAGAGCCACCCAGGTTACCTCTCTGGTTGCTTAGACTGGTCTAATTCCACTAAGTATCACACAAACCTCTTCATTGCTTCTGCTGTGTTCACCTGACCTTTTTCAATTTCTTTTTCCTCTCTCCATTACCCTAAGGGAGTTATCTAGCCACTCCGACTTTCTTTGCATGCAAAATGTAACAGTCCTTTGTTTCTTCTTTCAGATAAAGGCCGTCTTGGGGAGGGGAAAAGAAAAGAGCCTGGCTTCTTCAAATTAGCTCTGAAATAAAAGTCACTGCCAGATGTTATATAAAAGGTGACGTAATCCTAAAGTACTTCATTACATATGCAGCTCTGCTCTTCAGCCCAGGAGGAGTTTATTACATTTTGTCGATCCCATTTTCTAAACCCACATCATTTTTACATAATTTTTCCAGCCTGACAGACATCTTCACATTTTCACAGCAACCCATCAAGATAGCGTTGCAACAGCACAGGGAACTGGGTTGGCCGTTTACAAATAAGGGCGCTAATAAGCCAGATTTGTCCCTGAGATACAATTCAGAGGTAAATGGTCTATCCATGCATGTAAGAAGCACATCTATTTTAGAAAAATAGGGAAGAAAGCAGAGCATCATTCCAGCTGACACCGTGTTCTTTCAAAATAGGTACTGAATCTATTCTACAAGTAGGAAAATGGGGAAATGCCAATCTAAACTTATTCTTGCAATCCTCTTCGTTTCCCTAATAAATTCCTGAGTCCTAGTGGAATAAATAGCCATGGCAAATGCATTAAGATCAAACTTCCTGCCTTTTTGGATTGGCACAAAAGTTAGATGAAAACACGCATTTGTACCAAGGCAATATCTAGCTACCGGGATGCTTTAAGTGCAAACACTGCGAGACATTTCCTCCCACTCCCCAGGTGCTAAGCATCTTTCCCCCTCCTTTCCTGGGCACTTGGGGCCCTACTGCCCTCTGATGGTGAAAAGCAGCAGTGCAGGCTGGACACTTCCCTCCCAGGAGGATTAAGGACTAGCTGGAGTCCAGAGCCGAGAGGGCTACTGCCTTAAGATCACTATGAGAGGCCGAATACTCTCAGCTACTAGCTGGGAAAAAATCTGACTCAGAATTCCGGTGGGAGAAGAAAATGCCTGTAACTCCCACTCCCAAGCAATGTATATACATATATGCCATTCATGTTGAGAATCTCCTTCAGTTTTAATGAAAGACCTCTGTTAAAATGAACTTTATGGCTCCAGACTGTAATTACAAACTCGGGGTAACAGATTTTCTCGTTTAAGCGCAGAATTTGAATATAGGACAAAGGGAGCTGTGAAGGCTTTGTAAAAGAACTCGGACGTTCCCCTGTGCCCTCCTCCCCCATTGCTGAGGAAAGAGATGTACAGCGATGGGTCACTAGGCCCCAAAATACACGCATTATTTTCTACTTTTGCCCAAGGTCATCATTAGCTCTAAAGTATTTTGCTTCATAGATTCAAATTTTCCTTTCCCTTTAAAGCAGTTTCTCTTCATACGAAGGTTATTCGTGCACATGGCCTAAAGAGTCAAATAGTTCCGCAAGACTCATTCCAAAAAACAGCAGTCCCCACAGCATCCACCTCTTGTTTCCTGCTCCTAAGAGGCAACTACTTTCAACTCTTTCAACTGAATCCTCTACTCTCTGCCTCCATGTTTCTGAATGATACCCCTTGGTGTTCGGCTTAGGCATTTTATGCTGAGTGTGCACTGTGGAAGACGATTTCATGCACGTATACACACAGACCCCATCACACACAATATCCTTTCCAGTAGAATTTTGGTAAGATTAAAACTCAATATGTATAGTACTATGACTATTAAATTCTTAACAGCCAAGTCATGTAGGCTTCGGGAGCTCTGGCATGCTGCAGTCTATGGGGTCGCAAAGAGTCGGACATGACTAAGGGACTGAACTGAAATAATGTGGTATGCCATATTAAGTTTTCATTTTCCTTGGAGTTTAAAAAAAAAAAGTGGTTTTTTTTTTTTTTCCCCCACATGCTCATTTTTCTATTGTATTCATTCCCTGGAAGAGGTCATGGCAACCTACTCCATTTTCCTTGCCTGGAGAATCCCATGGACAGATAGAGGCTTGCAGGCTGCAGTCTATGGGGTCACAAAAAGTCAGACATGACTGAAGCAACTTAGCATGCATGTACCCAATGTATTAATTTCATAGGGCTGCCGTAACAAAATACCACAGTCTTGGTGGCTTTAAGCAAGAGAAACTGGGAATTCCCTGGAGGTTCATGGGTTAGGACTCTTGTGCTTTCACTGCAATAAATAAATTAATAAGTCCACTGCTGAGACCTACAGCTCAAGGGGGTGAGGATTCTTTTAAAAAATAATAAGAGAAATTTATTATCTCACTGTTCTGGAAATTTACTATCTACAGTCTGAAATCAAGGTGTCGGCAAGACCATGTTCCCTTTGAAGCCTCTAAGGAGGAGCCTTCTTTGCTCCTTCCTACCTTCCAGTGTTTGCCAACAACCCTGGCATTCCTTGGCTTACAGAAACATCTACACCTTGATGGTCACATGGCCTTTTTTCCTGTGTATGCCTGTATCATCAAATGGCACACTCCTCTTCATATGGCATGGTCTCTCTATATTGCTTCTCCTCTTGCTATCAAGACATCAATCATCTAAGACTAAGGGCCTACCCTGTTCCTGTCTGACCTCACCTGAATTTACATCCTCATTGCATCTGCAAAGACATTATTTCTGAATAAGTTCACATTCTCAGGTATCAAGTGTTGGAACCTCAACTTATGTTTCAGTTCAGTTCAGCTCAGTCGCTCAGTCGTGTTAGGGGGTCACTATTCTACCCACATCTACATCAGTTTATTCCCAAATTCCCTCTAATTGTCTAAATCTCCTCTGAGTATATGCAAATATTTTCTGTTTCCTATCAGGTTCCATCTTATGTGTTGGTTCCCACTCAGGCTTTCCCTTTATGACTAATTATAGTTACAGTCCATAACCTTTCAAGTTCAAATGCAAGAACAGTGCATGTTCCTATCTCAATGGTGTCATTGGCTAAACAAGGTCACATGCCAATCTCAAACCAATAGTTACATGCAGGAAAATGCTATGTGCACAGTGGCTTAAGCCTGGGTCTTATGGTCTATCCCTGGAGCTGAGAGTAAGACCAGTTTTATTTAACTGCATGATCTGAGCATGAGAAAGAGGTGATTCCTGTATAAGAGCAGGATTTGAATATGAGACAAAGTGACATAGGAATATGGAACAAAGGGTGAATAGATGTCAAGCACCAAAAAACACTAATGTCCACTATATCCTGTCAACAAGACCCTTAAGAGGTTTCACTTTCCCTAAACCAGAACACCAACTTTGGCTCTCTAGAGAATTTTATGATAATCGACTCACTCCAGGAAAGTTAAAAAAACAGAAAAGAAATTGAACAAAAATACATTCACATCTACATTTTATCCTTTTTTTTTTTTTTTTTTTTTTTGCTTTTATAGGAATTGGTCTGGTAAGATCTAAAGGAAAAACACACATCACTTTAACACATTTTGACATCCTAAAATGTTTGGGGAGAAGGTATTATCCCACAAACAAGATGTCCTACAAATGCAAAGAAATACCCTCTGGTCAAATCCTCATGATTTCAAACAGAATGATGGAGAAAACAAAAATTGCAACCAAGCAGGCAATAACCATCCCACTGATATTAAAAATGTTCTCCTGCCGAGATGCCACAAGAAGTTTTCTTCCAGTGAGTTTTCGCACTTCACCCTGGTTATCCAAAATCATCTGTTCCCGTCTGGAGTTTTGAGAACACCAGACTCACTCCCCCTCCATCGCACAGCATCGAAGGAGTTCAGAAATGTTTAGCTTTGGGTTTCCTTTCTATTGACTTCTCTATTAATCTTTGACCTAATTCTTGGTACTTTGGAACAACAGATCCCAAACTTTAACAGTCATTTTATTCACTGAAACAGTTAGTGTTTGAGTCTAAGAGTTAATGATCTTTCCCAGCCTGAAGGCCTCTGTCAGGGCAAAACACAGGCTTAGAGACGTAAGACCCAAGCCAATAAAATCACAAAGAAAAATGGAGGAAATAGGAGAAGATGGTGTCATGGTTAATTTTACGTATTAGTTTGACTGGGCCCCAGGATGCCCAGACGTCTGGTTAGGCATTATTACCTGGGTGTGTCTGTGAGGGTGTTTCAGGAAGAGAGAGATAGGCATTTGAATTAGTGGACTGGTACCATCCAATCCATTGAGGACACAGATAGTACAAAAAGGCAGAGCAAGGTTGCATTCTCTCTCTGCCTGAATACTTGAAGTGAGATATATATTTATATTTTATGATCACAATGAAATTTCCATTTACTTTGCATTATATGTCATTGGTCATGTATGGATGTGAGAGTTGGACTGTGAAGAAAGCTGAGTGCTGAAGAACTGATGCTTTTGAACTGTGGTGTTGGAGAAGACTCTTGAGAGTTGGACAGCAAGGAGATCCAACCAGTCCATTCTGAAGGAGATCAGCCCTGGGATTTCTTTGGAAAGAATGATGCTAAAGCTAAAACTCCAGTACTTTGGCCACCTGATGTGAAGAGTTGACTCATTGGAAAAGACTCTGATGCTGGGAGGGATTGGGGGCAGGAGGAGAAGGGGACGACAGAGGATGAGATGGCTGGATGGCATCACTGACTCGATGGACGTGAGTCTGAGTGAACTCCAGGAGTTGGTGATGGACAGGGAAGCCTGGTGTGCTGCAATTCATGGGGTCGCAAAGAGTCGGACACGACTGAGCAACTGAACTGAACTGAACTGAAATGTCATTATAAATGTTAACAAAACTTAAAAAGGATACCTTTGGGTCCGTCAGAGGAAAGTACCAAAGTCTCATGTTGGGGCTGCAGTTTAAGGATGCTGTCTTCAGCCATCACATGGTGGCAAAACAGTGGTGAGCAGTACTCAAATCCATATCAAAGACACTGTGCATTTCCCTATATATCTTATTGAATCTGTTTCTCTGGAGAACCCTGAATGATACAGATGGAATAGAGAGAAAAAGAAAAAGTAATCAAATAAAAAGCTAGGGAAAGAGAAGGCAACAGAAAGAGAAGAAAACAGAATAAAGAACATGGAGAGAAGAATATAAGATGATAAGATGGGTATGAGGAACTGCTCTTTGTAACTCACTGCCTAGCCCTGTGCGCCTGTCTGGGGTTACCCCTCTGGGCCCCAGCCTCCCCACTAAGAGGAGCAACCTGACAACATCTCTTGAATTCCTCTGGTCCAACCACTCTCTGGAAAAAGCAGTGGCACCCCACTCCAGTGTTCTTGCCTGGAGAATCCCAGGGACGAGGGAGCCTGGTGGGCTGCCATCTATGTGGTCGCACAGAGTCGGACACGACTGAAGCGACTTAGCAGCAGCAGCAACCACGCTCTAATTGTGATTCCTCCAGTCCACCCCCTCCTAACACTCATGCAATAGGTGCCCACCTGCCAGGGTCCTCACCTGGGTGGAGATGACAAGCAGCTCACTGCAGGACTGGTTTTAAGTGCTGCCTTTGTCAATAAAGCCCTTTTCGGCATTCTGAGCTCAGAGAGAGGATCCCGGTGGGATGGGCAGCTAAGTGCTGGATGTAAAGCTGCCAAACCATCAGGCCCAGGGGAGGCGCTCTGTGAAGAGCATTTCCTAAAAACTCAGCATGTAAATGACATCTCGACATCCCATTCCCAGAACCTATCACTTCACTTCCTATGGGGTTTTAACGGTTGAAAAAACAATAAGCTCTCTATTCCAGGTGATGTTAGCAAAAGACCTATTTCTCGGATCAATGCCCTCAACCAAATACCAGAGCAAATACACAGGCTCTTTTAGGCCTTACCCACTCTTCTATTTGCTGCTGCCCCTCCATGGAAGCAGGTGAGATTTTATGGCATGGTTAGTACTGAGAGTTCTGGGCGAGCAGTGATCTTCAACCAGAGGACATTCAAATGCCCTGGAGAGATTATTTTTTAAAATGGCTGTTTAGGCCCCTTTCCTGAAATTTTTCATTTAATTGGTCTAATAGAGGAATGCAGGCATCAGTCTTTTCTCTTTAAACACTCCCCAGGTGATTCTAATGTGAGGCCAGGATGAGAACTACTAGGCTGAGGGCTACAGTGTTTCCACCAGGTTAGGAGCAGCAGGGAGCCCCCCAGACACATCTGCTTTACCAAGAATCCTTAACAGAAAGGAAGTTTCCCCCACAATAGCTGTAGATGCTGTGTTTTGGTCTAGCTTTTCTCTTTCCCCTACAGAGCTACAGACATACTCCAAGCAAGCAAGGGTCCTACCAAGGGTGAGAAAACCATCAAATTTTTGCCAGACTAGCGCCCTTCTAAATTTGGGGCTGACATCACTGCTTTAGAACTTACAAGAACCATTGATCTACCTCCATCTAAGGAAATGAGTTCCAATGCCAAGCAGTTCTGGTTCGATAATATGTTCAATCATCAAAGCCATTTCTTAGGTACTGGAGGAAGTAGAGTCACTGGCCCTGTGTTCCTAAATCTTAAACTTTGTCCTATATTCTGAAAAGTCTGTCCCTCCACAGAGTTTAAAACAGCTATATCCATAGTTTGAGCAATATCTCAGTTTGTCATGGATCTTCAGAGTAAATTATCTGGCTTCTGTGGCCATCAAGTCTTACTTTTGGAAATTTGTCAATAATATTCCTCCCTACAATGTCCCATTGGTCAGTTTTCATTCCAATCCCAAAGAAGGGCAATATCAAAGAATGTTCAAACTGCCGCCTAGTTGCACTCATTTCATATGCTAACAAAGTAATGCTCAAAATTCTCCAAGCTAGGCTACAACAGTACATGAACCGAGAACTTCCAGATGTTCAAGCTAGATTTAGAAAAGGCAGAGGAACCAGAGATCAAATTGCCAACATCTGTTGGATCATAGAAAAAGCAAGAGAATTCCAGAAAAAACATCTATTTTTGCTTCACTGACTACGCTAAAGCCTTTGACTGTGTGGATCACAACAAACTGTGGAAAATTCTGAAAGAGATGGGAATACCAGACCACCTGACCTGCCTCCTGAGAAATCTGTATGCAGATCAAGAACAGTAGACTGGTTCCAAATTGGGAAAAGAGTACGTCAAGGCTGTATACTGTCACCCTGCTTATTTAACTTACATGCAGAGTACATCATGTGAAATGCCAGGCTGGAAGAGGCACAAGCTGGAATCAAGATTGCCAGGAGAAATATCAATAACCTCAGATATGCAGATGACACCACCCCTATGGCAGAAAGTGAAGAGGAACTAAAAAGCCTCTTGATGAAGGTGAAAGAGTGAAAAAGCTGGCTTAAAACTCAACATTCAAAAAATTAAGATCATGGCATCCAGTCCCATCACTTCATGGCAAACAGATGGGGAAACAATGAAAACAGTGAGAAACTTTAATTTCTTGGGCTCCAAAATCACTGCAGAAAAGACGCTTGCTCCTTGGAAGAAAAGCTGTGACAAACCTAGACAGTGTATTAAAAAGCAGAGACATTACTTTGCCAACAAAGGTCCATATAGTCAAAGTTAAGGTTTTTTCAGTAGTCATGTATGGATGTGTGAGTTGGACCTTCTGAGATTACAATCTCAGAAAGCTGAGTGACAAAGAATTGATGGTTTTGAACTGTGGTGTTGGAGAAGACTCTTGAGAGTCCCTTGGACTACAAGGCGATCAAACTAGTCAGTCCTAAAGGAAATCAATCCTGAATATTCATTGGAGGGACTGAAGCTGAAGCTCCAATACTTTGGCCACCTGATGGAACAGCCAACTCATTAGAAAAGACCCTGATGCTGGGGAAAGATTGAAGGCAGGAGGAGAAGGGGACGGCAGAGGATGAGATGGTTGCATGGCATCACCGAATCAATGGACATGAGTCTGAGTAAGCTCTGGGAGATGGTGAAGGATGGGAAAGCCTGGCATTCTGTAGTCCATGGAATCACAGAGAGTCAGATATGACTTAGCAACTGAACAAAAATAACATGATCTTCCATATATTTAGCCCTTACAGTATATCAGGCACCATAATAGACACAAAATATATCTAATTCACAGGACAACCCTGAAAAAAAAGCACTATTTTTCTAAGTTTACAGATGAGAGATCCCTTGGCTGGTAACTGTTAGACCTGAGATTCAAATTCAAGTCTATCTGGCTCCAAAAATAATCATCTTCTCACAGTGCTCTACTTCCAACAGAAAATCTGTTGGAAGGTCAGTAGCTACAACAAAACAATAAAAGTAGATATTTGTATAGTAATGAGCTGAGTTACCCCCAGTGTTCTCTCCTTACTCCCTGAACTCTAAAAGGATCCTTAGCCCCAGATTTCCCATCCTCAACTATATTAAAGTCTTTAGAGCCTCCAAGTCCTCTGAGAATGCCTATACTTCCTGATTAATTTGTGAGATGCATTACACACTTCTAAACTCTGTATAATCAAATCCTATAGATGTTAAATCAGTGTGCCTGGTAGAGTAGGAACTGGAAGCTCCAAAGGACAGACGGACATCTGTTTGAGTCGACTAGGAAAAAGACTTTCTAACAAGGATGCAAGTTCTTACACAGATCAGGCTCCTTGAGAGAGAAAGGGAACTTGGGGCAGACACCAGGACCGCAGTCAGCCACATTCAAAGACGAGGAACTCAGGATGCGTGCCAGCCTTTTGAGAACAATGAAGGCCCCACTCCCCAACCTCTGGTGCTCTACAAACCAAGCGAATTGACTGCAATCTTAAAATGTTTATCCAGCTACGTTCCCCAAGGGTTGTCTTAAAGAAGATAGAAAGAGCCAGACCACAACAGAAAAGCCCCTCTCTCACTTGGTAGGTGATGCTGAAGTTGGAAGAATGTGATTGCTGAATATTTAGATCCCATCCGAGTTGGCCCTTCTCACTGAGACAGTCTAGCCTTAAAGAAGGGCTGTCCCTTCCTCTCTCCTATTAGTAGGCAGCAGCCGCCTCGTCATCCCCTCCAGAGTCAGGAAAACTATTATCTATCTCCTGGATTTAGTGAAGCAAATAGAAGTTTGATTTCTTTTCAGATAAAAGAGATGATGCAAATGAGAATTTTATCTTGCATGGAGGAGTGACAAAGTAGGAGAATGAATCCTTCTTGATTACAATCTTCCATCATTCTGATTTTATAATTACTGAATGGAATCAATCAGCTTTCAATTGTTACCTTGGTGAAAGATTAAAACATCATTACTTGTCCTACATATTTCACACTTTAGCAAATTTTAATAAACTGAATGCATGAGAAATGGTTATATTATTTCTCATGATATTGGGATGCTAATGACATTTGTATTGATTTTAGTACACATTGGTTGGTCAAAAAGAGTCAGATTCCAACGAGGCATAGCATCCTATAATCAACACTAACAAATGAAGACTGCTGAACACAGAAATGGCCCAGATGAAGTCATTAATCAGAAATATCATAAAATAATTGCCAAAAAACTAGGGCGGTCTTATCTTCCTAATGAACATCTTTTATGGAATATTGATTAATTTATAACTATTACACATTGTTGATTTCTCTATTAAAATATTTTAAGTAAGTATATGAAAAGCACTTTAAAAAGCAACATCAGGAGAGAACTAACTTCTCAACAGAGAGGCTCATAGGTACCTTCCCAAAAGGTGAGAAAGAGTCCTAAAGATCACAGCATATATACAACTCTTCCTTAAAGCAATTGAAGTCTGAAAATTTCTTAGCCTAGGAGTGGGAAAGAACTTACAGAGTTATGAATAACATAAAACAGAATAAGAAAGGTGATATTTCCATAGTTAAGACACCACAGCTTCAAGTAACTTTGGCTGCTTGACTTGTACTTCAGTCCCCTCATCTGTAAAATGGGACAAAATAATAGCACTCACTTCACAGGGCTGGTGTCATGATAAAATGCAAAAGTAATATACATACAGCCTATATTAGCATCCTCCAGTCAAACTGCATTTCCCCAGTTAAAAGTGTGTTGTTGCTGTTTGGATGCTAAGCTGTGTCTGACACTTTGTGATCCCATGAACTGCAGCACGCCAGGCTTCCCTGTCCTTCACTATCTCGGAATTTGCACAAACTCATGTCCATTGAGTCAGTGATATCATCCAACCATCTCATCCTCTGAATCCCACTTCTCCTCTTGCCCTCAGTCTTTACCAGCATCAAGATCTTTTCCAATGAGTTGACTCTTTGCATCAGGTGCCCAAAGTATCAGAGCTTCAGCATCAGTGCTTCCAGTGAATATTCAAGGTTGGTTTCCTTTAGGATTGACTGGTTTGACTTCCTTGCTGTCCAGGGGACTCTCAAGAGTCTTCTTGAGTTTCATATATACGAAGATCTTATTTTGTTTCTCCCAAATTCTCTCTGTTTGATTTTTTTATGATTACTTACTCTAGCTTGTACATTGATCCATGCCTCCTAGGAGGCTAATCAAGTCTGGGAGGATCTGGAAACTAGAGTCTAGCCTTGCAGGTAATAAATAGTGAGGGGTGATGAGGAAGCCAGAGAATGAGGTGTTAAATGCGTCACAGTGTGAAACTTTACCAGCGCCAGCCTTTAACAGACCTATAAGAGTTGTGATAAATGTCTTCTGTGGGATTCCATTTCTTTTAAATGCTGGAAAAAGCAATGTTTTTCTCCAAGAGAATATAGAAGATAAAATATAGATGGCCCTGGAAAGACATGTGAGTGGAAATGAGAGAGCCAAGCTTATAAGAAGCAGGACACATGAAGAGTCACGGGAAGGGGACTGGTGTGTCTGAGCCAAGTTCACCTGAATCTTCCAGAAATGAGTTAGAGGACTGGAAACGGGGGTCCTAAGTGACACCACTGGGTATTTCAAAATAAAACCAACTCTTCCAAAGCCCATTTTCTCAATTTTAAGATTCACTGGCCTTCCTTTCCATTTTGGTTTTTCAAAACTTCATTGACACCAATTCAACATACTATTCTTCAAATCCAGTTAAATCCATTCTACCAACCTCTTTTATCAGCTTTTTATTATCCCACATCTTCCTTTAATGTTATTTGAAATTTTAAAACAATACAATAATGAGTGTTTTTTAATCAAAGCAAGATACCTGTTATGTCTGCTGTGGAAAAAAAAAAAAGTATATAGGCCACTTATACCTTGACTACGATGATGACAGCAGTAGCAGCTATTGTCTGTGGAGTGCTCACCATGAAGCAGGCATCATGCTAATTGTTTTACTTACATTAATGTGTTTAACTCTTACAACATCCCAGCAAAAGCAGACTGTTATTACAGATGAGGAAGCTTAAGGTCATAAAGTTGGTGGTAAAACAAGGATTGCTTCATTCTTAAGTAACTATTCACTAGGGGTAAAATACAACAAATAAAGTACATTTTTAAATGTAGATTAAAGAAGAGAGAGGTGTAGTTATATTCTTAAGTACATTTATTCACAAAGGGTATAAAAAGCAACCTTAGAGCAATCACAGATAAATAGTGCTTTACTTTAAGGCCCTTGAAAAAAGGTTTTGGTCTTCAAAACTAGTCATAACAGTAAGTCCCATGCTACATACCTGTAGTGTGATTTTTAACTCTCCTTACTTTGTGATACAGGGGGGTCTGGGTTCCTTCGTTTGAATCTGGGAGGGCTTATGACTAACAGTGGGGGTGACACTATGTACCCCAAGTTTAGTTCATAAATGCCTGCTTCTGATGGGATACTTGCTTTTGGAACCCAGCTACCATAGACTTTCATCTTAAAGGCCCAAGAGAAATACCAATTCCTTCTAGAGAATTAGAAGCTCTAGAGAGCTTAACCAATTACAGGAGGCTCACTCAGATACCGTAGCAAAGTCCTTAGGGGCCATTGTTCTTCGGATCTCTTGGCAGCCCCCATTCAGCAAGGACAACCACCACAGGACCCCACAAACCAGTGGAGAGCCAACAGAAGGTTTTCCCCACAACTTTCGGGATCACCTCCACAACTCTCGAACCCCGCATGTCAGTGGATGGCCACCCTGGTATTACACCCACAATTTTCAGGCCCCCATGCTGGTGGTCAGCTCCCACCACTTTCCATTCCCTGTCCTGTATCTCCCAACATCTCAGCATTCAGGGCAGTTTCCTCCATCTCCAGGCTGTCCTGCCGATTGCTGGGCTGCATCCCTGCAAGGCCTGTGCTTGCCCAGCTCCAAGATGAAGGAAAGAACCCAAAGTCAGTAACAGAAGTTTAATGGATGGGGGGATCTTACATGTCTGAAGCAAGGTCTTGAAGAGACATCCAACGTGTGCCGCTGAGGGCAAGCAGGACATGGTGGCTGTCTTTGCTGGGAGGTGGAGGGGATTACCAGTTACAGGGGAATTGGCCTCAGGTGGTGCTAAAGCAGAAACTCCAGTACTTTGGCCACCTCATGCGAAGACTTGACTCATTGGAAAAGACTCTGATGCTGGGAGGGATTGGGGGCAGGAGGAAAAGAGAATGACAGAGGATGAGATGGCTGGATGGCATCACCAACTCGACAGATGTGAGTTTGAGTGAACTCCGGGAGTTGGTGATGGACAGGGAGGCCTGGCGTGCTGCAATTCATGGGGTCACAAAGAGTCGGACACGACTGAGCGACTGAACTGACTGACTGACTGACTAGGCTCATTAGTTACCAGGGAATCCCACAATGGGGGCTTGCTCCTCACTGCCCCTTTGATGAGAACAATCACCAGCTGGGGCCTGAGGCAAATATGTAGAAAGGTCAGTCTGGTGGATAAGATACAGGTGAAGCAGGCACTGGTCAGTCACGGGGGCTGGGCAGAGGGCAAGAGAGCAGCCATCTTGAGTGCCCTGGCCATACGGAGACCAAAGGAGCCAGCAGGGTTGGTTCCTTCTGCCAGCTGTGAGGAAGAGTCTGTCCCAGTCCTCTACCCTGGCTTCTGGTGGTTTGCAGACAATCTTTGGTGTCCCTTATCTTGTAGATGTATCACCCCAACCTCCGCCTTGATGGTCACATGATATTCTCCTTGTGTGCGTATCTCTGCGTCCAAATTCCCCCTTTTTATAAGGAAATGAGTCATATTGAATTAGGAAAGCGAAGAGGAACTAAAAAGAATCTTGATGAGGGTGAAAAGAGAGAGTGAAAAAGCTGGCTTAAAATTCAACATACAAAAAATGAAGATCATGACATCCAGTCCCATCACTTCACGGCAAATAGAAGGGGAAAAAGTGGAAGCAGTGACAGATTTTGTTTTCTTAGTTTCCAAAATCAGTGTAGACAGCGACTGCAACCACGAAATTAAAATACACTTGCTCCTGGGAGGAAAGCGATGACAAACCTAGACAGTGTATTAAGAAGCAGAGACAAAAATAAATAAAAGCAGAGACTTGACTTTGCTGACAAAGTAGTCATGGTTAAATGTTAGGACTTAACTGTCCAATTTAGTCAAGTCAAAGCTATGGTTTTTCCAGTAGTCATGTACAGATGTGAGAGTTGAACCATAAAGAAGGCTGAATGCCAAAGAATTGATGCTTTTGAACTGTGTGGTGCTGGAGAAGACTCTTGAGAGTCCCTTGGACTGCAAGGAGATCAAACCAATCAAACAAGCCTGAATATTCATTGGAAGGACTGACGCTGCAAAGCTCCAATACTTTGGCCATTTGATACAAAGAGCTGACATTGAAAAAGACTCTGATGCTAGGAAAGGTTGAAGGCAAAAGGAGAAGGGGCGGCAGAGGATGAGATGATTAGGTGGCATCACCAACCCAATGGACATGAATGTTAGCAAACTCTGGGAGATGGTGAAGGACAGGGTAGCCTGGCATGCTGCAGTCCGTAGGGTTGCAAAGTCAGACATAACTGAGTGACTCAACAACAACAACAACAAACAACTAATGACCTCATTTTAATTAGGCTTTGATTATCTCTGTAAATCCTATCTCCAGTCTCACTTTCTGAGGTTCTGGGGGTCAGAACTTCAACATATACCTTGTGAGTAAGGGGAGAGACACACAGTGCAACCCATAACATCAGTGAAGAAATATGGCCTAAAATGGGCAGTTTCATCATTTTGAAAAAAGCAAAACATAAATTCAGCAGACACTGGCAGTTTGCTTGATGTGTATATAAAGAAATGTGCAAAACACTTCTTTAGAAATTCCAGACAAAAGCAACTCTGGCTGGCTCTTTTTATGAGCCTCAAATTCGGCCCAGATTCATAAATCCTTGTAGAAAACCCAGGCCAATTTTGAAGTTTCCGACAAATTCCAGAGGCTGAATGGATCAGACAGAATTTCACTTGGTATTTAGGATTATTGCAACTAACCTGAAACTTAAGGCACATTCACGGAACACAAACTCCTTACAAATTGAATAGCAGCAGATACTAAGGGCTTGTGAGCCATCTGGAATGTACATGCTGAATGCTGAGGTTTTCCCATGTCAATAACATGTTATGAGGGTGGCAGGCGGGCTGGCGAGTTCTCACTGTTATCAACTCTATAATGGCGTATTTGCATCTCATGTACATTTGAATTATTTCAAGTAGTGCAGATACACAAACAGTAATAAAGAACCTCTTTGCGAGTAAAATTTTAAAACAATGTGTATCTCATCAAATGTAAAATTTGTCAAAACTCGCAAAATTTCAAGATGGGCAGGCTGATTGACTTGCAAACTGTGGTTTTACTAATGCCATAGGAAGATGTTACTTTAACTGGTTATTGGAAACAACTGCCATCTTTGACCAGCAGGCATTAGTATCCATGTACATCTAAACGTCCACCAGTGGTTTCAGTAGCCATTGTGCTCTCATTTCAAATTTGACTGTGTTGACAAAGGATTAATAGGCAACCAGCTCATGCAACTCAATACTAGAAAAACAAACAACCCAATCAAAAAGTGGGTAAAAGACTTAAACAGACCTTTCTCTAAAGAAGACATACAGATGGCTAGTAAACACATGAAAAGGTGTTGAACATTGATCGTTTTTAGAGAAATGCAAGTCAAAACTACAGTGAGGTATCATTTCATACTGGTTGGCCATCATCAAAAAATCTACAAACAATAAATGCTGGAGAGAGTGTAGAGAAAAAGGACTGTTGCACTGTTGGTGAGAATGCAAACTGATACTATAGAGAACAGTATGCTGCTGCTGCTGCTAAGTCACTTCAGTCGTGTCCGACTCTGTGTGACCCCATAGACGGCAGCCCACCAGGCTCCCTCGTCCCTGGGATTCTCCAGGCAAGAACACTGGAGTGGGTTGCCATTTCCTTCTCCAATGCATGAAAGTGAAAAGTGAAAGTGAAGTTACTCAGTCGTGTCCGACTCTTCACAACCCCATGGACTGCAGCCTACCAGGCTCCTCCGTCCACGGGATTTCCCAGGCAAGAGTACTGGAGTGGGGTGCCATCACCTTCTCCGGGAGAACAGTATAAAGATTCCTTTAAAAACTAGGAATGAAACTACCATGAGTGCATGCTAAGTCGCTTCAGTCATATCCAACTCTTTGTGACCGTATAGATTGTACCCCACCAGGCTCCTCTGTCCATGAGATTCTCCAGGCAAGAATACTGGAGTGAGTTGCCATGACCTCCTCCAGGGGATCTTCGCAACCCATGGATCAAACCCATGTCTCCTGTGGCTCCTGCATCGCAGCCAGATTCTTTACCACAGAGCCACTGCTGAAGCCCCCAAATTACCATGTGACCCAACCATCCCACTACTGGGCATGTATCCTGATAACCATAATTGAAAAAGACACATGTACCCCAGTGTTCTTTGCAGCACTATTTACAATAGCTATGACATGGAAGCAACCTCAATGTCCATCAACAGATGAATGGATAAAGAAGCTGTGGTACTTATACACAATGGAATATTACTCAGCCATAAAAAGGAATACATCTGAGTCAGTTCTAATGACTGAACCTAAAGCCTATTATACAGAGTGAAGTAGATCAGAAAAAAAAACACAAATATTGTGTACTAACACAAATATATGGAACCTAGAAAAATGGTGCTGATGAGCCCATTTGTAAGGCAGCAATGGAGACGCAGACAGAAAATAGGCTTATGGACACAGCAGGGGAAGGAGAGGAAAAAGTGGGGTGAATGGAGAGAGTAGCATGGAAACAAACATTATCATATGCAAAATAGATAGCCAGTGGGAATCTGTTGTATGATGCAGGGAGCTCAAACCAGTGCTCCGTGACACCTAAAGGGGTGGGATGGGATGGGAGGCGGGAGAAAGGTTCCAAGAGGAAGGGAGCATATGTATACCTATGACTGATTCATGTTGAGGTACGGCAGAAACCAACACAATATTGTAAAGCAATCATTCTCCAATTAAAAATAATTTTTTTTTTAAATTTGACAGTTGTTAAAATGAAGATCTTTGGAAAAACAGTGTCACCTAGGGGTTCATTTAAGTGATGGATCTACTACTGAAAAACACACTGGAAAGATCAGTAGCTTGGGACTAGGAATTAGGTGTGATAAAAAGCTATGGAGGCAATCAAGATACCAACCTTGATATGCCCTACTGTGAAATTAGAAGAGAGAACTGTGTAAAAGACTAAAGACCAAGAAACAAAAAGCAGTTCAAGCAAAAATAGGCCTCCATAGGTGTGTGGGGCTTACACTTTGCAAGTACATCCCCTCCATTTTATACTTATTCCCATGGGAAAATTAGTCTTAAATTGTGAAGATTTTAATTGTTCAAGGCCTTCAGGAATATTTCTCTTGAATTAAAAACCACCATCCTGTATTTTCTTAATAGTTTTACTGAAATATAATTTATATATCCTCCTATTGTACCATTCAATGATTTTTAATAAACTTACTGAATTGTGTAACCCTCACCATAATCTAGGCTTCCCAGGTGGCACCAGTGGTAAAGAATCCGCCTGCCAATGCAGAAGGCACAAGAGACGCTAGTACAATCCATGGGTTGGAAGATCCCTTGGAGAAGGAAATGGCAACCCACTCCTATACTCTTGTCTGGGAAAGCTCATGGACAGAGGAGCCTGGTGGGTTATAATCCATGGGGTTGCAAAGAGTCAAACACTCCTGAGCACAGGCACACATCAGCACACACATGCGCGCACACACACACACACATACACACACACACACACACACATCATACTCTAGTTTTAAAGCATTTTTATCAGCCCAGTAAGATTTCTCATGACCATTGATGATTTTTGTAATATTTATTTATTCATTCAGTCATTCATTTATCTGGCTGCACTGGGTCTTGGTTGCAGCATTCAGGACCTTTGATCTTCATTGCCGCACGTGTGATCTTCCAGTTGTGGTGTGCAGGATTTTTACTTTTGGCATCCTAAAAGTAAACTATTTGGCATACTAGAAGCAAACTATTAGTAGCAGCATGTGGGATCTAGTTCCCTGTCCAGGGATCAAACCCAGGTCCCCTGCATTGGGAGCACAGAGTCTCAGCCACTGGACCACGAGGAAAGTCCCCCCACTGAGAGTTAATCCCTATTCTTACCTCCATCCCCAGGCAACCACTGACTACTTTTTGTCTCCTTGGAGTTGCCTTTTCTGGACATTTTGTACAAATGGAATCAGATATAATCATACAATATGTGGGTTTCGTGTCTGGCTTCTTTCATTCAGCATGATGTTTCTGAGGTTTATCCATACTGTACCATGTATCAGTATTCCATTCCTTTTATTGCTGAATATTCCATCATATGGATCCTGTAGTCATTTTTGGCCTTGTTGGTTTGTTTTGTTTGGGTCTTTTTTTGGTGGCACTATACAGCCAAAAAACTAAGCTTGCAGGATCTTTAGTTTCCCAATCAGGGAACCAAACCTGGGATCCCAGCAGTGACAGCACCAACCACTGGAACACCAGGGACTTCTCCTGTAGTTGTTTTTAGACTTAAGTTTAGATGTCCCAAAGGTACAGCTACTTCTTACTGTGTATGCCAGATGTGACTTTGAGTATGTGTAGTACATAGTACCCCTCCCTGCACACACAGCTTACACTGAGGGGTGGAGTCTATTTCCTCTCCTCCTCTCCCTAGCTTGCCCTGTCACTTGACTTGTTCAATAGACATAGAAGTATCATCCTGGGACATCTAAGCCCCATTAAGAAACTGGCATCTTCTGTGTCCTTCTCTGAGAAGCCAGGCATCATGCTGTAAAGAAGTTAGGGCTAGACTACTGGATGAAGAGAAAGCACAAGGAGCTAGGCTCGCAACCACAAGAGACATCTCAGATGTCCCAGCTCCAGCCAAACCTCCAGGTGAATGCAGCTGCATGAATGACTGCTGTCACATCATGCAGATCTGAGAGAACACTCGGCTTAGCCCAGGCAATCCAAACAAGAACAGATAATGAGTGGTTGTCATTTTAAATCACTCAGTTTTGGAGTCGTTCGTTATGCAGGTATTTTTGGTTACCTAACCAAAACATAATGATTAGCCACAGTCTTTCTCTTCCATTTTAATTCTTGTTGATTTTGCTTTCTTAGTTTCTATAGTTGTATTATATTCTGTATTATAGTATTGTATAGTCCATATATCATACAGTATATTCTACAGAGATTTCTAATGGGCCTTGACTTTAACATTGCTTCCTTGGCTTTTTTGGGGGCGGGGGTGGGTACATTGAAGAATTTTAGGTCAACCAACCTGCTTTCTGATATTCATATGCTGAAATACTGAGACAAAAATTTTTAAATGCTCTGAAGAGAACCACCTGGAGAGCTTTATAAAAATGAATTCTACAGCCCCATCTCCAGGCTCTCACTGTGATGGATAAGGAATCAGTATCCAGCTGTTCCCATAACAGTATACAAGTTAATTTAATAATCACACCAGGAAAGCTATTTTAATAACTCAATTAAGTATTTCCTGAAATTTGATTAAAGGAAAATCAGCATGTTAAACACTGTGTATAAGGACACAAAAAAGCATCAAAATATAACCCTTACCTTCAAAAAGTCTAGACATTGGCTGCCAAAAAAAAAAATCAAGTCAGTATCAAATTAATTCTCAATCAGCATGCTCTCCAAGTTTCACAACGCTATGGGGCAACATTCACAGAGAAAATAATGTGAATGGTATCTCTTTGAAGCTATTTCACAGACTGCACTAGACATAGAAAACTTGATAATTGTTACATATCAATTCTATCTCAATAAAATGAGAGAAGGAGAGCGAATGTCCCCCTTCACCTCTAGAGGACCATACCTACCCACTTCCCATGTATTCAGTCCATGAGTTATTGTCTCCAGGCTGGCCAATCAGAGGACAACATCCTTCTTGCTGTTACCAAGTCCAACCTCACACTGCTCACTGCACAACAGGCCAATAAATCAAGAGACAAGTTGTTGGGGCAACAACAGAAAGCCAGCAGTCCAAGAAGACGGTGGACCTAGTGTCCCAAAGAACCATCATACCTGAGTTAGAATTCAGACTTCTTTTATACTAAAAGGGGAAAGGAGTGTGATTGGTTGTTGCAAACACCCATAGGAATTTTGCAGGAATACTTTATTCTTGCAACTGTCCACATAGTCATACTATTCCTAATAAACCTTCAACAAGACAAATGTTATTCTCTGTTCTGCAATTTTTTATCTCTAAATTAATGGGAAAATGTTATACCTTTAAATGTCAGAGCCTTGAGAATGGGCTATTCTGTATATTTTAAGCTATAGGCAACATTTTTTAAAAAGACTGATTATTAATTTTTAAACTGGATTTTCAGTGATGCGTGCAGGCCCCCTCCAGCCGCGGTGAGTGGGGAACACTCTTTGATGCGATGCTTGGGTTTCTCACCACAGCAAACTCCTCCGTTGCAGAGCATGGGCTCCAGATGCGTAGGCTTCAGTAGTTGCAGTGCCTGGGCTCAGTAGCAGAGGCTCTCAGGCTCTGCGGGTAGGGGTGAGGGGCTCAGTAGTTGCTCCGAGGCACGTGAGATCATCCTGGACCAGGGATCAAACCCATGTCCCCTGCATTGGCGGATGGACGCCTAAACACCAGACCACCAGCGAAGCCCTGTAGGCAACAATCTTAACTTGTATCAGAAATAGTAGAATACAAAGGTTAAAGGAAAGGAAACAGAACCAGTGTGAGGTCAGATTTGTTCTTCCCTGTTACACAGCTCAGGGATGAACATGGGATGCAGTTAGAGACAATGAGACACAGCGTCTAGACTTCTGCTGGGACTGTGAGAAGGAGATACTCGCCTTTGTCTAACTGGATTTAAAGCTGAGAGTGAAACCTTAGAGCTATTAACAGCCATTTTGTCACCTAACCAGGAAACAACGTCTTAGAAGAGAACAATATATTAGAAAAAAAGAACTGGGAACTGTCAAGAGAAATGGGACCCTCATGGTATCACCTGAACATCTCTTTCAAAAAACATTGAAACCCAGTTCCTGTTCTGGACTTTTCAATTCTGTGAGCCAAAACACAGACACAGAGAGAGAGAGAAAGACATCTATTTTTCATTGTTTAAGCCAGCTTGAGTTGGAGTTTCTGTCACTTTGTAACTGGTTTTGCTTTTGCTTTTGCTTTTGCTTTTTTTGTTTGGTTTTTTTTTTTGGGGGGGGGGGCGCGGGGGGGGCGTTGGCCATGCATGCATTTGTGGGATCTAGTTTCCCAACCAGAGATCAAACCCAGGCCCATAGCAATGAAAGTTTGGCATCCTAACCACTGAACTGCCAGGGAATTCCCAATAACACATCTTTCTTAAAAGCATGTTTCTCACCAACAAAATGAAAATAGTACCTGCTACTGGGCTTTGGTGGAGTCTGAGTATTTTGGAAAGCATACAACCTATTCACCTATGATATATTATTCCTAACTCCTCTTTTTTTCCTCCTGCCTGAGTTCCTTGCAGGAGAACATAATATATAATGCTATACCAAAAGAATATTTTCATCACCAAATATGCCCGTTCTGTGTTCACGGACTTCTGATCCCCATCTGTTCCGCAGGATTTTTCATATCATAGAATTCTTTGAAACCATATAAGCAAAGTTCTGTTTCAGTGAACTGTTTGTTCCCTAAGCCACAAAAATAGCTTCTGCAAACAAGGTCCTATGTTAAAATGATATTTCTGAAAACATTTTACCTGCGATATATGCCAACACACTTTGGAAATGAAATTGCCTAGTAAATTTGTTCCTGATGTTTAGTAAATTTTCATTACTGCTAATTAAAGTTTAAGTTCCTTCTAGTTTCTAGGTCTTGGGACATGCTGCTCAAAAAAGACACAGCCATGTGAGAAACCAACAATAAAAACCGTTTGGTCTTGACTCAAACAACAGATTTTCCTTTCAATAATCAACTGCTCGTTTTAACTCTGTAATTCTCTTTTTCCTTCATTTCTGCTTCTCCTTTTTTTCCATGACTTTTAATCCAACACTGAAATTTCATTTTTTGATTTGATCCGTCTCCAATATTTATTCCTCAAAGCCATCATCAATGCTTTTGTCGAAACTCATCTGATGCCCCTGAACATTCAGTTCAGTTCAGTTGCTCAGTCGTGTCCGACTCTTTGCGACCCCATGAATCGCAACGCCAGGCCTCCCTGTCCATCACCAACTCCCGGAGTTCACTCAGACTCACGTCCATCGAGTCAGTGATGCCATCCAGCCATCTCATTCTCTGTAGCCCCCTTCTCCTCCTGCCCCCAGAGGACAAAAAGATATTAGACGATAGGGAGACTTTAAAATTTCGGGAACAGAAACAATATTTTGGTATTTGAATTCTATCTCAATGGCACCCCACTCCAGTACTCTTGTCAGGAAAATTCCACGGAGGGAGGAGTCTGGTGGGCTACAGTCCATGGGGCCTCTAAGAGTAGGACACGATTGAGCGATTTCACTTTCACTTTTCACTCTCATGCATTGGAGAAGGAAATGGCAACCCACTCCAGTGCTCTTGCCTTGAGAATCCCAGGGACGGGGGAGCCTAGTGGGCTGCCATCTATGGGGTCGCACAGAGTCGGACACGACTGAAGCGACTTAGCAGCAGCAGCAACGCTGTTACTTAAAAAAAAACAAAACAGCAATGAGTTAATCCTGACCCAGCCCCCAGCAAAGAACCCATACACCATCACATACTGACTGCTTCTCCCCAGAAACAAACTGTGCCTGGGGTTCACCAGCAAGGATGGTGACGTTCTTCTCTCGGTGCTCAAATAAAACCCAGCAAACTCTCCTTCGAGTGTTATGGTGAGGCATGTGGAGGCACAGTGAATGGGCTGAACTGATTAAGGCACTTCATCAACCAGCACTTACCGTGCCCCTTCAAGGCTGAAATCCATTTCAGTGTCCCTCTTTATACTCCGGTGCTACCTGTGTATACAGAGCAAACGAGCCATTAAGAAAGAAGCTTTCGGACTTCCCTGGTGGCGCAGCGGATGGGAGTCTGCCTGCCAATGGAGGGGACAGAATTCTATCCCAGACTGGCAAAGATTCCACATGTATGGGGGCGAGGGCAGGTGCAGCTCTGCCTCCGCGTCACAACTACTGAGTCCGCCCTCTAGAGCTTCTACTCCGCATCCGCAACGGAGGAGGCCGCCCCGCAAAGAGTCCCTAAGCACTGCAAGGAAGAGTGGCCCCAGCTCGCCACAACTGGAGAAAGCCCTCACAACGCCACGAGGACCCAGCGCAGCCAAAAAGAAAAGCAGCAGCTTTGCATCTTTCTACATAATCCAAAATGAGGGCAAATTATAATGTGGTAATTAAATCAAAACCTCACACAAGAAAAAAATATCTCTGGACTGGTATATTCAAAGCTACCTTCTTTTTAATTTTATTTTCTATTTTTTATGTTTTATTCCTCCGCCTTGCTGGTGCACGCTCCTTGTAATTCATTCTCCAGCTAAGCTGAACTTACTGCTGCAGACAGGACAACAAAAAGATGATGTCACCCTTTAGCCAAATTGCACTGTTATTTCAGGATCGCTCTCACTCATTTATCTCTGCCGACAACGCTCCACGGGAAGGTTTTCCAGGGCAGATGCGAGCTCCCTCGGCAACAAAAGTGGTGGAGAGTGCACATTCATTTTCAAATCCTGAGAGGCAGAATTTAGTAAATCTTGAGATTTGAGAAATATATTGTGAAAAGGAGTCATCTAATGGCCTTCAGTCTCTTCTGATTATTTAAAAACCTCAACAAATCTTAAGTATGAAACAACCCCCGGGTTTTTTCTCATTACAGAAATATTTTCACCTAAAAGCATGCTTTTGACCCACGAAAATATCGTGCAGACTAGTCTCTTTTGTAAACATATGCATAGATGCTAAGACATGATTTTCCATTTTAGTTATCATTTGATTAAGAGTTGGGCAAAAATTAGTAAAAGATAAATATGCAGGGTTCCATCAAGTCCACAGAAGCAGCTTCAAGATCAAATGCAGGTGTCAGGGATAAAGGAATGAGATGACTTTTTGAAGAGGAAATCTAGCAATCAGAGAGACAGTATAAAATCAAAAAAGCAACCCAGAAAATGAGAGTAAAAAGAGAACCTAGAATAAACTGGCTTCATTTGAGGGGTACTTTCTCCCATATCTGCTCTTTTTCTTTCTTCCCCGATTCTTTAGAGCAATAGGTAATTTTTTAAGCTACATTTTCTGTTTTGTCTTATTAAAATATAATCCACACACATCACAAAAATTCCAATAGTACATAAAGAGATACAAAGAATAGGAAATTTCTGGGACTTCTGTGGTGGGCCAGTGGTTGGGACTCCACGCTTCTGCTGCCGAGGGCTCAGGTTTGATCCCTGGTTGGGGAACTAAATTCCCACATGCCACACAGCATGGCCAATAATTTAAAAAAAAAGAAGAAGAAGAATAGGACATCTCTCTCCCACTCCTGATTCCAGCTCCCTAGTATCTGCCTCTCTTCCACCTCAAGAAGGCAAATACTGCCATAGACTCCTCAGCCATCTACTCAAAACTATGGATGACCATTTCAGAGTAATGTTTGAAAGTAAGTGAAATGAAGTGCAGACAATTACAAAGGAAACCAGTCACACTGACATATGATTCTATCCAGGAAGCCGCTAGGCGTCTCTAGGCTCCAGGACAAGAGCCTCTGCTCTTATGGTTCCCAAGCATGTACAGTGGTGTGCATGTATGTATCTATGCTTTCCCTCAAATGCCAGCGGGCCTTCTGCAGTGGGTGCTGCTGGAGCTCTGCCCAGATCCCCTGCACCGCCGGTGCGTCCGTTCCCCACCTGCTGTCAGTGACACAATCTCGCCCTTCTACAGGGAGTCTCCCCCTACACACACCCCCACACTTTGGCATGCCCAGCCAACACAGGGGAACCAATGACTGGTTGACTCTGTGGTGCAATTCATGCTCCAGGGCCCCGCATGGGATCAGGCTAAAGCTGATATCCACTGAGACCATCCCCATTTTTTCCTGCCCTACCCCATACCTCCTGCCCCTGGGAGCAATGCACCCTAAAAAACCAAAAATCCCTATCTCAGTCTTGGCTTTCAAAAATCCAGACTCAAGGCACTCACTCACCATCCCTTACTTTGACTTTTCCATTTATCAATTTCTTGAAAGAGATTCCACACTGTACATATGAATCTGCTGCATTCTTTTAACAGCCACATGCTAATCCATTCAGTGGATTTACCATAATTAATATAGCACATTTCCAGCACAGTCATTTCCAGCAGTTCCTCTCTGAGAACTTAAAAATCTAATTTTTACATGTTTAAATGCAATTACCAACTTACCACATTTTAAGCACAAATGGTCCCTGACTTAAGATTTTTCAGCTTTACAATGGTGAGAAAGTGATACACCATTCAGTAGAAATCATGCTTGGAGTTTTTAATTTTAATCTTTTCTCAGGCTAGCTATATATGCCCCAATGCTCTCTCTGATGCTGGACAGTGGCCGCAAACTCAGCTTCCAGTCAGCCACCTGATCAGAATCAACACACTTACAATCATTCTGTACCCATAAAACCATTCCATTTCTCACTTTCAGTACACTATTTTATCCAATAAATTACATCAGATATTTGATACTTTATCATAAGGGAGGTTGGGCTTCCCAGATGGCACTAGTAGTGAAGAACCCACCTGCCATGCAGGAGACGTAAGAGACTCGGGTTCGATCCCCCGCTGGGGAAGATCACCTGGAGTGGGGCATGGTGACCTACTCCAGTATTCTTGCCTGGACAGTGTCCATGGACATAGGAGCCTGCAGGGCTATAGTCCATAGGCTCACAAAGAGTCAGACACAACTGAAGCGATGGAGCATGCATACACACATAAGAGACATTAGAGGATTTTGCCCAACTATAGGCTAATGGAAGTGTTCTAAACTCATTTAAGGTAGGCTAGAATAAGCTATACTGTTGAAAATGCATTGTCAGTAAATGACATTTTCAACTTACAGTGGGTTCACTGGAACATAACCCTGTTGGAAGTTGAGGACAATCCGTTTCTAATTAGTTGCTGAGGAGTCTTTCTTCAACTTCATTAGCTACAAAACTTTAGAACCTTGCTATCTTTGGAGAAGAAAGTTTTATTCTCAAAACAATTTATATTTCAATTTGACAAACTATAAAGACTCAGCTGGCTCCTAACCCATCCATCCCTCAATCCCCAGAGCACCAGCCTCTTTAATACCAGATCAAGAAAAAAATCTCCACTGTAAGCAGAAGAAAAACCAGGACCTACAAACACTTCACTTGAACCCTCGAATCTCTGGACTTCACAACTTGCCTCCTCAACAACACGCATAGATGCTACTCAGGAATCTGGTAAGAAGCTGCTGGATCCCATGCTCTCACAGACCCATGCTTGTGCTTCGTCATGTCTGACTCTGCAACTCCATGGACTGTAGCCAGCCAGGCTTCTCTGTCCATGGGATTTCCCAGGCAAGAGTACTGGAGTGGGTTGCCATTTTTTCCTCCAGGAGATTTTCCCAACCTAGGGATCAAACCCACATCTCCTGCATTTCAGGTGAATTCTTTATCACTGTGCCACATGGAAGTAGCAATAGTCACGCATTCCCAAGGACAGCACAGCCTAAACCACCAAGGAGAAGAGAAGCATTTCCTCTCTGCCCCTCCCGTTGATAGGGGCCCCGTCCCTGCCCCCAGGGTAGCACTTGTTGAGGGTGTTTATTTGCAGCTGACCAGCACCTTTCAAAGACCCCCACCTTACTGCAGGTAGGAATTTCCTACAGTGTAAATTCCACTATCCCAAGACAGAAACCAGAACTTGCTTTTCCCGCCTAGCCCCTGCTCACAGTGTATGTGGTAATAAACCCAGAACAGAGCAATGCTAAGAAGCAGGTGCTGCTCAAAACGATTATTTCTGGTCAGAATGAAAGCGAGTATCTGAGAGGCGTGGAGACTCCCAGGAGGGCAGTGGCAGTAGGGTCTCTGCTGTATTCATTCAGTGGAGTAAGTTCTGTTGCTCACGTAAGAATTGAGGCTGATCATTTACTTCACATGGGTTTCTCTTTCCCTTATAAGCTCCTCCCTCCTCCAACCATAAAAAGATGCTTAATTTCACTCAAAATCAGAGAAGTGCAAAACAAATCAAAAGAAATAATGTTTTCTACCTACCATATTGGCAAAGATGAAAAAATTCAATGAACTACCACCTAGATAGCATATTTAAAAGCAGAGACATTACTTTGCCAACAAAGGTCTGTCTAGTCAAGGCTATGGTTTTTCCATTGGTCACCTATGGATGTGAGAGTTGGACTGTGAAAAAGGCTGAGCACCGAAGAATTGATGTTTTTGAACTGTGGTGTTGGAGAAGACTCTTGAGAGTCCCTTGGACTGCAAGGAGATCCAACCAGTCCATTCTAAAGGAGATCAGTCCTGGGTGTTCTTTGGAAGGAATGATGCTAAAGCTGAAACTCCAGTACTTTGGCCACCTGATGTGAAGAGCTGACTCATTGGAAAAGACTCTGATGCTGGGAGGGATTGGGGGCAGGAGGAGAAGGGGACGACAGAGGATGAGATGGCTGGATGGCATCACTGACTCGATGGGCATGAGTCTGAGTGAACTCCGGGAGTTGGTGATGGACAGGGAGGCCTGGCGTGCTGCGATTCATGGGATTGCAAAGAGTCAGACACGACTGAGTGACTGAACTGGACTGAACCTTGGTGTGAACATGGGAAAGAATGCTGATGGTGGAGAGTAAACCAGAACAACCTTTACAAAGAGACGTGGATTATGAACTATCAAGTGTGAATGCAAAACCCTCGATCCAGCAATTTCACCAATGGGAATTTATCTTACAGATCAGAGGTGAAAAGACTTTGTCTTTCAAGGACCAGGTAGGAAGTGGTTTAGGCCTCTGGGCCAGGTATCACTGCTGCTATCACTCAGCTCTTGTAGCATGAAAGCAGCCACAGACCTTTTGAAAACAAATGGGCATGGCTGTGTTCCAATAAAACTTTATTTACAAAAACAAATGGCACTTTGAATTTGGCTCACAGGCTGTGGCTTGCCAACCTCTGCTAGGTACTCTTGCACAAAAAAACAAAAACATATGTACTATATTCTTCACAGCAATACACCTAAGAATAGAAACCACCTTGATATCGGTCAAGAAAGGACTGATAAGTAAATCATAGTACATCCATTCAATAGAATACTTGCAGCCATTAAAAAGAAGGTGGCAGCTCTATGTGCCCTGATAAGGGTTAATATCCAAAATGTATCAGAAAAATTCTATTAATTTATTTACTTATTTCGGCTGCACTGGGTCTTCGTTGCTGCAGGGGATTTTCTCTAGTTGCAGCAAGCAAGGGGCTCCTCTTCATTGCTGTGCACAGCTTTCTCATTGCTGTGGCTTCTCTTGTTGGGACTCGGAGGCTCTGGAGCTTGGGCTCAGTAGTTGTGAACACGGTCTCAGTTGCCCTAAGGAATGCAGGATCCTCCCAGCCCAGGAATCGAACTGGTGTACCCTACATTGGCAGGCAGATTCCTATCCACTAGACCACCAGGGAAGTCCTCACAATTTTTAATATATTAAAACAATTTTTTTATATTTCACTACATTGAGTTTATTGGATGATACCACACTGAATATCTTTAATCCCAGAATCTGCTTGTTATTGTTGTACAATTGAAGTATAGTTGCTGTACAATATTATATGAGTTACAGGTGTATAACATAGTGACTCACAATTTTTAAAGGTTATACTATAAGTTATTATAAAGTATTGACAATATTCCCCATGTTGTACGATACATCCTTGTTAATTACTTTATACCTAATGGTTCATACCTCTTACTCCTCGACCCCCATATTGCCCCTCCCCTTCAACTTTTTAAAAAAATTTGTAAGTGGGGAGCAGGGTAGAATACACTTCCAATTTTTATAAAAATTATATACATATACATATATATATATGCTTATCCAGGAATAGCACATACGTGATGAACACAAAAGAGAATGAGGAGGGAAACTAGATGGCTAGGGAACAAGAGCATGAGGGAGACCTTTTTTCACCATATGCCCTTTTGTGCTCTTTGAATTTCATACCATGTGCTTTACCGATGAAGGACTGAATACTGTCCTTCACTGAATGAATACCAAGAACACTGGAGTGGGCAGCCCCTCCCTTCTCCAGCAGATCTTCCCAACCCAGGAATCAATCTGGGGTCTCCTGCACTGCAGGCAGATTCTTTACCAACTGAGCTACCAGGGAAGCCCCACTAATGAAGGACAGATAAATACAATTAAATTTTTTTAATGCAAGTGCTTTTTCAGTAGTATTTTGAATCATCAAGTACAGACAGAAAAGTAAAACAGGGCTCCAGATAGCAGACCTAGCTATTTCCAAAGTCCCCTCCAGTACCCAGAGGCTGCATGAAAAGAAAGTGAAAGTGTAAGTCACTCAGTCATGTCCAACTCTTTGCAGTCCATGGAATTCTCCAAGCCAGAATACTGGAGTGGGTAGCCGTTCCCTTCTCCAGGGGATCTTCCCAACCCAGGGATTGAACCCAGGTCTCCCACATTGCAGGTGGATTCTTTACCAGCTGAGACACCAGGGAAGCCCAAGTCTGTATGGTGTCCCTCAAAGAGCATCCCAGTGAGAATCAGACTTGGGCTTCAAGTCCACCCTATGTGACCAACTCCCTGTACTGCCCTGGACAAGTCACCTCAACTCTCTGATCATCTCTTTCCTCATTGGTAAAATGGACACAATAGTACTTGCGAGCTACATAATACAAAATAGTGTTATTCTTATTGGAGAAATCTCTTAATGTCTCTGGGCCTCTTTCCTAATCTGCAAAATCAGAAAGTTGGACAAAATGAGCCTCTAACATTATTATTCTGTTATTAAACAAAGTTGTCATTTACAAGAATTCAGGCAGAATCATGGACTTGGCAAGCAAGTGAGGATCTCATTTTACTTATCTCAAGAGAGTGACCTCCAAGTCCAAAAAAGAAAATAAGATACATGTTTAGACTTAGAGATCTCGGAGGTGGGAAAGGGCTCCTTTTACCAAGGACACCACTTCTTCTTTCCTTGATCCAGCCAACCATGCAGGTGTTAAGTCAGGCAACTTTTTTTTCTACCTGCCACTGAATACAGAAGAAGCCCTATTGGGAAAAAGAAGCCCTATTGGGGAAAAAAGGTTAGAAAATGTCACTCATAAAGAGGGGTGGACACACTAATAATGTCAAATGATAGACTCCTGAGGGCTGACAAAGAAATGGAGGGGCCGTGTAGGGAGGCCCATTCTAACTTCCATCTTCCACTAAGAGTTATCATTTGTGTTGTTTCAGGAGCTCCAAGGAGATGACAGGGTGGCAGCAAAGAAGAGCACCATTGCACTATCCTATTTCTGAGAATTTCTGGTTATTGTTAAACAAGAGTTTGGAGAAGTTAAACTGACAGGAAATAACACACATGTTGAGTTATAAGGTAGAAAATGTTGTGAAATTCGTTTTCAGAAAAGTTCAGCTGGACGAGCGTGTGCTGATGTGATAAGGAGCAGAGCGCTCAACACCATCTCAGTGGGTGGAAGACTCTTTTCCTGCCCCTCCTCATTCCCATGGGCTTGGGATAACTACCTAGCCACTTTGAAAAGGCTCTTCATGTCTTTGGCTCCAAAGAATGTTTTACTCTTGAATAAACCATGTTTGTCCTCTCAATCTTAGAACCAAGGCAGCCAACCCAATTTAAGGCATTTCAACAAATCACAGACTCTACCTGGACATGCACAGTACCTGGTAGGGATACATCCCCCAAAATGATGGTCTGAGACAAGAGAGAAGGAATATGGGCCTTAAGGCATCAGAGGAAAAAGAGAGTGGGATTTCAAATTCGAGTGGAAGGATTGCACTTTCTCTGTCTCTGGGCACGTGGCATCTGGACCAGGGATCAAACCAGAAGCCCCAGGAGTGGAAGCCTGGCACACTAACCACTGAACCACCAGGGCAGTCCCAAGATTGCACTATCTGTATGAGAGGTGGGAGGAAATGTTGTTACATAAAAGATGCAGGACATAAGGGTTTGCTAAAAATTTCAGTGGGCTATGGAGCAACTAGAAATAGGATGGAACAAATGAACGTATTTATGAAACAGAAAGAAACAGACAGACTCACAGACATGGAGAACAGACTTCTGGTTGCCATGGAGGAGAACAGGTAGGGGAGGGATGGATTGGGAGTTTAGGATTAGTGGATGCAAGTATTATATATAGAATGGGTAAATAACAAGGTCCTCCTATGTACAAAGGGAACTCTATTCAATATCCTGGGATAAACCATGATGGAAAAGAATATAAAAGAGAATGCATATATTGATCACTTTGCTGTACAGTGAAATAAATACAACATTGTAAATCAATTATATGTCAATAATAAACAAACAAATGAATAAATTATTTTAATAACTTTTCAAAAGAGAGGAGAAGGGGGGCACTTTCCAGGTGTCTCAGTGGTAAAGAATTCACCTGCCAATACAGGAGACATGCATTCAATCCCTGGGTCAGAAAGATCCCCTGGAGGAGGGAATGGCAACCCACTCCAGTATTTTTGCCTGGAGAATCCCATGGACAGAGGAGCCTGGTGGGCTACAGTCCATAAGGTCGCAAAGAATCGAACATGACTGAGCAAATGAACACACACACATGCAGGAAGGGTGGGAAGGAAGGACAGAAGCAAAGAATAAGACAGATACATGCGTATGCTCAGCAAATGTACTAAAGAGAAGTGTATCAACATATTAATAAGAGGTGAAACTATGCGAGTGTTTTTTCTTCTTATGGATTATCTGTGTTTTTTACAATGACCATATTTTATTTTCTGTTCAGTTATCAGAAATGTCATCATGCAAATGAGAATTATGTCTGGTGACTCTATGATACTTACAAGTACTTTAAATAATTTTCCTGGAGCTCAAAATAAAATAGAAGAGAGAAAAGAAATCTGTTTGGAATAGAGAAAGGTTTATCACAAAGGCCAAGCCAAGAACAGGTGATTCATGCTGTAAAGACCCAAACTGGGCTTTCAGATAAGGGTTTTTAAAGACAACATTAGGGGAGAGGGTCCTAGGATGCATGCCCAGCTCATGGAACTTCTTCTGATTGGTTGGTGATGACCTAACAGGGTGATATTTTCAGAATCTCAACCTTCTGCTTCCAGCTGCCATCCGTGTGCTTGTGGTCAGCATGTAGTCACCACCCACCACCTGGGTGAAGATCTTAGTTCCTACAAAACAGCTCAAAGAAATGCATCAGATTGTTATCAATACCCTTTCAGGAGGAAATAGGGGTCCTGTCACTATCATCCTAACCATTAACTATTTGAGCCTGCCCTTTAAAACTGGAAGAGACTTTTTTCCCCTATAAATAAGAAATGCAGGGTGAGGCACACAGAGGTGCTTTGTACCTGGGAGGACCACTCAGGGTCCTGTGGGTTTCCACTAAAACTTCTATCTCACTTGGCTATAAGTTGGTGCTTTCCGTGACCTCTTCCCTGGTGGCTCAGACTGTAAAGAATCTGCCTGCAATGCAGGAGACTTGGTTTTGATCCCTGGATGGGGAAGATGCCCTGGAGAAAGGAAATGGCTACCCAAGCCAGTATTCTTGCCTGGAGAATTCCATGGACAGAGGAGTCTGGTGAGCTACAGTCCATGGGGTTGCGAAGAGTAGGACATGAATGAGCGACTAATACTACCATGACCTCTTCTCCTCTAGATTCAGTTATTTCCTAGAACAGCTCACAGAACTCAGGAACACTTGCTTATGTTTACCAGTGTATTAAAGGACATGATAAAAGATACAGATGAACAACCAGATGAAGAGGTTCATCGTCAAGGCAAGGTCAGGAAGGGTTCTGAGCACAGGAACTTCTGTCCCCGTGGAGCTGGCAGGCCTCACTCTCCCAGTAAGTGGATGTGTTCAGCCCACCTGGAAACCCCCCAAACCCCACACTATGGGGATTTAGTGGATGTTTCATCCATTATGTGTGTGCGTGTGCGTGCACTCAGTCATGTCCGACTCTTTGCAACCCCCTGGACTATAGCCCTTCAGGCTCCTCTGTCAGTGCAATTCTCCAGGCAAGAATACTGAAGCAAGTTGCCATTTCCTTCTCCAGGGGATCTTCCCGACCCAGGGATCAAACCTGCGTCACTTGTGTCTCCTGCATTGGCAGGTGGATTGATAGGCATGAACAATTACTAACTTCATTTCTAGCCCCTCTCTCTTGTCTAGAGAATGGGAGTAGGGCTGAAAATTCCAAGATTTAATTGCGGCTTGGCCTCTCTGGCGACCAGCCCCCATCCAGAAGTCTATTAGAAGAACAGATGCTCCAGGACTGCAACCCACCAGGCTGCTCTGTCCTCCACTATCTCCCGGAGTTTGCTCAAACTCATGTCCATTGAGTCAATGATGCCATCCAACCATCTCATCTTCTGTTGCCCCCTTCTCCTTTTGCCTTCAATCTTTCCCAGCATCAGGGTCTTTTTCCAATGAGTCAGTTCTTTGCATCAGGTAGCCAAAGTATTGGGGCTTTAGCTTCAGCATCAGTTCTTCCAATGAATATTCAGGATTGATTTCCTTGAGGAGTGACTGGTTTGATCTCCTTGCTGTCCAAGGAACTCTCAAGAGTCTTCTCCAGCACCACAATTCAAAAGCATCAATTCTTCAATATTCTACCTTCTTTATGGTCCAACTGTCACATCCATACATAACCAGTGGAAAGACCACAGCTTTGACCATATGGACCTTTTTCAAAAAAGTGATGTCCTATGTTTTAATACACTGTCCAGCTTTCCTTCCAAAGGGCAAGCACGTTTTAAGTTTATGGCCGCAGTCACTGTCTGCGGTGATTCTGGAGCCCAAGAAAACAAAATCTGTCACTTGCTTTCTCATAGGGGAGCCGTAAGAGATAGTAACAGTGGAGCGGTCACCAACCGCAAAGGAATAAGGGGAAGGAAAGCTTGCCTGAAGCTAGAGATGTTGCTAAACTCAGGCTCAGCTGCTCACCGCTTGATGGAGCAAACTCCGGGCGATAGTGGAGGACAGAGGAGCCTGGCAGGCCACAGTCCATGGGGTTCCAAAGAGCTGGACACAGCTTAGTGACTGAACAACAGCAACTGTTTATGTCTCTTCCTTGAGGAAGAACCAGAACCCTGCTCCGAGGGTACACTTGTTTCTTGACCGCTTTTCCTCTGTTTCTTCATTCCCTCCTTCCCACGATAAGCAACTGTTTGAATCTGCCCTTTGGAACTCAGGGAAGGTCAAGGAGAGTAAATAAAGCCTTTTTCCTACAAACAGGAAACAGGGGACATGGACAGGATCTGTACTCAGGAGGGCCCCACGGGGTCCTGATCCGTTTCAGAAAGAGAGTAGTTCAGAGTGAGCCACCTAGACAGGAGTGGTGATCATCTGCTGAGGAGAGCAGCAGCCTGGCAGCCTCCCAGGCAAGATCCAGAGAAAGGAACCAGCTCTCCCTCCCACCTCCTGCAGAAAGCCAAAGACCATAGGTGCCTTTGATGTAATCCACGCAGGACAGCCTCACAGGAGAGAGAAGAGCATGGAGAAAGGGGAAGAATGGACCTAGAAGGGCACAGTGAAGAAATTCAACCCCTTTGCCCAGCTAAACAAGCTCAGATTCTATCCCGTGTGTAGGAAAGGCAAAATGCTGTAAGGAATTTTGAAGCATTTTTTTTCTTCCTGAATATGAGTTTAAATCACGAGTTGCTAAGCCAAAACCTCTATTCTAAACCCTACAGAGCACAGACTATAATAATGCCAACCCAATAAAAAAGACATTTAATAAAGATCAGAAATGTTGAATAACTCACAGTTCTTAGTAAACCCAAGTGCCCTCCTATAAACTTTCAAATGTTACGGATGACTTTTTAGAGATTACATAGGAGTTATAAGGACAAGGAAAGCAAAAGAATGGTAATAGGGGCATACATAGTTCATGGAACATTTCTTCTATTTTCCATCTTTCATCTCTGCCAAGGAGAAAGTTTATTGGACAGAAAATAGAAGAACAAGCATTCAAATGAGAGACCCAAAAGTCCAAACTGGTTTAGCGATTCTAAGAGAGCACCTGGATTCACTACATTCATGCAAACCTACTGGTTCTGACAAACTACATCCCAGCCTAATACTGGAAGAACTTGGCAATAAAACGAGCTACTGTTTGTTATCTCAAAAGAATCTTAGAAACTGGGGCAGGGATAGATGATAAAATTCTCAAACAAGTTATCAAACACGATCCTGAACACAGAGAGAGAAACGGGGGGCATTCAAACATGCCTAGGTGTCAAGAAAGGCCAAGTCATGATTTAACGAATTCACAGCACTTCCCTCCTTCTCCAGACTGTGCCAGATTAGTAAATCAGAGAAATCTGTCGACATTCCACTTCAGCATTTGAGATCATAATTTGATAAAGACCCTCACCTTGTGAACAAGATGGATGAATGTGGCTCAGATGATCACAAAGATAAATAATAATTATGAATCAATGTCAGCGCAGAGTCTTTGGTGCCACAGAATTCTGTCTTTAGCCTTGACCTGTGCCTTGAGCAAATAGCTGAGTGTATAGCCAACTTGCTTTTCTTCTTCTTCAATGGCTGGAAAGAGAGCCAAATATATTGAATGACAGTGTGGATCCAAAGGCCATAAAAAACAAAATTCAACAATAAAACTCTTAATTGGAATAAATGCAAAAGCCTACACTTACACTGTTTGATGCATAAGAACAGAATCAGAAAAGCATGCCTAGGCTTCCATATAAAAACAGTCATGTTTTACTTCTTACTTTTCTCTTCCAAAGCAGACCAAAATGGTAGTGGGTGATTTTTTTAATAAAATTATAAATCATAAGAACAAAAAGAATGAGAGGGGATGAATAGAGGACATGAGATGCGGGACTTCCCTGAAGGTCCAGTGATTTACAATCCTGTACTTCCAATGGAGGGGGCACAAGTTTGACCCCTGGTCAAGAAACTAAGATTCCCCCATGCCACAAAACCCTTAGAAAAAGCAAAACTCTTAGAAGGAAGGAGATGTGAGCAATAATTCAAAAGATGGAAAGCCTACAGTAACTGATTTGGCAGAACCCACCACGAGATAGCTCAGTTGGTAAAGAATCTGCCTACAATGCAGGAGACCTGGGTTCGATTCCTGGGTCGGGAAGATCCCCTGGAGAAGGAAATGGCAACCCACTTCAGTATTCTTGCCTGGAGAATTCCATGGACTGAGGAGTTTGGTGGGCTACAGTCCATGGGGTCACAAAGAGTTGGACACGACTGAGCGACTTCACTTTCTTTCACTTTCACCACCAAAGTACCTGCAAAGAGGGATGCCAGTGAGAAAGCAGCCAGTTCTACATGAAGAACCCTGGAAAGGCCTCGGACCAGGAGGCCCAATAGTGCAGAAGAGACTGGTGAAGCCCAGAGTGAGAAGTAAAAGTATTGAACATATGAAGAGAATGAGCTGCTCCGTGAAAGTGTGTTTCCATTCACTGAGGAGGTTCAGGCAGAATTTAGATAGCCGCTCATCAAATACACTAGGAAAGTGATTCAAGATTTGGATAGAAACATGTCTCTGACAACCTTGAAATTCCCATGACCTCTGAAATCCTGTGATTCTAATCTTGTGAACTGTGATGCTGAAGAAGACTCTTTAAAGTCCCTTGGACTGCAAGATCAAAACAGTCAATCCTAAGGAAATCAGTCCTGAATATTCATTGGAAGGACTGATGCTGAAGCAAAAGCTCCAATACTTTGGCCACTGACCCGAAGAACTGACTCATTGGAAAAGACCCTGATGCTGGGAAAGATTGGAGTCAGGAGGAGATGGGGACAACAGAGGATGCGATGGCTGGATGGCATCACCAGCTGGATGGACAGGAGTTTGAACAAGCTCCAGGAGTTGGTGATGAACAGGGAAGCCTGGCGTGCTGCAGTCCATGGGGTGGCAAAGAGTCCGACTGGACTGAGTGGCGGAACTGAACTCTAGACAGGACTCCAACGGATTTGGTAACTTTATACACGTAGTTCCGACAAGAGTTCTATAGGTGGCACTGTGGTTTAAGACGAGAATCGGCGATGGGTCCTACCTGATTCTTCTGGGCTATTCTATTGACTAAGGAAAAAAGCAGGTTCATATAGTCAAAGCTTTGGTTTTTCCAATAGTCATGTATGGATGTGAGAGTTGGACCATAAAGAAGGCTACGCCTGAAGAATGGATGCTTTTTAACTGTGGTGCTGGAGAAAATTCTTGAGAGTCCCTTGGACTACAAGATCAAACCAATCAATCCTAAAGGAAATCAAGCCTGAATATTCATAGGAAGGACTGATGCTGAAGCAATAGTTCTAGTGACTCATAAGCCTTTGAGTGTATTACTTTGGTCACCCTTCTCGGTTCAAGCCTTCTGCCTCATTCATATCGCAGTTGTGACACTTCACCATATTTGTCATTCAGGGACAACAAAATAAGTCACACACCAAAGCAACTGTTCTTTCACATCCCAAATGTCCTGCTTCACTATCTGCCCTGCCCTTTATCTCAGGGCTCCTAGGAGTATGGGACTCTACAAGCTTTATCCCCCTTGTTTTAAAAAACAAGAAGAACAAAACGCCGTATTTTTTCAAGTTTAAGTCTAGGCCAGTAACTCAAATACCATGTCTCTGCTCCTCTTCCCTTTTCCATAGCTAAAGATTTGTGCTCTGCTTTCTAAAAGCTATTTACTTAATATCCAGCTCTTCCTGACAAATTTTGCCACTCATCAATACTGTAAAATTTGGTTTATTTCTCTTATCAGCTTCAGATTTACAAGGTCTTTGGGGAATTTCTGCTTCTCACCAACAACTCCATCAGTTCCATAGATTCGAAAGGCTCCTCCATTCAGGTCTCAATTCCAGGAAAACTTCTTCCCATTTGGAATCTATAAAACTGTGAAATCCACTCACTTTTGACGAAACTAGCCTCTTCCAACCCACTGATGCGGGTTATTGTTGTTGTTCAGTCACTAAGTAGTGTAGGGGAATGCCAAATGTCATCAGTCTAACCAAAAGCCCAGACTGCCTTCCTTTTTTATGTTGAATCTAGTCTAGTTGAGTGAGAAAAAAAAAAAAAATCTCATACTTCTTTTTTGTTATATTCACTAGTTTGTTGTCTTTTTCAAATTCCAGGTATAAGCGATAAGGGTAAGGGGGTAAGCAGTACAAACTATTACACATGATATAAGCTATGAGAACATGTTGTACAACACAGGGAATATAGCCAGTATTTTATAATAACTATTAACATTAATGGAGTATAACCTTTAAAAGTAATCACTATATTGGGGCTTCCCTGGTGGCTCAGTGGTAAAGAATCTGCCTGCCAATACAGGAGACACAGGTTTGATCCCTGGTCCAGGAAGATCCTACATTCTAGCCTCGGAGCAACTAAGCCCGCGTGCCACAACTACTGAGCCCATACCCCTAGAGTGTGTGTTCCACAACAAGAGAAGCCACACAATGAGCAACCCACACACCACAACCAGAGAGTAGCCCCCACTCACTGCAACTAGAGAAAAGTCCGCTCCCAGCAGCAAAGAACCAGCACAGCCAAAAATAAATAAGGAAAATAAATTTTACAACAATTACTATACTGTACACCTGTAAATTGTATAAAATTTTATACAGCTATATTTCAATTAACAAAAAAAGATATGTGATCACCAAATGCAAAAAAAAAAAAAGAAACCTCATACTCATTCTTTTATGACTACATTTTCCGTTGTAATGGCATCCTTGTCACCTATTCCAAGTATTTATCCTAATTACCTTGGTCCTTTATAGGCCCAGGCCCTCAATATCTGATGGACCCAGGTTGTTCTGTTTGTTTTCTGGACTGTCCTTTCTACTAATTTGATCTAAACCTAAGACTATGACGTAGTAGCTCACGACATTCTCCATCTGTCCTAATTCTTATACCAGCTTTCTAGATTTAATCTTTCTTTCTCTGGAGAGAACAGAAATAATTTATGTCCTATTTAGGGCAATTAATAAGGACTTACAGAATCATCTGTGAATTGTTTGTCTCACAGAAGGAAGGGTAGCACCTGGTTAGTTAGTCCTCCAACTAAATCATTTCTATTGTTTCAAAAATATTCTTGGCATTGCCAGCATCATTTGTGCAAGTGAGTACCCCTCCACCTCTATATCACAAAAGGGAAAACTTTCAAAGGAGTGCTGTGCATTGGGGCATACTTTTAAAAATTATTTATTGTATTTTGGTGCTGTGCATGGGCTTTCTCTGGTTGCAGAGAGCGGGGGCTACGCTCTAGCTATGGTGAGTGGGCTTCTCATTGCAGTGACTTCTTGTGGAGCATGGGCTATAGGCATGCAGGCTCAGCAGTTGTGGCGCACAGGGCTTAATTGCATGTGGGATCTTCCCAGACCAGGAATCAAACCTGTGTCACCTTCACTGATAGGCAGATTCTTAACCACTAGACCACCAGGGACGTCCAAGGCATACAAATTTGTTTTAAATTTCTTATGATCTTGTCATGTTCATAGCTCATACTTAAGCCCTTAAATGGCTTGTGAAATGGGGGGTAGTGCTCTAGTGATCCTTGTAATCTATTGCACCTTGTAATCTACTGCTATAAGGCAAATTACAGTGTATTGAAAAGAGAAGAATTTAAACTTTGTGGATTCAAATTAAGCATACAAGTCCCCATTTGAGACAAATTCATTAATGCTGTGTTAAAACTGTGTGCTGGGAGACCCTAAGGATGAAACAAACCAGCATCTCTGGGTGTAATTCATGCATTTTAAATATAGCTGTGGCTTGCATCAAACCAGGATGTGGGAGAAGCTTCTAAGGCTGATGAAAGAGCTGCTCAAGAAAACATAAAAGGTCTTAGTTTAAAAAAAAAAAAATCAACAACTTGAGCCTATACTTGCTTCAGGAAAGTCTGCAGTGAAAATTAAAACAAACAAATAACAAATAAAAACATCTTAATAAATGCTCCAGAATTAGTTTCTCATTAGGGCACGTGGAGGGATAATAGGTCTCTAAAAGTCTACTCAAAAAAGCCAACAAAGATTCTCCACTCTGTGGCTGTTCTGGTGTTTGTCTCCTGATGTTTATAGCAAAAATAAGGCTAGAAATATGAAGATAAGAGCTTTTGACTAGAGTTTTATGAGATTATCTCATGTGAAGTGTAATGTTATATACACTTGGCCTGCTTGATCAATTAAGAAATAATTTGGAAAGCATCTTTTAATATTTATTTGTTTGATTGCACTAGTCTTAGTTGTGACATGCAGAATCTTCAGTTGCGGCATGTGAGATCTAGTCCCCCCCACCCCCACCAGGGGTAGAACCTGTGACCCCAGCACTGGGAGTACGGAGTCTTAGCCACTGGACCGCCAGGGCCATCCCTGGAAAGCTTAATACTGTGCAAAATCAGTTCCTCGAGTCACCTCTCTAAAAAGAAATCAAGCTGCAAAGCAAGAATATCACCTCCCCATTTCACTCTTGTTTCTATAAGAAGCCAAAATTCAGCTTGCTTTACTTCAATTTATAGAAGCTTTTCCATGCTCATACGCATCATGAGAAGGAACTGACTTATGAATGGTACATAAAGTTCGAACATGCAAAGCGTACGAGAATGTCTGTATGTTTGTGTGTGTTAGGGTTTTTGATGTCAAGGCAACTTCAGTTTGAGTACTAGGGGATTTACTGTGTGTTGCACACAGGATTAATAAAATAGGAATCTGGGCTACATGGCCAGGCATCATGGGGCTCAGTGGAGCAGGACAGTAGCTGCTACAGGGCCTGAAGGGCAGTTCCCAGATCTAAAAGGCACTGGTGCAGTGGCAGTGACAAGGGACCCAGGCTGCCAGCCTCGGCAGCTGGGTTCTCTGCCTCTCCATCCTCACGGTGACTCAGCAGCTCTCTTTCTTCAGTTTGTCAGGCTGAGACAACCTCCTCACTGCTAGAACCAACCACCCCACTGCAAATATCTTTTCTCTCCCTCAGGGCTTACGTCACTCATGGCTTCTGCTAGTTCATGGTCTATGTCCTCTTGGCATCGATGCACTGCCTTCCATGGGGGAAATCCACCCCGCTTCCATTATCACCTGGCTGTCTCTTTCCCTTTATTGCCAGCACAAATTCTTGAAAGAGAAAACTGCTTGACTTCGTAACTATAGGCTACCTCAGGGCTTCCCTGGTGGCTCAGTAGTTCAAAAAAATAAAATCTGCCTGCCAACATGGGAGACGCAGTTTCAATCCCTGGGTCGGGAAGATCCCCTTCAGAAGGAAATGGCAACCCACTCCAGTGTTCTTGCCTGGAGAATCCCATGGACAGAGGGGCCTGGCGGGCTACAATCCATGGGGTCACAAAAGAGCTGGACACGACAAAGCAACTAAACAGCATCAAGCAACAACATAGGCCACCTCATAGGCCTCCTGCCCAGGGGTTCTCAAATTCGGGCATAAAATCACCAGGAAGATTTATTAAACACAGATGGCCCGCCCCCAGAGTTTCTGATTCAGTAGATCTCTAGTGGGATACAATAATTTATGTTTCTAACAGAGCCCCCAAGTGACTCTGATGCTTCTGATCTAGAGATTACACTTTAATTAAAAGTTTCTGCTGTAGCTACAGGTTGATGGTCCTTCATGTGTCAGCAGGGGATAAGTGGTGTGATTTAGAATATATGGCCACCTATAAATAAGGTGCCAGTTTCCTCAGCAGGAGACTCTGAACAGAAAAGCTTTAATATGGTCTATGGATAGGCAAGCTCTGACATGCTCCCTGTCTACACTTCTTCTAAATGAGGTTCTGCAGCGTTCAATGAGTGTCTTTTATGCGCCACACCTTTAACGTACTAAGCAGTGGAAATACCAAACTAGATGATATTAAATTATCACCAGCTAAAGCATTTTAACAACATAAAAATCAAGATAAATGTTTGCATTCCCTTTTGGATATACAGACACATCAAAAGAAGACTATAGAAATCCTCGTTTCCTTTCCAATCATATTGTGACAGAAACAGAAAAAGTGCATAAGCAAGAAAAGCACATTCAAACACGTTAATTAAGAGAGGGGGCTTCCCGGGCCTTCCCTGGTAGCTCAGTGGTAAAGAATCTGCCCACAGTGCAGGAGACTGGAGTTCGATCCCTGATCCAGGAAGATCCCACATGCTGTGGAGCAACTCAGCCCGCAGGCTACAACTATCCAGCCTGTGCTCTAGGGCTCAGGAACCGCAACTATAGAGCCCATGTGCCGCAACTACTGAAGCTCGGCGCCCTGGAGCCGGTGCTTGGCAACAGATGAAGCCACTGCAGTAAGCAGCCTGTGCAACGCAATGAAGACTAGCCCCCACTCGCTGTGACTACAGAGAAGCCAGCACAGCAACAAAGACGCGGCACAGCCAAAAATAAATAAATAAACAAGACTTATTAAAAAAAAAAAAAAAAGATAGGGGGCTCGCCTGTTAGTACAGGAGTTGAGAACCCGCCTGCCAATGCAGGGGACACGGGTTCAGTCCCTGCTTCGGGAAGATCCCCATGCCCTGGAGTGACTAAACCCATGAGCCACAACTAGAACTGGAGAGCTGCAACTAGTGAGCCCACACGCTGCAAATACCGAAGCCCCCTCGCCTAGAGCCTGTTCTGCAGCAGAAGCAGCCACTGCAGTGAGAAGCCCACACACCACAAAGCCCCTGATCACCACAACTGGAAAAGCCAGCACAGCCAAAAATAAATAAATCTTTTTTAAAAAGAAAGAGTAAGTTACAAGTGACTCAATTTCTAACTCTGAGTAAAACCAAAGTATATTTTGATAGGGACTTGCATGGTCCAATGACTAAGACTCTGAGCTCCCAACACAGGGGGCCCAGAGTTCAATCCCTAGTCAGGGAACTAGATCCCTCGTGTCACAACTAAGACCTAGAACAGCATCCAAATAGATAAATTGTAAATAATTTTTGAAGTATATTATAATGGAAACAAATTAGGCTCTGCGCTTTCAAATTCGAGTTGCATGCAAAAGAGTCAAGTAAGCAGATAGTGACTGCAGCCATGAAATTAAAAGATGCTTACTTCTTGGAAGGAAAGTTATGACCAACCTAGATAGCATATTCAAAAGCAGAGACATTACTTTGCCAACAAAGGTCTGTCTAGTCAAGGCTATGGTTTTTCCACTGGTCATCTATGGATGTGAGAGTTGGACTGTGAAGAAAGCTGAGCGCTGAAGAATCGATGCTTTTGAACTGTGGTGCTGGAGAAGACTCTTGAGAGTTCCTTGAACTGCAAGGAGATCCAACCAGTCCATTCTAAAGGAGATCAGTTCTGGGTGTTCTTTGGAAGGACTGATGCTGAAGCTGAAACTCCAATACTTTGGCCACCTCATTCGAAGAGTTGACTCACTGGAAAATACTCTGATGCTGGGAGGGATTGGGGGCAGGAGGAAAAGGGGACAACAGAGGATGAAATGGCTGGATGGACATGAGTTTGGGTAAACTCTGGGAGTTGGTGATAGACAGGGAGGCCTGGCGTGCTGCAGTTCATGGGGTCGCAAAGAGTCGGACACGACTGAGCAACTGAACTGAACTGAACTGAAGCACATCTTAAAAGGAGGAGATGTCCAGCAGATCTGCTTGGGGCAGGAAAAAGCCACATATATACAGGTTTTAGAAAAGGTCACATTTAACCAGCCAGAAAAGTGGATGCTGTGAAGAATAGTTCATACTATTTTTCCCTGACAGGAGAACCCCAGATCAGGCAACAAACTTGTCTCCTTCTCTAGGCCAGGCTGCAGTGCTGTCTCTGCCCTTCTCTAACTTTCCTCAAGCATTCACAGCCTAAATTCACCACGGATTGTGTTGTCTTATATCGTCCTCTAGTGGTTTCAAAAATTTCTTATCTCCCATTTTTAAGGACAGTATTTATCACAGGGCCCTACACATACATGATGCTTAACATATGTCTGTTAAATGGATGAAAATGACTAACAGAGATCCTAGAGATGGCTGCAAACAAATAAGACAACCTACCTCAGCATCCCTGGGAGAACGAGTATTCTCCCAAGCAGGAGTATTTCAGGCTCAGGTCAGTTATGCCATCCCAGGCTTTCCTTTAAAGTACATAATGCTTGCATAGTTTGAAGAAATTCCCACGTAACTTTGGGGAGTACGACACCCTGAGAGTACAAAAATTCCCAAAAGGATAACTACAAGCGAAGTGTTTCAAGTTGGTCTCCATTCCAGAATATTGTGACCAAAAGGCACTTTGTAATGAGGCTTCACTTCTCAGTCATATCTAAATAACACCTCACTGAATAAGGAAACCATATAACTTTATGGCTTATTAAGTTTTCTAACCCAGCAAAATGAATTTGTTTGGAAATAGCAGAGAAATTGCAATTTGTAACATGCAAACCATAGACTAGTCCCTCCTTAGTCTTTCTTTTGCGTCAGCTTGCTATATTGTGCGTTTGGGTTTATTTTGTTTTGTTCGTACTTTATGTGTCCATTCAGTAGGTGTTTACTGTTCTGCTATATGCAAGGCATCCTGATGTTAGTTCCGGTAGGAGCTAGAGATACAAATGAGATTCACCCTTGCTTTCAAACTGCTTACCCTGTAGAGAGAAAGCAGCGTACACACAGAGAGAGATAGAAAAGGAGTTTTAGGAGTTCAAAGAAGGACGAGGTTCCCTCTGAAATAATTCTTTCTGAATCTCTGGCACATATCTTTCAATCCTGATTGAAGATCACTCAACAGCAAACAAACCACAGCAAATCAATAATGACCAAGAGCTGATATTATCATCTATCTTGAAACTGTGACTAAGGACAAAAAAATCCCACTCCTGTTCTTCAGATAACAAAAATACCACTGGATTTCAACCCAGGAGAAAATATTCACTCAGAAATTTCCAGCTTTAAAATACCTTACCAGGTACCAAAATGAAAATTAAAAATAGCGAAGATATTGACTGCCCTGAGAGAATTCATCACATCGTGGGAAACCTGCTCAGGATTAACAGTTACACAGCGTGTCAGAGCAGAGATCCTCTGAATGACTCTCAAGTTAAAGCTCAGCTCTTTTTTCCTTTGTTCTGTCAAAATATTTTGTATATAAAAAAATCAAATAAATAAAAATATAAAAACATTTTATAACTCTCCAGGGGTTAGTACTGAGATTGGTTGGTTTTTTTTTTTTTAGGCTTATCTTTTTTGCTGGAAGAAAATACTGCAAAACATTTATTGACAAAGGAATGGTATAATCAGAATACAAAAAAAAATTCCTACAACTCAGTTTAAAAATACAAATCACCCAATGAAAAATTGGGTGAAATACTCAAATAGATACTTCTCAACAGAAAAATGGCCAACAAGCAAATGAAAAAGCACTCAACTTATTAGTCTTTGGGGAAATGTAAATTAAATGAGATATCACTATATACTCATCAGAATTGTAAACAGTTGCAATTGAATGATTGATACCACCAACCACAGTGAGGATGTGTAGCAACCAGAACTCATATGTTGCAGTAAGCCTGTAAAACAAAACAGCTACTTTGGAACAAAGGCTGGCATGTTCTTAATAAACTAGAACATACCCCTACTCTGTGACTTGGCAATTCTACTCCCAAGAAAAAAAAACACCTTTCTACACAAAGACCTGTACAAGTATGTTTAAAGCAGTTTTATTCACAATACCCCCAAACTGGAGCAACCCAGGTATCCATCAGTAAGAGAATGAATAAACTGTTAACTCATACACTGAACCAAAAGTACCAAAACACACAGCAAGAAAAAAATAATAAACTACCAATCTATGAAGCAACTATGAAGACTCTTAAAAACATGCTGAGTGAAGAAGCCTTTCTCAAAAGAGAACTGTGGCAGGATTCCACTTATGTATAGTTCTAGAATAGGCTAATCTACTGTATGGTGGCGGAAAAAATGAAAGTAGCTGTTTCCTCTGCTGGAAGTCAGATTGATTGAGAAGGGACATGAAGGAACTTTGAGGGGTGATGGGAACAGCCCATAACTCCATAGAGGTGTAGGTCACAAATATTTTTCAAAACTCAGCAAATGTACAGTTAATATGTGTACATTTCATTGTACATAAATTTTACATCAAAAGAAAAAAGTGGTAAGCAAATATTGAACTTTAGTTGACAATAAGCATGCTGGGCTTCCCTGGTGATCCAGCGGTTAAGAATCCACCTTGCAACGGAGGGGACACAGGTTCAGCCTCCGGCCTGGGAAGATCTTACATGCCACGAGGCAGCTAAGCCCATTAGCCAAAACTACTGAGCCCATGCACCCCAGAGCCTGTGCTCCACAACTACAGAAGCCACGGCAAACGAGAAGCCCCCACCTGCCGCAGTTAGAGAAAGTCCGCTGCTAAGTCGCTTCAGTCCTGTCCGACTCAGTGCGACCCCATAGACGGCAGCCCACAAGGTTCCCCAGTCCCTGGGATTCTCCAGGCAAGAACACTGGAGTGGGTTGCCATTTCCTTCTCCAATGCATGAAAGTGAAAAGTGAAAGTGAATTCGCTCAGTCGTGTCCGACTCCTAGCGACCCCATGGACTGCAGCCCACCAAGCTCCTCTGTCCATGGAATTTTTCAGGCAAAAGAAAGTCCACACACAATAGCAAAGACTCAGCACAGCCATAAATAAACAGAAAAATTTAAAGTAATAATAAACATGCTGAAGAATTTAGGAAAGGCCTAGATTTGCCCATTTTAATTGCTGATGTGAATGTTTTAAAAGGGTCTGACGCAGGTTGGGTTCTCCAGTTGCAGACACTGGTTTGAAATTTGCACACAAAGTATTTACGAAGCATCGACACCTATGGAAAAGAGTGGGAAGCAGGACTCGGCAGAGAGAAAAGTGGAACTTCAATCCAACCTGCTCAGAACCTCAACCCCAGGATGTGCTCTGGGGTGCATATGATCAATCAGAGTTGAAGAGCATTGAGACACAATGGCAAAGCCCTGGAACCCGGCCTCGGTCAGCATGATTGCAGACCACCCGTGGAGTGAGGGCACCCAAAAGGAGTCACAACTGAGGACCGCAAGCTGCCAGCTGGACAACAAGTCCTGCCTTGAAGTGGGATCTGGGACACACATGTCTATGCCCGCCACAGCATATTTCCTGTTTAAATTTGCACTTCTTTCATGATTAACAACACTTTTTAAAGTGGATTAAAGTGCAAATCTAACCATGCTCTAAGACATTTCCAATCTAATGTGCAATCGAGTCTCCAAATAAGGAGCCACTAAAGGCTTTGGCGTCTTGAAGCAACTTTGAGCCCAGATGCAGTGGAATGGAAAAGATAGGGATGAAGTTGGATGGGAAAGGAAGGACAGAACCAAATTAAGGAGAGAGAAGGGAGGTTGAAACTTTACATCGTCTGGGAACACAGGAGTCAGTCGCTGACTGTTTCGTAATAGGGGAATGGTGTGATGACATGGTCATCTAGCACAGGGATTCTACCAGAATATGTCAGCACAACTGACAACAGATGAGCTTTCTCCAGCCATCTTTCGAGTTTGACCTTTCTGACTTCTTTCTCATCTAGTTTTCACTGGCCAACCACCCAGCCATGATGAATAAGGTAAGATCAAAGACTAATGTGGCATCAACAAGCGGTGGTTCAGAAAATACAGAAGACAGTGTAGAAATTACACCTCAACATGGCCCAGGCAAAGAATCCAAACTGGAATTCGAGTCAAAGGAATTTCCTTAGTGTATAACTTTATTTTTTTATACGAACAGAAGCTAAGTCCCTTAAGAGAAAAATGAGAAAGATCGGAAAACAATTTCCATACACTTGAAAATGAAGCAGAAGAGTCAAGAAATATGTCAACAGATGTTCAAACTCAATGGTGAAAAAAAGTTTTGCTTTAATTAAAATACCAGTGATATACAATATTTTAACTCATAAAATTGTCCAAAATCTTTGTCCTTTTATTTTTCTTTGGGGGTATCCAAAAATGCAGGGAGCATGGACCTCAGGTTTGCATCACATTGTCTTGCCTCCTCCACTCCCAAATCCCATGGAGATGATGCACGTTAGCCTAGATGGATGCTCAAATGCAAGTGAGGGTTTGAGAAACCCCTGTCTTTTAATAGAGCTGCTAGCCCAACCTTGTCCTAGAGGGAAGCGGTATCTTTGTTATGTGTTAGTCGTTCAGCCATGTCCAACTCTATGCGACCCCATGGACTGTAGCCCGCCAGGCTCCTCTATCCATGGAATTCTCCAGGCAAGAATACTGGAATGAGTTGCCATTCCATTCTCCAGGGATCTTCCCGACCCAGGGATCAAACCCAGGTCTCCCTCATTGCAAGCAGATTCTTTACTATCTGAGCCACCAGGCAGCAAACAAATCTTCCTTCTGTTTCAGAGGGAGATATTATCTCTGTCTTCCAAGGTTGTTTGTTATACAAACATCCTTGAAAACAGTCTGGGGCAACAGCTATCCGTGCTCCTGCTCAGAAGGCATGCAAACCACAACAGACCCCTAAAGAATTGCCTTCCAACAAATTTCTTTTTTAAGTTTTTTTTCCACAGTGTGTTTCTCCCAGTTAAATTTCCGATCAGTTTGAGAAGGGTAACACTGTATTTTTCTCCATTCTGGGATATAATTGGTACAGGCACATAGGAGGCCTTGAGTGAATATTTCCTTTATGATTACTGGGTATATGTGTGGATGAATGGCAGGATAAATTCTTGAAAAACTTGGGACATAATTATGATGAAACTTCTAGATCCACTGTTCTGCTAGCTGAAAATGTCAAAATAGCAATTATTTCCCTCATTTGCATCCTCCTAATCATTCCTATAGTGTTTTTCATTTTTAGCTGCCCATATTTAATGTCTGCTAAAGAGATTACACACTAATGTGCCTAACTGATAGAACCTCAGACCCTTAAAAATATCCAGCGCTTCCTTTTATAGCTTAGCATTTGTATTGCAAACTCAGTATCTCCCTTATAATTCCAGGGCACACACACACTTTCCTCCTTCTTCCTACCTGGTCAGGAAGGATAAGGAATTACTGAGCGTTGTCTCGTTTCCTTTTTCCACTTTCAAACAGACAACAAGAATATGTTTGACATCAAATGAAGTCATCTGATGAGTTTGGGGCAGCTTTCTCGACTATGGTGCCACATTTTAGGAGTTCATTTTTATAAGCATCATAGTGTTCCCCACTCACACTGTGAGTGAAATAAAATGCACTCACAAAATCTCTGAGCTGATTACTGTTCTTAAAGGGTTGCTGCCATATCACCTGTACCATTCAGTGATTTAATTACCAACAGCAACCTCCATTCTGACTAGTTTAGGCAGGAATTTATTGAGGGGTATTGGGTAAATCACAGAACTTCTCGGAGGACCAGAGACCCACGCTCTGAAGCTAGGCAGCCAAAAACAAAGTCCAACCATATCATGAAGGCCATTCTGCCCAAAACACCAATGCCATGGCCACCTGGCACCAAGGACACTCAGAAATGGACACACACCAGACACACACCAGACGCTCAGCTGCCACTCTTCCAAAGTACTGGGTCCTTTTTCCCAAGTAGAACATCAACTCTCGATTTCCTGCCTCCTCAGCTGAGGTCAAGTTATGCCTGGATAGTCTGAGTGGTGAAAAACCCAGGTCACATTCCCAAACCCCAGGTGGAAGGAAGTCTGGGAATGTGAGGTTTCTGATTTCAACCTTGAAAAGGTAGACCATATAATGTGGGAAATGATCAAAATATTTGTAGTCTTGCAGTGGACATTATCATCAATAAGTCCCTTGCCCATGCCCCCCTGATCCCTTTCCTATCCTTACCCATGCACTCCTAACAGCCAGGCAGGACCTTCCTCTCTTTGTCGGTGAACTACTCCTGAAATATCCTCATTCCTATATACTATGGTCTCAATGTTGTGTCTCCCTCAGAATGCACACACTGAAATCCTAAACCCCAAGGTGATGAAGTTGAGAGGTGGGCTTTAGGGAAGTTATTAGGTCATGATTTGGATTAATATCCTTGTAAAAAGGACCCTAGAGAGTTACTCCCTCCTTCCACCACTTGAGGGCACAGTGAAAACGCACTGCCTATAAACCGGGAGTATGGCTTTCACCAGATACCAAATCTGCCAGCACCTTGATCGTGAAAATCCCAGCCTCCAGAACTGTGAGAAGTAAATTCCACTGTTTATTTATAAAACCACTGAGTTTACAGTGTTTTGTTACTGCGGTGCAGGTGGACTAAGACACCTTACCCCAACCAGGACTCTCTGAAGTGGGGCCTTCACAATATCCAAGCTCCCCAGGGGAAGTGAACCTGCTCTCACTTCCTGCTTATCTTTCTTTCCTGTCCCACCTTCCCACCCTCCTACCAGTTTTTCCTGGGAACACTTCCACAAATCCTCATTTCAGAGTTTGCTTCAGGGAAACCAACAAGTACCTAGAATTGGACCTACACAAAGTAAGCACTCAACAAGTACCATTAGAAGGAAGGAAGCAGCCACTAATTTGCTCCGCAGGACGATGGCCGCCATATTCTTTGATCCAGATTCCTAGAGGCGGCTTACAAAAGAGGCCCTCCCGGTATCGGGCTCGCTTACATCACTGGAACAATCGTCACTCGTGCAAGCAGAGGAGAGGAGCCAAACAGCTGACCCTAGGGTGCACTTTGCCCAGTTAGTGGGGAGGCTTGCCTTACCCGTTATATAATTTTGGACAGTTTACATAATCTTTTTTGGGAGCCAGGTTTTTTTACCCTCAGGGAAGAGAGATACAGACATAGAAAGGGGCAAGTCTAGGATAAAAACATCTAAAATTAGCTTGCACTTGGAAGTATCGGTATGAACTTTTGGTTTCTGGTGTATGATAAATAGAAAAATATACTTGGGTACAAAAACACACACCTAGTTGTGTACATATGTACATACATAATTCCTAACTCTGTCCACTGAGAATTCAAACCAGCAATGGGTGCACCAGCAGCAACGGGATACCGAACACCCAGACCTCGGTCTTTGTTTTATTGAAGTATAGTGGATGTATAATACTGTGTTAATTACTATTGTAAGACGACTCAGATATATGTGTATATACACACATATATTCTATTTTTGCATGCACGCTCAGTCATGTCTGACTCTTTCCAACCCCATGGACTAGTCCACCAAGTTTCTCTGTCCATGAGATTTCCCAGGCAGGAATACTGGAGTGGGTTGCCATTTCTTCTTCCAAGGTATCTTTCCAACCTAGGGATCAAACCTGGGTTTCTTGCATTGTAGGCTGATTCTTTACCACCGCACCCCCTGGGAAGCCCATATATTCTATATAGAGAGAATATATAAAATATATATTCTTTTTTCTATTCTTTTTCATTACAGTTTATTGCAGGATTTAGAATACAGTTCTATGTGCTGTACAGTAGGACCTTACGTTTATCCATTCTATACATACTACTTTGCATCTGCTAATCCCAAACTCCCGATCCCTCCCTCTCCCTCCCTCATCCCTTGTGGCGACTACGGAGGTATTCACCATGTGACTCTGTTTCTGTCTCACGGATAGGTTCCTTTGTGTTGTATTTTAGATTCAACATGTAAGTGATATCATACGGCATTTACCTCTCTCTTTGGAATCATGTCACACCTTGGTTTCTGTTTTTGGCCACGACATACTGAATCTTAGTTACCCAACCAGGGATGGAACCGGTGCCCCCTGCAGTAGAAGCACTGAGTCTACAGGACTGCCAGGGAAGCCCCGTACAGACCTCAGTTTCTAAATACCACTCTCCTCAAAAGGAACCAGAGCTCCTTGGAGGAATGGCTAATTCCAGAGCTAAATTAGAGAAAGTATGTAATAAATTTGGAACCTCTTATACCAAAAAATATGGAAATTCTGAAAGATTGATAGGAATATTTCAGAACTGTACAAAAACCAGTGGCTTAATTTGGGACAATTTAGCATCAAAAGAGTCACAGCAATGGATTATAATCCATTTAATACAACAGGAACCCATGAACTTCACAATACTAAGATAGATACATTGGGGGCGGTACAGGAAATTTTTACCTTACAGTAGAAAGTCAAATAATAAATGTAGACAAGATGATGGAACAGGTGATTAGCATGTAGCAAACTTTATAGTAAAAACTGTTTTGATCGAGGAACAAAATGGATACTAATACAAATGACTGAAAGTGTGATCAGAAACAGAATTTTAACATGGTCTCAAAGTATCTCCAGGCAAAACATTTATTCAGTAACATTACACTGGAAAATCTAGCAGATGTCTTCTTATCAAATGATAAAAGTTAACTTTTTACCAGTTCATGAGACAAATCAGCATCATGTCCCTTCTGATGTAATGCAGCAAGAGGAATACAGAATCACTTCTGTGCTATTCCTGCCAAAAACGCATACCTAAAATCCAATCATGAGGAAACATCAGGCAAACGCAAACTGACAGACATTCTGCAAAGTAATTGTCCCATTCACTTCAAAAATGTCAAGGTCACGAAAAAAAGGAGAGACCAGGAACTGTTCCAGATAAAATAAAACTAATGAGACATGACAATTAAATGCAATTCATGATCCTGGATGAATCTTGAACCTACAAAAGACTTTATTCGGGGAAAAAAAAAAAAACTGTAACGTATTTCTCAAGAACCATTTTAGCTCCAGATGCGTCCATGAGGTTTACTGTGGCTTTTGCTGGTGTGCACCACTTCTCAACTTCTACCCAGCTGTTTCCTTTCCCTCCCCTTTACAGCTGTTGGTCCCAAAAGCACTCCTTAAAAAGTATCTTGCACAATAAACTCCATCTCTCAGAGTCTGTTTCCTAGAGAAACTCAACCTGAAGCATAAGGAATGAGTAGGATCTTAGCAATCAAAGGTTGAGATGGGGTGCATTCTACACATGAAAATTGGTCTGAGAAAAGTCTATTAGAAAATAAACAGCACAATTGATGACTGGGATCCTGAGTAGAGGGCAGCTTGAAATGAGATAAAGCTGAAAAGATAGATTAGGGAGAGCCCATACAGGATGTTGCTGGCCACATTAATGGTTTGATTTTGTCTTAAACACTGCGTACTCAGTTGTGTCCAATTCTTTGAGACCCCATGGACTGTAGCCTGCCAGGCTCCTCTGTCCTTGGAATTTTCCAGGCAAGAACACTGGAGTGGATTGCCATTTCCTCCCCCAGAGGATCTTCCCGACCCAGAGACTGAACCCGAACCTGGGTCTCCTGCGTTGGCAGGCAGATAGATTCTTTACCACTGAACTTGTGTTAAGAGGGATAGAAAGTCACAATGGATAGGAATCCGTCTGCCAACGCAGAGGACGTTAGTTCCACCCCCGGTCCAGGAAGACCCCGCATACCTCGGGGCAACTAAACCCATGTACCACAACTACTGAAGCTTAGGTGCCTGGAGCCTGTGCTCCGCAACAAGAGAAGCCACTGCAATGAGAAGCCTGTGTACTGCAAGAGAGTAGCCCCCACTCACTGCAACCAGAGAAAGCCTGCACGATGCAACAAAGACACAGCACAGTCAAAATAAATAAACAAAATCTTTAAGAAAAGAGTAATGGGAAGCCACTGGAAGGCTGGAGCGTAGAGTCGGGCGGGGCAGTGCATAATGAGATTTGCAACTGGAAGAGATTGTTATTACTGTGGCAGAACGTGGAAAACAAGACTGTAGAAAAGGAAGAGAACTTGGAAAGACTAGTAAGGGGGTTATTGTAGCCGTCTAAATAAAACACCACGGTCATTATAATGGCGATGAGGATGGAAAATTTTGGATTGATTCAAGAAATACTGAGAAGGTAAAAAATGACACGACTTCGATGCTGGATACAGACCGTAAGGAAGGGGAGGTGTTAAGGATGATACCTGAGTTTTTGGTTTACTAAACTAAGTTAATGGTGCCATTCAATGAGGGAGAAAAAACAGAGGATCAGGTTTAGTGGCGAGATCATGAGTTTGGGAGAACATGAACTTCCGTTGACAACCAAATGTGGGGCTCTGGAAACCAAGGAAAGAGAATATTTCCAGAAGAGGGAGAGATCAACTATGTTGAAAATTATAGAGAGGTAAGGTAATATGTAGCTCAAAAATACCCATGAGAGAGCTGCTTCAAAGGAATGGTGAACGTAGAAGCCAGGTTGGACTGGGCTGAGAAGTGAGTAGGAGGAAAGAAAAGAGAGTCGCTTTTCCTTCCACTACAGAAAAAAAAACAAAACAGGAAACATATCAGCCTAAAAGAAAAGTGTCCTCATTCTAACCAAATCAAATATCAACTGAATTCAAGCTCCGCTTGGGATAAAAATTAATCTTAATGTATACATGTCATTTTACCTAGTTCTCTGAACTCCAAAGGAATGGAATCAGCTCTAGAAAAACAAGATAGCTAGTTGTTACCACTGCCATCTGGATTAGAAAATAACAATTCTGCAAAGAAATTGCTACAAGAAAAAAAAATGCTACAAAAAGTGTCACTTCAAGAAAGTGAAGCAAGAAAGTCATTCTCCGTTCAGCTTCACCTGATCTACTCCACTCTGAGTCAATGACTATCACCTAACTCAGGTAAAAGACATGGATGTTTTTGTACAAACTCAATAAACAAACATCCTGAATTTAAAACCCAATTCACTGATGGGGTATTGTATCTTTGCTCTCTTCTTTGCCTCAAATGGGAAAATGTGCATCCTTAGCTTTTACAGTTTGTGCCTTCCCCTCGCACCCTAGAGCCCATGCTACGCAATGAGAGGCCACTGCAATGAGAAGCCCGTTCACTGCAACCAGAGAACAGCCCCTGCTCTCCCCAACGAGAGAAAAGTCTGGGCAGCAGTGAAGACCCAGCACAGCCATAAATAAACAAACAAACAAATAAATAAAAATTAAAAGGAAAGTTCTTGCCTTCTTTGTTCTACACTTAGGACCTATCCTCCCACAATGTTTTTCTCACATATCCACAACTCAGGTTCCAGATCAGCTTCTATCTGTGAGTCTTCTCTGGTTACACCCCTATTACACCTTTTTTGGGAACCCTTAGCATTTGTGCGTTTAAGGTGTAATGTTGCCAACCAGGTCTTACTCTCAAATTGCTAAATATTTTCCACAATAGATTATGAAGTCCTAGAAGGCAGAGACTGTGACTCCTCATTCTCCAAAAGGTTTCTCAGACTCTATATATCAATATATTTGAATTAAGTGGAACATTGTAAACTAATCATAATTTACACTGCTCAAAAACCCCATTTTTATCTCCATATCCCAGGCCTCAAATTTCCCTATAAATAATAGCTAACGTTTGATTACTATAGACCATTCGCTGTTACAGACACCACATAGTAACACTTACAATCCTCCCAACAACCCTATGACATAGATATTACTATTCTTGCTTTGCAGATAAGAAAACAGGTACGGAGGCCAAGTGACACAGTAAGTGGCAGAGTTGACATTCAAAGACAGACAGGCACTGAAGCCCATTTTCTTAACTTTTTAGCAACAGAAAAATAACCCGAATAAAGCCTGCTCCTACCTGCCCAGGTTTACTGATGTGCCAGGATTAAGTAACAAGTTTTAAAACCAGAATTTAAAAGAAATTCTAGTCTATCAATATTTCATCACAAGAGGGGCATTTTCGGTCTCCTCTCTCCGCAGCAGAACTCGTTGTAGTTCTTACGGCCCATAGGTGGCGCTGCAGGGACAGGCATGTGCTCAGGCTTCATCAACTGGAGGGGCAGATGCGGGGGGGCGAGAACTCCATTCACAGCCCCGCGGTAGGAGGAGCCTTGGGGAGGGGATGGGGATGGGGAGTGTTGTGCAGTGCGCAGGCGCAGGACCGGGCCCTCCCGCCCCGAGAGTGAGGGCTGCTGGGCCTGATGACGTGGCCTGGTGCCGTCCGCTCCGGTGAGCCTCCGGGAAAGCCGGCGCCCCCGGAACTGTCCGTGGCCTAGTCCCCACGCACGCGTGCTTGTGAGCCGGGGATAGCGGCGGCGGCGGCCATCTGGCCTGCGGAGACCTGACGGGGCCGTTGCCATGGGGGAGTGACGCGCCCGCGCCCGCTGTTCCGCGGAGCGGAGAGACATGAGGAGCCCCCGCCGCGGGGGTAGCGGCGGCGGCGGCGGCGGCTCCTGATCCCCGGGATGGAGGAGAAATACGGCGGGGACGTGCTAGCCGGCCACGGCGGCAGCGGCCTCGGGCCGGTGGATGTGCCCAGCGCTCGGTAAGGGACCGATCGGGCTCCCGCTTCCGGAGCCGCTCTCTCCCTGCGCCCGCCCGGCCGCTGCCCGGATCCTCCCCGGTGCACGCGGGGCCCGGCGGCCGAGAGCCCGGAACGCCCGCCTCGGTGCCGTCCGCGCTCCCGCGGCAGCTCTCATTGGCTCCGCCGTTCCCCGCTGCGGGATAAATGCTCTAGGATCCGGGAGGGTTCCGCCTGAGTTTCTGGTGTTCAGAGCGGTCCGTTAACCTTAGAACTGCTGGCCAGTTCACGTGAGAGGTTTTTCTCACCTGTCAGAAGAATTTCTGTTGGCTGCTCCTCCCTCAAATAGTAGTTTGGTGATATTTAACCTTTCTGACCTTTTAAAGGAAGGGTCACCATCATCTCTTCAGGCGAGGAAATCAAAGTGCAAACAGATGAACTTTGAGGTTCAGGTTATAACCCAGCACATTAAGAATCCAGCCCGCCCTCTAGTTTTTCTTTTCCTTTCTTCGCTTATTTTGTTTTATCATTAAATAAGAAATGCGTGTGCACTGTCAAAAAGTTCAAACAGTACAGAAATTCATAGAGTGAAAAGGAAAATTTTCCCTTTCCCTCCCTCCCTGTAATGTTCCCACGAACGCCAGAAAGGTAAGTCAGTACAGTGACCACTTTCCAGCTTGTCTTTATGGACCTGTGCTAATATCTGAGGTAGTGTCGCAGGATGCACGAAATACGGCTCAACCAGTCTGATTGAACCTGATTTTCATCCCCTTTGTATTTAATAAGGTTAATGAAGTTAGGTGTTTCTTGTTCTTGGATATCTCCTTTGAGACTGGAAGATTGTTTTGCTGAATTCTTTGGAACTGTATAAATAAATAGCATTACTAAAATAACTTTTTTTTGTGAAACGCTGAGCAACTTAAATCAGCTGCATTTTTTGTAGTACAAGTTTAGTTTTCTGATCTATTTTGAACAGCTCGTTTTTGTAAAATAAAAACATGGTTGTGGTGGTTTAGTTGCTAAGTCGTGTCCCAACTCTTTTGCAACCCCATGGACCGTAACCAGCTCCAGGCTCCTCTGTCCATGGGATTTCCCAGGCAAGAATACTGTAGTGGGTTGCCAGTTCCTTTTCCAAAAGGTCTTCCTGATCCAGGAATCAAACCTGGGTCTCCAGCATTGCAGGTGGTTTCTTTACTGACTGAGCCACCAGGAAAGCTAAAAAAAAAAAAAACATCATATCAAATATTATTTACTGAGATGTGACAGCTAAATGCAATAGGCAATTCTGGTGTAGATTTAATAGTGGAGAAAATGTAGTAAAGGATAGTACTGGGTCAGTTGATAAAAGTGGACTGTAGATGATAGACTAAAGTACATTCATGTTAAATTTCCTATAGTTTATAACTGATTTCAGAAGAGAATGTTCATGGGTTTAGGAATACAAGTAATTACGGGTAGAGGAGCATAATACATGTAACTTACTCTTAAGTAGTTCAGAAAAAAAAGTTTGCACCTGCCATTGCAGGAAATGTGGGTTCAGTCCCCAGGTGGGGAAGATCCCCTGGAGAAGGAAATGGCAAGCCACTCCAGTATTCTTGCTCCCAAGGGCAGGAGGCCCAGGTCTGATCCCTAATCAGGGAACTAGATGCCCAGATACCACAACTAAAAGACCCCACATGCTGTCAGGAAGACTGGAGATCATGAGTGCCATAACGGAGACCTGGAGCAGCCAAATACATAAAAATAAATCTTTTTTTTTTTTAAATAGTTCATTACAGAATCAAATTCAAATCAGGACTGGTTGAATTTTGAATAGATTCCAGGTTGAAAGAATTTTTCTTTCTATAGACTGAAAATCAAATTCTGATTATAATCTGCAACAAAAGCTAATTGACAGATTCTTTGTGGATGTTTTTATGCCTGAATTCACAAATATGAATTATTTTACATGTTTCTGTGTTGGCTTCAATAAATCCTCTTGGCAGGAAAGAGCAGAGGGTAACAGCCAACATTTGTTAAGCACTTCCTATGTTCCAGGGACTTTGCATGCAGCATTTCACTTAAGTCTTACAACAGCACTGCAGACTCATTAGTTATGTCCTTGTCTCACAGATCAGGAAGCTGGGACATAGAAAAATAATTTTTCTAAGGCCACACACCTAGTAACTGAACTGGGAGTCAGTTCCCTCAGACTTCATTTTTTTTTTTTTTAAGCTAGAAGCTTCCTTTTTATTTATTTATTTTTGGCTGTGCTGGGTCCTCTTTGCTGTGCAGACTTTTCTCTAGTTGCAGAGAGCAGGGACTACTCACTGGTTTCAGTGTGAAGGCTTATTGTAGTGGCTTCTCTTGTGGAGCTCAGGCTGCAGGGGGTGTGTGGGCTTCAGTAGTGGTGACTCCCTGGCTCTAGAGCACAGACTCAGTACTGTTGTGGCACAACCACTGAGCGAGTTGCTTAGTTAGTTGGTCCCAGCATATGGGATCTTCCCAGACCAGGGTTCAAACCCGTGTCTCCTGCATTAATTGATAATTATTGGATTGATTAATAATTATTGGATTCAATAATGGTTCAAACCCATGTCTCCTGCACAGACTGAGAATTATTGAATCGATTTATAATTACTGCATTGATTGATAATTATTGAATGTCTCCTGCATTGCAGGCAAATTCTTTACCACTGAGCCACTAGTGAAGCCCCCAAACTTCATTTATACTGCCCTCTACATAGTAGACACTTAAATATTTATTGAATGAATCAAAATAGAATTACATACACTGATTCTGTCATTTTAACTGCGAGCTGCTATAGTGGGCAAAGCCCAAAAGGCACGTTTGAATCCAAACTCGGATTTCAGTAATTTCAGATTTGAAGAATGAGTTTTTTTCTAACCCTTCACAGGAAATACCAGTGATACCTTAGATGAGGCTAGTTAATGGCAGATAATGATTTACAAGTCAGGAACCTGACCTGCCTCTTGAGAAACCTATATGCAGATCAGGAAGCAACAGTTAGAACTGGACATGGAACAACAGACTGGTTCCAAATAGGAAAAGGAGTATGTCAAGGCTGTATAGTGTCACCCTGCTTATTTAACTTATATGCAGAGAACATCATGAGAAACGCTGGGCTGGAAGAAGCACAAGCTGGAATCAAGATTGCCAAGAGAAATATCAATAACCTCAGATATACAGATGACACCACCCTTATGGCAGAAAGTGAAGAGGAACTAAAAAGCCTCCTGATGAAAGTGAAAGAGGAGAGTGAAAAAGTTGGCTTAAAGCTCAACATTCAGAAAACGAAGATCATGGCATCTGGTCCCATCACTTCATGGGAAATAGATGGGGAAACAGTGGAAACAGTGTCAGACTTTATTTTTTTGGGCTCTAAAATCACTGCAGATGGTGACTGCAGCCATGAAATTAAAAGACGCTTACTCCTTGGAAGAAAAGCTATGACCAACCTAGATAGCATATTGAAAAGCAGAGACATTACTTTCCCAACAAAGGTCCATCTAGTCAAGGCTATGGTTTTTCCTGTGGTCATGTATGGATGTGACAGTTGGACTGTGAAGAAGGCTGAGCGCCGAAGAATTGATGCTTTTGAACTGTGGTGTTGGAGAAGACTCTTGAGAGTTCCCTGGACTGCCAGTAGATCCAACCAGTCCATTCTGAAGGAGATCAGCCCTGGGATTTCTTTGGAAGGAATGATGCTGAAGCTGAAGCTCCAGTACTTTGGGTACCTCATGCGAAGAGTTGACTCATTGGAAAAGACTCTGATGCTGGGAGGGATTGGGGGGCAGGAGGAGAAGGGGACGACAGAGGATGAGATGGTTGGATGGCATCACTGACTCGATGGACGTGAGTTTGAGTGAACTCCAGGAGTTGGTGATGGACGGGGAGGCCTGGCGTGCTGCGATTCATGGGGTCGCAGAGTCGGACACAACTGAGCGACTGAACTAAACTGAAGGTGGATTGGATCCCGATAAGTTGCCTAAAGGATCAGTGAGTGGCTCAGAAGCCACTGCCCTCATTTAAAAGCCTCCCTTCCTCACCCCTGAAAATTTTCCCTCTTGGTATGTTTCCCTTTGCAATGTGAACTAGGGATTATGTGCTTATTATTGATAGTATATGGTTACCTGGCCTTAGCTAGTGTTTTGTTGTTAGCCCCACAGGAAGTCTTCATTAGTTGACACTTTAAAAATCAAAGTATCTACCTTTCAGCTAAATATTAAAATAGTTTTACTAATTAATAATGACAACAAATCTTCAATATATATTACATGAAAAATCATAAAAATATCAAAATATGTGTACAGTGGTAAATACATGAATGTATCTAAAATACATGCTTGTCCATACGTGGAGATGCAAAGGAAAAGGTTTGGAAGGATGTACCCAGTTGGGCACTTGTGAGCAGAAAATTAGGAATGGTTTTATTTAAAATGTTGATAACAAGCAACTGCTCAGGAATTCCTTTCACAATCTGTTTTTTTGTTTTTGTTTTTTAATTAAAAAGGAAAAGCATCCTTGTTGGCTCAGTGATAAAAACTTGCCTGCCAGTGCAGGGGACACAGGTTCAATCCCTGATCCAGAAAGATCTCACATGCTCCAGAGCAACTAAGTCCTTGAGCCACAACTGTTGAGCCTGTGCTCCAGAGCTGGGGAACCGCAAGTACTGAAGCCCACTCACCCTAGAGCCCAAGCTCCACAACAAGAGAAACCACCGCAATTAGAAGCCCAAGCACCACAACTAGAGAGTAGCAAGTATTATAGGGACTTCCCTGGTGGTCCAGTGGGTAAGAATCCACCTTGCAGCGCAGGGATGTGGGTTCAGTCCCTGGTCGGGGAACTAAGATCCCACATGCCTGGGAGCAACTAAGACTGTGTGGCACAACTAAAGAGTCCATGCGCTGCAACGAAAGATCCCTCGTGCTGAAACTCAGATGCACGCAGCCAAATATTTTCCCAAAGAAATACCATGTTCAATGTTCCATATGACTGAAGCCTGCCGTTAAATTGCCACATTTTTAAGTTTTGTTAGCAATTTAAAGAAAAACTATTTAGAAATAATTTTACATATTCCCTCATCTTAAAACAAGCCTAGTAGTTTACGTTTTTCTTGATGACAAGACTTGATTGTATCTGACTGTGACTGCATGGACTATAGCCCATCAGGCTCCTCTGTCCGTGGAATTTTCCAGGCAAGAACACTGGAGTGGGTTACCATTTCCTGCTCCAGGGGATCTTCCCAACCCAGGGATGGAGCTCAGGTCTCCTGTGTCTCCTGCATTCTTGGCACCGTGCCACCTGGGAAGCCCCATTGCAGCACACAGACTCTCTAGTTGTGGCTCTTGGGCTTAGTTGTTCCACAGGATGTGGGATCTTAGTTCCCCCACCAGGGATCAAACCCACATTTTTTGATTGGGTTGTTTATTTTTTCTACTTAGTCTTTAATACACACACACACCTGAGACTCTGAAGACTGCTTTTGTTTCCCTAGTTGCAATTAGTCGCTTCCACATCTATTCCTTTAGATCTCTGCTAATTAACCTGGGTCACATAAACACTTGTTTCTTGCCTGTCTTCTTTAGACCTCAAACTCCTTGAAGGGAGGGCCTCTATTACAAGTTTCTTGGATAGCACCTAGAAATGCATTTAGTTTTAAGTAACCAAACTAAGAGAGCTTTAAACAAATACGGATATATTCTTCTCACATAAAAGACGCCAGAGGCTGCCAGTGTTGGTTCAGCCCCTCAGCAGTACCATCTAGGAGCAGATTCTTGGCCTTTGCTCTCTGCCATTCCAAGTATGGCCCTCATATTCAGGCTTATTACCAAATGGATGTCATTTTTTAAAGAATGTTAAGACTTTGATAACATTTTAAGATAAATTTTAGATAAAAGTCCTCCTTTGAAGTCAGAAAGAATGCAGAACTAGTTCCAGGTGCATCAGGCCCTTTTATCAGGAGGAGGGAAGGCTGTCGTGCCTGAAACCAACCTGTCAGACTGGTCTCATTGGACTCCAGTGACACCTGGCACATAGTAAGTGAGCAGGGAGTATTTGAAAAATGGCTTCACAGCTCCCTGAGGGCTGTACAAGGCTCTTTGCTGGCATCAGAAATCCCCAGATTGCCGGGGTTTTTAATGTACGTCCGTTGGTTTTTTCTGGTCTCCTGTTTATCCTCCCTGTCTTGTTGACAGTGTCGTTCTTTGTGCCCTTGCTTCTACCCTGCTGCCTTATTTTTACATGTCGTTAAGAGCTGAAGGAGTGAAGTGCTTGAGGCTTGAGCTTCCCTCTCTCTTCCCTCATTCTGAATTCATGCCTGAGTGGATGACAGTTTAAATTGCCAGAAGCTTGACGGCCAGTTATGTACTGTATTACTGTGCTATCTGTATTGCTATGCTAGACATCACTGTATCACACAAATGTTAACAGTAGAGTTAGCATTCTTTCATTTAGGAAGCATTTGCTAAGCACATATTATGTAAGTCCCCTTGTTAAGAACTGAATAAACAGAAGAATAAACAGAACTGAATAAACAAAAGTAGTATTTTTATTGACTAATTACAAATTGCTGCCATGATCATTAGCGTTAATACAGTTAATCTACTTCAGTCTATCTGACTTTTTTCTTTTTTTTTAATCTGACTTTTTTCTCTAGCTTAAGTGAAGTTGCTCAGTCATATCCGACTCTGCGACCAGGTAGACTATAGCCCGCTGGGCTCCTCTGTCCATGGGATTCTCTAGGCAAGAATACTGGAGTGGGTTACCATTTCCTTCTCCAGGGGTTCTTCCCAACCCAGGGATCAAACCTGTGTGTGTCCCACATTGCAGGCAGACTCTTTACCCTCTGAGCCACCAGGGAAGCCCTAGCTTAAATAGAGAAAATCTGCATTAATCTTGGGTTTTAATATGCATTTTGTTTGTAATATTTAATGATTTTACCCTTTGCGAGGGCCACTGAATATATAATTGGGAACGGTTTAGAAGATGGGAATCCCCAAAGCCTTCTGGATGAACTTGGGTTTTCTGTGTGACCTAGGAAAAGAGCATACATAAGAGTCTAGGGCTGGGCCCTCGCTAACTCTGTGGCCTTCAACTTCCCAATCTGTGACAGGGAGGAATTGGACTAGAGAATCTCCAAGGTGTTTTTCAGCTCTTAAATGTTGTGTTTTGTTTTTTCTAGCGCATATACATTTACTTTCATACCTACATAATTGCTAGAAATGTGACGGATTTTTCATGTCGTACTGTGTTTTCAATCAGTCTGCAAACAATCCAAAAACAAAATACACTCAGTTTTTTGTAGTTGTTATAGCCACTAGTTTTATTATTTTCTCCAATACTCCTTTTCTCATTGAGATATAAATTACTGTAAAATGCGTAGATTTTAAAGGTACCAGTTTGCATTTTTCGCAAATGCCTATTCATCTTTTGAGCACAATCAGGCTATAGGCCGTTTTTATCACCCCAGAAAATCTGCTTGATACTTTAAACAGAAATTTCAATATTTATACTATTCTATAGGTAGATTGGGCTTCCCTGGTGGTGCAGAGGTTAAAGCGTCTGCCTGCAACGTGGGAGACCTGGGTTCAATCCCTGGGTTGGGAAGATCCCCTGGAGAAGGAAATGGCAACCCACTCCAGTATTCTTGCCTTGGTGGGCTACAGTCCATGGGTCGCAGAGTCGGACATGACTGAGCGACTTCACTTTCATAGGTAGATTAAGTAGGAACCTCTGTGCTTTAAGATTTGAGTTACATCATTCTGCATAATGTTTTTATTAGCTTATTGGTGATAATTATCACATAGTTAAAATTCCCAAATGGCACCAATAAAAGGTCCCACAGATTATGTTCATGAAAAGAAAAACCATTTTGTTCTAATTCTGATTTTCGTTAATGTTATTTGGTCTAAAACAGAAAATGAGCTGTCAGACAGTGAAGATGGTAGAATTGTTGAGATTCATTCTTTCAAGGATGAAATATATTTTCACAGTTGCATTAAAATTTCCAAAAGTATATATTTTGATGTCTTCTTAAGCAGATTACTGTTTGTTGATTTAGTACCATGAGACTTAATGATTCACACTCAATGATTTTTTAGACCATCCTGTGTACATTGGTATCATTGCAAATCAAACTATTTTAGCTCTAGTATTTGAATGACTAAGGTTTCCTTTAAACTTCTGTGTCTGCTTTTTTGTATTTTTCTCCAATGGGTAGAGACTTCTTCCTCTGCTATGCTGCTTTGCACATCCCCTGTACCTCCTTTTTAATGTATTAACTCCTGTTAGACGTAAACTTGGCAGATAGTCTCCTGGGTGACTTGTGAAGACGATCTGTTAGAATTTCTCAAATTTTTATCTCATTCCTTTTCATTTCTAATTTGTATGTTTTATAACATATAATAATATCAATGTAGTAGTACATGTTTGTAATATCTAGATAAATAATGGGTTTCAGGTACTTTTTTTTTTTTTAATACTAGGTATATGATCAAAGAAGACTCAGTTCAGTTCAGTTTAGCCGCTAAGTTGTATCCGCCTCTGCAACCCCATGGACTGGCCTCCCTGTCCATCACCAACTCCCGGAGTTTACTCAAACTCATGTCCATTGAGTCAGTGATGCCATCCAACCATCTCATCCTCTGTCGTCCTCTTCTCCTGCCACCTTCAATCTTTCCCAGCATCAGGGTCTTTTCACATGAGTCAGTTCTTCTACTAAGCTGGAAAACAGATAATTTCTTCACTGTTTTCTGATTGCTCTTTCAGGAGTTCCTTTTCCCTTTCTTTTTATGGCAGCACCAGGTTTTCATTGGATGCACTGTTCTTTCTTGTCCGAGAATATATAGTTCTTTGATGTTCTCTACTATTCTCTATGCTCTCTGTATCTTTTAAATTTCTTTTTTATTTTAGTTTGGTCTGTTGTTATAGACTTATCATAAATAATCAATTATCCAGATTTGGCTTTTCATATTTGAGTGAGGCCTAAAAATCTAGTTAGAAGACTTGTGTAGGGCTTGTCCCCTGATGGGCTTCCCAGAAAAGGGTTCTCCTGCTGGGAGATTGAAGTCTGACTGTTAGGATGTTAGAGCTAACTGAGGGAAGACAGGTGTGTTGGGGTAAAGACGGGAAACTTCCTTTTAACCTCTGTGATTTTAGTCCAACACCTCATCCTTTTTTTTCCATTTGCCTTTTATCTAGACCTCTCCAGAGGCTGAACTTCACTTGTTCTGTCCTCATTGAGGGAAAATGGTTGCCTAGCTGTGCTGGGTGGGATTCTGGAGACCAAACTACTTGGCACATTTCTAGTGTGTGTGTGTGTTAGTCACTCAGTTGTGTCCAACTCTTTGCAACCCCATGGACTATAAACCCCCAGTCCATGGGATTCTCCAAGCAAGAATACTGGAGTGGGTTTCCATTCCCTTCTCCACACCCTTTCTGAGGTGCTTCACATTCCTAAGCCTTTTCAAGACTGTAGGTCAGGTCACTTGACTTCAACTATGACTGCTGCAGCCACTTAACGAAGCAGAGGAGAGGAAAACTTCAGGCGTTTGTCGTCCTCTCCCTTCCTGTATTATGGTCTCATTTCATGACAGAGTGGTTTCTGTTTTTATTCTCTTTGTTTGGAGTAATTCTTTAAAAAGTGCATTATGTAGTAGTCAAGGTGACTTAGGAAATCAAAAATGTTTACTTTTAGTTTGCCTTTTTTTTTAAATAGACTGTACCTATACATAATACATTCATGTACATGAAAAGAATCTGAAAGTATATATACCAGTGTTAGTAGTAGTTATCACAGGGGGGTGAGTTGAGTTTTTGTTTGTTTCATCTTTTGTTTATATTTATGATTTTCATAATGACCTCTATTGTATAACAAGAAAAAGATTTCAGAGTTCCTTGTGATTTCATTGATAACTGAAACTTGCTTCTGTTTTTATTTTTCAGATTAACAAAATATATTGTGTTATTGTGTTTCACTAAATTTCTGAAGGCTGTTGGACTTTTTGAATCATATGATCTCCTAAAAGTAGTTCACATTGTTCAGTTCATTTTTATATTAAAACTTGGGTGAGTGTGTACAGTTCTTTTTTTCTTAATGTTTTTTAATGTCTTTGAAAATTCTGTGTTAACTGAGTGTCTTTAGGAAGTTTTACATAAAACATTTTGTGCATTTTATTCCTCCTGAAAAGTATTTGATATATATATGTGTATTTTAAAGATAGACTACCTAAGGTTAGAGATAACAGGCTGGATTTAAAAAAGAATTGTCACACTCTATTAGCTTGCCAAAACATCAGCTTTTACTTTAGTTTGTGTTAATGTGTGAAGAGATACCCCACAACCAAGGTAAGAGAAACCCCAGTAAGACAGTAGGCGCTGAGAGAGGGCATCAGAGGACAGACAGACTGAAACCACAATCACAGACAACTAGCCAATCTGATCACATAGACCACAGCCTTGTCTAACACAATGAAACTAAGCCATACCATATAGGGCCACCTAAGACAGGCGGGTCATGGTGGAGAGCTCTAACAAAATGTGGTCCACTGGATAAGCCACTTCAGTATTCTTGTCTTGAGAACCCCATGAACAGTATGAAAAGGCAGAAAAATAGGACGCTGAAAGATGAACTCCGCAAGTTGGTAAGTGCCCAATATGCTACTGAAGATCAGTGGAGAAATAACTCCAGAAAGAATGAAGGGACGGAGCCAAAGCAAAAACACCCAGTTGTGGATGTGACTGGTGATAGAAGCAAGGTCCGATGCTGTAAAGAGCAATATTGCATAGGAACCTGGAATGTTAGTTCCATGAATCAAGGCAAATTGGAAGTGGTCAAACAGGAGATGGCAAGAGTGAACATCGACATTCTAGGAACCAGCGAACTAAAATGGACTGGAATGGGTGAATTTAACTCAGATGACCATTATACCTACTACTGTGGGCAGGAATCCCTTAGAAGAAATGGAGTAGCCATCATTGTCAACATAAGAGTCCAAAATGCAATACTTGGATGCAGTCTCAAAAACGACAGAATGATCTCTTTGTTTCCAAGGCAAACCATTCAATATCACGATAATCCAAGCCTATGCCCCAACCAGTAACGCTAAAGAAGCTGAAGTTAAACAGTTCTATGAAGACTTACAAGACCTTCTACAACTAACACCCCAAAAAAGATGTCCTTTTCATTATAGGGGCCTGGAATGCAAAAGTAGGAAGTCAAGGAACACCGGAAGTAACAGGCAAATTTGGCCTTGGAATGCGGAATGAAGCAGGGCAAAGGCTAATAGAGTTTTGCCAAGAGAATGCACTGGTCATACAAAGCACCCTCTTCCAACAACACAAGAGAAGACTCTACACATGGAAATCACCAGATGGCCAACACAGAAATCAAATTGATTATATTATTTGCAGCCAAAGATGGAGAAGCTCTATACAGTCAGCAAAAACAAGACCGGGAGCTGACTGTGACTCAGATCATGAACTCCTTATTGCCAAATTCAGACTTAAATTGAAGAATGTAGGGAAAACCACTAGATCATTCAGGTATGACCTAATTCAAATCCTTTATGCAGAGTGGAAGTGACAGATAGATTTAAGGGACTAGACCTGATAGAGTGCCTGAAGAGCTATGGACCGAGATTCGTGACACTGTACAGGAGACAGGGAACAAGACCATCCCCAAGAAAAAGAAATGCAAAAAAGCAAACTGGCTGGCTGAGGAGGCCTTACAAATAGCTATGAAAAGAAGAGAAGCAAAAGGCAAAGGAGAAAAGGAAAGATATATCCATTTGAACGCAGAGTTCCAAAGAATAGCAAGGAGAGATAAGAAAGCCTTCCTCAGTGATCAGTGCAAAAAAATAGAGGAAAATAATAGAATGGGAAAGACTAGAGACCTCTTCAAGAAAATTAGAGATACCAAGGGAATATTTCATGCAGAGATGGGCTCAATAAAGGACAGAAATGGTATGGACCTAACAGAAATAGAAGATATTAAGAGGTGACAAGAATACACAGAAGAACTGTACAAAAAAGGTCTTCACAACCCAGATAATCATGATGGTGTGATCACTCACCTAGAGCCAGACATCCTGGAATGTGAAGTCAAGTGGGCCTTAGGAAGCAACAATACAAACAAAGCTAGTGGAGGTGATGGAATTACAGTTGAGCTATTTCAAATCCTAAAAGATGATGCTGTGAAAATTCTGCACTCAATATGCCAGCAAATTTGGAAAACTTAGCAGTGGCCACAGGACTGAAAAAGGTCAGTTTTCATTCCAATCCCAAAGAAAGGCAATGCCAAAGAATGCTCAAACTACCGCACAATTGAACTCATCTCACATGCTAGTAAAGTAATGCTCAAAATTCTCCAAGCCATGCTTCAGCAATATGTGAACCGTGAACTTCCAGATGTTCAAGCTGGATTTAGAAAATGCTGAGGAACCAGAGATCAAATTGCCAACATCCGCTGGATCATCAAAAAAGCAAGAGAGTTCCAGAAAAACATCTATTTCTGCTCTATTGACTATGCCAAAGCCTTTGACTGTGTGAATGACAATAAGCTATGGAAAATTCTGAAAGAGATGGGAATACAGACCACCTGACCTGCCTCTTGAGAAATCTGTATGCAGGTCAGGAAGCAACTGTCCAGTTAGAACTGGACATGGAACAACAGACTGGTTCCAAATAGGAAAAGGAGTACAACAAGGCTGTATATTGTCACCCTGCTTATTTAACTTCTATGCAGAGTACCTCCTGAGAAACGCTGGACTGGAAGAAGCACAAGCTGGAATCAAGATTGCCGGGAGAAATATCAGTAACCTCAGATATGCAGATGACACCACCCATATGGCAGAAAGTGAAGAAGAACTAAGGAGCCTCTTGATGGAAGTGAAACAGGAGAGTAAAAAAGTTGGCTTAAAGCTCAACATTCAGAAAACTAAGATCATGGCATCTGGTCCCATCATTTCATGGGAAATAGATGGGGCAACAGTGGAAACAGTGTCAGACTTAATTTTATTGGGCTCCAGAATCACTGCAGATGGTGACTCCAGCCATGAAATTAAAAGACACTCCTTGGAAGAAAAGTTATGACCAACCTAGATAGCATATTGAAAAGACATTTCTTTCTTTGAAGAGACATTACTTTCCCAACAAAGGTCCATCTAGTCAAATCTATGGTTTTTCCAGTAGTCATGTATGGACATGAGAGTTGGACTGTAAAGAAAGCTGACAGCCAAAGAATTGATGGTTTTGAACTGTGGTGTTGGAGAAGACTCTTGAGAGTCCCTTGGCCTGCAAGGAGATCCAACTAGTCCATCCTAAAGGAGATCAGTCCTGGGTGTTCACTGGAAGGACTGATGTTGAAGCTGAAACTCCAATACTTTGGCCACCTGATGCAAAGAGCTGACTCATTTGAAAAAACCTTGATGCTGGGAAAGATTGAGGGCAGGAGGAGAAGTGGATGACAGAGAATGAGATTGTTGGATGGCATCACCAACTCAATGGACATGAGTTTGGGTAAACTCCGGGAGTTGGTGATGGACAGGGAGGCCTGGCGTGGTGCAGTCCACGGGGTCACAAAGAATCGGACACGACTGAACAACTGAACTGAACTGAATGCAGTTTTTGCAAATTTAATGTCTGGCTTAATAGAACACAGCTGGATTCCCACATCTGAGTCAGCATTCAGTCGGTTACGGTCAGCATTCAACTGCTTACAGTTGCAGTAACCCACATGAACTAGCTTCTGAAAAGCTCTCCTGTACAGCCCTGAGAGAATAAGAGTGAAAAGAGTAAATAATATCTAAATACTTCTTTAAAAATAGTGTGATCTCACAGCTCGCTAAAGGGGCCTCAGGGGCCCTAGGGATTCCCAGACCATCCTACTGGGGATGGAATGTCACCTGAGCCTTGTCTGGGCACAGATGTTCATTTTCCAAGTTGCACCACACTGATCTGTGTTCACTATATGTCCCTTCATAATATAGGGTAGGCTTGAAAAGTAAGTAAAAGTGTTCGTCACTCAGTCGTGTCTGACTCTGCAACCTCGTGGACTGTAGCCCGCCAGGCTCCTCCGTCTGTGGGATTTTCCAGGCAAGAATACTGCAGTGGGTTGCCATTTCCTTCTCCAGAGCATCTTCCTGACCCAGCAGTCTAACCTGGGTCTCCTGCATTGCAGGCAGACTCCTTACTATCTGAGCCACCAGGGAAGGGCCTGCTTACAGTATACCTTTTACATTATTCTGCATGTAGTAAGAAATTTTCTCTAAAAGTTCTCAGGACCTTGGGACTGATGGTGACCAACCTTTGTATTAATAAGAGTTTGTTACACTCCTGGCAGTATAATTTTAGTAATAATGAAAAGTGATTCTTGACTAGGAAATTTTAAGCACCAGTTATATGTATTTTTAATAACTATTTTGGGTATGTGAAAGGTAGGGTATATAATTAGTACTTTTTCAGTTCTATTTCAAGACTTGTTATTACTAAATTTTTTAGAAGGTAGGAGTTATTTTCTTTGGCATTTCAGAGTATAAAAAAATATCAAGAGTTCTTTTGTGGCTTGTAAACTGGGTTTTGAAGGCCATTACAAAAGAAAGAAGAGTTCCCAAGACATTGTGGCAGAAGCCTTATTAAAATAAGTGGTGTTCTCTAGTATAATTTCTTTAGAGGCTAACATACCCTTTAAGTTCTCGTATATTAAAGTGTCTTTACTTTAAACCATACCTTGTATATAAGATTAATTAATATTAGTTAATATTTCAATATTCACAGGACTGCATTTTTTATGGTTTTGTTTCAAAAGCCTTTTTCTTCTGGGAAAAGTATTACCAAACGCCAGGTAAGTCTTTTGCAGAATCCTTTTGTCCTAGCAGTAGACCAGGAGGCACTGTTCTTTCCTTGCTTAGGGTTACTTATTGAATGATTTTAAGTGCACAACAGAACATTCCTAGAGTTAACTTGCTGTTGACTTAGCTTTTCAGAACTGAGGCTTTAAGAGTAAACTATAAAGTGCTAAGATAATGAAGTATTTAAAAATGTAGTATAGGGTAGAAAATGTCTCAAGCATGCATATAATTATTTCCTTTAATACACGATCCATATTTTGAAAAGATTTACAAATCAGGCATATTAACATGCCCACAAAACTAGGATAGATGTCACTGGGGAGCAGGTGAAGCATAAGGGTAAGAACAAGGCACCTGCAGTCAGACAGACTCATGGCTGGTCTAGTTACTAACTCTTACTTAGTAAGTTACTTAATTTCTTTACCTTCAGTTTCTCACCTGAAAATGCAGATGATAATGCTTTCCTAATGAAGCTATGAGGAATAAATGGATTAATACATGTGAAGTTCTTTAAACAGTGCTGGACATGTTGTGAGTGTTAAGTCGCTTCAGACTCTGCAACGAGTGGACTGTAGGCAGCCAGGCTCCTCTGTCCATGGGGATTCTCCAGGGAAGAATACTGGAGTGGGTTGGCATGCCCTCCTCCAGGGGATCTTCCCGACCCAGGGAGCAAGCCTGCATTTCTTACGTCTCCTGCACTGGCAGGCGGACTCTTTACCACTAGTGCCACCTGGGAAAACCCACGTAGTGAGAATGCAGTGCATACTGGCTGTCTCCCTCGTCGTCATTATTATTTTCTTTAAGCATCTGAGGTTCAGGATGCATACCCAGAAGTGTCCTACTTCTGCGTAATCATCTCACATGATCACCTCTTTGGACAGCACTTATATCCTACTACATGTTTGCTTTATGCCACAACTTAGAAACCTGGGCTGTGATTTTTTATTAGAAAGAAATTTAAGTACCTTTGTTTTAGAGGACCAAGAACATTTTTTAAAATAGGATTAATTTTTAAACCCCATCTTAACTTCCCCATCCCCCTTTTCAAATAATTGGAGAATTGACTATTCCTGCTGGAGAAGAATTTAAAGACTAAAACATTTTATGTTCCTGGCAAACTGGTGAGAACTAATGTAAAAAATGGAGAAAATTGTACTCTATAGAAAAAGATTTCAGGATCTAGCACCAGAGAAGAATATAGAAAATGCAAATCTAGATTTAGTCAAGACATCTTAATAATTTCTGCTTGATTTCAAAATACGTAATTATTTGGCCTTTAAAATATTTGTGTTACCATTATCTTCCCCTGTGTGTTTTGTTTAAGATTTTGAGATATCTGGCTAACATAATTTTTTGTTTCCATTTTTAGTGGATCAAAATATTTAAACATGCAGTTGCTGGGTGTATCATTTCACTCTTGTGGTTTTTTGGCCTCACGCTTTGCGGACCACTAAGGTAAATAGAAATGCATGTTTTGAGTGTTCTTATTTCTTCATTTGGAATATTAGTTTTTTGCCATTATGTTTTAATGTCAAATATTTTTGTCAGTTTTATACAAATGTTTCTTTCACTTCAACAGCATTGGGTACAACTAAGTATACATATATATTGAGGACCTGTTTAGTCTGTGGACTAGTTCTTTGTTGAATAGCATTTATGTATTCATGATATGTCATAGATATTTTACTAGAGTCCACCAAACAGTTTCAGAAAAATTTTAGCATAAATGGCTTTTTTGTTATTCATTGATTATATCCCTTTTAGCAGCTGATTTTAGAAATGAAAAGTCTAAAATGGTAAATAAAATCAGCCAATAAGGAGAAGAGCAAAATCTTTTAAAATTGCTCCCTCCTCCAACTCTGAAAGTCCTGTAGTATCCACAGAAGATGTGTGAAAGGTATGGTTATAAAAAATGTCTTGGAAATAGTGTGCCAGTCATCAGATTTAAGATGAGTTAACTCTGATTTCATATTCCCCTAAGTCTATATAGATTCTTTTATATAAATTGGTCAGTTCAAGGGGCAAAATGCTTTAGGGCCACTTAATTTAATAAGAATTATGACAGGTGCAACTGTGTATAAGTCTTAATGTTTCTCTCTCTCAAAATTATAAGAAAAAGTACCCTGCCATTGATGAGGGAAGAATATGGGGACAAGAAGCAAAGAATAAGCTGAAGGGTATTCTAAACAGATTCCCTCAGGTTGATGGAGTGGACAGAGTAGAAAGTGATTAATGGGACCTGCTTTGTGAAAAGGCTTTTCTTCTCTCCCAGCAAATAAACGAGCTCCGGGTGTGTCTCCCTTTAGCTTGTGTACCCTGTACTTCTTGAAAGAGGAATATATAGAACTCCAGTGTCACATCCCGGTCCGTGACAGCAGTAGGATCCCGGAGTGGTGGGAAAGCTGGCTGGAATTATTCAGCTTGGGGAAAGCCTTTTCAGTTTATGCTTAAATATGACTGACTGATCATTTCTTCCTCCTGAAGTGATCCTTTGGTCTGTTTGTTACTAAATCACCATCACTGAGTGTCAGGGAATGAAGGGGGAACGTTGTTAATTCTTACTTGGCTCCTCATTTAGTCATCTGTTTCTTCCCTTGCAACCCTCAGTACCACCAGCTCCTCTGCCAACGCTGCCCCTCTCATTCTTTTACTAAAATCGTCATTCAGCTTCTTGATCAGACTTCTTTGGTGTTTCACAGCCTGTCTTATTTCAAGTTACTGTCATTCTGCTGATATTTTTTTATTGTAATTTCCCAAATGTTAACAGAACTGAAATAATCACTGCCATGTTTTCATTACAGATTTTTGAGTAAAGAGGAAAAATGAAAATGTTCTTAATGAGAAGCTCAAGATCTGTAGATCCTATAAGCTCCCTTCAGCTGGCAATAATTTTTTAATATTTCATACATATAAAACCATAAATCTAAATAAATACGAACATTCATGTGTTCCCCCAAATAAAACCTTACCAGTTCCTCTGGTGCCTTATGAATCCCCCTCCTGATTAAGTCCCTGTCTCTGGCTACCATTGGATGTAACCAGCATTTCTTTTTTGCAGATTTTTTACTTGATATGAATAGAATCACACTGCATGTGCTTTTGTGCAGCATACTTTTTACATGTAGTGTTATGTTTGAGATTTGCTCATTTTGATGCATGTAGTGTGTGTGTATATATGTGTATATAGTTCTTTCAGTTTTATGTTGTTTTTTGAAATATAATTCATAGACCATAAAATTTGCTCTTTTTGTCTCAGTGCATTTGGGCTGCTGTAACAGAAATACCATGGGCTGGGTGACTTTTTTAAAAATGCACATTTGTTTCTCATGATTCTGGAGGCCAGGAAGGCCAGGATCAAGGTACAGGTGATTCGATGTGTGAAGAGAGACCTCTTCCTGGTTCATAGAAAGCCGTCTTGTTTCTTCACTGTAACCTGACATAGCAGAAGGGGCAAGGCCGCTCCCTTTGGTCTCTTTCATAAAGCTTTAATCTCATTTATGAGGGTTTCACCCTCATAACCTTAAGCACCTCTCAAAGGTGTTCCTTACCTCCTAATTCCGTCATGTTGGGGATTGAGTTTAACCTTGGGGCAGGGAAGTGAAGTGAAGTGAAGTCGCTCAGTCATGTGTGACTCTTTGCCACCCCATAGACTGTAGCCTACCAGGCAGGGAGGGACACAGACATTCAGTCTGCAGCACTTGTAAAGTATACAATTCTGTATTTCTTAGAATTTGTGTATATTTGTAGAATTTCCTCCATTTTTTCCACTGTATAATAGTCCTTTGAATGGATACACTCTATATTATATTACCCATTCTATCTTCAGTGAGTAGTTAGGTTGTTTCCAGCTTAGGGATATTGCAAACAATACTGGTATCTTATAAGTGTTTCCTGGTACATGTATATAAGAAATATGTATGATATAATCCTACAAATAGCATTATTAGATATTTATAGTTACAGCCTTCTAAGATACATAATGCCAGAATGTTTTCCAAGGCAGCTGTGCATGTTTATTTTTTCCATAATGGTTTATGAAATCAAGGGGGAAGATGTATTTTCTTCTCCCTTAATCCGGTTGAATTCCTGCCTCCTGATAAAGATCAGACATACTTCATGAATTACGGTGTTTTATTTTTGTAGGACCTTGCTGCTATTCGAGCACAGTGATATTGTTGTCATCTCACTGCTCAGTGTTTTGTTCACTAGTTCTGGAGGAGGACCAGCAAAGGTAGAATTTTCTGTTATTTGAAAATTGAAAGTATACAAGTAAAATATTGGAAGGCAATAAAATAGTATATCCTTTCCCATTTAAAAGAATGCAGAGACTTTTTGCTAATTATAAATTCTTCTCATAAGTGTTCTATTTTTTACTGTTTATTTTTAAATCATTATAAATTCCTGCATGTGTGTGTGTACTCAGTCATGTCTGACTTTTCAAGACCCCATGGGCTGCAGCCTGCCAGGCTGCTCTGTCCATGGAATTTTCCAGGCGAGAATACTGGAGTGGGTTGCCACTTCCTCCTCCAAGGGATCTTCCTGACCCGGGGACTGAACCCATCTCCTGTGTCTCCTGCACTGCAGGCAGATTCTTTACCCCTGAGCCACCTGGGAAGCCTAGGAAGCTGCAAATACAGTACAGAGAGGTCCTTGTGGCTTCACTCAGTGTCAGCAATAGCTTCCTACCAGCTCAAGTACACTGTCGAAACCAGGAAGCTGACATCGGTACAACCCATAGACAGTATTCAGATTTCACCAGTTTTACATACACTCGTGTATATGTTTGTGTGTGTATATGTGCGTTTAGATTTGTTTAACCATCGCCATAGTCAGAGATACAGAACTGATCAATCACTGCAAACATCTCCTTCATGCTTTACCTGAGCCCTCCCCTATTTCATTCTTAACTCCTATACATCATTTTTGGAAAATATGTCCCTAAAACCTTGTTATATTTAAAGTTTGATGAACATTTGCCAAGTAGGCAACCCTATTCATCTTATATAATTTAAGTATTAACCTATTTTTAGTAAATTTATCATCAATATGCGATTAAAAGTTCTTACAACTATAATACTTTTACTTACCAAATTAAATGCTTCCTGTGTTACAGAGGAAAGGAGAAATAAAGGCAAATAAAGTATAATAGTCTCTTTTCTGAAAGGGACTTTCAGGCTCAGTAGTGAATAAAGTGACCAAAGCAATATGCCACGTAGAGCAAAGTGAGTCTGCCCAACTTGTACATTTTAGATTGGAACTATGGGTATTAAAGTATATGCTACTATTTAATCTTTTGCCTTTACTCACAGAGTATTCCAAAATAAACGTTAAGTATACTCACAGCATACTCCAAAATCAATGTCAAAAAATTACAAAAGAGAAAACCAGTACATGTGACTTCATAATGATTACAAACGTCTACGTAACAGATACCATTGTGCAGGGACTTCCCTGGCAGTCTGGTGGTTAAACTCCAAGCTTCCACTGCAGGGGACGCTTCCCCGGGAGGGGAACTAGGATCCTACGTGGTACAGCCAAAAGAATAAATAAATAAAAATATTTGGAAAATAATTGTGCAAACTAACAATGGTAACAAATTGCCACAAAATTTTACATTAAAAAAATATATATATACTCAGATCACTCACATAGTATTAAAAAATGCTGAAGATCTTCAACATAAACAAGCTAAGGACAAAGACAACTCATAAAATAAACACAAATGACTTTAAAACATTAAAAATTTTACTGTACTAAAATGAGAGTATAGATCTTACATATCCTCTCGTTAGTGTGGGTAATGAATCCGGGCATCTAACCAGAACTGTGGTTTATATTTTAGTTCTGACTGTGAAGTTCTACAGAATCCTCAGTGCCCTCTTTGCAGCAAAAGTCTTAAGTTATAGTCTCCATGTTTGGGTATTGTTAATTTACCATGTCCTGATTCAATGAAAATTAGGAAATTTTAAATTGTATGGCTTATGGATACTGACTTTGTCAAAATACCTACCACACTGATAGGAAATTTATCAAGTATAGTGGTTATCTTGTAATGAATAAAAATCCTCATTTTGCACTTAAAATTTTTATTTTCTGAAAGTATCTGGTATTACACCTGTAAATTTGTAACTGGAGAATGTGTAATAGTGCTATTTAGATTGCTTCTGTATGAAAAACTCTGAAGTATTTGCATAAACCTGGATAGTCTGTCCTTCTTTTAATTTTCTTTTGTCAAAATCCTTTCCTGGAATGAGAACTTAAGAAGTGTGTCAGCTTTTAAGTGCATTACACCTTTACTAGATATTAGAGATGACTACTGATTTTCTTAACATGCCCTCTTAGTTCTTTTTCCCTAGAAGAATGATAACTATAGAGTATGGACATTATTGTAAAGCAACTGTCTTCACTATTACTTGCATGTTAGAGAATAAAATGTCACTACTAATTATTCCTTAGCTACTTGAGCTTTTCAAACAGAAGCAAAGTAACATTTAAGAAGACTGGCTCTTTGAATATTTAATAGTTTGTGCATGGTAATATCCCTATTCATAGTCGCAAAGACACAATTGAAGTTGTCATTATTAAGTGTCTTAAAGTGCCCTGAAAACATACTGCGGAATTTATGGGAGCTCTTTACTTTTGCATCTTACTGTTAATACTATAAATTTACATGTATAGTATACAGATTTTAATGTCAAATGTTATTTTATCTTTAAATAGGTATTTGAAAAAATTTTCTTTAGCATTTGTATAGTCATGGTCTTAAAAATCAACACTTGAAAAAGCCACTCTTGATATTATTCTCTTCATTTTCAGACAAGGGGGGCTGCTTTTTTCATTATTGCTGTGATTTGCCTGTTGCTTTTCGACAATGATGACCTCATGGCTAAAATGGCTGAGCACCGTATCCTTTTGCAGAAGATGGGAGTTTTTTAGTCTTACGGAAAAACAGAAGACTGGCAGAATGGGAAAGAAGGAGTAACTGAATTAAACTAATCAATCGTGAATGAAGCTTTCATAGATTAATGTAGGTATTCTAAATCACTATTCAAATAGTGAATAAATTCATTCTAAATTAAACATCTTATAAAGCACCCTAAATTTTCAGCAATTTTGGGACAATGAAAGAATATTTTAGAATGTTGTGGCGCTAATGTATGTATGTGTATACATATATATGTATGATTTACTCACTCAATAAAATCAATCTGTTTGCTCCGTTATAATTTAACGATTTAAATAAATGCTCCCTTTAGAAGGCAGTGGCAGTTATTAAATATAAACTTTTTTGAAATTAAATGAAAAAACCTTTGGCATCTTCTTACCTGAAAGAAGTTTAAATTCCTTAATCTGGTATTCACTCCCTTGCTCTAAATTATTTCCAACTCAGCCCCCCACTCCTCTCTTATATTGACTAAACCCAACTTCCAATCAAATATATCTACTCATTTTCCTCTGCAGACATGGCTTGTTCTTTCCTATCCACATACCCTAGCTGCTGCTAAGTCGCTTCAGTTGTGTCTGACTCTGTGTGACCCCACAGACAGCAGCCCACCAGGCTCCCCCATCCCTGGGATTCTCCAGGCAAGAACACTGGAGCAGGTCGCCATTTCCTTCTCCAGTGCATGAAAGTGAAATGTGAAAGTGAAGTCGCTCAGTCGTGTCCAACTCCTAGCGACCCCATGGACTGCAGCCCACCAGGCTCCTCCATCCATGGGATCTTCCAGGCAAGAGTACTGGATGGGGTGCCATTGCCTTCTCCACCACATACCCTTAGCCCTCTCCATTTAGCAGGGCTCAGAACACCAGTTTTGAATCTTCTGGTGATTGATACTGCCCTAAAACCTATTCATTAACTAAGACCAGTTTACTGTGTTACAGTGAAAGACAATGGTATGACTTTTGCAAAACTTCAGGTTGACTGTTAGACAACTGTTGCCCACCCTCCCCTCTTTTGCTTGCTGCTTATTTTGCTGAGGTTTATGTTATCAATGACTAAGAAGCAGATTTAGGACTGAGTTTTACATGGCATTCCAAAAAAAATCAACCTTAATTGAATCAGATAGGAGTGGTCCAAGGAGGTTCTAGTAGGTATGCATATGTCATTTGGAGGTTATGTACTAAAATTTAACAACTATGCCTTAAGCACTATTATACTTGTCTTGGAGACAACAAAAGAAGTATATACAAGCCATTCTAATTTACAAATCATGTTCCCTAAATTAATTTTTTCATTATTTTCTTTTGTTTTTAAGGGAAACATAATTGAGGATAGTCAGGTTTGGGGCCCTCAGACTAATAAATAGTGAACCCAGAGTAGTAGGTAAATTCCAGGAGGACTTCAGGATTCAAAGAGTTAAATTTTTTTTCCTTTACTCCGACTCACTTAGCTGAAGGACATCATGACAGTGCTCTAACCCACATGCTTTACACAGCCATTGCCTTCTTAGGTGTGGCAGATCACAAGGTATGTTTTATTTTCTTTGTTCTTAACATGAGAGATTCTGAAAAGTTAAAGCAACGATAACTTTAAAAGTGCATTTAAAATGTTTTACAGTACTGCCAACCAATTTAAGTAGTTTAGTAATTTGGGTTATGAAAAAAAAATGCTAGCTGCATTTCTTTAAATATTATATATTTAAGGCTTAAGTATTGAACTCTTGTGTCTCTAATAAGACTTATCTACTTTTACTCACAGGGTGGAGTATTGTTGCTAGTACTGGCTTTGTGTTGTAAAGTTGGTTTTCATACAGCTTCCAGAAAACTCTCTATAGATGTTGGTGGAGCCAAACGTCTTCAAGCTTTATCCCAAATTGTTTCTGTACTTCTCTTATGCCCATGGGTCATTGTTCTTTCTGTGACAACTGAGGTAAGAGCAGGAATTTATTGGTAATAAGTAAAATAAATTACTGTTACTTATAGATTTTAGTTCAGTAAAGTATATTTTATTTCAGTTTGATGTTGCAAGTGGCTTAAATGTCTTTGCATTTTCTTTATAGGTTTTGAAATTTTTTTTTTAATATTTATTTTTATTTATTTGGCTGCACAGGGTCTTTTGTGGCATGTGGGATCTAGTTCCCCCACGAGGGATCAAACCAAGGGCCTCAGCATTGAGAGCTCAGAGTCTTAGCCACTGGACCACCAGGGGAGTCCCTGAAAATTTTTTAGAGTTAACTTTATTGTTTATAGAAAATACAAATCAAGTACTATTACATTTATATATCCCTCCCGTCCCTGTGGTAGTATTTAACTGATCCCTTCAGTTAAATACTACCCAAAATAATTTAATACTTACCCAAAAACCCAAGGATTGTACATCACCAAGTATTTATAAAATTATTAAACCATAATGCTTCTTTTTTTAACACTTGGGGGAATATGAGGAAAATGTGACAATATCTTATAACTCATATTTTGGCATTTTACAAGTTATATTGAATCATGGAAAAACTTGTTTACACATAAATGGATTAACTAAAATATAAGATGTGAACTTTATACCCATATGGTATTAACAATTTTTTTTTTTTTTAATTTCTAGAGTAAAGTCGATTCTTGGTTTTCTCTCATTATGCCTTTCTCAACGGTTATTTTTTTTGTCATGATCCTGGATTTCTATGTCGAGTCCATTTGTTCAGTCAAAATGGAAGTTTCCAAATGTGCCCGCTATGGATCCTTTCCCATTTTTATCAGCGCTCTACTGTTTGGAAAGTTTTGGACACATCCGATAGCAGGCCAGCTCCGGGCTGTGGACAGAGCAGCACGCCAGGAGGGCACGGAGCACGTGCTTTCTGGAGGAGTGGTGGTCAGCGCTGTGTTCTTCACCTTATGTGAGCATTTCCCCTAGCAAGTTCCTTCCTGTGGATTCTGCGGCTCATTCACTCAACTGGGGAGTGTGTTCAGTGCTTACATAGTGCTGAGAGATACTGTTGGGTTCTGTAGGTTAAACTTTAAAAATTTTTGTAATATATGTATACATATATATTTTTTTCTTTCCTTCTTTTAGCTGCCAACATCCTATCATCTCCTTCTAAGAGAGGACAGAAAGGTACCCTCATTGGATATTCTCCTGAAGGAACACCTCTTTATAACTTCATGGGTGACGCTTTTCAGCATAGTTCCCAGTCCATCCCTAGGTTTATTAAGGAATCACTAAAACAAATTCTTGAGGAAAATGACTCTAGGCAGATCTTTTACTTCTTGTGTTTGAATCTGGTAAGAGTTTTAAATATTAATGGCATATCTTGAAAGCTTAATTTTTTTCTTTTCTTTCTTTTTGAAGGCTTAATCTTTTAATTTTGACAGTTCTGGTGTAATTTCTGTTATTCCCAAATAATTTTAATAGTTAGAGGTGGGCTAAAATATTTTCTCTAGTAGAAAGATTACAGGATCTTATTCATACTGCTTAAATACTTTTGAGGTATTTTAGAGACATTGGTTTAGTGTGCCGTTCAAGAGTAGCTTATAAAGATTCTTATGTACACCTTATGGGATCTCACTCCCAACCAGATTGCTAACATTTTCTAATCTAGCTTATTGAGTTCTACAGACATGTAGATAAAGCTGTCTCCTTTTAAATAATTTATAAGATGGACATACCTGATTTAGCATGATTTCTTACCATTTATATGAAATGAGATTTCTTGTATGAGAATCAGTTAAGTAATGAAAGAGGCAGTATATCTTCAAGTAAGCTTTGGGTAATTAAGCATTAAATTCCTTATGATCAAATTCTGATAAGTTAAAACAGTATTTCCCAATTGTTTTTTTGAGAAATAAAAACTATTCCCCTGTTGTTGTTGTTGTTTTTGGAACATGTTTTAGCTTTTTACCTTTGTGGAATTATTCTACGGCGTGTTGACCAATAGTCTGGGTCTGATCTCAGATGGATTTCACATGCTCTTTGACTGCTCTGCTTTGGTCATGGGACTTTTTGCAGCCCTGATGAGCAGATGGAAAGCAACTCGGATTTTCTCCTATGGGTAGGTACACTGACTTCAAGGCTCGTGTTAATAGCAAATTCCATCTCATGGGATAACATTTTACTACCTTTAATACAAATTTAATTTTTCAGAGCCTAATTCTTCTTTAAAGTAGATAAGAGGAAATAAACCAAGCATTTGATAAATACTGAATGGCAATAAGCTTAAGACCATATTCCCTGACAAATCCTTCTCATAGATAGATAGCAAAAGTCAGTTAAACAGTGAGCTGTTTGGCCAACAGTGTTTCTTTGAGGTCATGGAATGTGCATGTTCATTCACATCTTTGCTGTTAGAGAATTCAAACCTTGAAGTGACTGTACATGCAGTATCCTTCCACTAAGTGAATCATTCAGTGAATATTAGAATCCATGATTTGTGCAGAGTATTTTGATAAAGACCTACTGTAAATAGGTTAATAAATTCAGCTTCTTTTCAGCTGTTTATATTTTGAAAGATGGATGAGCCAAAGATACAAAAAATCTTGATACAAGCTAAATCTGTGTGTTATGACAGATACAGAGAACATCAAAGTCTTGAAAGAGAGAAAAGTAACTTCTTGCTAAGAAATTAGGACAGGCTTTGTATAAGAGGGGACACTGAAGAAGGACTCTGATAAACACATAAAATCTCAACAAACATATAAACCTTCTTTCAAGTCTTACTGTTTGTGTAGTTGAAAATCTGGACTCATTTCCTCATTTATAACATAATAATGTTTATATTTTAAAAATACTTCATTTGTCAATTTCCTTTTCTAAAAATATATTCTCCACTTTTAGGTATGGCCGAATAGAAATTCTCTCTGGATTTATTAACGGGCTTTTTCTAGTGGTAATAGCTTTCTTTGTGTTTATGGAATCAGTGGCTAGGTTAATTGATCCTCCGGAATTAGACACACACATGTTAACAGTAAGTCTTATCATTTTACTATTTGAATTTCTACTCATACAGCTATTTCCCTACTAATGTTTAACTACTTGTAATTATTGACCTAACAAGGTTTTTATTTTTATTTTTTTTTACTCAACATAACTTCCTATCTTGCTATTTATATTTACACTGCTGACTCTTAGAAATTAATTAATACACCTTTCTCCAGTACATTGGTAGTCAGAATATTAGATGACATTCTAAAACACAGATTGTTTCTCTGCCTTATTAAATGTTTTTGTTTGAAGATGTGTTTTTAGGTACCTGAGGAAATTTGCAGACTTTACTACTCTGAGTTAGTGCTGTGGTGGCTCAGTGCTCTCCCCGCGCCCCTTAACCTCTGCATGTGCTTCTCCTTGTCGCTCTCACACCTTTCCCACATTCTGCCCATTTAGCCTGCACTTCCAGCGTCACCTCTGGTGGGATACCTTCCCTTCATCCCTCTCTTCTCACCACAAAGTATGTTTGATTTCCCTTTCTGAATATTCCCATTATATCTGTGCAGTCTTCTTATAGCAACTCTGACTTAAAGCTGTTGTTTAATTTGTCATTCTTCCACAATTAAGATGTATTTTCAGGACCTGAATTGTGTATATTAACTCTTAAATTTTAGCACCTGGCTTATAATAGAAAGCCAACTATTAATTGGTAGGGATTTTTTTTTGTAATATAGTAGAATTTTTATTATAATGTTATGTTAGTTTTCAATCTACCACAAAGTGATTCAGTTTTATATATATATATAAATACATATGTATATAAATACATATATATACACATATATATAAATACATATATATATTCTTTTTTTATAGTTCGCTGTTAATCATTAAATGACTAAAAACAATTATGAATCTTGTTGATGGAAGCATATATTAAATGGTTTTGAATTGTAGTTTGGGTATATATTTTGGATTTTTAAATGCTTATATCTTTGACCTTTAATATTTGCTACAGAAATATTCACACAAGGGTATAGGGGTGCACCATTCATTGGACCATTGTTTATAATGGTACAGTGGCAGGGAAAAAAGAAAAACAGTGTTCAATGAAAGGACTAGTTAAATAAACAGCACTCGTACAATAGAATACTACACACCTACTAAAAAGAAAGGTATATCAATATATGCTGGCATGAAAAATATTTACAGTATGTACTAAGTGAAAAAATATACAATATTGAATATGATCCTGTTACTGATTTTTAAAAGGTATATATGTATATTAGTATTGTGCATAGAATATACACCATCCTCTTAGGAGAGACTAACTCTTAGAGGGGTCTTTCACTTTGTTATTTATTTTCATTCTGATGAAATACAGAAACATGAAGTATTTCTTAAAGAGTAGAGTATTTATGATCTAATGAAGTCTCTGCAAGCAGTATTTTATTTCATTCAAAATTCACTAACACTCTTCAGGATCATAAAGCTGACTGAAGTTTTAAAATCTGACGACAGATGGTCTGAGTCATGAGAAAAAGTAAATAAGTTCTACACATGTTTACTACAGACTACAAAGCTAGTCTCTTACTAGCTTTGAAAATTAATTAAAATATTCTGTGCCCTTAATTTTATATGTTCTTTTTATAAAACAAATGGATTTCTCTAAAGGAGAAATTGTAGATATATGTAAGTTAAATAGTGCCATGAGCTACTACTTCAGATCACCTTGTAAGAGGTGTTAATGAAGGTAAGTAACTTTGTTTATCCTCTGAGGTGTTGTTGTGGCACCATTAAGTCAAGATAATCCCACTTACTTTTTGAAAAAATGCTTTTTCATTATACTTTTTTTATTTTGGGAAATCTTACTATAGTTAAGACACAATAAGACTATGTTTATTCGGAGTCCACTCGTTAGTAAATTACAGTCATTGTCTTTTAAAGTATTGACATTTACCTAGTAATATAAATGAGATTTCAGGTACAGTGTATACATGCTCTAGTTAAGCAGTACTTTCAAACTCTTCTTTAAATAAACAAGACAAAACTTGAGCATCATTTACTTATTCATAAACCCTGAATCCGGAGAAGGCAATGGCACCCCACTCCAGTACTCTTGCCTGAAAAATCCCATGGACAGAGGAGCCTGGTAGGCTGCAGTCCATGGGGTTACTAAGAGTCGGACACAACTGAGCGAATTCACTTTCACTTTTCACTTTCATGCACTGGAGAAGGAAATGGCAACCTACTCCAGTGTTCTGGAGAATCTCCAGTGCCTGCAGAATCCTGGGGACAGCGGAGCCTGGTGGGCTGCCTGCCGTCTACGGGGTCGCACAGAGTCGGACACGACTGAAGCAACTTAGCAAACCCTGAATCAAGTACACTTTTATTCTTAATCATTTAATTAAAGCAAACCTAAATCCTTTTACTTGTCAGCACTTTGGTATTTGAAACTTAAGTGCTGCTTCTAAAATATTCTAAAATTCACACTTTAAAATTTTTTCTAATTAATGAGGTTTTACTATATTTTCAAAACTGTAAACCAAAAAAAACCATATAGCTGTATAGTAAATTTTAGATAACAATTTTTTTTTGTTAATTACAAATTTAAAGGTTTCTTTCCTCTTTTTTGCTAGCCAGTCTCAGTTGGAGGGCTGATAGTAAACCTTATTGGTATCTGTGCCTTTAGCCATGCCCATAACCATAGCCATGGAGCTTCTCAAGGAAGCTGTCACTCGTCTGATCACAGCCATTCACACCATGTGCACGGACACAGTGACCATGGGCACGGTCACGGCCACAGCCACGGATCTGCTGGCAGAGGCATGAACGCTAACATGAGGGGTGAGTCCTGGCCAAAAACTGTCCTACCTTTCAACTCTTCTGAGTTGATACTGCATTAAGAATTGGGCTTCTGGTACAATTTTATTTTTAAAAAAAAAAAACAATCTGTAGCTAAGAGATCTAAAATCATCTGTTATAGAAAATGCCCGCAAATGTTCATACATGTCAATTTTTTTTAATGAATTATTGTAATTATAGAGTCTCTTTCATTGTAACACTTGAATAAATATTAGTTGCAAGGGAAACTGTGTTATGCATTTTCATGTAAAAGAATTAGGAAATGTTTATTGTACTGTAAAAAAAAATACAGGGGAAGTATTTATCATTTATGTGATATTTATTCTGATATTTATTTGTTTGGATGTGCTGTGCAGCTTATGGGATCTCAGTTCCCCAACAGGTGATTGAATCTGTGCCCTTGACAGTGGAAGTGCAGAGTCCTAACTTCTGGACTCGCAGAGAATTCCCCATTCTTATAGCTTAAATAATTTGAGTATTGTCAAAAGTTGGCAAATGTATGATTTCTAGGAATCCATCCCAGACAAACTACACCATCGTAAAACTCACCACATTGTGAACAGTTGCCCAAATCTTTATTTTCACCTCTATGCCATGAATTCCTTGATGAAGTGAGGAGGTTAATCATTTGGAAGTACCAGCCCCTAGCAGAGTACCTGGTGGATAATAGATATCCTGTGATATTTGTATAATGAATAAAAATCTAAATTAGATGTGCTTTAATTTTTAATATTTTGTATGCCTTACTTGTAGGTGTATTTCTACACGTTTTGGCAGACACGCTCGGCAGTATTGGTGTGATCGTATCCACCATTCTTATAGAGCAGTTTGGATGGTTCATTGCTGATCCCCTCTGTTCTCTTTTTATTGCTGTATTAATATTTCTCAGTGTTGTCCCACTGATTAAAGATGCCTGTCAGGTTCTACTTCTGAGGCTGCCACCAGAATATGAAAAAGAGCTACATATTGCCTTAGAAAAGGTACTGTATATAATTTCCTTACTATTCTTCTTCCTTTTAAAATAGTATTTGAAATTAAGTTGGCCTAATGAGATGAAAATGAAAACGATAGTCTTGTAGAAAATGAACTGAAAATATGGACAGGCAATTCATAGAAAAACCAGACACAGAATATATTTCAACTTGTAGTTTGCCATTTAATATTATCTGCTGATGAACATTGGCATGTTGACTATATAAGGTATAACATTTTAACCACACTGGTTTCATAAATAAAATTAGTAAAGTTTTCTCACTTTCTCATAATTGGTATCTACTAAAGAAAAGTTTTTACTGTGTCCTACTAAAAAAAGTATTTTACTTCAAAACTAATATACGTCCATTACAGAAAGTTTTAAAGTATAAAAAAGGAAATATATATATAGTTAGTTTCACCACCTGGAGAGAAATACTTTTGAAAAGTTATTTTTCTATGTAAAAATACTTTAAAAATAAAAATAGCCAAAAAAATGTTTTGTACTGCTTTGTAAATTTTTTCCCATTGAATTTAACCAGCCTGTATTGTTGAACATGAAGGCTATCTTTTGAATGTGTTATCTCCAATATGAAATAAAACTTGAACATTTGTATCAGTATAAAGGAAAACAGGTAGTTCACTAAACATATCCGATGTTTAAAACAGGTAAAGTGCATGTTATATAGGTAAAAATAGGTGTGCACCCATTGTGTATAAAGGCGCCTGTGTAACCCTGTTCACTTCCTATTCCAAACTTCCTTCCCTGGCATCACTGCCAGGTCAGTATTGTAGACACCTTGACTTGTAGTTGTCCCTCCTGTTCCCTTCTAAATTCTAGGCTCTCCTTATTGTTGTTGTTATTATTTTTAATCAGCTTAATAATGGTTCCTGGATCAGAAAGACTGCTGTGTGTTCAGTAAATTAGCCTTTCAGGTCCATTTATATCCCCTCTCCTTTTATCTGACAGCTACAGAAAATTGAAGGATTGATATCATACCGAGACCCACATTTTTGGCGTCATTCTGCCAGTATTGTGGCAGGAACAATTCATATACAGGTGACATCTGATGTGCTGGAACAAAGAATAGTACAGCAGGTAATCCTCTTAAGTTTTTAAAATAATTTCAGTTGAGGTAATTCATAAGTAAAATTGTACACATTATAAGTTCTACAGCTCGATAGTCACTTAATTTTTTAAAAATATCAGCCTTACAGCTGTCCAGGGATAGCTTTCTTTTTTATATTTAGATTTGTTTTATATCCCCAAATAGTAAAAATAAAGTCAGTCTTTATTATGTGGAGGACAAGCTTAAGTTAATGTAAAAAAAATTCATTTGTAATCCACCGTGATTACCAACAGATGGTCAAGAAATAAGTTATTATAAATAGTCCTAAGTTAATAATAATAAAGTTGGCAGGGTGGCGATAAGGATGAAAACAGTTCCTGTATCCCTATTCTGGACCTACTGAATTGAAAACAATAGCTGTTTTCCTTTACACTTCTGAATGTCAATTCAGTGAGCTACTGGCCTCCTAACAGATCGTATGTAATATTTGACCAGCTAAATAATAAATGTTACTTTAAGGACTTACAACTGACTATCTGGCTGTTTTCTAAAATGTGATATTCATTATTTAATCCATGTGCACTAAATGCATTAATCTAAATGCTTTTCAATGTATGGATTTTTATAACAGGTTACAGGAATACTTAAAGATGCTGGAGTAAACAATTTAACGATTCAAGTAGAAAAAGAAGCATACTTCCAACATATGTCTGGCTTGAGTACTGGATTTCATGATGTTCTGACTATGACAAAACAAATGGAGTCCATGAAATACTACAAAGATGGTACTTACATCATGTGAGATAACTTGGGAATTACTGCTGGGGTTTGAACAATGAAGATTAAAAGGCCGGGTATTTATAATACCACCAGAAAAGAAAATTGCACATAATTGTACAGAAACATTTTGTTGCTTTTGAAAAAATTTTTAAAGCTCCCTAAAGTTGGATCAAGGAATCTTTCTTAAAGGAAATTTAAATACAGAATGAAGCATTAATTGTACAAGTGAAATAATTGTTGAAATTATGTGTAAAATAGCAAACTTGAAATTTGAGTGAATGTGATGTAATATCACATCATCTTCAAAAATGAACATACAATGATGGATTCAAGTGAAGACCAAGATTACTTCTGTGTGTTTACTTTCCGCCAGAAAGCATCTCCACTGTAAATAATGTATGTAACATGTTTATTACGAAGACCCAAATGAAAAAAATTTAGTCACTTTTTTGCATAGCCCTAGGATAAAATAGGAATAAAAGATCTATATTTATGGACTTTCTGTATATAAAACTGGTTTCTAATTATAACTTAAATCCATTAAGTAAAACCTTTTTTGCCACTTTAAATGTAAACTGAATTACTTGGGAGAGGCCTCAGCCACTGACGGGAGGCAGCAGTGGGGGCGTGAAGGACAGCATGACAGATTCTAATGCATTACAGAAGCCAACCACTCTGTGAAATACATTTCTTTTTACTTTTGGTAATATTTGCAAGTGAATAATTGCTTTATTGGGGTAAAGAACTTAGACTAAGTTGTGTCCATGTTATTCACTCACTTGTCTTCTTCTAAAGTAGAATATTCCACTTCTTGTTATGTATCTGGCATTCCAAGTTGCTTATTAAGCTGGTATCCAAGCAATGCTAGGCTTTTCATCTTTTCATTTAGCTCCATATACTGTGGAAGAGCCAGTGGAGAGAATCATAGATAACTGTCAACTCAGAGTTGAATTTTCTGCCTAAAAATGTAACTTAAAAAAATTCTGAAACATGTCGCTATAAAAGAAATATCAAAGAATTAGGTGGTTATTTTAAAGTTTAATAAGTAAATCTTGTTCATAAACCCTTGGGCACTATGAAATCAAAATACCCTTAAGTACTTTCTGTAGTAATATCTAATTTATATTTTTTCATTTCCGATTGAAACTGAATGTATAGTCTGAAAAGACTGTATGATAAATAGATACATAATAATATATGCAGTTCTATGAACACCAAAGAATGTTGTCCAAAGGAAACTTTTTAATACCTATTTATAAGCATCTGAATATTTTCACTCTTATACTAGGAATTTTGACGAGTAGGATGAATTAATTTTAGTATGGGTACTATTTTCTTATCTATACCATAATGGCAAACATGTATTGTAAATCATATTTTTGTCTTACAAATTTTAATATGTGAGAGAGAGGTTTTAGAAATTTGTTATAAGTTATTTTGATATTCCTTGTCTACTCTTTACACATTTTCTGGTCCAGAATCTTCAATACATATTAAAATTTTGGAATGGTGGGAAAATAATTGCATATGGATGTTTTAATGTAATTTTTATACATTAAAAAATTTTAAGAAGATAGGTACAATAAATATTACATCGTTTTTTAAAATTATTATTTCCCTTTAAAAATAAAATTGTCATCTCCCTTAGAAGGCATAAAAATAGCAAGAAAATTAAGCTAATGTGATTGACAACTATCAAGATGAAAGAGAAGGCAGCATGAGGATATGACTTTAGGCAAATCAGCTTCTGGTTTGTATTTTTTTTTTTCTCATACATAAAATCAGAATACAATCTGCTCGAATTCACAGATATGGAGCAACTGGAACCCAGACAGTACTAGTAGGAATATGAAATGATGCAGCCACTTTGGAGAACTGTTCAACAGTTTCCTTTAATGTTGAACATACATCTATCCTGTGACCCAGCAGTTCCACTCCTGAGTCTTCACCCAAGAGAAATGGAAACATGTCTATAAAAAGAGTGGAACAAGAATGTACATGTTTGTGAGAGCCAGAAACTAAAAGAATCTAAATGTCCATCCTCAATAGATAAGTAAATTATGGTATATTTACAATGGACTACTACTCAGCAGTTTTTTAAATTACTGTTATAAACGATATAGGTGAATCTCAAAAACATTAAGTGAGGGACTTCCCTGAAAGTCCAGTGGTTATGACTGTGCTCTCAATGCAGGGGGTAAGGGTTCAATCCCTCGTCCAGAAACTTAGATTCCTACATGCCACAGGATGCGGCCAAAAAAAGAATCAGTGAAAGAAAGCAGCTACAAAAGAGGTCTGGCTTCCCTGGTGGCTCAGATGGTAAAGAATCCGCCTGCAGTGCAGGAGACCTGGGTTCGATCCCTGGGTTGGGAAGATCCCCTGAAGGAGGGCATGGCAGCCTGCTCCAGTATTCTTGCCTGGAGAATCCCCATGGACAGAGCAGCCTGGTGGGCTACAGTCGTTGGGCTACAGTCCTTACAGACTGGGCGACTAAGCACAGCACAAAAGAGGTCTGTATGGTTCCATGCATATAAAGTCCCAAAACAGAGAAGATTACTTAACAGAAACTTATCTTACACTTCTGCAGTCAGAAGCTGAGGATAGGACTTACTGGGCTAAAATCAAGTTGCCACAAGGCTGCATTTCTTTCTGGAGGCTCTCAGAATCCATTACCTCATTCATTTCAAGTTGCTGGCTGAATTCAGTTCTATAGTTGTGATTGAGGTCACTGTTTCTTTGCTGCTGTTCCCAGATTCTAGAGACCACCTATATTTTTCGACCACCCCCTTCCTCCATCCTCCAAGCCAACAAGAGTAGGTCATGTGCTTCTTACACTTCAGATCTCTCCTGCCTCTTTTTTCACTGTAGCATCTTTCTCTGACCCACTCTTCTGTCTTCCTCTTCTATTTTTAAGGACTCTTGTGGTTACATTGGGCCCACCGAGGTAATCCAAAATAATCCCCTTTCTCAAAGTCCCTTTTGCTATGTAACATGGTCACAGGTATGTTCATATTCACAGGTTCTGGGCGTGAGGACAAGGACATCTTTCAGGGAGTTGTTATTTTGCCTGCCACATGGTTGCCTTGGGAAGACAAGGAATTGTTCCAGAAGGGCAGGGAGATCTTTTTGGAGTGGTGGCAGCGTTCTATACCTAGAGCACAGTGGTGGTTACACAGAATCTAACTTCTGTTACTGCATTTTTTTCGAGTGCTTTTATATTACTAATTTGCTAGTAATTACTCAGAGCAACTATATGGTAGGCACACAATTATCCATTTTTTCTCTTAGTACTCTAGTGTTACCATATAATAAGGTAGCTTTAACTGATCTAGTTCAATAACACAGTATAATAGACTAGATGTTTTTCCAGATACACTGTTCCTCTCTGTGGCTATGTTCCTCTTGAATATAAAGGCCAAGGAGGTTTCCCCCGTAACAAAGTACAGTACATAGATCTGTCAATATTCACACAGTTATGGAAAGCCGAAGAAATAATACAATTCAGTTTATTTATGGTTTTTTAAACACTGAATAAATCCATTCATTCTTAACAAAACTCACTAAAGTTCTTTATAGCAAGACACTGCTCTGGGAGCTAGGGGTAAAATCACCAGTAAAACAGTCCTGCCCTAGAGGAGCTTACTTCTAAATGTAGAAGACAGACCAATATGTAAAAATACCAGTTTGTGATAAGCACTATGAGGAAGAGCAATAACTTATTGAACCCTTGTTATGTACTATGTGGGCACTATTATAAGCAATCAATATGTCTAATTATTACCCACATTTCACTGATGAGGAAACAGGAAACAAAAGGTTAACTGCCCCAAATCATACACCTAATAAGTTGTAAAGCCAACTTTCCAAACCAGGCAGTCTGGTTTTACTCAAGGGAGGTGCTAGAGATAGCCAAAGAGGATCTCCATGGGGGGGGAGGGGGGGGAACAGAACCAGATTTGAATAAGGAAGCAAACAATATTAGTATCCTAAACCATATTCTACTAATAGCCCCTTTTCTACCCTGAAAGAACATCAAATGCATGGCATTTGAGGCAGGCAGTGGTTAGCATGATAGAAGAAAAGAAGGCCAGTGTGCTAAGAGCAAAATTAGGCAGATGGTGTAGGGAGGACATGGAAAATCTGTGGAGGGCTTTGAGTAAGGGGCCACTTGAGCTGATTAGTTTCAAAAAGATCAGGACAGGAAAACCAGAGTGGAATCCAGGGAACAGTGAGAAGGCCTTTGCCAAAGCCCAAATGAAAGATTTGGGTGGACTAAACAAACAGCATGTCCATTGCCTCTTATTTATAAGCTCGCTGTTTAAATAAAAATAAATCAGACACAAACCCTGCCTTCACTATGCTTGTTACATAAGGAAGATAAGGTGTACATAACTGTAATTCAAGATTTAGAGAGATTTGGTGCCATGAGGGAGTGGCAAAGTTCGGAAAATGGAAGTTACTTTTAGCTGAAGGGACAAGGGTGAGTCTTCACAAAGGAGGTGGCATTTGATAGATCAAAAGGACCGATGGGGTTGGAGACAGAAGGCAAGGGGATTAATTTCCTCTGGAGTAAAGTGTATAAACCCATTAGGGGTTCCCTTTTGCACAATCACAGCTTGTGGGTGTGGGTGTGGGGTTAGCAGTCCTATGATTAGGAAGGTTAGGAGCAGAGCATTGATATCTGAAAACCAGGTTACAGCCAACCACTGACCTGTTAGGTAATCACGCATGCATGCATGATAAGTTGCTTCAATCGTGTCTGACTCTTCAACCACATGGATTGTAGCTCACCAGGCTCCTCTGTCCATGGGATTCTCCAGGCAAGAGTACTGGAGTGGGTTGTCATGCCCTCCTCCAGGATAAGGTAATCATACAGGCGTTCATCTCTAGCTCTATAAAAAGCATCAGCTAAGTTACAGTGACTTATGCCTTATTTCAAGTAGGGTTTTCCATTGTTGGTTGCCTTGGTTTTTCACAGGAGCAGGATAGGAATGCCTAATATGAAAGACTGCACACTGATAGTGGGCTGGACACTGGCGGGCCTAGGAATCAGACTTTGCCCATAGCTGTGATCTAAGTGTCCGTCACTTAATCTCTGACCTAAAATGATAGGGTTTGGATCCAGTGAATATAAGGTGATCAAGCCCTTGCAGTCCTGTGCAATCAAGGCAATAGTCCTAAATTCGTCTACAGGAACCATTTTTGTTAAAGGCAACAGATGCATTAAAAGCCTAAAGTGTACAAAGCAGAGTGCATGATACAAAGAAGTCTAATACAGTCTCTGCCCTCATAGGAACAAAACAGTTACTAAAAATATAAAAATATGTAAAAGCATGAAAGAGATACATGCTGAGAGAAAGGCAAGTGTAACACTGCTCTGAGTTCAGAAGAGAACCCTTCCTCTTGGAAGACTGCAAAAACAGTTATGGAGGAGAGGGCATACATTTTCAATAATCAGGGAAGATCAGTGCACTTCGTTATGATTTTGAAGCTTGACTTGTCCATATCTTGGCTATGTAAAAAATTGAATCTGCTTAAACTCTGAGCCTCAGGTTCATCAGCTAGGATCACCAGTGAGTTCTGGGGTGATCAGCAGTACCCTTCACCTACTCTCACTTCTGAACTCATCAAACAGCCACTGTAAAGTATAGCTGGGCATCAACAAAAACTATTAAATTGTGCTTTAATTTCGCTCTGTACTGTACCCCATGTTACTCAGCCCCAATCTTAAGAGTCTCAGGCTACTCAGCCTTCTAGAAAGACTACTCACTGTGCAGACTCATTACTGTGCAAACAGAATAAGGACAGATACAGCAGGAGTGGCTTGCAGAAGAGAATCCTTTCTTCAGTTTCCAGGACCAGTAGACTGTCCTCTCATTCTCTATCCATTTTTTCTTGGGCTTCTTTTATTACTTGCCTTTCTTCTTCATTCCCTTTTATTTCTCTCCATCTCCTTGTAAGTGAAAGTCGCTCAGTCATGTCCAACTTTTTGCGACCCCATGGACTATACAGTCCATGAAATTCTCCAGGCCAGAATACTGGAGTGGGTAGCCTTTTCCTTCTCCAGGGGATCTCCCCATCCCAGGGATCAAACCCAGGCCTCCCACATTGCAGGTGGATTCTTTACCAGCTGAGCCACAAGGGAAGCCCAAGAATACTGAAGTGAGTAGCCTATCCCTTCTCCAGGGGATCTTGCTGACCCAGGAATTCAACCAGAGTCTCCTGCATTGCAAGTGGATTCTTTACCAACTGAGCTACCAGGGAAGCCCATCTCCTTACCACGACTTAACCCAACAAACTGAAGGTCCTACGAGCTGTGAAGTTTGACTTTACAATAGATTTCTCAAATGTGTGAGACATTTAGTTGTAAAATACTTCACCTCACTTTGCTAGCTCTTCCCTTGGAGCTCAGTTGGTAAAGAATCTGCCTGCAATGCAGGAGACTTGGGTTTGATTCCTGGGTCAGGAAGAGGCCCTGAAGAAGGAAATGGCGACCCACTCCAGTATTCTTGCCTAGAGAATCCCATGGACGGAGGAGCCTGGCAGACTACAGTTCACAGGGTCACAAGAGATGGACACAACTCAGCAACTAAACCACCACATAGGGCATAACTTATTCCCAGAGTAATGTCTGTAGGAAAAAACAAATGTATTAATATTTCCTTTCCTGGACACTGCTATAATTAATCACAAGTGTCAACAAAAATTCAATTAATAATCAAGAAGAAAAAAGGGAATGTTATTCAAATCAAACTAAGGATCATAACCTGGGAGATAGACTCTTCAGCTCCTAGAACTGTTTCAAAGTTAGAAGTTGAAGGCGCAGTCATATACATTTTCAGGACAACAGATTATACATCAAAATGACATACAGATATTTGGTATAAAGTTCACCAAAGATACATAGACTAAATAAGCCTGTACAAGGGTTCCCTGGTGGCTCAGTTGGTAAAGAATCCGCCCACAATACGGGAGACCTGGGTTCAATCCCTGGGTTGGGAAGACCCCCTAGAGGAAAGCATAGCAACCCACTCCAGTCTTCTTGCCTGGAGAATCCCCTGACAAAGGGGCCTCGTGGGCTACAGTCCATAGGGTCACAAAGAGTCGGACACGACTGAGTGACTTAAGTACACACACATACAAACTCGTACAAAGTGAACAGCAAGTCACCGTGACCTCCTACAGAGTTGGGAAAGAATGCTGTTCCTTTCTGATGGTACATTGCTAGCATCAGAAGAAAGAACAAATTGATCTTCACAGTTAAGCAGACACTTCCGAATTTAAGAAGGTCTAGTTAATATGTAATGCAGATGAACACTGGATATTAGGGAGGGAAGGGAGACTTTTATGTTTGTTTTCTTTCCCTGCCATAAAATGTAAACACAATTTCATCACAATAAATAGAGCTTCAACTGTAAGATGTTTTTGCATGAGAGCAATTCAAGAAATATATACAGACCATATTCTAAATATAACAAATTATATTCTAAATAAAACAAAAACAAGTTTTTCACTTTCTTCTCAAGTACCAATTCATTAACACCCTTACTTCTGTAAACCAATTTTTGTGTTCCTCACGCTCACACACCCACATATCCACTGTGGGGTAGAAGTAGGAGCAGAAGTATCTTGCAGCTTTAAAATCTATGTACTTTTACATGGGACTTATCTGATGGTCTGGGTGGTTAGGACTCTGTGTTACCCCTGCAGAGGGCACAGGTTCAATCTCTGGTCGGAGAGCTAAGATTTCCCAAAAAACCTATGTACTCTTATATGTGCACAGAATATTCCTGAAGGATACGCAAGAACCGTTTAATATATTTTCCTTTGTGGAGGTGGAATGACTCTTTATTTTATAACCTCCATGACTATTAAACACAGTATCCAAACCCTAAAATAACAAATTTAAGGGACAATGGCAAGGGGTTAAAGTATACGTCAGCTTTACACATCTGTGGTCAATATACAGCTGAAGAAATTATTTTATGGTGTTTTTCTCTATACTGTGTTGTGTTTTTTTTTTGACCACATAGCTCGTGGGATCTTAGTTCCCTGATCAGGGATTGAACCCCAGTCCTCAGTAGTGACAATGCTGAGTCCTAACCACTGGACTGGCAGGGGATTCCCTATACTGTCATCTTTTTCAACTCCTGTTTCTATCACCATTTTAGTGTGAAAGTCCCTGATTTTCAGTCAATACATCAACCACTCTAACCTTAATTTTTTTTTTCAGTTACACAGTGTATTGTCTTAGAAAGTCAAACAGTTCTTTAAAACTGATAACAAAATCATTATACCCCTTTCTACCATTCCTGCTCTCTAAAAAGAACCATTTTCTATTTTTGTAACTGTGTGATTTGCTATTTACAGTCATAATTCTTAATAATGTCCTTATCTTGTTATTTTCTGTAGTTTTTTACAGGTTTTAAAAATCATCCATGTCTAACAATGGAAGACGAGGGTTCAGCTCTTTTATACTATCAGCACACATACATACTCACACCTAACACTCCCCTCCCCAACCTTCCAATAGAGTTGAACCATACTTTGGGGTTAAATCAATCTTCAGTGTTTTAATTATTTTATGACCATATGATTTACCAATCCGCACTAAGTCCCATATTATGATTACATTTCCAATTTTTCTTTTAACTGGCTCGTTACAGATTTAATAGTGCCTTATTTATTTTCATTTGCCTAGTTTTTCTGTACCTATTACTCATTCATCTCCAGTTCCACCAGAAGTGTAAATCTCTTCTCAGTATATTCAAATACTTCAAGTAAGGTATTGATTTAATTTTCTACTTGGAGATGTCCCACTTAGAACCCCCTATCATCCTTGTCATTCTATTCAAACGTACCCTGACTGCTCTCCAGGCCTACTAAAGAGAGTCAGCTGAGGGTTACCTAAAGCCTCGGGAATTCTCTTTGCCTTTGTCCTATGGTGGAACTACTGTTTTGTTTTGTTTGATCCCACACCTTCCTCTCTTATTTTGGTCTTGCCACACCATGCAGGCTCTTAGTTCCCCAGTCAGGGACCCAGGGACCTAACCCACGCCTGTGCAGTAGAAGCGCAGAGTCCTAACCACTGAACCACCAGGGAAGTCCCCTTCCCCTTTTAAACTTTTCATCCTTGTTAGAAGACTACACACTCCAATAACTTTCTACAAATGCACATGTGGAAAATAATTTTTAGACTTTGCCAATCTAAAAATGTCTTTATTCTACTTCATGACTGTTTAATGGTCTGACTGGGTACAGAATTATGGACTGAAAATAACTTTCCTACACAATCTTGTAGCTTTCAACATTGTTATCGAAAGCCTCATTCCATTCTGACTCTAGATCCTCTGTATGCTATCTGATTTTGTCTCCTTAAGGGTCTCCCCTTTGTTTCACATGTCATATGCCAGCACAGTCTGCCGTGAGATGAGCCTTTGGTTCACTAATTGTGCGACTCTCAGACATGGACCCATGAAACTCATGTCCTTTAGTCCTAAGAGGTTTTCTTGTATTATCTCTTTAAAAATTTCCTCCTTTCATATTCTTTTGTCTTTTTTTTCCCTAGAACTCCTCCATCTGTTGTATGTCAGATCTTATGAAATGAATTTCTTATATAAATAAATTTCTTATATTTGCTATAGTTTATCTTTTTGTCTTTTTGCCCTTTCTGGGGGAAATTTTCTTGACTTTCTTTTACCAACCTGCTATTGCATTTCAATGTTTGTTATCATATTTTTAATTCCCTAGAGTTCTTTCTAAAGCCTGTTTGTGGGTGCATTATTATCTTTTCTTTCTCTGATTATATAAATAACTTTTATACTTATTTTTTAGCTTTCTTCTCCCTGAATTTTCTGTCCACTTGGGAGTTCTTTTTTAAAAAAGTATTTATTTATTTGCTGTGCCAGGTCTTAGTTGAGGCACGCAGGGTCTAGTTCCCTGACCAGGAATGGAACCCAGGCTCCCTGCACTGAGAGTATGAAGTCTTAGCTACTAGACCACCAGGAAAGTTCTAGGAGTGTCTTTTTATGTATTCTTGTTAGGTCTCTTTCAAGTTGGAGGATTTCCTTGAATTGTCCAGTGCTCCTTGACCGGCTGTTAATAGTTAGGAGTAAGAAATTAATATATTGATGAGAAACCTTTGTCAGCATACAAATAGGTCAAATGGTATCACTTTAAACATGTCGCATCCATTTCATTGATCATCCTTCCTAACCTTCTGTATTTTTAAGACTTCTCTTTCAGGCTCTTCACTTCTCAGAGAAGCACACTTCGATCTCACTTAGGAGGGTGTAAGTCCAGCTGCCTGCATTTAGGGGACTAAGTGGAAGAGGGAGCAGGAGGTCTCACTAATTGGGATGAAGAATTTCACTTCATCCCCTTACAGCTTGCCTGGAGTCTGAAATCCCAAGTTCCATTAGTTCAGCCTCTAATCTGCCAGGACCAAGAAGATGTTTCACTCTACCCATGCTCCCAAGTGCAGGAGTTTATCAAGCAATCCTGCTCTCATCTCTACGTGTGTCACCAGTTTCATAGAGTCCCAAGACTAGCTGGAATCCACAGGACGAATCCGTTTGCTTCTCTAATCTCCATTGCCAGCCTAGGTTCTAACTTCCTTGGTCTGGTGCTTCCATTACCATTCTTCAATGTGTTTCCTGCTTCCAAAATGATGTCATTATTGTTTCCTCACCCATCTTTGACAGTTTATGCATCTAAAAAAAAAATTCCCTTTATTGCCTTCAGGAAGAAATATGCACGTTCAATCTGCCATGTTAAACCGCTACTCCCTCTGTAAAACACCACCTTCTCTTTCATGAGAAACCACTGTTTGGTGTCCTACGTCTTTGGTGTTTTTCCCCGATCTTCCTCACAGAGACGGGCTCCCCTCTCTGTCCAGTCTTTAAAATGGAGGGCCCTGGGGCTTGCTCCTCGGCCTCTGCTTTGCTTTACATTCTCTAGATGATCTCACCTGCCTCACACTGACAATACTATCTACAGGAAAAGAGGATTTAGCTCCCACCCTGATCTTTGCCTAATAGACTTCTCTTGTATATCTCTAGGTATTCCAAATGTAGCAGAATTCTTGATCTCCTACCCAAAACCTGCTACTCCCTAAAAAATGTCCATCTCTTAGTCTTCTGTTTCATTTACTCAAGTCCAAACCTAAGCCTCATCCTTGACTCCTTTTCCTTCACTCCAAGAATGTAAACCATCAAGACTCAGCAAGTCTACCTCCAAAACATATCCAGAATCTCTCTTTCTGTCTAACACTACTAATACCATCAGAGTCATCATCTTTTATCCGGCCTCCTACAGTAGCCTCGTAATGGCTCCCCTGCTTCTCTTCCCCTCCTCCTGCTTTCCCCTATGCCTCCTCCCCACCTACACTGTGTAATCTCTCCACAGTCACTATCTTTCAAAAGGATAGATTATGCCTTGGTTTAAAACCCTCAAAGCCTTCCACTGTACCTATCATAGCTTGGCTTAACAAGGCCTTATATAATTTTACCCTTTCCAATTTCTTTAATCTCATCTCTACTCCCACCTCTCGCCATGCTCTAGCCATATGGGCTTTTCTTAACATGACAAGCTCATGCCTATTTTAAAAATTAACAAACAGAAACTTCAATTAAAACAGAATGGGAGGTCAGAAAGGGGATATTTCATGCCCCGTGACTGTTGTTATTTAGCTGCTAAGTCGTGTCCGACTCTGTTGTGACCATTTGGACTCCTCTGTCCATGGCCAGGCTCCTCCGTCTCTGGAATTTTCCAGGCAAGAATACTGGAGTGGGTTGCCATTTCCTCCTCCAGGGGATCATCCGACCCAGGGACTGAACCATAGTCTCCTACACTGGCAGGCAGATTCTTTACCACTGAGCCACCTGGGAAGCCCAGCTATAGCAGGGCCCAACAGGAAGAAGAGGGACTTCTTACCGGGCAAGAATGCAGTCAATAAAAAGCCACAACACTTCAAATTCTCAGTTCCTTCAATGGACTCTGTTTACTACAGCCCTTCCAACTTCCTTTTCCCCTCTCTGTAAGAGTCCTCTAGTGGCATGGAACTTGTATGGCTTGCCATGGTTACAGATCCCAAATTGCAAGCCTTTGTTGATTGTGAATAAACACATTTTTGCTGGAGAAATAACTGGCAGTCTATTTTAGGTCAACACTCTCATTGGGTTTTCACAGACTATTTCCTCTCTCTGGAATGTTTTCCTTCTTGTCATTTAAGCCTCAGCTTAAATGCCGACTTCTCAGACTATCTCTGACCCACCAAGTCTAAGCCAGCTACCAAATGGCTCTATTTGAATCACTTTCTTTTTAGTCTCTGCTTTGCATTTAGTACTATCTGATTTTTTCCTAATGTACTTATTTACTTAGTTTCTCTCCTAGAATATACACTCTCCTAGAATATACACTTAATGAGAGTAGGGATCTCATCCGTTTTGTTCAGAGCTGTTTTCCTAGCACCTAGAACATTGCCTGGTATGTAGTTGGCACTAAAAACCAGGCCAGGGGAGAGAACATGGAGTAGTTCACCCAGAAGAAAAATCAAGTTTTTAAGTGTTATAAAGAAAGGAGATGATCCATGGAACTTGTGTTAATTAAGCATCAAAAGTTAACATTCTGGTGATCCAGTGGTCAAGAATCTGCCCTGCAACGAAGGGGTTCAATTCCTGGTCAGAGACCTAAGATCCCACATGCCTTGGGGCAAATAAGCCTGAGTGCCACAACTAGAAAGACTGTTCGCCGAAAAAGATCCTGCATGATGCAACAAAGATCCCAAATGCTGCAACTAATGCAGCTAAATAAATAAAAAACAAACACAGCTCCTAAAAACAGACGTTAACATTCTAAATAGAAATGACTCATAAAGTATGAACACAATTTGCAAAATTTCTCAAGCCTGCACTCCTAAACTATGTACATTTGCTGTGCTTAGTCACTCAGTTGGGTCCCACTCTTTGCCACCCCAGGTACTGCAGCCCGCCAGGTTCCTCTGTCCATGGGGATTCTCCAGGCAAGAATACTGGAGTGGTTGCCATGCCCTCCTCCAGAGGATCTTCCCAACCCAGGGATCAAAGCCAGGTCTCCTGCACTGCAGGCAGATTCTTTACTGATTTGAGCCACCAGGGAAACCCAACTGACATTTGGGGCTGGATAATTATTTATGTGTGTGTGTGTGTTTAGGGGGTAAGGCTGTTTTATACACTGTAGGATGTTTAGAAACCTCCCTGATCTTCACCTACTAGATGGCAGTAGCACCTTGCCAGTTGTGACAATTAGAAATGCAAATCTCCCTCTCCCCGCAGCCTCTCCCACCCCGGCACAAAATGCTCACCAGTTAAGGACTATTGTATTAAAAGGAGTTCCACTGTGCAACGGTCACAAAGGGGTTGTCACTTAGGTCTGCTAAAGGCCTGGCATCCTAGGATCATTCAAAGTGTATGCTTATTTATTTTTAATCAGCTTCAGCTAGTGGGAGAGAGCCCATAGTACTAGAACAACAGTGTCACCATTTCCTAAGCAAGCGCTACTGCTCGGGGAGGTGAAACGTAGGGGGAAATCTGATGAAAAGCATGGTTCTAAAGTGTCTTCCCATAGACACTTTATTAGTTGTAAGAAACAAACAACTAAATACAGTGGAGAAAGGAGGTAAAAGCGTAACCATGTGATCAAAATTAATCTCATTTATGGGGAACAGGTGAACACCATGTGTCTGCAGAGTTAATTCCCTGAGAAAAACATGATGTCACCTACGTGGCTTAACAGCCAAGAATGCAAATCACGGGGAACAATTGTACAAACACAAAAATAAGAAACCTCTTTTCTAAAAAAGTGGCAGGGAGTACTGTATTCTTCAAAACCATCAGTGTTATAAAAGAAAAAGAAAAGCTGCAGGAATTGTTCCGGACCAAAGGAGACTACATCCAACATTGCCCCTAGCTGGGTCCTGTACTGGAGAAAAGAAAATAATGGAAAGGACATTATTAGGCCAACTGATAAAACTAGAATACAAACTAGGTTGAATATAATGTTGTGATAAAGTAAATGTATAAAGTTGATAACTGTTAGGAAATACACACTTAAGAACTGAGGGATAAAGGGCCATGATAACTGTAACTTACCCTCAAGTATTTCAGGAAAAAAAAATTTATATACAATTATATAAGGAAGAAATATCAATAACCTCAGATATGCAGATGACACCACCCTTATGGCAAACAGTGAAGAAGAACTAAAGAGCCTCTTGATGAAAGTAAAAGAGGAGAATGAAAAAGTTGGCTTAAAGCTCAACACTCAGAAAACTAAGATCATGGCATCCTGTCCCATCACTTCATGGCAAATAGATGGGGAAACAGAGGAAACAGTGACAGACTTTATTTTTGGGGGCTCCAAAATCATTGCAGATGGTGATTGCAGCCATGAGATTAAAAGACCCTTGCTCCTTGGAAGAAAACTTATGACCAACTTAGACAGCATATTAAAAAGCAGACACATTACTTTGCCAACAAAGGTCCCTTTAGTCAAGGCTATGGTTTTTCCAGTAGTCATGTATGGATGTGAGAGTTGGACTATAAAGAAAGCTGAGTGCCAAAGAATTGATGCTTTTGAACTGTAGTGTTGGTGAAGACTCTTGAGAGTCCCTTGGACTGCAAGATCTCACCAGTCCATCCTAAAGATCAGTCCCGGGTGTTCATTGGAAAGACTAATTTTGAAGCTGAAACTCCAATACTTTGGCCACCTGATGCCAAGAGCTGACTCATTTGAAAAGACCCTGAGGCTAGGAAAGATTGAGGGCGGGAGGAGAAGGGGACGACAGAGGATGAGATGGCTGGATGGCATCACCGACTCAATGGACATGAGTTTGGGTAACCTCCGGGAGTTGGTGATGGACAGGGAGGCCTGGCATACTGCGGCGGTTCATGGGGTGGTAGAGTCGGACACAACTGAGCGACAGAACTGAACTGATACATAGATGGGTAGTTATATACATAAGAAAGATTAAGTAAATGAGAAAGCAAATGGGATAAAAAGTTAAGGATGTTTGAATCTGGGTAAAGGGTATACGTGTGCGTTCCTTGTGATATTTTTGCTTGCAACTTTTTTGTTTGAAACTATTTTCAAATCAAAAAGCAAAACATTATTTTCAAATAAAAAAATTGGCTTTGGGAAACAATCTGATTGAAATAATCTGGCAGGTTAAGAGGCTGGCAATATTCTTAAGAGACTATTAGTGTTGTGGAAACATCACGGATCTAAAGAAATCTATGTTTTGTCCCGTGTTACTAACTTATGATCCAGAGAAAGTCACCCAAAGCCTCTCTGAGCTTCAGTTCCTCCACTTCAGAGAGCTGATGGGATGATCAAACGAAAGAACTCGTATATAAAATCCTTTCCTGCTACATGCCACTGCAGAAGAGGAAAGTTTGTTTAACAACGGCAGGACTAAAGCCATAACTGCAAAGCAGCGGCTTCACCATGTCTTTTCCAAGGCCCTGAGGCCAGCTACGGGGTTGAACAGTCTTACCTCCTCATGTGGGTGGTGAATGCACCACTTCCCTCTTTAGGTGGGTACAGCCGATGTCCGAGGGCGCAGGCGCCGAGTCACACCACGTGACGGTCTGGCCCCGCCCCCGCCCGAACGTCTTCGCGGGATCGCCCTGGAAATGCATTCTCGGAGGAACCAGCCTCCGCCAATGGGAAGCGAGCGAGTGCCACGAACAGGCCAATAAGGAGGGAGCGGTGCGGGGTTTAAACCTGAGGCCGGCCCCGATTCCTCCCGGCGTGCTGCGGCGGAACGGCTGTTGGCCTGTGGTTGATTCAAGCTCCCGGCTGGTCGGGGGCTCCAGTGCTCTCCTCCTCGCTGAGCTGCTGCCTGGTGCAGAAGAAGCCATGGCGCTCCGGATCACCAGGGTGAGCTGCGGATGGTGAACAAACGCGGCTCGCGTAACTGGCTGCGCCTCCTCTCCCTGTCTCTCATACCGGAGTTCCCCTGGCAGGAGCGGAGCGGGACCGAGATTGAGGGGAGGGTGTGGAGGATGGGCGTCGGCGGGCCCCTAAAGTGGTGGGAGAGTTTGGGGGGCGGACGGAAGGAGAGAGGAAGATGATAAAAGTTAGTGGATAAGGGGGGAGGGGCAGATGGAGGGTAGACGCGAAACATTTTGTAAAAAGGTAATGGAGGACCCCTGAGCGAGCTCCCACCAACTGCGCAACCACCCAGGGGAAGGTGCCTGCAACTGAAGGCTTTGTAGAGTTCCTTTCCTTTCAAATGTAAATTCATGGTATTTTAGGTCCGGCAGGGACTAAGCAGGCGATCCCTCAATAGGTGAAATTAGAGGTTCGGGAAGGAAATTGGCTTGTCAGCCTTAGCGTAGCCCCTGGAACCCTGGTTTTCTCCGGGAACCCATTTACAGCTGGCTTTCCTCCTGAAAGCTTCTGTTTGGCCCCCGTCTTAACCCTTGATTACACTAACCTGCTTTCAAAGTGGTCTTGATTCTTAACAGAACACGAAGATTAATGCTGAAAATAAGGCGAAGATCAGTATGGCAGGGGCCAAGCGCGTGCCTGTGGCCGGTGTTGCAACCTCTAAGCCCGGGCTGAGGCCCCGAACAGCGCTTGGAGACATCGGTAACAAAGTCAGTGAACAACCGCAGGCCAAACTGCCTCTGAAAAAGGTATAACTGTCTCTCTGAATCAACTACTCTGTGAGTATGCCTTCCAGCTGTGACCCCTGATGCAGAAACGTTCCTCTCCTTTTCATCCACAGGAAGCAAAAACTTTACCTGCTGGAAAAGTTATTGCTAAAAAAGTACCAAAACCTCTGGAAAAGGCTCCTGTACCTGTGCCGGAGCCCCAGCCGGAGCCAGAGCGGGAACCCGAGCCTGTTAAGGAAGAGAAACTTTCCCCCGAGCCTATTTTGGTAAACTTGACTATTTGAGAACCTGTTGTTTCTTTTCCTTCATTTTACTAATGGATGGCACGGTATTTGAATAAATATAAATAATAGTTACAGAGTGTTTAGGAGGTAGGCTCTGCTAAACACTTTGCATGAGTTAGCTCACATAATCTTACTCTCAGCACTGGTATTGTCATCTCTAGCTTTGTAGATAATGGTGTAGAGAAGTATTAAGTTTGAACAAACAATTCATAGGGTCCTAAAAGGGTCGGACAGGACTTAGCCACTGAACAACAAACTCTCTTTTCTAGAGTCACTTCTCATCAGTGGCACAAAATTAGATTCAAACACAAGACTATCTGGCTTCAGGATCTGTGATTTTAATTGCTTTTAATTGTCATACTACCCCTCCTTTGTTTACTGTATTGAGCTGCCTGGACTAAAGATTTGACTGTCTTTTGGTACAAGCCATCTCTGTCTGGAATTTATTGATTGAAACAGATTGTTCTCTTGAGTACTTTTTTTTTTTTTTTTCCCTTAAAAAAAAACTCCATAATGTGGCCTTCAAACAATAAGCCTGTAACTTTGGAATTTATATAAGGATGTAAAGCAGAAAACGGAGCTCTTCAGAGTAGGCAAGATGAGTTAACACTTGGCCTCAAAACCAAGAACTTTTTTATTAAATATCAACGCATGTAAATGTATCTACTTCTGTGAAGGAAGACTACACCATCTTTGAAAAGGCTGCTTTCCTGAAATGGCAATGAACTCCATTCTTAAGTTTTAATTTTTAAAACTTTCTTAAAGCTGGTTGGGCAAATAATCAAAGTCATTTTGCCTAGCTCTCTACATCTAAGGGAAGTGGGTATGAAGCTATGGCTTTAGTATTGACCTTGTGAACATAGCACAGAAACCTGTAGCGTGCACAGTCTTTAACTGGCCATACTGAGCTTTTCATCAAAATCCCATACTGATTCTTGCCTTTGCTTTCCCACCCTCTTTAACTGATAAGCTTTTCATCCTTCAAAACAGCTCATGCATCCACATTTAAAGCTTTCCCTAATTTTCCAAATGCCACCCTAACTCTCCTCACCCCTACTTTTGTTCTAGAATCAATTTCTTTTACTTCATTTACTTATTTCTTCTAAATTCAAATCCCCTTGAGGACACCATAAAGCCAGTACTTAACACAAAGCTTGACTTGATGAAAGTGCTCAATAACTGTTTGGACAGCAGGGTACCTGGAGCTTGAAGAAAATGATTCATGATAACGAAGTCAATTAATCCTTAGTAGTCCAGATAGAACTTATATTCTGTGCAGTGGGAAGCAGTCCCTGTTTTGAAATATAGACTGAAAGCTAACTTGTCATTCACTTGGATTAACTTTACATGACTTTGCTAAACAACACATTACTAATTAGTTCCCTTTGGAGAAAAGTCTAGATATGAACTTGCTTCCTCTCTGTTTTACCTGTTAGCATGCTCCTGATTCTAAATTGGTTCAGTCTAAGTTGGAGCTCACTTTTCATATTACTCACTTCCTGGAGACGAATAGATTTGAGAAGATGAAAATAAACTGCATGTCTATCCGGCAAATGGTCTCTTGAGTTGACACCAATAATCAGACCATTCTCAGATAGTATACTCCTTTTTGCTATTATTTCAAAAAAGTCTCTCTGTTTCCAGGTCGATACTCCGTCTCCAAGCCCCATGGAAACATCTGGCTGTGCCCCTGCAGAAGAATATCTGTGTCAGGCTTTCTCAGATGTAATTCTTGCAGTGAGTGATGTGGATGCAGAAGACGGAGCGGATCCAAACCTTTGTAGCGAATATGTAAAAGATATCTATGCTTATCTAAGACAACTTGAGGTCAGTAATAGTATTAAACCATTGTTTTTTTCCAAACTGCGTCTAGCTTGGAGATTTTCCATTAACAGTTTTAAGCAGGATACAAGCAGCGTTTCTTAACCGTAGATTCCACTTTGAAGTTCTTCGCAAAATGTCAAAAGTGGCACAAAATGCCAAGAAGGTGGGGTTTTGTTTTTTTTTTGGTGAAAGTCCTAACTGTTGGACTGCCAGGGAATTCCCAACGACAGCTTTATTTGCCATTTTGAATGAGGGAAATTCAAAGTGAAAGATATTTCCATGGCTTTTCTAAAGGAAAGTCCACAGATTGAAAGATATTTTATATCCATCACAATTAGCAGTGTTCAGTTCAGCTCAGTCGTGTCCGACTCTTTGTGCCCCTGGGGACTGCAGCATGCCAGGCCTCCCTGTCCATCACCAACTCCTGAAGTTTACCCAAACCCATGTCTGTTGAGTCAGTGATGCCATCCAACCATCTCCTCTGTTGTCCCCTTTTCTCGCCCTCAATCTTTCCTACCATCAGGGTCTTTTCAAATGAGTCAGTTCTTTGCATCAAGTGGCCAAAGTATTGGAGTTTCAGCTTCAGCATCAGTCCTTCCAATGAATAGTCAGGACTGATCTCCTTTGGGATGGACTGGTTGGATCTCCTTGCAGTCCGAGGGACTCACAAGAGTCTTCTCCAACACCACACTTCAAAAGCACCAATTCTTTGGTGCTCAGTTTTCTTTATAGTCCAACTCTCACATCCTTACATGACCACTGGATAAATCATAGCTTTGACTAGACGGACCTTTGTTGGCAAAGTAATGTCTGCTTTTTAATATGCTGTCTAAGTTGGTCATAACTTTTCTTCCAAGGAGTAAGCGTCTTTTAATTTCATGGCTGCAGTCACCATCTCCAGTGATTTTGGAGCCTAGAAAAGTCTGTCACTGTTTCCGTAGTTTCCCCATCTATTTGCCATGAAGTGATGGGACCAGATGCCATGATCTTAGTTTTCTGAATGTTGAGCTTTAAGCCAACTTTTTCACTCCCCTGTTTCACTTTCATTAAGAGGCTCTTTAGTTCTTCACTTTGTGCCATAAGAGTGGGGTCATGTGCGTATCTGAGGTTATTGATATTTCTCCCGGCAATCTTCATCCCACATTGTGCTTCATCCAGCCCAGTGTTTCTAATGATGTACTCTGCACATAAGTTAAATAAGCAGGGTGACAATATACAGCCTTGACGTACTCCTTTTCCTATTTGGAACCAGTCTGTTGTTCCATGTCCAGTTCTAACTGTGGCTTTCTGACCTGCGTATAGGTTTCTCAGGAGGCAGGTCAGATGGTGTGGTATTCCCATCTCTTGAAGAATTTTCCACAGTTTATTGTGATCCGCACAGTCAAAGGCTTTGGCATAGTCAAAGCAGAAGTTGATGTTTTTCTGGAAGTATCTTTTTCTGTGATTCAGCAGATGTTGGCAATTTCATCTCTGGTTCCTCTGCCTTTCCTAAATCCAGCTTGAACATCTGGAAGTTCTCTGTTCATGTACTGGTGTAGTCTTGCTTGGAGAATTTTGAGCATTACTTTGCTAGTGAATGAGATGAGTGCAATTATGTGGTAGTTTGAACATTCTTTGGGATTGGAATGAAAACTGACCTTTTCCAGTCCTGTGACCACTGCTGAGTTTTCCAAATTTGCTGGCATATTGAGTGAAGCACTTTCACAGCATCATCTTTCAGGATTTGAAACAGCTCAACTGGAATTCTATCACCTCCACTAGCTTTGTTCATAGTGATGCTTCCTAAGGCCCATTTAATTTCACATTCCAGGATGTCTGGCTCTAGGTGAGTGATCACACCATTGTGTGAAGATGGGTCGTGAAGATCTTTTTTTGTACAGTTCTTTGTATTCTTGCCACCTCTTCTTAATATCTTCTGCCTCTGTTAGGTTCATACCATTTCTGTCCTTTATTATGCCCTTCTTTGCATGAAATGTTCCCTCGGTGTGTTGAATTTTCTTGAAGAGATCTCTAGTCGTTCCCATTCTATTGTTTTTCTCTTTCTTTGCATTGATCGCTGAGGAAAGGCTTTCTTCTCTCTTCTTGCTATTCTTTGGAACTCTGCATTCAAGTGGGTATATCTTTCCTTTTCTCCTTTGCCTTTCGCTTCTCTTCTTTTCACAGCTATTTGTAAGGCTTCTTCAGACAACCGTTTTGCGTTTTTGAATTTCTTTTTCTTGGAGATGGTCTTGATCCCTGTCTCCTGTACAGTGTCAGGAACCTCCATCCATTAGTTCTTTAGGCACTCTATCAGATCTAATCCCTTAAATCTATTTCTCACTTCCACTGTATAATTGTAATGGATTTGATTTAGGTCATACCTGAATGGTCTAGTGGTTTTCTCTACTTTCTTCAATTTAAGTCTGAATTTGGCAGTAAGGAATTCATGATCTGAGCCACAGTCAGCTCCCAGTTTGTTTTTGCTGACTGTATAGAGTTCTCCATCTTGGCTGCGAAGAATATAATCAGTCTGATTTCATTATTGACCATCTGGTGATGTTCATGTGTAGAGGAGAAGTAATGGAGAATGCTAATTATCCTTTGCTAGTTTTGTTTTGGTTCAGATAACTAGTCTATTTTAATTTTATGGGCACAGTGATAGAGTTTCTCTCAGGCAGGTCAGTAATCTTAGAAATCAAATTCATGCACTGCCTCGCGTCAAGTGTCGGGTGTTAATTTTGCATAGTCTTACTCTGGCCTCCATCTTATTTGTTTCATTACTCTTACTTCCCATTCTCATAATTCTTCCTTACTTTAAATGGCTTTATTTTGTTCATACATTTATAAGCCACGATGAAACATTAAATGGCTTATGTTGCTGCTAAGTCACGTCAGTCGTGTCCAACTGTATACGACCCCATAGACAGCAGCCCAACAGGTTCCCCCGTCCCTGGGATTCTCCAGACAAGAACACTGGAGTGGGTTGTCATTTCCTTCTCCAGTGCATGAAATTGAAAAGTGAAAGTAAGTCACTCAGTTGTATCCAACTCTCTGTGACCCCATGGACTGCAGCCTACCAGACTCCTCCATCCATGGGATTTTCCCATTGCCTTCTCCGAAATGGCTTATAAACACACACTTTGTTTTACTTTGGTAGCTCATTGTAAATTCTAACAGCATTCTCTATAATCACTAGGCTCTCTAACAAAAACTGTTAAGTGCTACTGGTTTGTATTAACTGGAACCTTCAGTTCACCTCTGTGCTCATATCATGGGGTTGGTTATAAATTAATATATGTGTATGGAGAAGGTGGTAAGAAACCATAGCCAAAACAAGGCATTTGGGGTCAGTGTGGCTTATGAACATGTGATATCTGGGAAATTGTTTTTGTCCAATAAGAATATACTCAAAAACTAAAACTTTTGGTCTTCTTCCATTTCATCTCATTTCTGAAACTTTGTATTGGTGTCCTTTGCCCGTTCGCCCAAACAAGGAGGAATTCTGTATGTTAACAACATAAGCAATACAGTTATCAAATTTACTCAGTTGATTGTTCATAATGCATTCTATTGTAGTGGCATCATTAATATCTTCAGCAGGGTGTTGCCTGGTTATTTTGGGCATCTCCATCTTCTACACGATTGTCCTGTAAGACAATCCAGAACCACCCTTCTCTGAATTTTTTCTCCTTCGTTTTTGTTTTTTATTTATTTGGCTGCACTAGGTCTTATTTATAGCGCTCAGGACCTAGTTTCCTGACCGGGGATCAAACCCAGGCCCCCTGCATTGGAAGCACAGAGTCCCAGCCTCCCGACCACCATGGAAGTGCCTTCTCCCTTGTTTTTAGTTAGCAGTCTAACTTAGCAGATGTGTGTGCTGGATTTTGATGGTTGACTTCTCTTACCCATGCTGTTTCGGGGGTTTAAACCTCGAAGCACGTGTGGTAGCATATTAGTTCCAGCTGATCTGGAAGCTGCTGCTATTATTTTCTCTTAACTCCGTGAAGCTCAGGGGCTTCCCAGGTGGTGCAATGGTAACAAATCTGCCTGCTAATGCAGGAGGCACAAGAGATGCAGGTTCGATCCCTAGGTTGGGAGGATCCGCTGGACTAGGAAATGGCAACCTGCCCCAGTATTCTTGGCTAGAAGATCCCATGGACAGAGGACCCTGGTGTGTGACAGTCCGTGGGGTTGCAAAGAGTCTGACGCAACTGAGTGCGCACACATAAAGCTCAAGGTTCTGGGTTTAGAGTCCTGAAAAGATCTGAGGTGATAGTACGGTATCTTTATTTGCGAAGGAGGGACAGGATGTGGGCCAGCAGTGGTGATGGTGAATTCGATATAGTAAGATTTGCCGATAGGAAAACCTGTCACACTGTCCTGTTTGATATGTGCTTTCTTTGTTTCTCGGTGATGGAGCTGTTTGCAGTGACCAAATGATAACAGAGCATAGCGCTATTAAAGATTCTAAATGTTCCAGAGCTATTCTGAGGTCACCAGTTATTTCTGGTCAGAAATGTACCGTGGAATCTTACTTCTTAGGATAATCAGCATTTCTTTTTCAGGAAGAGCAAGCAGTCAAACCAAAATACCTAATGGGTCGTGAAGTCACTGGAAACATGAGAGCCATCCTGATTGACTGGCTAGTGCAAGTTCAAATGAAATTCAGGTTACTGCAGGAGACCATGTACATGACTGTTTCCATAATTGATCGGTTCATGCAGGTGAGTGTAAGTCAGCAGTTGAGGGTTCTTCCTCTAAGGGTCCTCTCTGAGTCATAAGAAACAGACCTTTTCAGCTAAAATCTGTCTTGAGGCATGGGGTGTCTTTGAGATTTTGTTGTGGGAATGTGTCTTTCCTCTCTCTCTTTCACAATTCTGTGCTTCCTTTTTCAAATACCTATTACTTGTTCATCGACTTGAAATTCCCACTGTAGGATAACTGTGTGCCCAAGAAGATGCTGCAGCTGGTGGGAGTCACTGCCATGTTTGTTGCAAGCAAATATGAGGAAATGTACCCTCCAGAAATCGGTGACTTTGCCTTTGTGACTGACAACACCTACACCAAGTTTCAAATCAGACAGATGGAAATGAAGATTCTGAGAGCTTTAAATTTTAGTCTGGGTCGCCCTCTACCCCTGCATTTCCTTCGGAGAGCATCTAAGATTGGAGAGGTACAGATTTCTTGAAACCTCTGGTATGGTACATCAGGGAGTACTGCTGGCCATTGAGATCTAATTCAAGTACATTATATTTATACCTAACTGCCTGAAGAAGGCATAAAGGTGGTCTTTATTTCCAGTCAATCTGTGTGTTAATATTATTATTAAAGCCTTTCATGGACCATTGAATTTGAGAATTTATGGGCAAACAGTTGTAGGTACAGTGATGGGCATACTAGTTACTGCCAGTGCAGAATTCTCTGACAGAACCTGTGGGTTTTATTCCAGGTTGATGTTGAGCTACATACTCTGGCCAAATATTTGATGGAACTAACTATGCTGGACTACGATATGGTGCACTTTCCTCCTTCTCAGATTGCAGCAGGAGCTTTTTGCTTAGCACTGAAAATTCTTGATAATGGTGAATGGGTAAGCTCTGTCCTACAAACTGAGATTATCCTGAGCTTTGACATTTCACTATTTGCTCAGGATAGAGCTGTTGTCATTAAAGGACAATTCATATAGCTCCCACATATGACATCTTCTGAGGCAATGATTATAATATCTTGAAATATTTTCTTAGAATGCTTCCATTTCATTGCCTAATCTCATCTTGCTATACCCCTTTGAGAAAGGTAGAGCAGCTGCTGCTGCTTATAGAGAGAGTAGCTCAAGCAGGTCAAATAACGTCCCAGAAGTTCGTTCATATTCATTGAGTTAATGAGTATTTCTCTTACGTCACGTGATAATACTCTAGGCCCTAGAAATAGAGTTGTAAATGAGAAAGTCAGCTCCAAATAACTTGGTCTAGCTTTGGGGTGGAGAATTCAGCAATTACAAAAGTGATTACGTTTGAGCACAGGATCCTAGAGAAGCCACTAAAGAAGAGTAACTGGGGAAGAAAGGGTCTTAAGCTTGTCTTAAATTTCAATTATAATCGTATAGAGTGTCTGCTTCTCTACCTGCTTTTGAAGAACATCTAGAAATTTTATGAAAACCCTTGGTGATGAGCATTTCCAGCATTAACTTTTGTTGTCTTAGACACCAACTCTACAGCATTACCTGTCATACACTGAAGAATCCCTGCTTGTTGTTATGCAACACCTGGCAAAGAATGTGGTCATGGTGAACCGTGGGCTTTCAAAGCACATGGTGAGTCAATCAGTGGTACTCCAGGGTGTTGGGGAAAGTGGAAGTCATTCAGACCTTATGCCTGCCTGTAAATTCATAGCTTACTTTTTTAAGGAGTTGATTTTTAACTGAATCATTGATTCTTATGTTTTCCTTTTTACTCTCATTAATTTCTGTACTTTTCTCTTCCAGACTATCAAGAACAAGTATGCCACATCTAAGCATGCTAAGATCAGCACTCTAGCACAGCTGAATTCTGCACTAGTTCAAGATTTAGCCAAGGCTGTGGCAAAGGTGTAACTTGTGAACTTTGGAATACTATCTGCAAATAAAATTGGCACCATGTGCCATATCTGTACATATTATATGTTACATTTATTTACTTTTAATAAAGTTGTAGTTCTTTTTACTTACCCTTTAACTCATTTGAATGTGGCTACTTTCCACTTGAGGATAAAAGTTGTTTTAAAGGTATGGTGGGGATTACTTAAAAACAGTTTTCGGTTATCTGGGGACCCAACTATACATACAATTGGTTCTTCATGGCTTTTGTTTTATATGCCTGGCTTTACTTAAGAAGATTTACTAAGCTCTTGAAGGCATTTAAAATCTAGATGTACTTTATATGTCATACTGTGTGTAAGCCCAAGTCACCTTAAGAGATTCTACTGCCTAGTTCTACATAAGGAAAAGTCTACCATCTCATTCCTAGTCCTCCTGATTCCTATTTACTCTGGTGGTTGCTGCCATAATTCTAAGTAATCTACTAGTACCACTTTCTTAAATTATCAATGTTAGCTAGTATCAGCATTTTCACTTGGAAAAATAAGAATTTTAATTTATATTCAAAGCCTAGTTTTTGTTTATTAGTTAAGAAAATAAAACAATCCTTAAATATGAAAGTATCTTTAAAACTATTTACCCACCCTTCTTACTGTCCTGTCTCAGTCTCATCTGAAGGATATAAGGAGTTTGGAGTGTATCGATCCATGAATATAGATTGTGTATAGACCTGCCTATGTGATATGGGACGTATTAAAAATGGGGTCATTTTGTATACTTAGCAATTCATTTCAACATGGACAGGCCTACCTGTATTTGGGCATTACAGTCCATTGTATGGATATATTATAATGTATTTTTAACTGTTCGTCTGTTTACATTCAGATTGCTTTTTCTCTTTGTTCCTATAGACAATGCTGTTTAAATGTCATTATAGCCCATACTTTCCTTTATGTACATTGACTGAGTTCTCCAAAGAATGTGTGTTCTAAGTTCTGACAGGTGTAGCCAGAGGACGTTCTCAATGTCATCAGCAATAAATCTTCAAAAGTTCTGGTTTTCTCAGCATCTGTGCCTGAACTGAAGCTAATCATTCGCTTTAGTTTCTGTGACTTTTTGTGGCAAAAAATATCCTGTTTTGTTTACTGTCTTAATTTATACTTCTCATGACTAGTTGAATCAATTTTTGTTGTCCAGTTAACAATTTGTAAAAGCTTTCCCACTTTGTCATTTGCCCTAAATCTGATTATCCTGTCTTTTTCCTTGCAGACAGTTTTAAACTTTGGTATTATCAGATATATATTTTTTCGTAGTTGCTTTTAGATTTTCAGTGTTAAGGTCAACTCCATCCCCAAACCATTAACATCTCTTAAATTTCTAAATTTTTTCCTGTTAGGTGTATAAGCCCTCAGTTAAACTTTGTATGTGGTATGAGGTAGGATTCTTAACTTGCAGATGAATGCCCATCTGTGCCAGTACCGTATGTTTAAACCTCTCCTTGTACAATTGAAACACTAGTTTATCATTCCCTGATCTACTTTTTCCCTGTGATTAATATAGTTTTACATTAAGTTTATCTGGAAAGATGAGGCTACCACTATTTTTCAAATATTTGTGCGGAAAATTTCAAAGAGGAATTTTCCAGTTACTGATAAGCGCCTTTAGATTTTGACTGAATGTTGGTATACATACATATGTGTTAGTTCTGGATAGACTGACATTGTCTTCCATTTGGAAACTTCTCCGGTAAGGCTTGTTGCATGCCCTTCACTGCAATGTTAGAATTTAATTAGGTAATCGCTACACTTTTCTTGTCAAGTTAATTGCTGGGTTTAGGCTCTGTTACCCCTATTTTTTATTGCTTTTTGTATTTTTTCTTACCCAGTTGATAGTCAATCCCCCAAATTTATTTTTTCAACTACATGGTTTTTAGGTTATTGTTTCAGAATCTCCAAACATTGTGAATAGGTAGATTGCTGTCTTATTCCTGAGTTGGACATCTCAGTATTTTTACCATCTAATATTTTTGCTGTTAGTCTGTAAGTGGTCTTTATATTTTAGGTATTTTTCTCTTACTGTTGAGAAAGGCTTTGGGATTTTATTTACTCTTTCAGCTTTTGATAACTTAAAAATATTACCACATTAATTTGAGGTTAACGAATTCTTGCTTACAGTATACAGATTTAATCTGCTAGCATTTCATTTAGGAAGTTTTGCATTTTGTGGGTAATTGGCTCAGTTTTTGTTAGCATTTTCTGATTTTTGTCTCATTTACCAGCTTTAAGGTGGATTAAAGAGGTTTTCATATTCAAGTGTTATAACTTGAAATCTTTTATTCACTTGTTGAAAACTAGCTAAATCAATATGTAAAGTCACCTGGCCTGTGCTTATAGTGGTAGCTTTCCGCGGTTGTTCGGTGTTTTTTATGAATTCCCCTCCTCTATCACCACCACTTTAAAAGAAAATAACCCATTCTAGATTTTCTTAATTATAGCTGTAGAGGTATAGGATATTAGTTAACCTCTTCGGTATTATATCTTCATAGTTCTGATGTTGAATACTTGTGTTTTCTAATCATGCTTGCCTAGAGGGTATTATTGGTGTTTTGAAAGAATCACTTTTTGGTGTTATCATTTCTACCACCTCTGTTTCATAGTTTTAGCTTTTATGTTAATTCTCACCATCTGCTTTTCTTGGTTATTTTCTAGTTAAATACTTAATGTATTTTTAGTAATAAAAGCCTTTGTATATACATATTCCTCTGAGATAACTCATTTCTAAAGCTCTCTTTTTCATCAATCTGGTTGTTACAATTTCTTTTGTAATCCTTTTTGATCTGGAGATTATTTTACTGCTTATTTTCTTAAGTTTATTGTTTTTTGTCAGACACCTATGTGTTGGTGTTTTCTTATGGCATTGGAGAAGTCTGTGTATTCAGTCGTGTCCAGCTCTTTGTGACCCCATGGACTGTACCCCACCAGGCTCCTCTGTCCATGGGATTCTCCAGGCAAGAATACTGGAGTGGGTTGCATTGCCCTTCTCCAGGGGATCTTCCTGAACCAGGGATCTGAACCCATGTTTCCTGTGTCTCCTGCATTGCAGGCAGATTCTTTACCGTTGAGCCACCCAGAGATGGTCTGGAAAAAGCCTTTTGAAACTTCTGTGTGGATTAAGTCTATGATTGACTTATGTAGATAGATAGTCCATGGACAGAAGAAAGGGTTTTATTTCCTAATAGACAAAGTTTTAGTGATTGAGGATAATATTCCCTTAAAATACTTCCATCATGTGTCTAATGTCCTAAGAATTAGGATCCTCCAGAGCTGTAATCTTTTTGTCACACTGAAAAAGTTAACTATTTATTTGGCTGCACCTGGTCTTAGTTGCCTCATGTGGGATCTTTAGTTGCAAATAAAGCACATGAGCTTTTCTCTTAATGCAGAAGCATTTTTTCCCAACACTTTGAATTTTTTGTTTTGTATTAGGATATAACTGATTAACAGTTTTGATAGTTTCAGGTGAA